>NC_045777.1:75421594-76021594 GCF_008692025.1 Phocoena sinus | reverse complement strand
TAATGTCACGGCATGGGGTCCATTTGCTCTGTGTAGCTATTCTGTGGTGCAGTGAGAATGCCTTGATTAATATGCTACATGAAAATAAAATGGATTTAGAAAAAATTATACCATACTCTCATAAATATTAATTCACATTTGTATGGAATTGCACATATTTTTCAATATACTTTGGAGCACCTTCAGTATGAAAAAAAGATTTGGTCTCCGAAGAGAATGGCATAATTTTTTTCTAAAAGCACAGCTGATACATTATTAAATATCATTTGTTGATTAACCCTATACTCTACATCCATATGATGTAGGGCAGTAGGTGGACAGTGTGACAAAGAAAGGTGTTTTTTTCAGCCTGTGGGGAGTTTATGTATTACCCTTAGAAGCGGTACAATTTAATCGTATTATATAGAAGCAGTCCCCAGTGGGACTCACCTGGCTGCTTCTGCTAGTGTTGCCATTATACCTGAGTGTTTTTTAATGATAGCTGACTAAATTGCTTACATTTGAGGCCAGATTCTGAGCAGATGTCTGACTTAGCTGACTGTGGTAGTGGACATTGGACAAAGCAATAAACACAGCAGATATTTGTTGAACATTTGTCGAACATTTGTCATCGGTTAGGCATAGTGTGCGAGGTTCTGAGACTGGAATTAATGGCTACATGTACTTGCTTCGATCTCACCTTGTCCTCTGAACGCTTCCTCACCACATCTTCATTGCCTTGGGAGACCTGCCTCTTCAGTGGCAGAGAGTAAATCATCTGCAGTAGAAGCAGCTAGAAGTTAGACCAGAAGCTACTCATTTGCCTTGTAGGATTATTATTTTTGATATATTCTTGCCCCAAAGATAAGGCCCTTCTCCTTTTCTGGGGCTTCTTGCTATTTGCTGTGATCCTTCCTGTGTGCCAGCAGTGCCTGCTTATTTGGGTTTCTTGGTTTCTTGCTTCTATCAGCATTTCTAGCTTGCTTCACTCACTCTATGTTAGAGACAGCTTGAGATATTATTAAATCACTATTGTGGTTTATAGATTTGGATATTTTAGTTGTATTATTTATTTAGCAAGCATAATTTGACCATCTATTACTTGCCTGGCTCTGTAAGTGAAGCACTGGGGTTACCGATACTTAGTACCGACCTTATTCTTTCAAAGAATCATGCTACCAGCTGCCTCAGGGCTTTTGCACAAGCTGTTCTCTCTGCCCAGACTTTCAGATCTAGGTCAAATGGCAGTCATCTCCTCAGCAACAACCCCCTCCTCTGGACTAGACCATTTCCCTCAGTTTTAGCACCCTGTTAGCTTTCCTTTAGAGCAGTTAGTTCAGTTTGCAATTATATATTTGTGTGATTTGATTAGTATCTGTCCCCTAAATTCTAAGTTCCATGATGTGGGGATTTTTCTCCCACACAATTGTTTTCCCAGCGCCTGCAGGGCAGTGCTAAGTTTGTACTTGGAATATACTGGGTGCACAAAAAACATTTGTTGAGTGAGTGGAGACCTGAGAACAGTGCTTTACATTACAGAATAGTCTCCCTGAACTGGCAGCCACTGGGAAGGGTTCTTGAACTAGAAAAGGGAGGGGAGTAGAAGGGTGGGCTTTTGAGGCCAAGGCAAAGCAGATGTAAAGGTCCAAGGTCCCCAATAATGGCCGTGGCTGAATTGGGAAAGACATCAAGGAGCACCTTGTGTGTCAAGTCGGAAGTGCTGAGGTATTAGGAAGAGGTAGAATAGATAGATAACTGCTCCAAGAATACTGGCTATGAAGGAGAGGAAAGAGAGAGTGGTATTTTGAGAATGAGAAATGGATGAAGGGGAATGTTTGTTTTTGTTTTTATTTTTTATTTTATTTAAAAAATACATTATTTTATTTTGGGCTGCGTCGGGTCTTAGTTGCGGCAAGCGGGATCTTTCATTGCAGCACGCATGCTCAGTAGTTGCGGTGTGTGGGCTCCAGAGCGCATGGGCTCTGTAGTTGCAGCACGTGGGCTCTCTAGTTGTGGCATGCGGGCTCAGTAGTTGCGGTGCGTGGGCTTAGTTGCCCCACGGCACGTGGGATCTTAGTTCCCCGACCAGGGGTCAAACCCGTGTCCCCTGTGTTGGAAGGCAGATTCTTAACCACTGGACTGCTAGGGGAGTCCCTGGTTTTACTTTATTTTTATATGTGTGTTTAGGACCACAGAAGCTGAGAAATTGTGTGCAGATGAGGCTCCAGGAAGGAACATTTTCAGTGTAAAGAGGAACATATCTATTCATTAACAAATGATTGAGTGCCAAATCATTTTAATGTTATTGCTTAATGTGTACATTTCTCAGGGTTCTAAGGACTTTCACACATATTGTATCAGGTCATATCTGAGTCCATTTTGCATATGGGCTCAGAGTTGCAGTGACTTACTCCAAGTTTCATAATGAATAATGTCGGCGTCAGAGCTCAAACCCAGGTCTTTTGGTATCTCAGGATGTCCTGACCTGCCTCAAGGTACAGAACTCACCTATGTCATGTGGCCTGAAATGCTTGCCTGTAGTTCCTACAGGTGCTGCTCCCTATTCCAGAACATCCATGATCCTTCTCCCACCCTCCCCCATCCCCCAGCCACACACAGGAATAAATGAAAAGTTGCTGTTGATCTTGGTGATAATACGGTTGTTACATTTTGCAAAGAAGATGAGAATTAAGGATGCTCAGAGGAACTTGTGGTAAAAATATAGTGCATTAAGGAAACATTTTAATCATGTGAATTGACAGTTTCTTCCTGGCTCACAGCCACCTGGCCCTGGCATGCTCAGTCTTGTGCTGATTTTTTTGAATTGCACATGCACTTAGTGCTCCTTTTCTGAAACGTAATTGATGTACCATCTTGGGAAGTGAGTGTATTAAGCCTCCTCAGGGAGTAGCATGCGCTGGACCTAGTGCAGAGCCAGATGGAAAGCTACTATCCCAGGCGGCAGTGAAAGCACTTTTAATGGACAGATACTTTGTGCTTTGTTGAGCTTTTTTTTCCCCAACAAGAATAGAAAGGATATATTTGTGGCATTAAGGAGTCAGAAAAATTGAGAGCCATGTTTCTTAGTTTTAGGTAGTCTCATACCGCACTTTCTTGCCTTTATTTACTCCCTCCCTTCTAGAAACCCCATTTAGCCTCTGTTTTGGGTGTGACGCTAACTACCTATGTAACCACCACTTTCATTTCTTTCTCTTTTTTTCTACAGAAAGATGTAGCACTTAAGCCTCAGGAACGCGTGGAGAAACGCCAGACCCCTCTGACCAAGAAGAAACGGGAAGCACTTACCAACGGCTTGTCCTTTCACTCCAAGAAGAGCAGACTCAGCCACCCACACCACTACAGCTCAGACCGGGAAAATGACCGCAATCTCTGCCAGCACCTCGGGAAGAGAAAGAAAATGCCGAAGGGACTCAGACAGGTGAGGAAGCTTAGGGTTTGTTCATTCCTGTGGCTGCTCTTCCTCAGGTGCCTGCTTCTCTGATTCTTCCTAACAGGTGGAGAAGATATTATCCTTGCTGGGTGCCGGAGGGCTGCCCTGCAGAGCTGTGTGTTTGCTTCTAAAAGAATATACCAAACCAAGCTCATTGTTTTTATCACAGTTTGAAACTTTAGCACAGTACCCTTTCAGTCACATGTGCTCCGTGTAACAAAGCCTGTTGCTGGCGCTACTGGCGTTGAGGGCAGACTAACGGAAGTCTTGGTGATGGTCCAGGTAGACTGGCTTGCAGGGACAGATCCTCTGAGGTAAAACAAAGGAAACAGGCAGATTTGTTCAAATACACTGTGTATCTCAAGGTTCTGAGGTGCTAAAAGTGGTTATCTGCATGCAGGCAGTACCCTGCATAAGGTTTATATTTTCCAGGGAAGCCCAAATACTGTGGCATGTGGGAGAGCACTGGAAGTAATGAGTTTGCCTTTTGGTTCTTCAGGTGTCCTCCACAGCCTATAATTCAGGACTGTCTTTTTGATCTGCTGATTGTATGAAAGTCTGGTAGTGGGGCTTACTGGGCTGTTTAATAATTAGATTTCAATGATCCACAAGAAAATACAGCTCTTGGCATTTGGGGAGCCTTTCTGCCTGTGGAAATCCCCATGTGAGATAGATTAATAATGAGAAATGAAGCTGTTTATAGCAATTTTTCAGCACAAATCCGGAGGCTTTAGCACCTGCTGAGTTACCTGTGTCCTGGGTGTGTTTTGTTTGTTTTTGGAGGGACCTCTGGGTGGGATTGACTATCACTTGAAGGAAGCAGAGGAAGGGAGTGTGGTTCACAGAGCAGGTGCTGCTAATTAGAAGCTGAACAGGTAATTCCTAGTTTGCCGATGTTTCTCTGCAGAGGGAAGAGATCTAGGATCAGACAAAACAGTGGTTCTAAAACCTCACAGATCATTAGAATCATATCATGAGCCTTATTAAACACACACTCTAGCTCTACCCTAGAACCTGATGAACTAGAATCACTAGGGGTTTAGGCACAGAAGTTTGTCATCTCAAATTTCCTATTTGGTAATGGTCAAGCCAGTTTGGAAATTTTTCTTAGAAAGAATCAAGAATATATTTTTGGTGATGAATTTCAGTTAGAGGACTTGAAAGATCAAAGTCCTTAATAAGATTTAGTGGGCAGTTTGGTGTCAGAGTGGAACTTGATGGGTAACCTTCTGAGAAAATACCTACAGTGATGGATTTCAGCATGCACTCAGGAGGATCTCAGGGAAGTATCCCCAACTCTGACACACATGGCGGTTTTTCTTTGTCCTGAAATGAAATGCCAGGTTAGAGTTATAATGGTTATCATTAACATTTATCTGATGCACAGCACGGTACAGTCGTTCAGTGAGGGAGTTTGTGTAGTATAATCTACAATTTTTACAACAACCCTGGTTAGTAGATGATATTATGGTTACTTTACAGATGGGAAAACTGGGGCTTAAAGTGACTTGTCTGAGGCCACTTAATAGTGAGGTACAGAGCTAGGGTTTAGACTCAGATTTCTCTGCCTTTCTCTATTTTCCCTGTATATTCTGCTTCCCTTGTTTGAGATAAGGACTCCAAGTCGTGGGATGCAGGGAGTCTACAAGTATTTTTAGAAACTACATGAGTTGGTTTGGTTGGAGGGAGTGATTGTGGTCATATAAATGGCCTGTGAAAGCTCAAGAAGAAAACAGGGTAAACTATCAAGTACAGAGAGCAGAGAAAGAGCTCGGAAAGTTGAAGGCAACCACATTTGGATGAAGATTTAAAAAAAAAAAACTTTTTGTTTTTTTTTTTTGACAGAGAGTGGGGTGAGGGAGGAAGGGCTGGGTTCTACAGAAGATAGTTTTCCTGTGGTATTTGTGACTTCCAACTCATGCCTCTCCATGTGAGATATGTAGCAAATGGAGAGAGCTTGGAGTGTAACCACTGCCTCTCCAACAGGGTGGGAGGAGGGCTTCTTATCCTTTCAGACAAGAAATCAATTTAATTCTGAGCTTACACACAGCTGTGGTTCCTCATCCTTGACTCTCTTACTCCCATACTTGATCTGACTTTTCTGTTCTCTGTCTTCGAAATCCTTCTTTCTACTCTGTCCTCTAGTGAAAGAGTTTATGATCTTACAAGGCAAGGACTTGTATGTCTCAAATTCGAGTAGCTTTTTGGTCTTAATTATCCATCTTCTGGTACTAATGATATTTGAAATCAGAGCTATCCTTATTTCAGGGAAAATATTTGAAAAGCAATTAGTTTGACTTACTTTTTATGAATCATGGAGAAGGGAAGAATGAATCGTATCTTTGGCCTATGTAAGAGTTTTAAAAATAAGTGGTGTTTTCTTATCTTCAGTGTTGATGCCAGAGTATACTATCCAAGTGGTTTTTTTTTAGTAGGAAGGGAAACAGAAGTTGATAATTGAGGTAAAGCTGTAATACTTTCATTTATAGTATTCCTAGCATCATATGTGCTATTATGAAACCCTGAACAAATCACTGTCTGTTGCTGCCCATCTGTAAAATGAGATATTTGGATTAGAAGGTTTCTCAGTTCCATGATTCTTTAGGTTTTTGAATAACACAGATATATAGTGTTGCTGAGGTCTGTAAAGGAAGACCATAGTAGGTCTGAAAGTATTTAGTTTTGGAGTCTGTAACTGGTTGCCTCTGTGAAGACATTAAAGGAGAGTGCAAAAAAGAAGCTCCAGCTGAGCTTGCACCCATCCCAATGAAGCAGTATATTTTGCCCGTGCTCTTCTCTGTTTCCATACTGTTAAAAGAAAGTGTTCTAAGTAGTAACCACCCCAATGGAACTTACTTGTTGGATTATGTTTTTAAGTATAAATACATACTGACTTAGAAGATGCTGAGCTAGCAACTGTCTTGTAAAATGGTTGCACTTTTTTATATGGCAAATTTGAATTTTCATCTTAATTTCCAAAGGGGTTTTAAAAAATGAAGAAAGGAGTACAAAGGAGTACATGTCTTTCTGACCCCCTATGCTTATGTTTGTCCTACACAGAACTATTTGCCCATGATGTGAGTACTCAAACATTATATTAAAAAGTTTTGGCTCTCACTAATAAGGATATGGTAGGTTGTTTTTTTTTGTTGTTGTTGTTTTTTCCTACTTTGACTTGGGAGCGGGAAAATCAAAACAGAGGTTGATAGGTCCTCTGCATAATGATCTTTACTCTCTAACTGGGAAACTACTGAAGAGCATATTGAAGTCATGTGCTGCCAAACCTTCCAACCGACCGAGCCTTTACTTCCGCAGAAGGGTTTTGGGAAAACTTAACTCCCCTGAGGAGTTTGAGTTTAGTTTTCTTTCAGTATGTCTAACTTCTAGACCACAGGGGATGCTTTAAAAATTTAGTACTTTGTAGTTGAAAACACTGAGCAGAGGGGTTTTAAAAATAGAAAAGAGATGAGGAAAAGTTGATAAGGGTTCAGAGAACTCTCAGATTGGGCTCTGAATGGATATTCCTAAATCTTCATTTAGTCCATTAGTCTGTCCCGTCTTTCTCTAGTATGAACTGAACCAGAGGAAATAGGCTTAAGTGAGCTAGGAGGAATTTTTAGGTTATATGAACTCTTCTAACTAACAGACACAAGGATGGATCATCAAAATAAATTCCAGAGTCTCCCTTCTAACTGAATTTTAAGTGCCAAAAAGCCATTCATGTAAGGACAGAATTTCCCAGAGAGAGGCAACCTATTGAGATAGCTTCCAGCCATAGGAGAACACTATCTGGGAGGAAAATAAAGGAATTCGGGAATATTTCAGGAGCCTGGCAGTTAGACTCTAACCTTGTTGGTGAGAATGGCTTATGTGGGAATGCCTTACGTGGTTTAAAAATCTTTATACAAATTGATCTGGGTAGGTGTTGCTTGTAAGGAATGGAAATTTGCTCCTCTCTCTGAAAGTCTAGTATGGTGGAGTCAAACTTGGTGGAGGATTAATAGCTGACATTGTAGATATCAAAGATGTATACTGATTTCTAGGAAGAGGAGGGATTGATCCCAGTGCCAAGTCTTTAGAATTAGAGCTCTTGTTTAAAGCTTTGCGTGGTGGCTGTGTCTGCTTTGTGTATTGGCGTTGCATGTTCACCTTATTTGGAGTAAGTGGTTGTGTTGGTCAAGGGCCCAGGTGACTAAGCCACCAGCTGAGCTTGCACCCATCCTGATGAAGCAGTATATCTTGCCCGTGCTCTTCTCCTTTGAGAGCATTTACTACCAGAGGCGGATCCTTTATTTCAGTGGACTCACTCAGATTGTCGGAAGGCTTCTTGGTGACATTTGTTACTAGTAGAAATTAACTTGTGAAGGAGGATTTATAATGGAAAACTTTGATTAAGCAGACCCAGTTCAAGTCACATTGCTGAAGACCTTCTAATTAGTTCTGGGTGGAAATCTAGGCTGAAATCACACAGGTATTCATCCAGTTTGACGCTAGAGCCTACAGGTTTCTGGAAATCAGAGCATTTGAAACACTAATGTAATTAAGTGTTATACTTTAGTAATGAAAAGGCATGCACTTTGCTAGGTGCTCTTTCATAAATGCATTTGTTATAATGGTTAAATGACTGAAGGTATATTGAGCTGGTATCAAGAAATGTGAGCTGCAGTTAAATCGTTTTTACTTCATACTTCAGAGTTTCAAGTTTAATGTGTTAATTGGGATTTCATTTGCTTTTAAAAAATTGTGTAATCATGAGAAGGTTACAAATTGAGGTATTAAAGAAAATTCTTTATTTTTCCTGCTGATGCATTTAAGTTGCACACTACTTCTCTCCCTTTGCCAAAACGACAGAAATAAGAATAAAAACATATAAGGAAAGACTGGGAGCAGGAGTGGGGAAGGAGATGGGCTTATAATTACTCTTGGAATCTTGATTGACTTGAAATAAGGATAAGATGCCACTTTTTAACATCTGGTTTTTGAGAAACCTCCAACCCAGGCTGATCTCTTTTCAGAATTAGTTGTGTATTATATTGGAGGTATTTGTTTGGTATTTGGAAACCTGTGACTATTATAACAACAGATTATGTGAAGGTTTTTGGTGTTTTTTTCCCCCCCTTGGGCTTTAGAAGCAGTGAGTTTATTTTTTGAGTTATAGAATTTTTGTTTTGTGTCTTTTTTTTTTTAAATTAATTAATTTATTTATTTTTGGCTGTGTTGGGTCTTCGTTTCTGTACGTGGGCCTTCTTTAGTTGCGGCGAGCGGGGGCCACCCTTCATTGCAGCGCGCAGGCCTCTCACTGTCGCGGCCTCTCTTGTTGCGGAGCACAGGCTCCAGACGTGCAGGCTCAGTAGTTGTGGCTCACGGGCCCAGTTGCTCCACGGCATGTGGGATCCTCCCAGACCAGGGCTCGAACCCGTGTCCCCTGCATTGGCAGGCAGACTCTCAACCACTGCGCCACCAGGGAAGCCCCTGTTTTGTGTCTTTTGACCCCGTACATTGTTGTCTGGGATATATTCTATTGGCCCTGCATGTTGGTAAGAGTGAGCATAAATATCACTTGACTTCTGTGAGACAGATGTTTGAAGTGAGGTGGCCAGTAATACATTTTATCCCAAGTGATGTATATAACTCTTAATTAAAATTTAGTAAAAATTGACCAAAAAGAGGACATAGCACATTGACTACCACCTCATAAAATAAAACCCATAGAGAGAAAATAGGCTGAATTGGAAAAGGAACTGCAATTAAAAGAATGGGCAGTAACTCAGCTCCAATGATCCTGAGACCTCTAGAAATTGTTTAATAAAACAGTGACATTCACTAATCCCAAAGTAGGAATTTGTTATACATATGTGTGTGTGGAGTTTTATTAAGGGCCATTTAAATATACTAAATATACTATGTATTCTTAGAGGAGTAAGATGGGCAGTGACAGAAATCATTCTCAACTCTACCTACTGTAAATTCCTACAATACTGGTGATTGAAGGGTGAGGCAGCATGTTTTTCTCTTTACAAGATTTAGACACTACACTTTGGATATTTGATGAAGGTAGACAGACTCCCTTTATTTACATTAAAACTGCATTCTGTGTTAATTTAATGGTAGTTTTTCCCTCTTCTGAAGATACAGTGTTGTCTGCATGTGGCCAGATCTTAGCTACAGAACGTGAAATAAGCCTCCATGTTTTCTGCATTCTAATCTCCACTTACAGCAGTCCCATCTCCACACAAGTCTGTACATGACAGGTAATGAGTGGGAGGTGGGAGTGGGTAGGTGGCTGTGTGGTTTGCAGTGGTGTCAGTTGGGGAGCTGAACAGATGGTTGTGGTAGCCACGTGTTGCGAGATTCCCGTGGGAGTTGATGGTGGTGACAGGCGACTCACAATGTGCTATTTACAGTTTGGGTTTACAGTCTTTCAGTGACATCTGAATGCTCTTTAGCAACTGCTTTCATTACTGCCTTTCGAGGAGCTGCTAATTGAAAATGAAATTGTGGGTGGGCTTTAAGGCAGGCCCAGGCAAATCTGTGTGGTAAATGTTACTTGAGAACTGTTGGATATTTTAAGGCCCAATTTGTAATTCTTCTTCCAAGGAGGAAAAGCTAAAGGTGCGTCTGAAGATTCGGTATGTGCATATAGGCAGAGCCGAATGCCTCATCCTGCCCAGAGAGCCAAATGTGGACTCACTGGGCTGGAAAACAAGCCATCTGCCCAGGGCTCACCTTTGTATGGTTTCCTTTAAATGTGTCTAACCGTGTAAGGTTCTTATTTTAAACCTGCTAACACCTTGTAATTGCCATGGGGTTTTTTTGTAGGACAGCATCCTTCTTTCTTCCTCTGCTGTTTGTATAGTTACTGTGCAGGAGAAAATGATGATCTGATCTCTTGAACTTTGAGATATTATATTCAAGGTCTTGCATACAACTTTTCTTCTTGTAAACCTTTTCCTATCATACAATTCTGTCGAAGGCGGTTGGGGCCTCCAAGAACAATGAGGGCAGAGGAGGATAGAGGATTGGATTGGACTTTGTGGATGATATTCTTGATTCTCGTACGGCTGCCTCCAGCTGCGGGATTGTCATTTGTACCCTCATCTTCAGAGTTTGTTAGCTAAAGCATCAGTAGCATTTCTGAAATGGTAGCTTTTGTAAGTGTTTACATGTTGAATTGTTTTATTGCCCATACTCAAAATAGCTTTGCACGGAGAAATCTTGTGCTGAACAAGGAATGACCTCCCTCTTGGAAGTGCTGTTAGCTTTCTTTTTAATTAGATATGAAGATAGTTACAACATTACTGCATTCATTTTAGCTTTCCCTTGAACATTTCAGTGAATACTGTGAGACAAAACCATACTGAATTATATGCTTTGTTTGAGTAGGGCCGATATTTGCTTTTAGAGTCCCTGAGGGACTGAGGTGACCTTGATGACACACCCCTTGCTGTACTTAACCCTCAGTCCCATTAGACCTGCTTTGCCACAGGAACCCAACTGTTTTAATGTGCTTGAGTTACTGCTGGGTCCTAATGATGTTTAAAAGACCCTAATTGGGTATTCTAAATGAATTCTGGAGCATTTTGTCTCTTGATGCAAGCCGCGATGATTTTGTACCAAGCAATATAACAGAGTTCTTTCGGGAGCTCAGGGTCTTTTCACACCTAGAGGTGTGTGTCCTTATACTAGTGCTCACAAACACACACACAGGAGCAGACACCAAAATGGCTCACAAACTCGGGCCAGGTCCTGTCCGGGCCTGCCTGGTGTCTTTCAGGAGGCCCGACAAGCTCTGCCACGGGGCCTGCAGAAACACTTGACCTGCATTCATTGATCACAGCTCTGCAGAAGCTGCCACTTCTCCTCTGCCTCTGCCTACAGTGATGCTGTTATTGCTGGTCATTCTGTGACCACTGTGCACCTGCGATTGCTCAGGAAGCACTCACGTCACTACATGTCTTGAAATCATGTAGTGCAAGGCTGGACGGTTCTAATTGCTAGTAATGGCTCTGAGTGGCTGAGATTGGCTGGGATTAGATTGAGAAGCAATTAGCTGCGTTTTATGGGTGGGAACATACAGAATAATGTTTCTCAAAGGGTGGTCTTCAGACCACCTATGTCAGAACAACCCTGGGGCTTTTATTAACATGCAGATTTCCAGACAGCACCTCTGACTGGTGGAGCCACAGTCCCTGGGATGGGGGTCACAGTGTGACACCAAGTTCCTTAAGCAACTCCAGTGCAGGTGCTGCAAGAATCATACTTTTAGTAAACTGAATCGTGGTTTTTTGTTTTTTTTTTAGAAAAGAGAAAGGGAACATTACTGAGCTATTTGCAAAACTTGTAACAAATCTTAAAGTTTTTAAACCATATCCTGTTTGAAATAATTTTATCAATACTAGGACTATATTCTCGTTCTGTATATTTACTAATTGAGTTCTGTTTCGAAGTATTATTGGAAAAAAAACCCGAAATGTTTCTTCCGAATACTATAGACATTACATTATAAAAAATGTTTTCAAAATGGCTGCTTTTTGGTAGCTTACTAGAATGGAGCCTCAGTAGAATAATTATGTTGTATTCTTCTCCCTTATACCCACAAGCTCCCTCAAAGCACACAGCTTTTTATACATCTGGTAACTGGAGTTTATTCATTACTCTTTCTTTTAGTTTCCTTGTTTTTTGGCTACACCATGCAGCATGCGGGATCTTAGTTCCCTGACCAGGGATCAGACCTGTGCCCCCTGCAGTGGAAGCGCGTAGTCTTAACCACTGGACCGCCGGGGAAGTCCCTTTTAGGTTCCTCGTATCGCTTTCTTCTTTCAGCACCACAGTGGTATTTCGCTCTTAAGGTTTATAAATTTTATGAATCCTCCATATTCTAAAAATTGGTGGTATTCGGTGGCAGTATTGGGGGGCAGGTGTGAATTAAATCTGAAAATACTGCCTAGGTATCAGTTGAGCCTAAAGACCATTAACTGTTTTCTTCATTAGTAAGAAAGTTTCAATATAATAAAATTTTATACTTGAATTTCTGGTTTGGGTTCCACAAATTCAAAAGGAAATATTTTCCTTCTAAAACCAGACAAAACAAAAGCCCTCAGAAGAAATTTTGTTTACGTAGCAAAATGTAGATTTAGGATTTAACAATTGCCTGAGGTGTGTCAACAGTGGGTAGCATTTGTTTTTAATGCATTGCTGTGAGACCAGAAATACTGTTCCCCTGGAGATGAGTGCAAAATGATCTCCTGAACAGTTGCTAATGAAATTATCACACTGTATGATTAAGACTGTTGATAACAACTTCTGATGTAAAAAAATACTGTCATCAAATTTCTCTAAGAAATAATGAGGATGATGGGAAAAGCCCCTGCCTCTCAGGTGAAATATAAAGCTGGGTAATGGGCCCAGCTCACATTGCTAGAAGGCTGAATGGTACTTTCTGAAACTTAAGCAGCCCACTTGCATAATTTATCATCACCTGCCTCCTACCTCCTCGTGTTAAAACTCTAAATTTATATTTCTCAAATGAATATGGCAGTGGGGAGGATTAGGGCGAGGCATTCGGGGGCTGTGATTATGTAGCTGTGTGTGAAGGGGGTTATATTGGGATCATGTAGGGAGTCTATGCCAGCTGTCCCCTTGGTTCTCTAGGTAGAGTGAGGAGACAACTTGACATACCAGAATACTGAGAGAGAAGGATATGGAGTTTAAAAAGCCTTTCCCTGATGATTCTGACCCCGCTCTTTTCTGCCTCCTCTTAAACCTGATGGCCCATCTTTCTTCTTCCTTTTCTATCTTGGGGCTTGTCTTCAGGCTAGACTTTCAGCTTTTGGGCTTTCATCTCACTCTCTCCTTCCCTTCACATTGTCTTGCTTGCTTCTCCACCCAGTCAGGATTGCATGGGAAGCCACTTAGATCTGCTCTTCAAGTTACAAAATGCCTTTGCCACCTGGTTCCTTGCTCCCTTGACCATGCTGGTCCTTTCCCCTCAACATTTATACTGACCATCTTACCTGGATTCTTAGCATAGTTCAGCATTGTTTTGCTCATTGCTGTTTACTCTCTTGTTCAAAAAGTTTCAGTGACCCTCCACAGCCAGTGAAATAAAATCAAAGCCCCCTTAGTGTAGGACCTCCTGGATCCCAAGTTTGCTTCAAATGCCTCTGCAGCCTTGTCTCCCTCTTTCTGCTCTCCGCAAACACCGAACCGCTGCTGCAGTTGCTTCCTCCACACTGCTAAGCCTGTGCTTATGCTGTTCCCTTCATTTGGGATGGCCTTCTTCAATAGTCCTATTTATCTTTCAATGACTACTTCAAATCTACTTCTTCCTTGAAGCTTTTATCATCTTTTCTCTCCGAATTTCTCTCCGCACTTTCTTCAGAACTCCCATGATCCTCTGTTTATAACTAGGGTGACCCCAGAGTTTATCACCTCATGTAGGACACTTCTGAGAGTGAAAGGAGGCACTATGAATAATTACCTTGGAACAATAAGCATAAATCAGGACTTCCTGGAAAACTAGGATTACACGGTCACTGTCTTTATAATTCACTTTTGACCTTTTTCATTTTGTACCCGGTTTTAGAGTTGGTGGAATACACATCCTTCTCCCCACCTAAAGTCAAGCTTCCTGAGGACATTACTCTGTGACACAACAAGGGGCCCAGGCTTGTGCTGCATGTAGGAAGTAAAACCCTTGAAACCCGTTTCAAGGCTATCCCTGCCTGGAAAACCTGAGATACCTTTCGTGTTTCCCGTTTCTTTTGTCGAGCCCTTGCAATCCATTCTCCATACAACCACCAGCGTGAGCTTTTAAAAATATGCATTTGATCATATTATTCCCAGATGTGAATCCGCTCAGTGTCTTCAAATTAAAATTCAGATTCCTATGGGCTCTAGTGCCTGGCTCTCCAGCACTCTTTCTTCAGCTTCATGTCTTGCTCACTGGATCCTGTCCCTCTGTCCTTCCTTCATTTCCTCCAACATGTCAAGCTCTCTTCCGCCTCAGGTACTTACACATGTTGTTCTCTCCACCCAAAGGCCTTTTCCCACTGCTCTTTGCATCATGGGCTCCTTCTCGTCTTTTAGGCTTGAGCTGAAATGTGAACTTCTCAGAGGGGCTTTTCCTGACCATAATGTTCACTTCAGGGTCTCCCTTTAGTCCCTTCTCCTTTGCACCCACCTTTTTAGTTTCCTAACACTTAGCACAATTTATAATTACAGACTTTTCCATTCTGTATCCTTCTTTCTGCCCCTTCTGCTGGACTCCAAGCTCTGCTGAGGCAAAGTACCATAGCCATTTTCTCCACCATAGTGTTTCTAGCACATTGCCTGGCACATAGAAGGTGCTTCATAAATTAAGGTTGAATGATTGGAGGTTGGAATAATAATTATTTTTGCAATTGATGACATTGCTAATTGCACGCTCTTGTTGCATTCCAACGTTAATCGCTTACAGCAGAAAAAAAAGCCAATACAGTATGACCTTTGTTTTCCCTCTCTGGGGATATGAATGTAAAATGAGATACTGATGATCAGCAGATACACACCAGGCAAAGATTTAATCCAAGAAGTCACTGCCCTTCTGGTGGATGGCGTCTGCTGTTCTCCCATGGAATGTATCAGCAGTCTGTCGTCCCAGTGTCCTGCCCATCAGTATGGTGAAATTGCTACTGCAGCCAAGAAAAGCTGGCCCAGGGAAACTGCAGCATTCCATTTTTCAGAGATCATCCGAAAGAGACTAGACAAGCAGCAGAGACAGAGGGGATGGTGGGTGGGAGTGAGGTGGAATTTACTGAGTCCTCTTTTACATGCAAATATTTTGTGTGGGGTTCTCCTTTTTTACCATAAAAGTACAAACTATTTTTAGTATCAAAGCATGAATAGCATGTCTTTGCACTGTAAAATTATTGTCCCACATGCCCTGTGTCTAAAATATTTTGACTTTAGAAAACAGTTTTGTGTCATTTCCTTGTTAATTGGCCTAATTAATCCATTCTCCCCATAGCTGCTCTTTCGGCAAACACTGACTGAGCATTCTTCGTGTGCAAACCTTATATAAGAGACTCTGACATAACGGAAGGGATGTATAACCATGATAACTCTGCGCTTGATGCGTTCACAGCTTAGTAGATCCATCCTGACCTCATGGAGAGCTCTCAATGTAAGTGAGGCTGAGACTGGTGCGTTAAGTGTAATTCAAAGGGAGACACGGTTGAGCATCTCTTAGAGAATGAATACCTTCAGACATGTGTACTAAAGTCCGTTTCTTTCCTGCCATGCCATTCCCCTCTGCCTTTTTAAGAAACTCACGAGAATAATGCTCTATCCTACTGAAGGCATTAGTAACTGTTAGAAACAGCACTGTGTTGTTTATCAGTTCTCTTGGGCTCTTAGTTTTACAAATAAAGGCTTTGGCATTCTCACACTTTTACTTCAGGTGCAGTTTACTAGGAATTACCTGGCCCAGTAATTTTATTAAAATCTTAATGGCTTGCCAGTGTTTCCAGAAACTGCCATTGTTTTTGACATGGACCACAAAAATAGGTGGTCCTATTCTAGATTATTTCTAAAAATAATCTAAATTATTCAAAAAAATATTTTCTAGAAGTGGTTTTGCTGTGTTTATAAGCCCAGTTGTAACTTCTTACTCTTGGAACTCCTGGTATGGGAAAGTCATGTTTCTGTCAAAAGATGGAGCTTTTTATGCTAATCTGCACAAAACAGAAACTCTCTCTCATTTTCTGTCATTTCTGTTTACTGGAGGTAGACAGTTATTTTCAATGCAGGCAGAACTTCAAAAATTATTAAATATTTAAAAGGAATGTTTGTATAGGTATTTAAGTCTCAAATTTATAGGGAGAATACTGATGGGAGATTGTACAATTAGTGATCCCAGGAGTAGATTATGAAGCAGTTACAAATTTACTAGCAAGTTATTTTTTCGTCTAGAAGATAATTTGTAAATTGCTTTTTTTTGTTTTGTTTTTGGAAACACTAGCTTTCTTAGAAAGTGTTAGAAATGGTGGGTTTCATGGTGAATTTCTCAAAAAACTATTCTATAAAGTTCACTCCTCCTCTCACACTACTCGCTTTCCCTTGGCGTCCATTCATTAAATATTTATTGACCATATACTCCCGTAGGCAGACATAATTTTAGCTGCACATAGCAAACAAAATGACAAAAGTCTCTGCCTTGGAGGAAGTTACATTCTGGTGGTTTCAGTCTTTTTAGCTGCAAATTCCATTTAAATGTCCAACCCAGACCTTTCTTCTCAGCTTCCAGTTTCATAAATTAAGGTGCTTATCACTTTTTTTTTCCCAACATGGATCATTCATAAGCATTTCAAATTCAGCATTTTTCACATTGAACTCTACAATAGTTGTCCTAAGTTTGCTCTTCCTCTTCGATTTCCTCACTTAGTTAATGTGCACAGCATCTGCTAAACATCCAAGCCATAAATCTTCTCCTGCTAGAAACCTGGACGTCATACTCTTTTTCTCTTCACTCCTCATATTCGTACATCCTCTAGATTTATGTCCTATGTATTTCTCATCGGTCCCTCTCCATTTACCACTTTCTACCCTGCCTGCCAGTGCATTGGTTCAGGTCCTCCTTCTCTTGGCTATATTAATAGCTTCTTTCCTGGCTTCTCAGCCTCTAATCTCACCATTCTTCAGTCTGTCCTCCAAATTCCTTCTAATGTAATTGTGACAACATACAAATTAAATCATGTTACTTGCTTGAAGAGTCTTCATTGACTTGACTTGACTTACAGGCTAAACTAAAACTTCTTTGTATAAGTGTAGAACTGCACACATTTTTATGCCTTTAGGAATTCCCCCATCTTGCTCTTGGTGTGCTTCTTGACCCCATTAGGTACCCTTATCACATCAGCCTTATCTATTTCCTAAAATGTCTTCTACCCCTCTCTCCCCCACAAATCGGAGTTCACTTTGCCTTAGTGAGTATGATGTGAGTTACATGTGAGAAGCGCAGTCCTACTAAGTCAGAGATGGATGATTCCACTTGTTAGAATAACATATTTTGAAAGGACATATTTTTAACTGAGAAAGTTTTCAATTAGGTAGAATTTAATATGGTGCAGGAGAAGTAAAATGAAAAAAATTTAGAGGACCATGGGAACAGATTTTAAGGGGAATAGTCCAAAAGCATTAAAAAGACAAACTTTTTTTCATGGTGGTCATTGCTGGGCACTTACGTTGGGGTAGCAGTTGGGGATGACTGAAGACTTTTGTTAATGCAAGTGTTTTTCAGGCTTAGGAGTTATAAGTCAAGGACTGCCTTTACTGAGAACTCTTTGGGGGTTTTTCATGTCTAGAAGAGGAGACTGTGCTTCTCTGTGAGTGAATCTTTAGGGGTTCAAACCAAGGAACACGAGACTTGATCTGAACCTTTTTATTCTTTTAAGTTAATGTTGAAATGAAAACTTTTATAGGTACAAGGGCATTTCTGTTACGAATCAGGTGTATAAACTTGGTGAGGATTTAAAAATGTGATCTATGTTGGCTTATTTTTAAATAAGGTACCTGAAAAAGTGACCACAAATATGCTTAAAGGTTTATTTGAAGTAAACACAGTATTATAGCTCCCCTGGCATAATTATTCCATATTCTGTCTTGGTGAGTCAAGGCACAAAGCGAGGATAATCACAGTGTCTGTAGAAAACAGCCCTTCGAGCTGGGCTCCTATGATTTTAACTTTGGCTCTTTTACTTGCTCCAGCTTCCACTTTCTTTTTTTGTAAAGCTTTGATAGAAATGCTATTTTTTTTAAGGCAGCTTATTGTCTTTATTATTTCTACCAAAGATTTTAGATCAGCATAGTTTTTAAGGCATTTTTATGTCATAGATGAACTGTTGTAGCAGAATGAAGCAGTCATTTTATAAAGCTGTGTTTTTCTACCCATTTCCACATTTCTTTTAAAAGGCTACTCTTGGAGGTAGAAATAAAACTGTTGATGAAAAGAGTGAGATAAGGAATAACTTCTCTCTTACACTCCTATGGTGGGGTCCTTCACTATTCTTGTGCGTGTCAACCTAATACATCTTCTTTCCTTGACAACCAGTAAGAGACAACGTGTAAAATTGATTGGACTGTGATTCAGAGAGTGGGAAACAACCAAAAAGTGTATCAGAACACTTCTACGTTAGAGAGGCCCCTTCTACACTTTTCCTTTGTTGGTTTAGGCAATGTGAAATATTGTGTTGATATGTAGGTAATTGAGGACAGATTGTGGCTATTGATATGAGAAATGCTCTTTAGGTTTTTCTTTCAACAATTAGGGGATCTTCATTCAGGGCAGTGAAATTATTTCTCCTAGACGTTACCTGCAGGCAGCTGGAAGAAGAGGAAGTTGTCTTCACATTGTCTTATGGCTGTGACTTTCAACTCACTTACCAAGATATTTTAAGCACTATAGCTAATTAGAAGGAAAGAGAGCAGTTTTGTTGTAAACATATTCAGTGAAGAATAGGATGTCAGTGTTTGCTGTTGTATTGTTCAGGCTGTATGAATACTTTATCGGAGAAAGTACCTGGAAATCAGGAGTCTTGGGTTACAGGTTCTGTCTTGCTGTTGACACGTTGTCTGTCCTTCACTGAGTTATTGACTGTCTTTGACACTCAGTTTTTGTGATTGAACAGTAATGCAAATGGTGTATACTTCTAACACTGGGAACCTCTAATATGTGTGAAGTTATAAGTGCTGGAATACTTAAAATTTCCTTTTCCTTAAAAGTGTTAATAGGCAGATTTTAAAATCATGAATTACCTGGACTTTGGTAGTATTAACATAGTTTAGATGAACCTGCACTTAAACATGTACTAAGTACAAAGAACGACACCTAAGAGTTTCTGCTTTGCAGTAATGACTCACTTTGGTTAAAGTTATGATGTGCATATGGTTATTAGACTACTATAGATCCCAGTGGGTACATTAGATTGAAAATCCTTAAACAGAATGGGCTCATGCATACTGTTTTTAGCAGATGATAAAGCCTTTTTGCTGAGAAGAGATTAATATGAAATGGTAAGACATCTTTGTTTAGGGGCCATACCTGTGGCAGCTATCTGAGAATTGTAATTTTAGATCTTTCAAATTGAAATCAGGAAATCTGTTTCTTGTGGAATAATTCATAGTGAAGTAATGCAGTGAAATTATTTCTGAATTTTTACTTTTTTAACCATTAATCCATATTCTTGGACGCATCAGGTTTTAGTTTAGTTTTTTTAATTTTGCAGAAAGTAAATTTTGGGGCACATGTATTGATTCTTCTGGTTTAGAAAATTCTTCCCTGTACCTCATTTATATAGAGTGAATGAAATTTGTAGGAAACAGTGTCACCTCACTGGGACTGCTCAACAGTCATTTGGCTGAAGTGGTCATTGTATTGGGTTTCCTTTCCTGCTCTTTTGCAAACGAGCTCTCTTCCTTCAGGAAATGGTTTATGTGCATTCCACATGTCCCAAACCCTGTTGTTATCATAGAGACATGAGAGGAATATAAGAGATGGATCTCTGTTTTCCAGGGCTTCATCCTTGGGTTACCTAATTACTTTGAAACAGTTTGAAGTAAATAAACTGTGAAAAATACTCTTTGAAAAGTTGTTGAATGATAGACATGCTCTTAGTTTCTCACTAATCTCTCTTGTGGTTTTTCTACTGCCATATATTTTTCTTGGGAGAGTTTTCTTACAGCTGTATTTGTGATCTTGGGCTAGGATTTATGAGCTGCCACCATTAAGGTCTCCCTCTGGCTTTGTCATCAGAGATGGAGGGTTGTGTGTGGTTTGTTTTCTTATTGTTAATATGTGAGAATTTTTCCTAATAAAAATAAATGCATAAATGTTTTTCTTGACATTGTGTTTTTAGGATTGACTTATTAAGAGAAATGTGTCAATTGTGAAAATTTCTTCCTGAGATTAAAAGCAAAATTTCTGAAGTAGTATGCATTGTGGTTGTCTGAAGAAATGTGTATCTTCTGATTTTAGCATTAGACTTGGGATTTTTTTCTTAATTTAATTGTTATAACTAGGGCCAGTAGAAAAGTTAAATGAAACCAAAAACATTGTGGTGGGAAGTAGAAGGAGGAAATTTAGGACATGTAAGAAAATCTTTTTGGATCTTCCTGATGGTTGTTAAGATTAGTAAATATTGACAACCCCAAGGATTTTTGAGTGGCACTCTGCAGGCTGCCCTGCATTTGTAGAATTCAAGCACATCAAACTGCATCACCTTTGGTTTTTTGACCTTCTGCACTTAGTCTGTGAAAAGCTTGGATCTCTGACTAAGCCAGCCTTGTGGTTAAATATAAACTATTACCAACTAGCTCTCTCCTCTTTGGGCTTCTAGAGAGATTCAGTGGGGCAGTTCAAATCTGTTTGCATTATTAATTCAGCTAGCATAAGCTAACCCTTTATTTCACTGTCCTTAAGAAATATGTATTTTAATTTGGGGACACAGGTAGAACGAATTGACCTAACTATTAACTCAGACTTCTCCAAGACTTTAGAAATTACCTATTTAAGCTGTGCCTCTTTCTTAGCACTTTTAATATACAGGCCCTGATATGCAATATTGACATATACAATAAGCATTAATGTGGGAACAAAACGGCATTTCATGCTCTTACATAACCCATAACTGTTTCACTTCTCAGACTGATTTTTGGTTGTGGCCAGCTTAGAAACTCCCAATTTAATTAAGACTGTCATGTTATGTGCCAGAAAAAGCGCTTCTCTCCTTACAGATTTCACCACTTTTTAATGAAGACCGTTTACCTGTAGACAGGGTATGTTATATTAGGATACGATCTGGGTTAACCCTGGGCTTATGGAAAAGGGTATCGGCAGCATCGGTGGCAGTATTATCTCTCAGTTGATTTTGTACCCTGTTTTCAATATTTTCTATATATTCCGTTCCCTCAGGTGTTGGTTTCTTATTCTTGTATTAAAGGGAAACCAATGTTGATGTTGTTTCCCTGAGGATTTATATAATAAGCAAAAAAGAAATGAAAGAAGTGAATTTTTATTTTACATGTTTGAAAGTGCTTAACCAGTTGTTAGACTATCAGTTACTACAGGATGGTAGACACTGGGCCTGTACTAAGTGTTTGCCTGAATCAAATCTATGAATGGTTAGCCAAGCCACCTCCTCTTCCTGCCTTTCCTATTTTTTTAAAGCAGTATAATTGACATAAACTAGACAGTAAATGTTCCATTTTGAGTTAATTTATGTATATGATGAGCGGTATAGATCAAAACTAATTTCATTTGTATTTGGACATACAGTTTTTCCAGTCATTTTGAAAAAGCTATCCATTCTCCACTGCATTGCCTTTTTCACCTTTGTATAAAAAAATCTGTTATCCATATTGTGTGGATTTATTTCTGTACTGTCTGTTGTGTTCCATTGATCTATTTGCCTTTTTGCCAATACTGTAGCTTTATAATAAGTTCTGAAATCAAGTAGTGTTAGGCCTCCAACTTTGTTCTTCTTTTTCAAAGTTGTGGCTTTTCTAGGTCCTTAGTATTTGCATACGAATTTTAGAGTCAGCTTGTTAGCTTCTACAAAGCGTCCTGCTTGGATGTATGTTGAGATTATGTTGATGCTATAGAATTATTTGGGGAGAATTAACAATTTAAAAAGAGTAGAGTTTCTAACTCTTGAATAATGTATATTATCTCTGTTTATTTAGGTCTTATTTAATTTCTCTTAGCAATATTTTATAGTTTTCAGTATACAAGTCTTTCACATCTTTTGTCAGATTTATTCCTAAGTATTTCATATTTTTAGTGTAATAAATTATATTGTCTTAAAAATTTAATTTCCATTTGTTCATTGTTAGAACTATATAGAAACATGTTGACTTTTCTATATTCATCCTGCAACCTTGCTAAATCACTTTAGTAGTTTTTGTAGATTCTATCTGATTTTCTACACAGAGGGTCATATTTTTAGTGAATAGATACAGTTTGTTTGTTTGTTTGTTTTAATTCCTAGCCTAGATGTCTTTTTTTCTTTCCTAAGTTCACTGGCTGGAACCTCCAACATCATGTTTAATAGAAGTGGTAAGAGCACACGTCCCTGCCTTGTCCCTGATCTTACGAGAGCAAAGTAGCTAGTCTTTCACCATGAAGTCTGATGTTCGCTGTATGTTTTTTATAGATGTCCATTATTAGGTTGAAAATGTTTTGTTATATTCTTAGTTTATAAGACGTTTTATCAGTAGAGGATGCTAGATTTTTATCAAATGCCTTTTCTGTGTCTATTAGGATGATCATGTGAATTTTTATTTTATTTTATTTTTTTAAAAAAACTTTTATTTTTTATTGGAGTATAGGTGGTTAACGATGTTGTGTTAGTTTCATGTGTACAGCAAAAAAGTGATTCACTTTATACATATACATGTAGCTGTGCTTTTTCAAATTCTTTTCCCATTTAGGTTATTACATAATATTGAGCAGAGTTACCTGTGCTATACAGTAGATCCTTGTTGGTTATCCATTTTAACTACAGCAGATCATGTCAATTTTTTTGTTTTATTTTGTTAATATGGGGATTCACACTGATCTATTTTTGAATATTGAACCTTGTGTTTCTGGGTAAACCCCACTTGGTCATGATCTGTTACTTTTTAAATATATTGTTTGATTTGATTTGCTAACATTTTTTAAATGAATCTTTGCATTTATGTTTGAAAACAAAATTGACCTGTAGTTTTCTTGTGATGTCTTTGTCTGGTTTTGGTATCAGAGTGATGACCTCATGATGGATAAGGAAATATTCCCCCCTTTTCAATTTTTTGAAAGAGTTTATATAGAATTGTTATTATTTCTTCACTTTATTTTATTTTTTAAATAAATTTATTTATTTTTGGCTACGTTGGGTCTTCGTTGCTGCACACGGGCTTTCTCTAGTTGCGGAGAGTGAGGGCTATTCTTTGTTGCTGTGTGCGGGCTTCTTATTGCGGTGGCTTCTCTTGTTGCAGAGCACGGGCTCTAGGCTTGTGGGCTTCGGTAGTTGTGGCATGGGGGCTCAGCAGTTGTGGCGCATGGGCTTCGTTGCTCCGCGGCATACGGAATCTTCCTGGACCAGGGATTGAAACTGTATCCCCTGCATTGGCAGGCAGATTCTTAACCACTGCGCCACCAGGGAAGTCCCTATTTCTTCTTTAAATGTTAGGTAGAATTTATCGTTGAAGCCATCTGAGCCTGGAGTTTTCTTTTGGTGGGAAGATTTTAAATTAAATATTCAATTTCTTTTCCAGAAATTGGACTATTCATGTTATTTATTTCTTCTTGAGTCAGTTTTGGTAATTTTCGTCGTTTCAAGGAATTTTTCCATCTCATCTCAGTTGTTGAATTTATTCGCATAAATTTGTTTAATAATATTCTCTTATAATCCTAGTATCTGTAGAATCTGTAGTAGTTCTGTATCCCTTTTTGGTGCTCTCTCTCTCTCTCTCTCTCTCTCATTTATATCAGTATGACTGGGGACTTACTAATTTATAGAACTTTTTAAAGAACGAGCTTTGGTTACATTGGTGTTTTCTGTTTGTTTGTTTGTCCTGTATTAGACTTCACTAATTTCCTCCTTTCTGCATACTTTGCATGTTTTTCTAGTTTTGTAAGGTTGACACTGAGGTCATTGGTTTAAGATCTTCCTTAGAACATCTTAGAAAAATATGGACATTTAATGTTATAAATTTCCCTGTAAATACTACTTTAGCGGAACCCCATTAATTCTGATGTGTTGTGTTTTCATTTTCATTTAGTTCAAAATACTTTCTAATTTCCTTTGTGATTACTTCTTTGATTCATGGTTTACTTAGAAGTGTATTATTTACTTTCTAAATATTGGGGTATTTTCAAGAGATCTTTCTGGTACTGATTACTAATTTAACTCTATTGTGATTAATAAAAAATTCTTTGTATGACTTAAATACTTAAAAAATCTTTGGGGGACTTCCCTGGTGGTGCAGTGGTTAAGAACCCACCTGCCAGTGCAGGGGATACGGGTTTGATCTCTGATCTGGGAGGATCCCACATGCTGTGGAGCAACTAAACCTGTGCGCCACAGCTACTGAGCCCGCGTGCCACAACCACTGAAGCCCATGTGCCTAGAGCCTGTACTCTGCAACAAGAGAAGCCACCACAATGAGAAGCCCGCGCACTGCGACAAAGAATAGCCCCCACTCCCCACAACTAGAGAAAGCCCTTGCGCAACAATGAAGACACAACACAGCCAAAAATAAAAAAAAATAAAAAATCTTTTGACACTTGTTTTATGGCCCAGAATATGGCATATCTTTGTAGATGTTCCCTGTGCACTTGCAAATAATATAATTTCTTCTGTGGTTGGGTGGAGTGTTCTATAAATGTTAATCAGGTCAAGTTGGTTTATAGTGTTTTTCAGTTCAATTATAGCCTTGCTAATTTTTTGCCTACTTGTTCTATCTAGAGAGGTATGTTGAAATCTCTTACTACAATTGTGGTTTGGTCTCTCTCCCCTTATTCTATCGCTTTTTCAAAGCTCCATTATTAGATACATAAACATTTAGGAATGTTATATTTCTTTGATTAGTCACTTTATTGTTATGAAATGACCATTTCTATCTCTGATTATAGTTTTTCCTCTGAGTCCTGCTTTGTCTGATATTAATATGTGCACACATACTCCAGTTTGCTTTTGAGTAGTGTTAGGAAGTTTTTGTTTGTTTGTTTACATTTAACATATTTGTATCTTTATATTTAAAGTGCATTTCTTGTAGACCACATGTCAAGGGACTTGCTTTTTAAATCCAATCTGATAATCTCTGCCTGTTCATTGGAATGTTCACCATTTACATTTAATAAGGTTACTTATATGATCAGGATTGAGTCTATCATGTTACTGTTACCATTTGTTTTCCATTTGTCATATCTTGTTTCCTTTTCTCTCTTTCCTTCTGTCTCTTGAATTAATAAGGTACTTTTTAAGATTATATTTTATTGGGACTTCCCTGGTGGTGCAGTGGTTAAGAATCTGCCTACCAATGCAGGGGACATGGGTTCGATCCCTGGTCCAGGAGGATCCCACATGCCGTGGAACAACTAAGCCCGTGAGCCACAACAACTGAGCCCGCGTGCCTACAGCCCGTGCTCTGCAACAAGAGAAGCCACCACAATGAGAAGCCTGCACACCGCAACGAAGAATAGCCCCCGCTCGTCGCAACTAGAGAAGACCCACGCACAGCAATGAAGACCCACCACAGCCAAAAATAAATAAATAAATAAAAATAAATAAAATAAAAAGATTACATTTTATTTCCTTTGTTGCTTTTTAGCTATATTTCTTCATTCCACTTTTTTTTAGGAGTTGTTTTAGGGTAAATATTACATATCTTCAGTCTGTCACAGTCTATCTTCAAGTGATATATCATTTCATGCTTAGTGTAAGAATGTTACAGTTTCTATTCCATTTACTTCCATATCCTCCTTTCCAGCCTTTATGCTGCTGGTGACATGAATTTTACTTTTACATATATTAAAAATTCTACAACACATTGCTATTATTTTTGTTTCAACAATGAGTTAACGTTTTAAAGAGGTTTAAATAACAAGAAAAAATCCTACATTTTTCCTCATGTGGTTACTGTTTCCAGTGTCCTTCTTTCCTTTGCATAGATCTGATTTATAGCTGAACATTCTCCTTTTGCCTGAAGGACTTCCTTTAACATTTCTTGCTGAGGGAGGTCTACTGGTAATGAAATCTTTCAGCTTTTATATGCCGGGAAACATCTTTATTTGCCTTTGTTTTTGAATTTTTTTTTTTTTTTCTCACTCTAGAATTTTAGGTGTGCAGTTTTTTATCTTTCAGTACCTTAAAGATGTTGCTCTACTACCTTTCATTGTTTGCCATGAGAAATTTAACGTCACTCTTAACTTATTTTCTCTTAGTGTAACATGTCTTTTGGGGTGTGCTTTTAACACTTTCTCTTTTTCCATGATTTTGAGCATTTGGTTATGTATGCCTTGGCATAGTATTCTTCACATTTCTTTTTCTTTAGATTTGTTGAGTTTCTTTGATCTGTGAATTCATAGTTTTCATCAAGTTTGAAAATTTGGGGCCATTATTCCTTCACGTTCCCCGCCCTCCTCCATTTTTGCCTATTCCAGTTACTGAGGTATTAGGTAGTTTGAAGTCTTCCCACAGTTTGCTGATGCTCTTTTCAGTTGTCTTCATTCTTTTTCCTCTTTGTGTTTCATTTTGGATAATAGCTAATGCTGTGCCTTTAAGTTTCCCTATTTTTATTCTGCTGTGTCTAATCTGTTATTAATCCCATCTGGTGTATTTCTCATCTCAGATATTGTGGTTTCATTTCTAGATGTTTTATTTGAGTATTTCCATATCTCTAGTTAACTATTTGAACATATGGAATATAGGTATAATAATTCTCTTAATGTCCATGTTTGCAGTTAACTTTTGTGCCAGTTCTGGGTCGATTTCAATTTATTGACTCTTCTTCTCATTTTAGGTCATGTTTTTCTGTCTTTTTGTGTGGCTGGTCATTTTTCACTGGATGCCAAAATTGTGAACTTTACCTTATTGAGTGCTAGATATTTTTGTATTTCTATCAGTCTTCCTGAGCTTTATTCTGGGGTGCAGGAAAATTACTTGGAAATGGTTTGATCCTTTTGAGTTTTTCTGTTATGATTTGTTAAAGGGGATCTGGAAAAGAGCTCAGTCTAGGGTTGATTATGCCCCATTATTCTTGCAAGGCCTTCCAGAGTAATCTGTCCAGTCCTTGAAGTATGACTTTTCCAGTTTTCCAATAGGAGCAGACACTGGTGATAGTCTTTGTGAATGTGAGGAATGTTCCTTCTAATCCTTTTGTGTGTATGTTTTTCCCCTAGCATTGCAAAGTTTTCTCCTACTTAAGCATTGGTCTATAATCTGCTGCCTACTCAGGGGACCTCTCTGTAGATCTCTGGGGTTCTTGTGCTGTGTAGTCCTCTCTCTTGTAAGCTGTAGTTGCCTTGTTCTCCTTGCACTTTCAACTCTGTCTCCTTAACTCACGGAGTCTGCTTAGTTCTGCCTCGTTTTCTGCTCCTTGTGTTGTACCCTGGAAACTCCAGGCAGTAAGTCGGGGCATTCGTAGAGCTCTCCTCATTTGTTTCCTGTATCTCAGGGATCATTGTTCTTAGTTGCCTCATGGCCAGTGTCTTGGAAACCATTGTTTCCTATATTTTGGTAGATTTTTTTTTGGTTGTGTCAGGCAAGAGGGTATATCTGGTCTCTGTTATAACATCTTGACCAGAAATGGCCAATCCTGTATTTCTTTTAATGATGTCACCATCCCTTTTTTTCCCCAGCCTAGTTCAAGACCATAATTCATTCTTCCCAGCCTTCTCTTTTGGTCCAATCATTCTTTCAAGAAAGAAAGCAAGTCCTTTTTTGCTCCCTAATATTTTCTTTTGTACTTGATACTAACAGTCTTCAGAGAAATATCATCATAATTAACTTATACCAAAAAAATAAGAAACATCATTAGAGTGGAGGGAATATTGTCAGAATAATCTAAAATTCTGTTACCCTACTTCTCTGCCACCTTAATACATTTTAATTAAGTGTAAAATTTTCATGTCTTGTATGTTGAATTATACAATTTAGAGCAGAATTATTTCATAATGAGTATATTTGCTTAAGTATTTTGAAGAAAGTATCTTTTGGGGGTGGTGTTATACTTTCCCAGACTCAGCCTTTGCCCCTGCTACATGTTGAATTGTGGTTCTAAGTCTGTCCTATCACCTTCATTACAAGTTATGTGTGTGTGTGTGTGTGTGTATTTTGCTTTCCTGTTTCCTCCACCACCTGATAGGCTACTTTAAACCAGACTTGTCATTCCTGGATCTCTACAGTTCCTGGCATAGGGGTGTTCAATTAATGTTTGATGATTTGGACTGAGTAGGCTAGAGTTTTAGGCATTTAGTGTGTTGTTAAGGCTTTACCTAGAATTTCTACATTACACAGATTCTCAACTGTATATTACACTATAAACCACATCTACATCATTGTAGCTTGTTATTATATGCCTCTGGTATGTTGTGAAAGAGCTGTCAGAGAATGAGCTCTTTATTACTTGGAATTACTAGTTAACTATTGTTTTGCCATTGATCAGAATGTCTTTTTCATTCTGCTGTATTCATTGTGGTATTTTACTATAATTTGAGGTACTCTTGAGGTACAAGGCTTTCTGCATCTCCCTTTGTGACCTTGTGGCAACATCACTTACTTGGTAGGGATCAATCAGGATTTTCTTCCTTCTATTTTTGTCTTGCCATTCTTTTTGTGAACATGTGCTACCTTCTCTGTGCCACCCCCTCTCCTCCTCATCTGCATCCTGACCCAGCACTATGTTTTAGAGGGAAGAAGAACATAGAGTCCAGCTTTTCTTAAACCATGTTCCAGAAAAATTGCCTGAAGAGCTCTTGAAGATAAAAGGCTATATCCCCCTTTGTCAGACAGCCTGCCAGTTTGAGTGTTGACTACTTACCTTGGCTGGGGACTCTTGGAATAGATGACTCCCTTTAAAATTCATTCTCGTTTCACTTGGTAGAACAAATAGCTTTGTTTTCCTTTTATTGCTCGTCTTCTCCTCACAAAATAAAGTATATGATGTTTCCTCTCTGAGTACACGAAATATTCTTTCAGAATTTCCTCAGGCCTAAGGTCTGGATGGGTGTGTGTCTGTCCTGTGTGTGTGGTGTCTGTGATGTGTGTGTGTTTATATTTTTCAGTGTCACTGGATTCATCTAGTTCTAGAAAAACTTGCAATTTGCTCACATTGCATGGTTCTGGCTCCCTCTGCAGCTCCAAATGGAAAAGTGCTTTGTTGTCTTTTGTTGCTGAAAAATCCAACCCTTAGCCTTCTTTCTTTGAATAGAGCATCCCAGCTGGTATGCAAGTACAGATTGAGATTTTAAACTTAGGAATGCAATTTTTTTTTTTTTTTTTGGCAAGGCTTTTTGAAGACTTGAAATCGCATTTCAGGAGAGCTCCAAGGGGTGAGAAAATGGTGAGGAGGGTAGGGAGAGAAGGGAGAAAAGGCAGAAAGGACAAAAGCCCAATTGCAAAATTAGTTTGGTAAGTAGAAGGTTAATTTACTTAAAGATATTTACTGTGAACCTTTATTAAGAAATCAGAGAGTTGCAGAGTAGAAGCCTAGAGCTATTGTAGAATTTCCAGGCCTATTCTATTGGATTACACACCTAGGACCTTACCGCACTTCTCAGTCGCATTGATGAGGAGAGTGATTTGGCCTCCAGTGTTGGCTTGGTTGTTGAATCAGGATGACTTGGCTATGGCTTGACATCTTAGCTTTAATTATTGACTTTTAAAGTACCCTGGAAAAGTTGGTTCTCTCCTGAAATATAGACCTGCTGTTAGTTGCAGCAAAATGATCCCTGGGTCCCAGAATAAGAGTTCGGTAGGAGCAGTCAACCAGGTTGACCCGTAATGATAAGTAAGGGCAGAATTTCTAGACACATTTTGCCCCAGTAAGTACAGCTGGGTACATTCAAGGGTGGCTTTTGGGATGCTGGTATGTTCTGTTCATTACACAAACGTGTAACGGGTGCCCGTTACACAAACGTGTTCATTGTGTAAACATTACACTTCCATGGCTTTTTGTTATTGTTGTTTGCATGTTATACATCAGTAAAAAGTTTATTTAAAATATCTCATACATTAAGTGCTTTTAAAGGACATTCATCAAAGTACTACTTATACAACTAATGGCACACGTGAGTGCGCCGATGCCTGTTCTGTGAAATAGTCCCTGTTTTAATCATACCACATTGAATCTTGTCTCCTTTAAGGGAGTCAGTACAGATATGTACATACCTAGATATGTAAGATGACTTTTTTTTTTCAGCCGTGCCATGCGGCTTGTGGAATCTTAGTTCTCCGACCAGGGATTGAACCCAGGCCCTCAGCAGTGAGAGCACGGAGTCCTAACCACTGGACCACCAGGGAATTCCCTAAGATGACTTTTATTTAATAGTTAATGAGAATGCTTACATAATAAATTCATGCTTCTAGAGTTCTTTCATATTTATAAAGTAAGTTTTGGCCCTTTGAAACATGACTTTCAGCATCATTCATGTGTGTGTGTGTGTGTGTGTGTGTGTGTGTTTCTTTCTTGATTGTATAATTCTTTCTAAGACTTAGGGTCCCTATGAAATGTTAACCTCTGTTCCTTATTAAACCAAATAACATTTGTTAATTTTCTTGTCACGGTGATGTTGGTTCTGTTTGAAATTAAGTATTATAAATTTTTAGAATCCAAAAGGTAAGGAAGTATTATGAGCAGTTTTATTATCCACTCCTCACTTTCCCCTCTCAAATTCTGTACTTGACTCGTATAAATATCAACTTTCTTTTCTTGAAACCTTTGTGCTTTCCCCCCCGTGTTGTTGCTAAACCTCTTATACACTTTTTAGTGTAAAGCCAGACATTTTTACTTGAAAATGTAGTGAACAGTTGTTAAAATTCAGCGCTGGTTTGTGCTGCTCTACAATTTGAGAGTAGAGGTCTAGTTTTTAGAAATTTATTATTTTTGCTGTTTAGACTTAAAAAGAAAAACAATTAGCTATATCACCTAGTTTTTAATCCTTGAGTGAAACTCATGAGCCCTGTTGATTTTGATAGATATTATAATGCAAGCTCAAACTTTTCTCTAGAGGTCTCCCCAAACTGTCTGCCTGGCTTTATGTTGAAAGGACTGTAATCTACTGTAAAGAAGTAGACGTGACAGTGAGAAGGGCAGGATATTCTCAGAGTAGTGTCTGATGTGGAGCTCTGTAGAGAGAGTGGGATTCCATGGTGGTGTGTTTCTGTCGTAGCTCTTGTGTAGCAGTCACAGACCCTGAACCCAAGGACTGTATTTCTATTTGGAGCAGACATTGACCTCTTTTTCTGGGCTGAAAACAGTGAAGTATATCAGTTTTGGTAGCTCCGGTTGTAAGAAACTTAAATTAGTTTGAAGTGGAATTATCCTGATGAAAGGGCAGTTGAAAGCCCTTGACACTGGACAGAGGATTGTCTAGTGTCTAATCTTGGCTCAAAATGCACCAGACATAATGAGAGTCATTATGAACTGCTGATCTCTTACCCCTCCCCTCAGCAGACCCTATTAGACTTGCAAAAATAGCAAACACTGTGTGTGTTTGGCATGGTGCCCACTGTGTACTAGAAGAAGAAAGCGTACCTTGTTTGCACTCCAACCAGATACTGGTGCATCGTGTTACAGCTCTGCTTGGTTCTGAGCTCCTCTGTTCAGGCTTGTCCTGACAGATGCTGTCGTTGCCACCCCTTAGCAAGACAAATGCAGCCACTCTGCGGGAGTTGGCTTTTTCCCAGCTGTGCTTGCCAGTGCCCTAAACTGATGTGCTTGTGTACCTGTGGAAAGGCAACAGCCTGTGGGCCTGTTATCTGCTGCCATGATGGGCATTACCTTTTGAGTTTTTGCCATTTCTGAAGGAGAAGTTTCAGTTCTCTTTGGTCAGATAAATATGTGAACCCTGAATTTCTCTTCCTGCTTTTTAAAAAAAACAGATGTTTGTTAAGCACCCACTAAAGATGCCCAAGTAAGGTCCCTGCCCTCCAGGAATCCACTGTTTCTGTAAGTAGAAATATATGCAAATAATCAAAATAATCAGGACCTTAGTAACTGTGTCCCTAAAGGACTCTGGGAACAAAGAGGAAGGGGAGATCTCTGGGGATGTGTGTCAGGCAGAGAGTCCTCTCATGTGGGCTATGAGGTTAAATAGAGCTTAGAGAGTATGACTTATGTGTCGCTGGGGTCCAAGGTCAAGGAGTAGATGTGGCTTGAATTGAGCTTGATGGACCTAGACTGGGCCCTGGTTTTGGAGGCTGCAGGAAATGAGGAATCATCATAGAATTTTAAAACAGGCCTCTTCAGATTGTTGTTTTTAAGAAGCATTACTCTGGCAGCAGTCTGCAGACTGGGATTATACAAAAAGTGATGGGAGTTGGGGGAATGCAAGATTATTAAGTTGGGAGATTTGAGGCATGGAGGGTTTTTGGACTTAAAAAGAAAGATGAGGTCCTGAGTTCGGATAGAGAGAGTAGTTAAGGGCAGGAAGGGGCTTAGAGATATTTAGGAATCTTAAAGATAAGACTTGGCTAACAACTGTGATTAAGTGAGTGAGAACAGAGAGTAAGGATGGAGGGTCTAAGGTTTTCAGTTAAGACTCCTGAAGGACTTTATAAATACTTTTACAAAGGAAATAGGGAGGGCAGAGCACGTTTGAAGGATGCATGATGCTTCAGTTTGGGGAAGCTGAGTTTAAAGTACCTGTGGAAGTTGTAGGTATCAATAAGTAAATTTCAGTGTAAAATTTGGACCTAGAGTCCAGAAGAGAACAGGGCTGGGCACACAGATATCCTGGATCATTTGAGTATTATAAATTTTGGTCTGGTTTAGTCATTACACCCATGAGACCCTCTAATCCAAGTTCGAATAAGCCCGTGTCCCATGGTAGTGTTGATGCAGGGTGGGACCAGCATTAAAGGCCAACTAATATCTGCTAAGAATAGCACTTACTGTATTTGGCTCTTGTGTCTAGAAAACCAGGTACCAAGAGCCCATCTGATTTGTGCAGCACAGAATAATGTAACATTAAATTCTGTGTATTCACCATTTGGGAGCCAATTCCACAGGACCACAGGGTGGAAATACTTGTCCTCCACTGAGACTGAGCTTTTCTGGAAAGAGCTTCACCTGGATTTTCTTCTTCCCACTAGATGAAGTAGTATTTCTTCTGCACATTCAGCCGACAGCATAACTTCTGTAGAAAGGAACAAAGGTTTCTCCTCGAAAGCTCCTGGTCTCTTTTCTTTCAGTTCCTCTCTGTAGGCCTCTGTCCCACGTTGGTCAGTCTGTCTGCTTTTTCCTCTGGACTTGCACCATCTGTGACATTTGTCCTTTGGGACCCACAATTATCTTTTTTTTTTTTTCCACAATTATCTTTTTGACTACTTATAGTTTTTGTTTTCCTAGGGGTTCTCTGGGTCAATTTAAATATGATTACATCCAACAACAAACTGACTACTTATAGAGTGGGTATCAGTGGTAAAAACACTAATGTGAGAATCTAATACGTGAGTCAGACTTCCACTTAAAAGATAGAAGTGTAGATTAGATTAGTGAACTTGAGCATTCTGGTCATCTTTCTTCCTTTCCTTAGGAGCTGTGTGTGACATAACCACATGGCTTTTTGGGAGAAGACACGAGACAGTATACAGAGAGTCTCACAAGCCAGTCCCCTTCCAGGTTGTTCCTGACTCCAGAGAGGCTATTTCCCATCTTGGACTGCCGCAGAATTGGGGAGAAGTCTGGAAGTTGGAAATTGAAGATAGCTCAGTTAAACCACTTTGCCCACAGATGAACCTGTTACAGATAGAGATGAAGAAGCAGATGTACTTGGGGGAGAGGTTTGGTCTGGCACTTGGGGCCCTGTTTACACAGGCTGTTTCATGCTGCTGAGGGCTAGAGATCTCTTGCTTCCATTGTGCTGACTCATGGAACAGTGTGGATTAGCCGCCTTCCACATGTGTTTGGGGAGGATGTTTGTAAGGAGACATGACAGGGTCTATCTGGAATGAAAGGAAAAAAGAGTGCCTGTTAAATCTGGATACTTTTAAAGTACAAAGATTTAGATTATAGATGATAAAATCTCAGACCTTGAAGACACTCTTGAGGCTATTTGGGTGGGGGAATTCTGGAAGTTCTTTCTCTGGAGGACCTAGGAGTATGGGGTCTTCCAAACTAAGAAGAGAGGAAGGCTCAACCATCACTTTTCATGTTCCTGAATACAATTTTAGCCTTCTTTTTATTATCATCATTATTTCATCTGGTAACAGTGTTTCTGCCCGGAAATAGCTTTACCTCTCTGAAGAGAATGCTGTGATCCCATCTGCCAGTTTGCAGAATGCTTCAGGGTCCTCTCCTACCTGCTATTTCTGTGCCCTTTCCATGTGTCATGGTAAAGCCCCCACCTCTCCAGTCACATGGGTCCTTGTTTGCTGTATTTGTTCCTGCCTTCAGAAACTGAGTTTGGGATGTGGCAAGGAGAGGCAGCGTGCACTGGCAGAATCCCGTTACCATGATGTGATGGGAAGAGGGAATGATGAAGAGGTGTTATGGGGTAGGAAGTCCATGCTCCACGTCTCAAATAGTTCAGAAATTTCTTTGAAGGATTTTATGCCTCAGGCTTCTCCTGCTCAATGAATGTATTTTTCACTGCTTTAGGATTAATCTTCTTAAAGCCCTTCCTTGAACTCTTGAGCCTATAATGACTACCCATTACTTATAGATCCACATTCTGCAATGCAAGTCCTGATTAGCCTAATCATGCAAGATCTCTTGGTATCATCAAATAAGACTCATTCTCTCCAACATTCTTCTTCCTAGCTGTTACCTCCTTCTTCATCTCTCCACAGGCCTCTCTCCACTGCTTTTCTGTAAAGCTCTAGATTCAATGCTTACACGTTACCGTGCTTCAGGAAGTTTCCTTGCCTCTTGTGGGTCATATAGATCTCTTCTTATTTTTGTTTCTGCTCTTGTAGGAGAAAAATATCATTTTTTAAAAAAAACCATTGACTCTTTTTTACTTTTACAGAAGAATACGGGTTAGTGAGTCATACATTTGATGCATGATTGTACTTAGCATTGTGGGAATATAGATAAATCTCAAGGCATGACCTTGTCCTGAAAGAGTCTGCAAGTACAGTGATGAACCCAAAACTAAACATGATGGAAACTGGGAATAACTGAATAACCTCTGTGTTATGGAGAGAGAAACAGTACAAGCTAACCCAGGGAAGTGCAGTGAGCATGGAGTGTGGCGGGAGTGTGTGTGAGGGGGTATGGTGTGGGAAACAGAAGGGCCCACTGGAGCGGAGGAGTAGGTCGATGGAGGCGTGTCTTAGCTAGATGGGGTGAAAGCAAATTGTATAGGGAATGCAGGTCAGGGAAAGGAGTTTAGGCTAAGAAACGGGGATCAATTTTATAGGTAGTTGAGTCGTTGAATGAGACAGAAATATGTGGGATGGTTAGAAGGGAGGGTTGCAAAGACTATACAGAAGAGACTGCTGAGGTAAGCCTGCTGTGCTCACAGTGGGAAGGATGGGGAATGGTGACTTGGGAAGATGTATCAAAGAAAGAAATGACAGGGCTTGCTGACAGACGATTTCAAGGCTTATGGAAACTGCAGATCATGTTTTATACCGGAACATGTTGCTATAGGTAAGTGAGATACGTAAATCCAATTTATAGATTTAGGTTTCATAGTGATATTTTATACTCTTTGCGTAGCAAAAGGAACTTCCAAACGTATTTGTATAACTATCACCTCATTTTATCTTCAACATCTGTGTCAACTTTCTTACCTGTAAATGCAGGTGACACCTACCAACCCTCTAGGCTTAATTTGTTGAAGGCTCATCCTGTGAAGAATGAATCTGGTGGACAATTCACGGACTAACTTCAATCTTCTTTTTTCCCATTCATTTTGGAAGACAGGAATCATTGCTTTAAAGAAACATTTAAAAAGAAGCTCCCTTAAATGGCAGGCTCTCTTTTGGCTTAATCTAACATAAGACCATGCTTCAGCAACTTTTCCTACCTAGTTAGGTCCCTGGCTGAACACACGTCCTTCCATCTTTGCCTGAGTCTCCCCAGTCTTGCTGCAGCTACTGGGGCAGGTTTAGCCCACTTACATCCTGGCAAGGGATAAGCCCGATACCCTTTCCTTTCATGAAACACTATCTGTGTGAAGTGAGCTCTTTGGTCCATAGTGTTCCCTGCCAAAGCTAAGGGGAGATTAAGGAACACCTCTGAGCAGATGAATATTGGATGAGGTTTATATAATTGAAACTCACACTCCTGTTAAACCCTTTGACTCAGTGGAGAGACAGGAGAAACTTACACAATTATGGCTCCCACTTAGGAATAAAGCACTATGTCTTCTCTGGGTGCATTCTTCTCATTTACATAGGGCAGAGCTTGGGAATTAAGGAAATATTCATTGATGACTGTTCACTTTTTTTTTAGCTTCATAGAACCAATTTCTATACCCCATTGTAACCATATGGAATGAAAATGCTGAAATGGAATTGGGATCAGTTGGTATCTATGTAAGCATCAGGGTTTGGGTGATGAACAAGGCTGTTATTGTCACAAACAATAACGGAAATAATAATAATACCACCAGTGGACATTTCTTGCGTGCTTATTTACTATATGCAATGTTCTTTTCTAAACACTCTTCATCCACTTTAATTCTCATAACAAACTTAAGAGGTCGATATTATTTTTATCCCTTTTAGAGATAAGGAAACTGAAGCACAGAGAGGTTAAATACCTTGCCCAAGGTCTTACAGCTTATAAATAGTAGAGTCAGGATTCAGACGTGAGCAGGCAGACCTCAGGTTTCTAACTTCTGTGCTGTACCCTTCATGGTGAGAAAGGCAGACAGTTGATAAATCCCTCAAAGTGGGATGAATTCTGTGGGAGCCTGTAAAAGGGTAAATTAACCCAGAGCAGGGGAAGGCTGGGAAGGCTTTGATGAGAAAAGCAAAATCATCCTTCAGGATGAGACATAAAGAGTGCATAGGTGCTCTCTAGGTGAGGTACAGTGGACCAGAATATTCCAGCATGCACAGTAGCCACCAGGCTGGAGAGAATATAGCAATTTTGAGGAACAGCTGTTAGAAGGGATGGAGAAGGTGAGAGAGAGTTTGTCATAGAGTGAGGCTGGCAGAGGCCAGGTCAAGAAGGGCTCTCTGTAGGTCCTCCTTCAAGGAGTGGGGGTATAGAAACGTAGTGGATTAAGGGTCATTGTGATTTATAAGAAATACATATATTTGGTCTGTGTCCCATTCCTGGCCATAGAGCTCCTAAAACCCTAGAAATTTTTCTAAGGGCTGAGAGTGATAAAGGTATCTTGTTTGTGTTAATGGGGTGACTTTTGGAAAGCCCATAGGTAACCAAAGGATGGGGTTCCTTGCCAGGGGAGACAACCATATCATTAGAGGGTTGGAACTTTTAGTCCCACTCCAGGACCTCAGGAGGGGCTGGAGGTTGAGTTCATTCACGAAGGCCAGTGATTTACTCAATTTTGCCTACATAATGAAGCCGCCAGCCATAAAAACCCAAAGGATGGAGTTTCATAGAGCTTCTGGGCAGGTGAACATGTGGAGATGTGGGGAGAGTAGTGTGTCCAGAGAGAACATGGAAGCTCCGAGCCCCTTCCCACATACCTTGCCCTGTGTATCTGTTCATCTAGCTGTTAATCTGTATCCTTTATAATATCCTTTAAAATAAACAGATGTATGCAAGTAAATGTTTCTCGTGAGTTCTCTGAGCCACCCTAGCAATTTAATTGAACCTGAGGAGGAGTCATGAGAACCTCCAATCATAGCCAGTTAGTCAGAGCACAGGTAACATCCTGCACTTGCGACTGGCATCTAACATGAGGGCACTTTTGCAGGACTGAGCCCTTAACGTGTGGGATCTGACACTATCTCCAGGTAGTGTCAGAATTGAGCTAATTGCTTGATGGTGCTGATAAAAAACCCCACACATATTGGAGGGAGCATTAAATGTTAAGAATTAAGGACAATCACTGTTGGTGGGAATGTAAATTGATACAGCCACTATGGAGAACAGTATGGGGGTTCCTTAAAAAACTAAAGATAGAACTAACATACGACACAGCAATCCCACTACTGGGCATATACCCTGAGAAAAACATAATTCAAAATGAGTCGTGTACCACAGTGTTCACTGCAGCACTATTTACAATAGCCAGGACATGGAAGCAACCTAAGTGTCCATCGACAGATGAATGGATAAAGAAGATGTAGCACATATATACAATGGAATATTACTCAGCCATAAAAAGAAACGAAATTGAGTTATTTGTAGTGAGATGGGTGGACCTAGAGTCTGTCATACAGAGTGAAGTAAGTCAGAAAGAGAAAAACAAATACCGTATGCTAACACGTATATATGGAATCTGAAAAAACAAATTGTTCTGATGAACCTAGGGGCAGGACAGGAATAAAGACGCCGACGTAGAGAATGGACTTGAGGACGCGGAGAGGGGGAAGGGTAAGCTGAGACGAAGTGAGAGAGTAGCATTGACATATATACACTGCCGAATGTAAAATAGATAGCTAGTGGGAAGCAGCCACATAGCACAGGGAGATCAGCTCGGTGCTTTGTGACCACCTAGAGGGGTGGGATAGGGAGGGTGGGAGGGAGATGTAAGAGGGAGGAGATATGGAGATATATGTATACATATAGCTGATTCACTTTGTTATAAAGCAGAAACTAACACAACATTGTAAAGCAGCTATACTCCAATAAAGATGTTAAAGAAAGAAAAAGAAGGGCAAGACAGGCGTTAAAGGGATAGAACCATGGGACTGACGTGATAAGATGCGAGTTTTGAAAAGGTGTTTCTGACTACTGGTGTGTCTGATGAATCAGAGGGATAGAGTGGACGTAGAGAGTGCAGTCGGGAGGTGGTTGCTGTGGTCCAGCTGAGAGATGATGGTGGCCTGGACCAGCAGAGGAGCAATGAGGATGGAGAGCAGCTCAGGAGCTTCTTAGGAAGCTGAGCATAGGCAGCTTTGATGTGGAAGATAAAGACAAGGAGGGAACCAATAACAATGCTCCAGTTAAGAGTAAGAAGAAACTTGCAGGCGAACCAGACAGGACCTTGAGGAAACTATCTACAACAGGCCTTATTTGGTCAAGAGAAGGAGTATGCAAGAGAAAACGGATGGCTTGTGTCATGGCCCAACCAGGGAATGACTCCTGTGAAGGGAATGGATACACACACACACTTTATATATACATATGCACACACACACACGTTTATACATGTTTATGTATTGGGTTGGCCAAAAAGTGCCTTCATTTTTTAAAATTTAATATTTTTATTTTTTTGGCTGCGTTGGGTCTTAGTTGCATGCGGACTCTTCGTTGTGGAGTGCGGGCTTCTCTCTAGTTGTGGCGAACGGGCTTTTCTCTAGTTGTGGTGCGCAGGTTTTCTCTCTCAAGTTGTGACATGTGGGCTTCAGAGTGCGTGGGCTCTGTAGTTGTGGTGCATGGGCTCCAGAGTACGTGGGCTCTGTAGTTTGTGGCACACAGACTCTCTAGTTGAGGCACACGAGCTCAGTAGTTGTGGCGCATGGGCTTAGTTGCCCTGTGGCATGTGGGATCTTAGTTCCCTGACCAGGGATTGAACCCTTGTCCCCTGCATTGGAAGGCAGATTCTTTACCACTGGACCACCAGGGAAGTCCTGTGCCTTTGGTTTTTAAGTAAAAATAAAAGACACGTTTTTCGTTCCGCCAAGAACTTTATTGGACAGTGTATTCACCCTTTTGTTCCACTTCCTTCTGCAGTTTTTCAGGCAACTTCATAATGCCATCTTCCCCAAACTTTTTATCTTTTTGAGCAAAGAACTGTTCCAGGTGCCTTTTACAGTCTTCCAGGGAATTGAATTTTTTTCCATTAAGAGAATTTTGTAAAGACAGAAATAAATGGAAATCCGAAGGTGCAATGTCTGGTGAATACGGTGGATGAATCAGAGCTTCCCAGCCAAGCTGTAACAGTTTTTGCCTGGTCATCAGAGGAACATGTGGTCTTGCGTTATCCTGATGGACGATTATGCGTTTTCTGTTGACCAGTCCTGGACATGTTTTATGGAGTGCTGCTTTCGGTTGGTCTAATTGGGAGCAATTTCTGTTGGAATTAATTGGTTTTCTGGAAGGAGCTCATAATAGAGGACTCCTTTCCAATCCCACCGTATACATAACATCACCTTCTTTGCATGAAGACTGACCTTTGGTGTGGTTGGTCGTGGTTCATTTCGCTTGCCCCACGATCTCTTCTGTTCCACATTATTGTACAGTATCCACTTTTCATCGCCTGTCACAACTGGTTTTAAAAACGGAGTGTTTTCATGAGTTTTCAGTAGAGAATTAGTAGAACATAATGATCAAGAAGGTTTTTTTGCTTAACTTATGTGGAACCCAAACATCAAAGCAATGAACATAGCCAAGCTGGTGCAAATGATTTTCATTGCTTGATTTGGATATTTTGAGTATGTTGGCTATCTCCTGTGTGGTATAACATTAACTGAGAACAAGCAATGTCTTGATTTGATCACTATCAACTTCAACTGGTCTACCCAACCGTGGAGCATCGTCCAGTGAGAAATCTTGAGCACAAAACTTCGCAAACAACTTTTGACACATTCGATCAGTCACAGCACGTTTTCCATACAGAGCACAAATCTTTTTTTGTTTGTTTCAGTTGCGTTTTTACCTTTCTTGAAGTAATAAAGCATAATATGCTGAAAATGTTGCTTTTTTCTTCCATCTTCGATATTAAAATGGCTACCCCAAAATTTACCAATTTTGATACATTTTTTAAATGCACGATGATATGACAGTTTTCACACAGAATCTAACAAAATTATTTCGAATGAAGTTAAAGACAGCCAAGTGCTACTAGAGCCATCTTACGGAAAAAAATGAATGAACCTTTTGGCCAACCCCATGTATGTATATACTTACACACACATACCTGGATTTGTTGTTGTGGAGGTTAGGCCTCCCAAGTTAAGGTAATTTCAGAACCGAGGTTGCCTCTTTGGTGCCTACTGCCCTCTAGCTGTGGCGTTATCGGTAAGTACAAGTTCTACACTTCTACCACCATCACTGAGTTTCCCCTTTGAGTCAAAGTATAGAGTGATCTAAAAGTATCCGGCAACATGGCACATCAACGGGAGAGACACACGAATGCCACATCTATACAAAACAACTGGCTGGATTCACGTGGAAAAGGAGTAATTATCCACGTGGGTATCCATTCCAGTTTTATCTCTTTCATGAGCTAATCCTGTCCACCTCGAAGCATCTTCCTGTCTTCGTCGAGAGAATCTCTGAAAGCTTCATTGTGATCGTCACCATTTCTGATGAGGTGTTTTCTGCTGAACATTTGGAACTGGGTAGGGTGAGATACATTCCAAGCAGATGGGGCGTTTTCGCAGTCTGTATATTAGCAGCTCCAGGCTGCTGTATAGACCTTCCAGGAAATTTCTGTGCCGAAGGGCAGATGCCTGAGGAATTTATGTTTTGATATTTTATCAAACTTTTCAGCTTTTAGTGATCATGCGTGAGAGTGTGTAATTGCCAGTGGTCTGGGGTTAACCTCAGTTATAGGGGGAATTATTTTGGGAGGAGTTAAATATGGTATTTGAAAAACTGAGAAATGAGAGTCTTCCCTAACACTAGAGTTTCTGAAGGAAAAACAGTTGGGCCAGACTGGATGAACTGGTTGGATTAAATGCTGTGTCTTACTCTTGACTCAGGGTAGTTATTTGTGGTTGCTTACTTTATTTTTATTGTTAAAGTGTCCTATTTAATGTGCCAGACTTTGCTCAGGACAGTGTAAGGCATTTAGGGAAAGGCGTAAAAGAAGCATGAAGCACGAACCAGCTTACATTAGGGACCTGAAAAACGTTATAGAACACATAGAACATTTACACATTATAATCATATCATGCTTCATACTTTTTAGAATGCATGTCTAACTCTGAAACATTATTCTAGTTTCCCCAGGTCAATGTCCACAGTTGTTTTCTGTACCTGTTTATGGTGTGCCCTCACACGGAACATTGGGGCATGAGAATAAATCCTTGTTTTCTGCTGTCTCCCCAGCACCTAGAGCAACACTGGACACAGCTGACACAGAGCAAGCACTCAAAAAATCTTAGTTGAATAAATGAATGAAAAACATTATCTTCCAAACATCAGTAATAACCATATAAAACAGGCTTGGCATGCTACCATTTATGTACATTTGATTTTGCTTTCTGCCAGGTTTTTGCCCAGATTTTATAGTAGTTGGTTTTCCTGGGAGAAATTTATGAGCTATTTTTCTTTTCAATGAGAGTGGATATTGTCATAATTAGGTTGAAACTAAAGGACACTTATTTGTCCTGCATCAACGGTAACTTTTTTCTATTATAAAGAAAACCCACTAGTAAATTATTATTCCCATGTCTGAGGGAGAGTCTCCAGCACCTGCAAGGGCTTGGCTGGGGTGTTGGGCCCCTGCCAGGAGAAAGGGCTTTGTCCCCACCACCCTCGGCTGCGATCCCAGCAGTTAAGTAAGCTGAATTGTGGTGGCGAGTCATCTTGGCAGTGGCAAGTAGAACATATTTTGACTGGTGATTTCTGCATGATTTGTATGACTTTCTGTATGACAGGAGTCACAACAAAACCATTTCGTGACTTGTGTCTAAAGCTATCAGTCAGCTGGAGCTGTGAAAATCAGTTTGCATATGTCAGCAATTTAATCTCCTAATATACTTGCCAATGGAAAACCGACCCTAGAATTATTTTTCTGTATTTACTGACTAGAAAGATGCGGTTATCAAGTGCACTGATTGAAAAATCTTTAAAATACCAGTCTTTAAATTGGGACCATATGTGTGTTTTCTTTCCCTAGACACATCTATTTGTACATTTACCCACACATGTGTATATATACACACACACAGCATACAGTTACATTGATGTGTGTTTGTGTTACATATGTATGTGTTCACACAGAGCACATGTGCTTCGTGCATACGCATGAGCTTTTAATGTCCTTATAGGTTGAAATGTAAGGTTGTTGGGGAACTTTCCTTGTCTTGTTAACTGAGAATAATACAGTTACCTACATTCCAGGCTCCTAGTAAGGATTAACTTGGTTATTATGTGTGTAGTCCTTAGAATAGTGCCTAGCACATAATAAGTTTTCTATAAATACCAACTTTCTTTTTTTGCAAGTATATCTTCATCTGTCAGCCTAAGCAAAGGACTATTGGTCTCTCTGTTACTTCTTATAATAATTTAGCTTCAGAGGCAGGGTGGTACAGCCTCAAACTTATTGTGTAGTTGGGAGGTACATTGGCAAATTTACTATTCTTCTAAAATGCCTGCAAGCAATTTTTATGCCATCTAGGAAATATTAATATGTATTTTTAAATCATAGCCATTTATTAAATACCTTAGTAATACTGATTCCTGTTATAGTAAAACTTTTCTCTTTCTAAGTCATCATCATTCCCTGGTGTCCATCAGGGTTTTCAGTTCCTGTGTCATTTTTATTCTTTAACTAACACCAACTTCACTGGAGAATTTTAATTCCAGGTTTGTAAGAGAACTGTTCGCTTATTATGAAAAAAGTGAGATATTCGCTCTGGTCTAAATGTTTGTGTTGCTCCAAAATTCATGTGGTGAAATCCCAACCCCAAAGGTGATGGTGTTAGTAGATGGGGGTCTTTAAAAGGTGCTTAAGTCATGACAGTGGAACCCTCATGTATGGGAAAAATGCCTTATAAAAGAAGCTCCAGAGAGATCCCTAGTCCCTTCCACCATGTGGGAATGCAACAAGAAGTCTGCAACCTAGAAGAGGGCCCTTACCAAAATGTGACCATGCTGGCACCTTGATCTTGGACTTCTCAGCCTTCAGAACTGTGAGAAATAAATGCTTATCGTTTATAAGCTGTGCAGTCTGTGGTATTCTGTTACAGCAGCATAGCATGAATGGACTAAGACAGCATTTGAGTGATCAGGTGGAGAGAAAACAGTGCAAAAGAGCCTAGAAGAGTTTGGAACTGTAAGTAAGTTAACTTACAGGTATACACACCTAGGAAGAAAATGACAAGGGCACATATTATTTTGAGAAAGGTTTCAGTAAGTAATGGTGGTACTCACTGGGGAAAAAAGTATGAATTATTAGTCAAAATGAGTGTGTGAACTGGTGATGTGAAAGTGCTGATTAAGTTGTTTTGAATAATAATTGGATTTTTGTTGGAATAGGTAAGTTAAGTAGCTCATCCTTAACAAAAGTGCAAGGGATTTCACAGCTCATGTCATTTTATAGATTAAAAATGAAGGCCAAGGGCTTCCCTGGTGGCGCAGTGGTTGAGAGTCCCCCTGCCAATGCAGGGGACGTGGGTTCGTGCCCCGGTCTGGGAGGATCCCACATGCCGTAGAGCAACTGGGCCCGTGAGCCACGGCCGCTGAGCCTGCGCGTCCGGAGCCTGTGCTCCGCAACGGGAGAGGCCACAACAGTGAGAGGCCCGCATACAGCGAAAAATAAAAAATACATTTGATAACAAGCATTTGATTTAACATATTTCCCCCAAGTTGACTTTGAATAGTCTATACATTTCCCCTTCACTTTTCTATCACAGACACAAAAAAAAAAAAAAAAAATGAAGGCCAAGTGAAGACCACAGAGTTAGTTGGTGGAAGTGTGAGTACCAAAACCAGACTCTGTCGTGGGGGGAAGACAGTGCCCCCACGTAACAATTCTTTAACTGCAGTAGCATGGAGTTGGAACAAAGGGACTTAGAATGTTGACCTCAACTTTCTAAGAATAATTCCAGCCACAAGCTGGAATTATTAGAGAGTTTATAGAATATTCTTAATAAAATGCTTTTCCTGTTTTATTATGAGTGAAGAAACTCAGCTTTACATATCTGCTTTGGGTCAGGTTTATTTGGGCATGTTCAGGAAGGTGGTGTGTTCTTAGATCCAGACCACTGGAGTGTATTCAGGGCCTCTTTCAGTGTTGCTGTTTTTGTGATTGGACTCACGTGCATTATTTTAAAAAACTGTTTTATCTCTGCAGAAGACTATAGAAAGCATTTGTATTTAGTGCTTTATATTGATTTTTAAAAATTACACGGGTAGGGAACATTGAGTTTGAGGACAGTACTTGAGTCACAGAAAGGGGGCTCTGGGGGCTGCTAGGGCTGAACTGGACTGGATGGTAACCCACTTTGTTCATGTTGCATCTTTTTTTTTTTTTCTTTTTAATCATTTGGGGGAAGGGTAATCTTTTGGTAGCTTTTAAGACTGATTTGGAGATTCGGAAAGGCAGTGTTTTGTTGGGTGAAACTTTTTGTATGGAGGCATTTCTTTTAAGGTTTGTGAATGTGCTCTGTTTTAACTCTTACAGATCACATTTCATGGTATCCACATAGAAATAGATACTGAAAAGAAAAGACATTGGTAGTAATGGGGAAGTTTGAAGACCACAAAGCAATCTACTTTGATGATAGGGTCAGTTGGATTTTAGATCTGCGCCCTTTCTTAGCATCCTGAGTATTCTAAAAAGCAGTAGGGTATGGTTTAAAAACTTGGTATTTGGGGTCAACTGACCTGGTTTTCTTAATCTCTGCTATACTAGCTGTGTCTCTGAGGTTTGCTTCCACTGTCTGCAAAATAAAGATAATGATACTTGTTTCAGTTTTTTGAAAACAGCTTTATTGATATGTATTTCACATACCATAAAATATACCAGTTTAAAGTGTACAGTGGTTTTAGTATATTCACAGTCATGCAGCTGACACCACAATCAATTTTAGAGCATTTTATCACTCCAGAAAGAAACTGATAGAAGTCAGGTCCCATTTCCTCCCCTGATTCCCCCAGCTCTAGGCAGCCATTACTCTACTTTCTGTGTCTGTGGATTTGCCTGTCCTCCACATTTCATGTAAATTGAATCAGACAACATGTCATGCTTTGTGACTGCCTTCTTTCACTTAGCATAATGTCTTTAAGGTTTCATCCATGTTATGATGCGTATTAGTAGATTGTTCTTTTTTATTGCCAAATTTCACTCCAATGTATGGATATACCACATTGTTATCCATTCATCAGTTGATGGATGCAATGATGTTTTTGTGAAAACTGAGTAAGAGAGAAAATAAGTAAGGTGCTCAATGATGTCTTGCACATAGAAGCAATGCGTTGACCTTTGAACAGCACAGGGGTTGGGGTGCCAACCTTCTGCACAGGTGAAAGGCCCTGTGTAATTTGACATTCGGCCTTCCATATGTGCAGTTCCGCATCCCTGGATTCGGCCCTGTCCCGTAGTACTGTAGTACATATTTGTGAAAGAAATTCACATGTCAGTGGACCCTTGCAATTCAAACGTGTTGGTCAGGGGTCCACTGTATATTTCTATTGTTTCTCTTCATCTGGTTTGGACAGGCTTCTTGTGTGAATTGTCAGCAGCTCCTCCTGTCTTATAAGTTAAGAAAAGCTGTCTTAGTGAGTAGACCATCTGTCTGTCAGTTCTCTTATGTTGGTTCTTGGTTCATTGAGGACCCTGGGTGGGCACTCGTTTAATACTAGAATTCACAGTGCTTTCCTCAGCAGCTGGAAGTGTTCAGGTGTTATCAGCAGTGCTCACTGTCATTACAGGTGCTCTGTCCATAAGTGTAAACACTAGGTTTAAAGAGATTGAAAGAAGGAGCCATTGTAGCTTACACAGATGTCAACTGATCTCATGTGCTGCTCCTCATTCCGAACCTGAGCATTGACACCAGTGTCAGGCTGTGGGGTATTTATGTCATTTGCAAGGATTGGAGGGAAATAGGGCTTTGGCAGTTCCATGCTTGGTGACTTTACAGAACACAGAAAACTGCTGAGGGCTTATGAGACAGGAAGTTCATGTTACACATACGGTGTCTTAAGGGTTTGGGATTGTAAAATACTAATAGATTAGTAAATGACAAAATTCCAGTTGAAGTAGATAGTTGCTTAAGACCAAAGAGAAATCTAAAAGCATTGATTTCTGTTTTGTCAGTTGTGGAAATGTCACGGAACTCAATTATTAAACATAGTGTTTCTGAATTTCTACTTAAGATACTATATATAATATAAAAATAAAATTCAAAACAAGGCCCAATTGTTATTTACTAAGCAAATATTATTTTAGTATCCACTGTTGGCCTACTGCTGTTAGTCATACGGAAAAGCCGAATAAATATTCTCTAATAAGTACTCTTGTGCCCAGGTTTCCACTGAGGACATGAAACAAGTTGTTAAAGTTGAAATCTCCAGTGGTTGCCATTTTACAGACAGACTTGTTGTATAGGCTTTCTAAGCTTGTTTGCCTGCCTCTGCAAAGATAAAACATTAATAATACCTTGCCTATTATGAGAAGTTAATTTGTCCTGGGCCCTGTGCCTACCACTTTATTTGGATTCTCATTGATTAAGGTTAAGTATGGTTAGTATCCTTTTTTATCAATATATTAGATGAGGAAACTGAGGCACAGAGAGATTAAGTAACTGATCCAAGTGTACACAGCTTGTAAGCAGTACTTCTCTTCATAGCTTCCCGTTTTGTAAAGTTTTATGTTATTAAAACTGCTTTAGAATTTCAAGTTTTACTCTGATATTCTTTCTCCAAATCCCAGGTCTATGTAGAAATCAAGGCAAGTCTGTGGTTAGTTTCTTAGGGAATTATATAATAAATAAAATAGTTGTATACTCTAATTATATTATGAATGGCATCTTTTACTAGTAACCAGCAGTAGCTCAGCTGCTTATCTTTATCCCTTCAGTAGTCAAGGAGATAAGAAGTAGATAAGCAAGTGGAGCGGCTGCCACTCAAGCAAGCCTCTAGGAGAATAATTCCAAGTAACTTCTCAGAGTGAATTGCAACTCACTCAATCCCACTTCACCGGAGAGCATTGTTCAAAAGATAACGCTTTTACTTTTCTACTTAGCCTGCTGAAAGCATTCCCGAGAGAGCTTATGCTTGTGGCCTGTGGATCAAAGATAGTTTCTCAAATACTAGGAACTTTGCTGCCAGTTGGAATTAAGCAAATAGAAAATATACCTCCAGAAAGTAAGAAAATTAGTTTAAAACAGCCCAGCTGTAGTATTATTTGTGCTTTCAAAAGTTTCCCTAAGAAAACTCTTCATTCATACATTTTGACAAACAGGAAAGCAAGAGAACAAAATTACCATTTTCCATCTCTTATGAAGGGCTAGGCCTTTTAACCTGTGCTCTTAGCCTAACATCTCTCTTCAATATCTCTGTGCTTTTATTTCCATTTAAAAACAAGGAATTGAGACTCAGCGAAATGATGTACTGTACCTCACCGCATTAAGTTGTGATGATATCATTTGAAAATGCAAAGTCAAAGACTTCTGTTGTTTGTTGATATTATCTTTTTTATTGGGCTAGACTTACTGTAATTTGTACTTATCTACCATTAGAACAATCACAAACCAAGTGAGAAAAGAGGATACACTAGGATACATACACTAGGATATTACCTACATTAGGATGTATGTAATGTATATAACACCATATAGGTGAAGATGAATGAAAAATGCCTGAAAGATTGATTCCCTGTTGTCTCATGCCTTATTAGTAATAAAGTATACTGAATCCAGTTACTATACCAGAAGTTTTTCACATTTCATCTTATCTAATTCTCACAACCATGCTGTCAGGTGGGTGCTATTTTTATCCACATTTTTATAGATAAGGCAGCTGAGACTGGAAAGTTAAAACCACTTGCCTGTGGTCATGAAGCTAGCAATCAGCAAAGCCATTGCTTTTAACCACTGTGCAATTTTCCTTGCCCACTAATCGACATAGAAAGGTTTACTTTAGTTTTTCTGCCTCTCAGTTCAAGCCACCACCAGATGTACATTCTAAACTCAGATTTGATTATTTTTTTTAAATGTATTTATTTATATTTTATTTTTGGCTGCGTTGGGTCTTTGTTGCTGCCCGCGGGCTTTCTCTAGTTGCGGCGAGCGGGGGCTACTCTTCGTTGCAGTGTGCGGGCTTCTCATTGCGGTGGCTTCTCTTTGTTATGGAGCATGGGCTCTAGATGCATGGGCTTCAGTAGTTGTGGCACATGGGCTCAGTAGTTGTGGCTTGCAAGCTCAATAGTTGTGGTGCACAGGCTAACTTGCTCCGCGGCATGTGGGATGTTCCCGACCAGGGCTTGAACTCGTATCCCCTGCATTGGCAGGTGGATTCTTAACCACTGCGTCACCAGGGAAGTCCCCAGATTTGATTCTGTTTAAGAACATTTGATGGCTTCTGATGTTATCTGGAAAGTTGCTGTTCATTTTTTAAGACCTGAGTTGAGGGACTTTAGCTGGATGTCATGTTCTCTATAAACCTTCACTGATGCTGATCTTCGGTGTGTCTCTGTAGCACCTTGTAGCCTAGCCCTTAGGACTTCCGCTGCCTATGCTCTGGACTTCTTTAGAAGCACATTGTCTGGTTCAGTTATTAGCTTTTATTTGTATTGCTAGCACTGTGTTGGTGCTTTATGCGCTGTGGATGGTTAATAGATGTTTGAGGAATTGAATTGGATGTTTGATAAATGTTTGAATTTAATTATGATGTTAACTTTCTGGTATGCACTTCAGGCACTTCAGGAAAGTCATTGTAGCATTAGGTGCCTATGGAGACCCTCAATTTTTCAGGCTGGGAATTGGTGACTTCCTACAAGACATCAATTAAATGCATGATTGGGGCTGATTTTGTCTAAATTGCTCAGAGCACATGGTATTATTTTTCTCTCTAGAAGAGTGTCAACCATCCTGCCACACTTAACAAAGTAGAAACTGTTTTTATTTTAATAAAATGAAACCTTCTTTTTAATGTGTCACAGGTTTCTATAGCATACTTTATGAGCAGCTATATGCATCCCACTGTTCAGAAAATCAGATTTTCAAAGCTACACTGTATATCCTATTGAAAGTAGCTTGAGCAAATTGAAAGAACCTGGGTTTTGGAATTAGGTACTGAGTCAAATTCTGGTTCATCTACATCATAGCTTCTGACTTCGGGCAAAATACTTTATTCTACATAGTTTTTTTTTTTATTTTTTAAATGGGAAAGGTACATATTGGCAGCTTTTTGGACAAAATGTGTTGGGAGGAAATGTGTTGTTACGTCTTAAAAAGAAATCTGTGAGTTCAACAATAATATTTTGGTATATTTTCACTTCAGTTGAAAAAACCTTTATTCTAATTTCATTCTTAAAAAATGGTATAAGCATATTGAGAATCATCTCTCTGATCACCCTGTAATCAAGCACTGCCATGTGACTGCTGGTCCAGTGTTCCAAGTGAAGACCAAACAATGTCAAGATGTGCTCTCTATATATAGATTTTGTAGGAGTTTGAATAAAGAAGAGGGATAGAGTCATCCATAGATGGCAAAGTTATGCCTTGGCAGTAAGTACCATATTGACATATTTAGTACAAATCCCAGTTTAGAAAGGGCAAATTTGGAGAGGATCATAGCAGTGAGTATTGCAGTAAATTTTCAAGGAAGAATTTTCTCAGTTCCAACAGTAATTGCTTTAGATACATATTTAAGTGCAGACTACAGTATTGTGGCAATTTTAGTTACTCAGCAAAATAGTTTTACAAAATTGCCAAGGGACTCTCTTTAAAATGACATCCTAAATTTGCTAACCAGCAGTTGTAGCTGGTTGTAACATCTGATTATCTTGACCTCCTCCATCCACTGGTCCACTCTTTTGAATTACCCAGAATCATGGCTTTTGGTTTGTTGTTAGGTTCTTTGAGCTGCTATCATGGAGCCAGACTTCGAAGAGCTTCTTCATATCTAGTGTGAATTTGGGGCTTATCCTAGAAGGTCTTGACTTTGAGAGGCTTGATAATATTAACTCTAAATGTTTCTTGGCTGGGCTAATAATAATAAGTTCGGTAGTGAGAATACCCCATGATTGCTTTTTGTGTCTTAAGGTCTTTTTGTTTGTAGAGTGACACTGTAATTTTTCAGTGTTTAGAAAATAGGAAGGTTGTAGTTTCTGAGTTCTTGGCCTTCTGATCCGGATTGCATTTTCATTTAATCACCTTGTGCTCTGAAATTGCAGAGCCACAGAAAGCTGATGCTACCTGATGGAGTATTTAGAAACATTGAGAACTGTGAATGGGTACAATAAGCCTCTCTGATAACGTAGAGAATGGACAGTGTCATCCATTTTGTGCTCAGTTCCTATGAGGACTCAGTAAATCCACACAGTGAATTAACTAAGGCTGTTTGAGAAACAGCCAGTGCAATAATGAACAGTTTTATGATTTTTAAAATGACTATGGGAAGTCTGATCATGGCGATTCCAAGATGGCAGCTGGGTTTTCACTGCTTTTCTGGGACTTGGCGTTGAAAAGTTGCTTTTAGTTGATATTCCCCTTTAACAGGAATTCATTCGGGTATCCATTAGCCAATGAACTATAAGAAAAAGGGCAAGTTTAGTTATTTAGAGAGAAAAATGCTATTAGCTATTTATATGCTGGGTGAATTGAAGAATTCCTCCCCCCACCCAATCTGGAAAATTGATTTTAAAGAACTCATATTTTATTTAGAAAGAAGGAAAAGCAGATTATGTTAGTAACTTTAAGTTTGTGTTTCTACTGTATTTATCCAAAGAGAAAAGTGCTCAGATTGTAATTTCTAGGTACCTTATTTGCAAAACTGGTTTTTCCTGCACATTTATGGCAGTTTCTTATTTCTAAAGATTGAAGCTTTTAATGTAATTTTCTCTCAAGGGATAACATTTATGTATCTCCTCTTCCAAAAACTCTTAAAAAAAGTATAAAAATGTAAATTTATACTTGTGGTGTTATCTATTAAATATTTTTGTGCTACCCAGACTTTTTAGTATAAAGATTGCAAAATGATACTAAACCTAGGCTGAAGAAAGTGATGAAAGTAAAAAATCCTGAACACTCACTGAACTATTAAGATGTTAATGTGATTTCAGATGGAGTTAGTTGATGGACAGCAGCAGGTGTACTGGGTCTCCCGCCTCAAACATCAGTGAGGTTTGGACAGTTTAGGGGGAGGGGATTAATTTTTGAGTAGTCAGGTTTTTTTCATTTACATCTATTATTTAAAACGAAAGTACAGAGAAGCACTGTAAATTAGCGAAAGGTGCACTGCATTTAACTTGGAGTCGTAATGCTGGCTAACTTGTGTCACCTTGGGCATGAGTTTTTGCCTGCCTGTGTCAGTTTCTCAATCATCAGAATTGTAGCTTTGGACTAGATCATGGTTCCCTGTTGTGTGTTTTCTTGGGAAATGTGGTAGAACGCTAAGGGCCTTATAAAGTCACAGTATAAACACAGCAGACATATATCTTGCTGCCTGCCTTCCAGATCTATTTTACCTGAGGTTTTTAGCATAACAATAACTTTATATGTAAACAAACCTATATTGAACTAAAAGGACTAAAAGGAATTTGGATAGATTCATATGGTATGTGTAATACCAAAGCTAAAAGAAGTGTTATGCTAACAGCAGGCTACAGAAAGAGTCCTCTTGTTTTATATTCACTGTTTTCTGTCATTAAGGGTGTTTGGTGGACATATTTGAGGATCACTGCATTAGATGACAGTTACAGTCTTCTTATTCTAAAGTTATGAAACCATGAAAACATTTACTCTTTGAATTCCCCTCCTCCCTATCCTAAATCAGTGGCATTTTCTAAATCAGAGTTCATGTTATTATATTTACATGAAACCTCTCAATGTTGTTTGATAAGAACTCTCCTAAGAGATCTTGTCCTGAAAGGAGGGTGCTTAACATTGGAACTGGGGGCTGGTGGGGCGAGGAGTTAAGAGCAATGCCATAAGCACACTAGATGCATCTGATGCCCCTTTCAAGCCCTCTCCTGCCTCTAAAAGGTGATTCTCTATTTTCTAAGGCCCATTATAGATGTGTTCCTGTTTTTTCCCCTTCCATTTTGCCTGATTCTGACAGAATGGAATCCTTGCTTCTGAATTTAATTTTTTTTCCTTTCTTCCTATCTTCAGCAACAATATAAGTACTCTTCATGGCAGCTGCTGTATTAAGCCCAAGAGCTTAAAAGATTAAAGAAACCACTAACAGTAATCAGGAGGAAGTTTAGGGTCTTTTTTTCTGAAGGTTTGTGTTTTCATTCTGGTGGTTGAGTAGAAAATTGCAAACAGGTTGTGTTCAGCAGCTGGAATGCTCTTCAGCATCTGGGGAGACCCAGCCTTCTGTTCATTTTCCATTCATCGGAAGGGTAGCCTGCCTGAGGTGAAAACTGCAGACAGATATTAGAATTCTTTGTGCGGATAGTCATTAGAATTTCTTTTTTGTAGAAATTTCTTCATAGAAATGCCAACTTCTCCTTCATTCTTCCACTAGCTTTTCTGAACACTTAACTTTAGGTCAGTTGCTGTAGAGAGGCCTGAATAAGTACCTCCTGAAGGACTTGCCCCCGAAAACAGGAAGTTGTTTGGACTCTTAGTGAATTCCAACTTTGGAGTCAAGAGCTGGCCTGCCCCTAGGTCTCTGTCTGCATGTGGCTCTCAGGCTTTGATCCTTGTGGATTTAGGCTGCTAGAACCCAGGAGGCAGTGTCTCTAAATTGCATGATTGATGCAGCCTCTGTTACACATTTGTTCTTCTTCCTTCTGTTGGGCTATTTCACAGAGTGTGTCCGAGGAAATGTTGAACATCTTCTGACTTGGTGGTGGATCCTTAAGCACAATTGACAGTGTTCTTCATCAAATCAAAGTTTTAAAAGTGAGACCTGTTCTCCTGCAGCCTTCCTTTCTTTCACCTTCACTTTTCCCACTGCAATTAGAATTTTAGAGCTAGATCAGGAGCCCCTGCAATGCCTTCAGGCCCTGAGCAGCTAATATAATTATGTGGCTATTCCCTCATGGTATAATAGAGAGAGGTGGGGCCTGCGGCAAACTGCAGGGTTGCTTTTTCTCTTTAAGGGCCGCTCAGATCCATTTATTAAAAAGTAATATGCTGGCCAAATAAAACAGAACTGCCAGTTTAACTGCTGTTGGACAACTTCATTATTTATAGACGGGGAAAGAGAAACCAAGAGGAGTTTTGCTTTACTCAAGGTCACAAAGCTGGCCAGTGGCCCAACCAGGTCTAGAACCTATTCCTCTTGGGCTATTTGAGAAAATAAAGTGCTCCAAATTCAATCATTTTTGGCACTTGTGGTCCTAAATTGCACCAACCAAAGGTTTCTTGTTTGGACTTTAGTATTTTAGGATTATTAAAGCTAATCTAGGTTTTGGATAAACCAAACGGATTTTGAAGCTTGTCTGTAAGAACCCACTGTGATGGCTGGAACAGCTCTTTAAGGGGAGCTTCCGAACAGATTGATTTGCAATTGTTTTGTAACACCATGTGGATTTTCCTGGATTTCCAAGTAAATGCATTGAGCATATTGCTTAGGCTGTCTTCGTGAATAATGAAAACTGTGCTCTAGGGGCTAAAGATTATGAGGGACTATTCTTTTTTTTTTTCCCTTTTAAGCTATTTCATTCCTTTGTTTCTTTTGCTTTTATTTTCTATAGCCTTCAAGGTATGTATATGTGTTGGAGGGTGACTGGAGGAAGGGTGCTATTATAGGTTTCTCTACATCTGTGTTCCTTTACAGAACATCATCTCTTCCTATACTAAAGAGGGCTTTCGGGCTTCCCTGGTGGCACAGTGGTTGAGAGTCCGCCTGCCAATGCAGGGGACACGGGTTCGTTCCCCAGTCCGGGAAGATCCCACATGCCGCGGAGCGGCTGGGCCCGTGAGCCATGGCCTCTGAGCCTGCGCGTCCGGAGCCTGTGCTCTGCAACGGGAGGGGCCACAACAGTGAGAGGCCCGCATATCGCAAAAAAAAAAAAAAAAAAAAAAAAAAGAGGGCTTTCCAGTTAGAGATACATACAGTACACTTTGGACAGTGCTTTCTCCTATGCTATCTTTGCTGTTTTTTCCTCACTGTAGTATGTATGTATGTATTTATTATTTTAATTGAGGTATAATTGACAATACAACATTATATTAGTTTCAAGTGTACGAAATAATGATTCTATATGTATATGTATTATGAAATGATCCCCACAGTAAGTCTAGTTAACATCTGTCACCATACATAGTTACAGAATTTTTTTTTCCTGTGAAGAGAACTTTTAAGCTCTGATCTGTTAGCAACTTGGCAGATATGCATACAGTATTATTAACTTGAGTCACCACGCTGTACACTGTATCCCTGTGGTTTATTTATTTTATAACTGGAAGTTTGTTCCCTTTGACTCTTTTCACCCATTTTGCGCCTCCCTCCTCCGCCCCAATCTCTTCTCTGCATCTGTGACCTTGGTTTCTTTGTTGCTGTTGTTGTCATCATTGTTCTGTGTGTTTTGTTTCATGTTTAAGCTTTCTTAACAAGGTTCTGTGCTTCTCTAATTTAAGGGGAAGTCATTCTTTGTCATTAATACATACCATGTGACAGGCACTCTCTAGGTGCCTCCATGGTTTTCAGTAATTATCCTAAGAACCTCAGAGGATAGGTATCAATGTCTCCACTTTTTAGGTAAAGTAAGCAGAGACATGAGGTTGTGTCTCACTTCTAATTATATACCTAGAAAGTATCGAACTGGCATTCAGATGCAAATCTAATTTAAACCTAGTGTCGTTTCCAAAATGCCACAGCTCCTTCTTTGTCTTCTTTCCTTCACCTCGCAATTTGAACACGCAAATTGTGTGGGCATCTCATCCCAAGGAGTTTGCGAATTCTTTTGTCTAGAGCATGACTTTCAACACTTTTTTGTCCTTCTTCACACAGTTAGGAAAGCCATTTATATTATGATCAAGTGTACATACTCACATATGCACAAATGCACATACACACTTGCACTTACATATACACATATGAAACTGAAAGTTTCATTAAATGATACCTTACTACATGAAGTATACTATGATATTTCCTTTCCTGTTCTCTTATGTTAACACACACACAAACACAAACACACACACAGACACACACACACACCATACATACATACATGATGGTGATTACTCACTAAATTGATCTTATGACTAAGGACACGTGTAGTTGAGAGATGCTGACCCAGAGTGGAGCTCTCTAAACCTAAGGTGGGGTAAGTGCCTTCCTTTCCCCCACAGGATTTTTAGAGTAATCCTTTGGAGCACAGAACACAATAGTAGAAATTATGTTTAGATGTATCGTTGTCTTTAAGGAAGATGCAGTGAACTTTGTTGATGTTTAGTATCTGAGTTGACAGTGCACTATTGTTCGATGGGACGGTTAGTGCCATACCCTGCAGGGTGTGGTAGGTGCTGTCCTGAAGAGAGAGGGGACAGTGTGGCAGCTCCTTCAGCATCTTGCTCACTGTGCTGTGGGATTTGTTCCAGTGTGTGCCTCATAAAGTGTGTTACCAGGTTATGTTATTTACTTTTAAGTAAACTAACACTTAGAAGAAAGACAAGTGATTTTTAAAAATTCCTTCAAAGAAACTGTGAAATGAGATAACATAAGCACAGGGGAATAGCAGGGAAATGGCAAAGCTGATACTTGCATTCTTTTTATGAGCTCCTTATCAACCATGTTGCTAGGTACAAACAGCAGCTGTATAATCATATCTTAGAAGAAGTTGGCCAAAAATTGAAATTATTTTAAAAATTGGGAACTTAGGTTTATATTCATAAACATTAGTGATTGACCTTGTCCTCAGTGGAAGTTGTACCTTGAGACAACGTAATGGCTAATGCCATTATGTTGGGTAAAACACTGAAAATTGTGTTCATTTTATCTTTATTTCCCTTATATTTATTCATATATTTTGTAATACGCACAGTACGTACATCAGTGCCATATAAATATCTATATCCATGTCAGGGGAATATGCTCAAAAATTTTTTCTGGATACCGATAAGGGGCCGTAATCAAAATCATGTCTGAAGAACCACCAGTAGCAGCAGTGTCTAGTAACTGTTAATGGATATCTGGGCCTAGATGAAGAGAAAAGTGAAAAGATGAGTAGGAGACAGAGGACGTTTGTGACAAACTGGAAAACAACTCTCCCGGGGTTGGGGGGCAGTTCCAAGGGCACATGGCTCTGTGAGCAGCCTGCACCATGTGCACATCACAGAGCCTCCCTTTTTCCCTGGTGAAGCAGCCCTTGTTTGGGGCACATGATTTGGCATGTGAGTGTGGACCGGGTTGTAGCTACCCTCAGTCCTTCATCCTGGAAGTATAGCCTACACAAGTAGGTGTGTGTAACCATCCTGAGGATGAGGTACTATAAAGGAAAGAGAGCGACAGACAGGGGACATTGATGAATGTAGCAAGCAGCAGCAGTAGTCCCCACTCTTTTATTTATTTATTCATTCAACTTGTATTTATGGAACACCCATTCTATGTCAGCTGTCTTCTACAACAGGAGTTGGCAAGCTGGCCTGGCAGCCAAACTCGACCTGGGGTCTGTTTTCTGTAAATATATATATATTTTAAATATGGCTCTACCCTTTGTTTATGTATTTTCTGTGGCTGCTTCTGAGCTATAATGGCAGAGTTGAACAATTGCAATAGAGATAGCATGGCCTGCAAAGCCTCAGTGTTTACTGTCTGGCTCTTTGCTGCAAAAGGTTGTGACCTCTGCTCTAGAAGATGAATCAGTACTTGCTTCTGGGCCACCCCAAGACAACTGAGCCATGGGCTGTTTGCCTTTTCTCTTACACACCCTGCTTGGCAGAAAACACCTCCATCAGAGCCATGTTAGGGCACATTAGGGCAAAGGGGCAGAGATAAAAGCATGTGGCCAGAGCACATCCATTGCTTAGGTGTCTACACAGGCAGTGGAGTGCAGAGAAGAGAACAAAGGGTAGGAGTCTGTAGACTTTGGCTCTGAAATAAAGTCGCATTGTGACCTTCTGTCTGGGCCTCAGTTGCATTCACTCTACAGCTAGGAAACCACACTAGATCAGAGTTTAATCTGCATCGGGATCACCTAGAAGGCTCATTGAACAGATTGCTGAGCCGCACCCCACACACCCACCCAGGGTTTCTAATTCAGTAGCTCTGGAGAGAGCCTGAGAATTCACACTTTTAACAGATTCTCAGGTGATACTGATGCTGCTGGTCTGAGGGCTGGTACTTTGAGAACCACTGGATTAGATCTTCTCTAAGGAGTGTCGGAAAGAGTAATTGATCATCCAGGTAGTATGACTGGATATATTTTTGTTAACCTGCTTCTCTTTGGCGTTGGGAAGGGGAAGGCTGGTGTGTCCACTGTGAGGGGGGTGTCCACATTTGGAGAGAACCTATGTCCTAGATGCCTCTGTGTTACGTAAACCAGAGTTATCCTGGACCAAATTGTAAATCCTCACATTCCACTTCTACAAAGGGAACAATAGGTCTCCTTTTAATAAAATCAGTCATCCCAAATTTTGCCCATTGCCTCTGAAATTCTAGACCCTCAAGTGGTCAGTCTTTTAGGGCCATATGGAAGAGCAGAACCTATCGTGGCAGGTTATTTGCCAGGGTCTCTTCCTCATCCCTCCTACCATGACTGCTGTGCTTTATTTTTTTCTTTTTAAAACTCCTATATGGGGGCTTCCCTGGTGGTCCAGTGGTTAAGTCTTTGCCTTCCAGTGTAGGGGGTGCAATTTCGATCCCTGGTTGGGGAGCTAGGATCCCACACGCCTCGCGGCGAAAAAACCAAAGCAAAACAGAAGCAATATTGTAACAAATTCAATAAAGACTTTAAAAATGGTCCACATCAGAAAAAAAAAAAAAAATCCAGAAAACTCATGTGTGGTTTCTGTTACCTTTTTTCTAAATAATCATTTTTTGTGGTTGCAATAAAGCACTAATGTTTCCAGAGCTACTGGGAACCTATTCCTGTTAGAAACTATGCAAGTTGCTTGCAGAATAACCTTACCAGTCCTCTCAAAAATTCTTGGGGGTGTTCTATTTTCCTCACTTTACAAACAGTCAGTAGTTACAAATTAGGAGTCAAAGCACCTAAGTAATGTGTCACCTGGAAAATTTCAGTATCCATGAAGGTGACCGTAAAAAAATCAAGCTTCCCAGGTCTTTGGTCTCCTCCCTCTGGACCTCACCTTCACATCTTCTTAACTCTCTGTTCTCATGTTCAGATCTTGATCCTTGTTGTTACCTAGGATTACTCTTCCTTGGAAATCTATTAGCTCCAGTGTTATCCCATCACCACATGTCCGCAGTTTATGCCTTGCTTGGTGAAGCTCTCTCTTATTTCCTTTCTCTGCTGGTGGAAATAATACTCTTTTCTGAACTGTTTATGTACCTTAAAACCTTTTTTTTCATGTGAAAACTTTATACTAAACTGTACTGATTTATGTTTCTCGCTCCCTTATTACAAGGTAACCTTCTTGAGAAAAATTATTCCATTATTCCGTTATTCATTTAGATTTCTGCGGAACTAAGTACTACGTCTGGTATATTAGGCACTCTATAAATAACCGTTTAACTGAGCTAGAGAAAGGTAAGCAGACAGAGGTTTGAATCCAGGTCTGTCCTGCCTCACAGTACTGTATTCAGGTCTCCCTCGGCCTGTGGCCTGTTTATCTCTAGGCTGATCTGGGTGAAGAAGGGATTGTTCAGTGATGTCATTTGAGAGATGCTTTGTCGGTTTTTCCATACTCAGTAAGCTATTAGCGATGACTTTTTATTTTGTCAGAATGAATTTTCTCTTTTTCAACTAGAGTTCAAACGAAATAATTTTAGACAACATCCTAAGAACATTTGGAAATGACATTTCAGGTCTATTTTCCCCCTTTGCTTTAAAAAAGTATATACAGTTATAATTACTAATTGCTGCACTCTAAGTAGAGACAGATGATACATATGTTTGTGACAGTTTTCCAGAGGGAGAGCTAAGTAACCAGGCTCCGTTTTCCATAATGTGAATGTTATTTACAAACTATTACCATAATTGATGCACCAAGCCACTGTAGGGTAAATAATGTGTTGTGTGTGGGAAGCAAGCTAGTAGTCAATGAATATTAAAGAACAAAACCTCATTTTAACAGAGAAACTGTAATTATAATCATTCTGAATTCATACTGCAAAACCAGTTAAAATTACTTGGCTGCCATTTATATATGTAATTCTGTGTGTAAAGAAAGTAGGTATACGAGTAAAGTTGTATAGAAATAAGTATGTACACACACATATTTTTATAAAAAGACACACTGCCAAACTTCAGAATTACTCATTTTTCAAAGACATTTGATGCAGAAATGAGGTGAACATGAGCAAAGTTAATCAGTGGTATTTTATACTTATGGAAAAGGGCATAATTTTAGTTTTCTTACTTTTGTTTTTGTATGTGTTTCACATCTACCTGAATGTCTTATTTTTTTTCTTAGACAAATCAGGTTGTATATTTTCTTCAAAGCTCCTTTTACCATAGCAAGCCTTCCTTGTCCACCTCTAATCCCTCTCTTACTACCTTCTACATACTCATCAACTTCTGTGTGTGGTGTATTGATTTACACTTTGGGGATTTGTTGTTTTGTAATAGAAGGTCATAAGTCATTTCTTCTGTGTATCATTAGTCTCCCCAGCTAGGCTGCCACGTCATTTCAGGAAGGAGAGTTTCTTTTTCTTTGTGTGTATGTGTAGTTCCTTCTTGTATTCCTCATGGAGCATGGTTAACGCTTCCCATGAATGTGCCAACTCCTCGGTAGGTACTGCTGGTTATCTTTTTGTACATCTGATGCTGCATGATTTTTGTAAAATCTTTAAATTTTGTGCTTGCTTACCAGTGTCTCAAAAAAGTACTCTAATACAAAGTGGAAAGACTTAGATGTTGTTGGTGTACAGTTTTTGATGGAACACTTAATCAGAAATGTGGAGTATCGTTTATATGAAATATATAAACCCCTCCGTCTCTGTCAAGTTGTGAAATCAAAGGGAAGGATGCTGCATTTTTTTTTTTTTTTTTTTTTTGTGGTACGCGGTCCTCTCACTGTTGTGGCCTCTCCCGTTGCGGAGCACAGGCTCTGGACGTGCAGGCTCAGCGGCCATGGCTCACGGGCCCAGCCGCTCCGTGGCATGTGGGATCTTCTCGGACCGGGGCACGAACCCGCGTCCCCTGCATCAACAGGCGGATTCTCAACCACTGCGCCACCAGGGAAAGCCCTGATGCTGCTTTTATCTCTTGGATGTTTTTGATACATATAGTCTAGATACAGACAAGGTGATTGGGTGAGAGCTTTGATACTTTTATATTTGTAAAAAGATCACTGTGTGTCTATTCTATCAACCTTTTTGAAACATATTCTCAGCATTGATCCTGTTTTTAGTTGTAACCTCAGTATATTTTGATAATTTCCTTCAAATATATACCTGCTCCATCTACTGTATGGGCATCTGTCACTTTTCCTTTTATAGCAATGGAAACATGGACAGCCTCAGATATTCTTTCTTAGCTCAAATTTCCATGGCCTTTAATGTCAGACAGAGATAATTATTCAGCTAGTTTATCAAACTGGACACATTTTTATACAAGAAAAATGAGTAAATAGAACGTTCCTTAACACATTGCTTGTATAGACAGAGCCCATGTTGTAAAGCTGTGTAGCTCTTCCTCTCAAAAGAGGATTATTGGTTTCCCGCCTTTAACGCAATCTTAAACAGTTTGACCTTCGTGAGGGCTTTTTGGAAAATTCTGAGAAAGAAAAAAACATAGAACCTCAAGGAATTCTAAGTATAAAAGATCACCTTTATGAAGGTAATTGGTTCAAACCTTCAGTATACTTTGCTATACTTCAGTGCGTGGTAGGGCATTGTTGATGTATCTCACTCTGTGATAGCTTGAATTAGCTTGCCCAGATAATGGTTATGACAAGGGAGGAACATTACCCAGGAGTGGACTCTTCAGAGGGACGCTGAGCCCTGGAGCTGACCCTCCTGGAGGCTGTTCTCACCCTCCAGTCTCCCTACAGGATGGCTTGGTGTCCATTGAGACCTTTCTCCTACCTTGAGAATACTAGCTGGGCTTTTGGCCTGGTTCCCTCAAGGACTCTGGAAACTACTTAGCTTGGAGTGGTGCCGTTGGACGGAGTCTGTTCTTGGCAGTGGGCCCTGGCTGTTTTCCTGCTGGGCCCTGTGCCTCTTAGGAGCAGAGTGGAGGTCAGATGCAGATAACACAGGCATGATTTCTGCCTCCTGAAATGCTCAGCTGATGTGTGCTTCTCCCTCCCCTGAGGGTTTAAGGAAGAACACATTTATCATGGAGGGTAATGAGTAGGAAAGAATTTGCAGCTTTCTTTTCTGCTGAAGAGCAGAATGTAGGATAAAAATCTTTCTGTTTGTAGTTTAGCTGTATGTCTTTATAGTTTATGTTCAAGTCACTTTAAGCTTTATTATTAAGCTGAACTTCTGAACAGTTTCATTTGCAAACTCTTCCTTGGAGGATCAAGGGAAGCTTTTGTAAAGAGTTGAAGTCTGGGATGAGAATTTAGTTAAGCAGAAGTAGGGTGTGTGTGTGTGTGTGTGTGTGTGTGTGTGTGTGTGTGTGCGCGCAAAGCATATGAATGAATGTATTTGCTGGGTTAGGCAGAGACTAGTAGGGTTGAAGAAAAGAGGAAATTTCATTCCCAACAGAGGAAGCACCGTGTACAAAAGCTGGAAGAGTCTTGCAGTTTTTGACAGATAAATGAACCCTTCTGAAGGTTTTATAAGAGCTGTGACCAGCCCTATTCGCTGAGAAAAGGGAAAGTCGTTGAGTGCCCATCATACCTCCTCAGCCTCTCTTAATGGGCGTTCAGATGCTCTGCCAAAGGAAATGGTGTGTTCCAAGTGCAGCTGCAGTGGAAATGGGTTCTTTCAGTGCAGCTGAAGCAATTCCCCCACAAAGATCCTCCAATTTTAACAGTAAACTGACTGTTTAAAACAAAACCAAAAAGGCGGGTGGGAGTTGGAAGAAGGAGTTTATGCCAGGAAATGAAAATGAGTTGCTGCAGAAGCCTGTCTTCGTTGTGGTTTCAGAGTTAAAAGGGCTCAATTGCTGGTGTGTTATATCTCTATGTATGTTTTTGCAAACTCTTATTTCTCCAGAAAACATGAAGGATCAAATAGCAGTCATATTTTATTAGAGAATGCGCTCTTATTGTCAGTAATGACTGCCTCGAAGCTCACAAGCTGTGGCAGCTTTCCCTCCTTATGTTCACCAAGGAGCTGAGTGGGCTTATGGTACCCTCTGGTCTTCTTCCTCCCTTCCTGATGGTACGTCAGGCTTCGAATGTAATCAGAGGATAATTGACTCTCTGCCATAACAGGTGGAGTTTCTGAATTGAAGTCTAAGAAGTGATGTTTCCTTGTGTTTCTAGCTGACTATAGCTACTAAACAAAGGTTAGGAGGTTGTGATATAATTAAAGGTGACACTGCCTTTACCTTTTATCAAGCTCAGTTGTGAGCTTGGAGCTGTGTTAACTGCTTTACAAAACTGTGAGTCCATTTAATTTTCACAGGAATCCTCATTTGAAGGTAGGTTTGGTTACCCTCAGTGTACAGATGGGGAACTTGAGGTGGAGAGAGATAAGTGACTAGTTTGCCCTCATATTGATACCTGTCATTTGGCATGGCCAGGATTGGAACTGAGGTCCTTCTGTCTCCAAAGCTCTTGCGTGTAACCACTGCATGTCGCATTGTACTTTCTCCCATAAAGTAACCCCCCCACACCAGTTTTTGGCCTTCCCCTCTTTTAAGAGACTTTAAACAAAACACAGCCAAAAGTCTACCCCTTGAATTGAGTTTTGTCTCCTTCCTTACCTCTCATTAAGCAATACCCTATATTCATGCAAATGTTAGGTATTTGGGGGATAAAATAAATAGCAGTTTTATTTTATCTTCCCTTAATTCTAAGACAATTTATATTGCTATTAATTCTAACTGTTGCATGGTCATATTGTGTTATCTGAAACGTGTAACAGTTACAATCTTACCAGTATTCTCAGGGATACTCGTACATGCAGTAGCATGATGCTAGACTAAAGAGCCAGGACATCTCATAGATCCAGCTCAGCTACAGACCAGGTGTGAGACCTTGGTGACGTCACTTTAACTCTCTGGGTTTCACTTCTTTCGTCCTTGTGGTGTCTGCTACAGATCGTTTCCCAGTTTGGGAGGTACAACCTTTATCAGGACACAGGTGATATACTTGTGTGTGCACATGATTTTTAGGTGTTTCTGGAAGGGATGGTTAATAAAATAGAGATTCATTAAGAAGCATTATTAAATTCTTACATTTTGTGTTTCTTCAATCATTGAATGCCTGCTAACAATCAAAATATGATCAAGTGGGGAGTTTATTATTTCTTTTTACTTAAAAGAGAGCCTTATGCTCAAAGTTAGACACTGTTTGTTTTCATGAAGTTTTAAAATCCTTTCCCAAGTAGAATGAATATTCACTAATCCTACGAGTCTAACTACTTGATTATGCAAATTCGAACTTTTTGGAATCCTTCATTATCTTATTTTTTCCCCTTCTCCACGAGCATTTGGATTTACAATAAAGGGGGAAAAACACAAGGAAATGAGTTAACTTTCAAAAAATCCCTAATCTCCCACAGTCTGTCCTGAAGACAGAGTGTTTTGCCAGCATGTCTCTAAGTAAAATTTTTCAGTGGTCACCCTGCCATCTCTCCCCTCCCCATTCCACCTTTCCTGTGATGCACCTCACTCTTCTCTCAGACCACAAGCCCCTCTGGCCTCACTTCTTTCCTTACCCAGCCTGCATTGCGTACGTAATCCCCTCCGCACCCCTCTCACCAGCACCCTCAGTTCTTTGAAGGTCTTGTCCTTCTGCTCTTTTCCTCTCAGGAGCATGCCAGCTGTGTACCCTTTCTTGAGATTCTGTGTTCCACTTGAGAGAATTAAAACTCTGTTTGGATGTTGTTATAGATCAGTGGGCCTCAACAGCTGTTGGCTTCTTCATTGTTGCCATCAGTGCATTTACTGAGTCCCTTTCTTTGTCTCCTTGGTGGAAGTTCCAAACTCTCCCCACTCAAAGCTAAATGATAGCAAACATTTATCAAGAACTTACTATTTTAGAGAAAATGTGCTAAGAACTTTACATGCATTGTCTCATCCCCATTCTTGCCACATGACCCACGTTTTCCTTCCTCCGTGCCATCCAACAATACTAACTGAGCATTGACTGTGTCCAGGCACTGTGCTGAGCCACAGGCTATAACTGTGACTGAGGCAGACTGGGCACTTGCTCTCAAGAGACCTCCAGTTCAGAAGGAGCTGCAGAAGAACATAAGTAAGCAGAAGATCAGTGTGTGATAAGTGCTAAGAGGGGTGATGAGTTCAGTCAACAATAGATGTGTCCAACCCAGGCTCAGGGATGAGGATGAGGAGAGCTTCTTGGAGGAAGTGACAGCCTAAGTACCAGTCTGAAGGATGATAGACTATGAGTTAGGTGATGTGATAGAAGAATATAAGGGTGTTCTAGAAAGAAGATGCTGGATGCTGGAAAGATTCAGGGAATTGAGAGAAGCTAGTAAGCATAGCGTCATTGTTCTCAGAGAAATTAGAAGCCTTCAGATATGAACTCCATTTACCTTATCTCCCACATCCTAAGTGATTTATATCCTTACTTAATAATTAAAATTAGAATCCACTGAGATCCTTTATTGTACATGGGTCTTAGGGGATGAGTTTTGACACACTTGTCAATCTCAACATCAAGTTTTACTATGCACTTACGTAGCTGCTCTGCTGAAATAGTATTAGAATGTTAGAGTGGTATAGTAGAAAATGCTTCTTCAAAAATATGGGAAGATTTATAATTATTGTGATGTAGGTATAGAGTTTTTTGGGAGGGCTTTTCAGTGGTAATCACTCCTAACATTTTGAATGCTAAAATGAAGCTACTGCTTAGCCTGGTGGCATGTAATAGCAGCTTCAAAAGTGGAAGCATATTCCCTTTCCATAAAGACATGTAGTAAATGATATTTAGGTCTCAGCCAACATTATGCCCTCAAACACCTTGACTGTGAAAAATCATGACGTGCCTCAGATGAAGGGTCTATAGGGATGAAAGGCTGGTGTTTTTGTGACACAGAGGTAGAGAAATGGAACAATGGTCCACGAGCGCTTCTGGTCATTTGCAGATGTGAAAGGGAAATGAGCCCCGGGTAGACTCTGACCCTTCTGACTGGTAGGAACGGTTCCCACTAGAACAGCACACTGGCTCCGTTGCTTCATTCAGCCTTAGGAATCAGAGTGGCACAAAGTGACTGGTGGTACAATATTTCACACTCTTCAAACTGTTTTGAAAGGTAGAAGCTGATAATATCAGACATTCGAACTCAACTATTTGTCTCTTCCTCTTTTGCAGATGGGGTTTTGTAGTTTAGAGCATCCAGTAGAATTTCTTTTAAAATCCAGATGAGGGCTTCCCTGGTGGCGCAGTGGTGGAAAGTCCGCCTGCCGATGCAGGGGACACGGGTTCGTGCCCCGGTCCGGGAAGATCCCACGTGCCGTGGAGTGGCTGGGCCCGTGAGCCATGGCCGCTGAGCCTGTGCATCCGGAGCCTGTGCTCCGCAACGGGAGAGGCCACAACGGTGAGAGGCCCGCGTACCGCAAAAAAAAAAACAAAAACAACAACAAAAATCCAGATGAATCTTAATTATTTTGTATTTGATAAATATTGTCAATATTATTACTTGGGGGTAGGGACCCCCGTAGGGATACGGGGAGTAGGAATAAGAGCCACGCTATCATATTAGTAAATATTTTGAGAATCACTGTTTTCAGCATGCCTGATTGCCTCAGTACAGCAATGCATAGGTGTCTCAAATTCATGTATGCTACAGCTGTGTGCCTACATTTCACCCCTCTTTCTCCATTCCATTTCTGGCATCTTGTAGGGTGAGTGCTGTGATTCTATTTCACAGTTTTTATTGAAATCTTGAAAAGTTTAACTAGGTAATAGTAGTGAAACAAAAATAAAAAATACTGTCTTTACATTTCTGTGAAAAGAAAGTATGTATAAAGTGTCAGTCATTCTACCAAGCTGCTTTTGAGGCTGAACACCAGGAGCTGTTCTGGCAGCTAGTAGAAGTGAAAGGGGACAGCGAGAGAAAGCTCTCCCAGTTTCTCTTTCTCTGGCTGCAGAAGGTTGAAAGATGTTGTTTCAGCTGGAGAATTTCAAATGGATTCTTATTCACTTTTTGCTAAAGAGACTGGACTGTTTTTAGTGGTGTAATCTTGTGTAGGCGTGGAGAAGGGTCACCTCCTGATCTTGTTTAGGGGATCATGGGGTTAAAGCTGTGGCAGTCCTTCTCTAGACACAGGCTCTTGTCAGAATAATGTTTGGCCAGGTGTTAATTTGTGTCCTGAGGGGAAGTTCTAGAATTCATTATTCATCCCTGGGGGTAGGTGGAGGAGGAGGAGTTGTCCTTCTGGGAGGGGACTGGGGCCAGGGCCTGCCTCCTGCCTTTACTGACATGTGCCATTTGCGATGAAGGCAGCTGAAGGCCATTTGAGGAATTCTCTTGTCAGCCAGCCAGGAGAGCAACACAGAGGGAGAGAGAGGAGGGAGAGGCAGGCAGCTCAGCAAGGCAGTCCTGGAGTGCAGTTTCCGGAGCGAGATCACACACAGCGATTTAGGCACTAAGGGAAGGTGTACAGGAACAGAAAGGGGAAGGAGGCCAGGTTTGAAATAGTGCATTTTCCTATATCTTCCCCCTTCACCCCTCCTTTGACTACATGTCATCCTCTGGAAAACTCAGCATCTGAAAGAAGCCTTTGCTGAAACACCGTTTTTTCTTCAGCACTATACTGTTTTTGTTTTTTCTTTTCCTCTTTTTATTTTTTTCCATCTTCTTTTCCTCTGAGAGCAGAAGGTGAGACAATGATCAAGTCAACTTGGTTCTATGTTAAGTTCAAGTATGCAGAGAAGGTAAGTCAATATGTTTTCTTTTCCCAAGGGAAACCTGCCACCTCCCTCCAGGCTTCTCATGTTGATGGGCTCCTCTGGCTACTCAGGGAAGCAGATGAACCCAGAAGGTTCTTTTGTGAATGTGTTTCCTCTGGCTTAATAATTCTTGGATGAAATGAAGTTTCTATACTTTGCTGTCTGACATTGCTGCTGACCAAGAGGAAGGAATCTTCAAACTCTGTTCCAGAGGCATTATTTAGTATTTAAAGAAGAAAAATAATGAAACTGCAGTAACAGGAAAGACAGGCTACACTTCTTTAGATTGAATAGAGAATTTTCACGAGGAATATTTGTTATGAAACTTGATGTATATTTGATTTGGTTCTGAAACAAATTGATAGTCACTTCCCGTTACCTGTAGTTTGCTTAGTCAGAAGTTTTTGTTTTTTCTTTCAGTTAACTGACTTTGTTCATTCATGTGTAGAAGAGCTTTGCTCTTCTTTGCTCAAACGTTATTTGGGTGCAGAAAGAATCCCCACCATTTTGGCTGACTATTTATGAGAATATCTCTTTACTCTGTGTTGGTGGGTTATGTTTTAGGGAACTAATGAACTTTGGTTGTATCTGAAATTTCTATGTTACAGTACAGTGTTTTAATATGTCATTACTAGGCTTTGGGGAAAGAAGTATGTACTTCCTAACATATCTAAACATAACCTGGGGCTGTTGGCCATCGTTTTGGTTCTGGATCCATATATATCAATTCTTCTCTTGGAAATTTATTGGGTTAGTAATGAGGTTTCCAGGAGCATCCTAAAATGCCTCCCTTTTGTAATCCTTCTTTCCTTGTTTTATTTGTTGAAAACATAGGCATTTTGACTATAGAATTAAGCTGAGGCCCTAGAGAATGGAATAATGATATGGCAAGATGGAAAACTATGATGGTCTTCATAATTCTTATGATTATATATATAAGCATGTTGAAAAATTCTTCCATTTTTCAAATTTCAAATGAAGTTAGTACACTTTGGGCTAATTTTTCCTACTTTTTTTTTTTTTCTGTGTAGATTTGTTTCTGCTGTGTTTTTGTGACAGCAAAATTACTTGTTTACCCATAATCAAAGTACAGGATTTTTACTTAAAGGATTCATCCTCCATTTTAGACACATTTGCATTATTAACTATTAAAGCCGTTATAACTAGAATATTATCTTTTTGTATAGGGTCAGGACGGGTTATCATTATGGTTTGGGGTTTACTTTTTTCCTCAGTAGATTGCTTTCCTTTGAGCAGCCCATTACCCGTTGTTTGTTGTCAAGAATTTTGGTAAATTTAAACTGTATTCTACCTTCTTAACCTTTTCCTTTCACTTTAAATGTCCTGCCATAGAAACCTGAAACTCAGAGTTAAGGAATCAGAGTAAACTAATGTTAAAAGCAGAAAAACATTTCAAGAAATGATCTTCATAAAAAAGAAAAGGAGGACATTAAATTAACTGCTTCATTTGAATAACTATCTTACTGTTCCTTTAGCAACCAGACAACCAAATAAGGAGAGAATGCATTTGTATACCAAGACATGCGTATAACGTAAAACTAAATAATGTAAGACTCCATAGCTAATTGAAGGATATCCTGTTTATATTACAATAGGGGGAATAAGAGAAACAGAAAAATCTCAGTCTTGTTTTTGGCATGCTTATTGATGCTCTATATCTCTGTGATTCTCAGCAGAACTTTTGTTCTTTTGTTCTTTCACAATGATTTGTTTTTTAAACTTACAAAATTCATCAAAATGAGTTTAGTTTCATTTGGAGAGAGAAAAGACCTTAGTGTAAACACAGGGACAGAGATGCTTAAAAACAAATTAAAACTATTCTTTTTTGTATTCTTCCAAAAAGCCATTCTTTTAAAGGGTTATTAATTTTGAACTTCCTCCAGTATTTTATTTCATTTAAAAAATATATTTATTTAGCTGCTCCGGATCTTTGTTGCTGCATGCGGGTTCTTTAGTTGCAGCATGTGGGATCTAGTTCCCTGACCAGGGATCAAGCTAAGACCCCCTGCATTGGGAGCATGGAGTCCTAACTATTGGACCACCGGGGATGTCCCTCCTCCAGTGTTTTAAAAAGGGCAAAAAAGAAACCATCTCTCTCATTTTCAAAAACTGACCAAATGAATTGATATAAACTTGTAATTATTGGAAAGATATTTCTTCTGCAAAGTTTGTCCACAGCTATAAGAAAATACATTATGGGATATCATCGATGGCCAGCCATTTCCTAGTTTCACATTTAGGAAAATGATTGAATCAGTCTTAAATAGTGAGCAAGAAAAACTAAGAAAGTCAAGTAATACGTTACCAAAAACATTGGCACAGGGAAACATTTCCTTGTTTCTGATCAGGATTCTGATCCCTTTCCAAGATTAAAAAATACATGTATGGTAGCACAAACATCTTTTTTTTTTTTAAACATCTTTATTGGGGTATAATTGGTTTACAATGGTGTGTTAGTTTCTGCTTTATAACAAAGTGAATCAGTTATACATATGTTCCCATATCTCTTCCGTCTTGCGTCTCCCTCCCTCCCACCCTCCCTATCCCACTCCACAAACATCTTTTTTATTACCACTCCACACACATGCACACTTCTCTGTAAGTATTTCCATTTGAATTATTTATGAGTAATCTCTTTCTTGAATTAGGTTAATATACAGCTATCATTCCTTCTGAAATACTGCTTACTTGAACTAAGTTCATCCCACCCCTTGCCCCCTTCTTGTTCTACATATTCTCTTTGAGCAATTTCCTATTTTTATGTGTTTTACCATGTTCAGTAACTGGTTGTTCCAAAATCTGTTTTACTAGTCTAATCTCTTTCTCGAGTTTCAGAGGCATATATTTTATTGACTAGTTAGATATGTGTCCTGAAATTCAACAGAAACCTCAGATACAACATCTCTAAAATGCAGTTAACTTCTGCATTTCATCCCAAAGAATACTTCTTGGTTCTGTTTCCCTCCTGGCTTATTAGAGTAGCCTCCTAGTTTATCTCCAGTGTGTTCCTGATGCCTTCCAGTGCTCCAAGACCTGTCTAGAGTGATCTTGTTAAAAGGTCAGTCTGCATCCCTTAGTCCCCTGCTTGTTAAAGGCTGCCCTCTCCCATTGAAGAATCCTCATTTGATGTCCCTCAACAGTGCTAGCACTTGGCCTTGTATATATATAATGCATTTTATTGTAATTATTTACTCACCAGTCTGTGTCCTTTATACCGAAAGATCCTAGAGATACTGAACTACTATGTTGTCATATTTTTGTATCCTTAATACCAACACATAACAGGTGCTCATTTATTCCCTAAATGCTATTGAGTAAATCTGTGACTTTTCTGGGGAGTCTAGCAAACATGAGTTTGAATTCTGCATCTACTATTTACTAGTAGTATGTGATCTTGGACCACATATAGAAACTTGATACAATTGTTTTTTCATCTGTTAAGTCAGGACAATTGTCACCTAATATTCTTTTTAAAAATTGAACTTTTTGAGATAATAGTAGGTTCATATGCAGTTGTAAGAAATAATACAGAGAGGATACCATGTGCTTTTTATCTAGTTTCCCCAATTGTAACACCTTATAAAACTATTGTACAATATCAAAACCAGAATACTGACATTAATATAGTTAAGCTACTGAACAATTCCATCACCCAAAGGATCTCTCCTGTTAGTCTTCTATAGGCTCACCACTTTCCTCCTCCCCTACACCCCCAGTCATGAACTCCTGGCAACCAGTAGTTTTTTTTCTCCAATTTAAAAATTTTGTCATTTCAAGAATATTGTATAAATGGAATCATACACTATATAACTTCTGGGGATTATTTTTTTTCACTCAGCATGATTCTCTGGAGATTCCTCCAAGTTGTTGTGTGTTGTTCCTTTTGTTTCTGAGTAGTACTCCAAGGTACGGATGTACCATAGCTCGTTTAATCATTCCCCCTATTGAAGGACATCTGCGCTGTTCCCAGTTTTTTCTTGGTTACAAATAAAACTGCTGTGAACATTTATGTACATAAATTTTGTGTATATTTTGGTGTAGACAGAATTTTTCTTTTCTCTTGGGTAAATGCCCAGGAATACAATTCCTGAGTAGCATATTTAATTTTAAGAAGCTACCAAAACTGTCTCTTACTGTGTCTTCTATCATTGTACATTCTCTTCAGTGCAGTGATATGAATTATCTGATTTCTCTGCATCTTCCCCAGCATTTGGTGGTGTTATTGTTTTTTATTTTAGCCCTTCTGTTGGTATGTAGTGATTCCTCATTGTAGTTTTAATTTGCATTTTCCTAATAAGTAATTATGTCAGATGCCCTTTCATGTGCTTGTTTGTCATCTGAATATCTTCTTCTGTTAAATATCTCTTGCTCATTAAATGTCTTTTGCATATTTTCTAATTGCATTTTTGACTTTTACTGTTGAATTTGTTAAAGTTCTCAAATATATTCTAGATACTAATCCATTATTGGATACGTGGTTTACAAATATTTTTTCCTAATCTGTAGCTTGTCTTTTCAGCCTCTTGACAGAGAATGAAAGCAAAAATTTTAATTTTGATACAGTCCAACTTGTAGATTTTTTTCCCTTTATATTCCTTTCTTTTATTCTTAAATCTAAGAACTTTTTGTCAATCTTATTGATCTTGTCAAAGAACCTTTTTTTTTTTTACATCTTTATTGGAGTATAATTGCTTTACAATGGTGTGTTAGTTTCTGCTTTATAACAAAGGGCATCAGTTATACATATACATATGTTCCCATATCTCTTCCCTCTTGCGTCTCCCTCCCTCCCACCCTCCCTATCCCACCCCTCTAGGTGGTCACAAAGCACTGAGCTGATCTCCCTGTGCTATGCGGCTGCTTCCCACTAGCTAGCTATTTTACGTTAGTTAGGTAGTGTATATATGTCCATGCCACTCTCTCACTTTGTCACAGCTTACCCTTCCCCCTCCCCATATCCTCAAGTCCATTCTCTAGTACGTCTGTGTCTTTATTCCTGTCTTACCCCTAGGTTCTTCATGACATTTTTTTTTCTTAAATTCCATATATATGTGTTAGCATACGGTATTTGTCTTTCTCTTTCTGACTTACTTAACTCTGTATGACAGACTCTAGGTCCATCCACCTCATTACAAATAGCTCAATTTCGTTTCTTTTTATGGCTGAATAATATTCCATTGTATATATGTGCTACATCTTCTTTATCCATTCATCTGTTGATGGACACTTAGGTTGCTTCCATGTCCTGGCTATTGTAAATAGAGCTGCAATGAACATTTTGGTACATGACTCTTTTTGAATTATGGTTTTCTCAGGGTGTATGCCCAGTAGTGGGATTGCTGGATCATATGGTAGTTCTATTTGTAGTTTTTTAAGGAACCTCCATACTGTTCTCCATAGTAGGGAGTGATCTAATCTCATACTTTTACATGTACCTGTCCAGTTTTCCCAGCACCACTTATTGAAGAGGCTGTCCTTTCTCCACTGTACATTCCTGCCTCCTTTATCAAAGATAAGGTGACCAAATGTGCACGGGTTTATCTCTGGGCTTTCTATCCTGTTGCATTGATCTATATGTCTGTTTTTGTGACAGTACCACACTGTCTTGATTACTGTAGCTTTGTAGTACAGTCTAAAGTCAGGGAGCCTGATTCCTCCAGCTCCGTTTTTCGTTCTCAAGATTGCTTTGGCTATTCGGGGTCTTTTGTGTTTCCATACAAACTGTGAAATTTTTTGTTCTAGTTCTGTGAAAAATGCCAGTGGTAGTTTGATAGGGATTGCATTGAATCTGTAGATTGCTTTGGGTAGTAGAGTCATTTTCACAATGTTGATTCTTCCAATCCAAGAACATGGTATATCTCTCCATGTATTTGTATCATCTTTAATTTCTTTCATCAGTGTCTTATAATTTTCTGCATAGAGGCCTTTTGTCTCCTTAGGTAGGTTTATTCCTAGATATTTTATTCTTTTTGTTACAGTGGTAAATGGGAGTGTTTTCTTAATTTCACTTTCAGATTTTTCATCATTAGTGTATAGGAATGCCAGAGATTTCTGTGCATTAATTTTGTATCCTGCTACTTTACCAAATTCATTGATTAGCTCTAGTAGTTTTCTGGTAGCATCTTTAGGATTCTCTATGTATAGTATCATGTCATCTGCAAACAGTGACAGCTTTACTTCTTCTTTTCCGATTTGGATTCCTTTTATTTCCTTTTCTTCTCTGATTGCTGTGGCTAAAACTTCCAAAACTATGTTGAATAAGAGTGGTGAGAGTGGGCAACCTTGTCTTGTTCCTGATCTTAGTGGAAATGGTTTCAGTTTTTCACCATTGAGGACGATGTTGGATGTGGGTTTGTCATATATGGCCTTTATTATGTTGAGTAAAGTTCCCTCTATGCCTGCTTTCTGGAGGGTTTTTATCATAAATGGGTGTTGAATTTTGTTGAAAGAACCAGGGTTTGTTTTCACTAATTTTCTCTCTCTCCCTCACTCTTTTTTTGTTTTGTTTTCAACTTCATGTCTACTTTCTTTATTATTTCCTTCTGCGGAGCTGAATTAATTTTTGCTCTTCTTTTTCTGGGTTCAGGAGGGGGATAGCTTAGATTATTGGTTTGAAAGTTTTCCCTCTTTTCTTTTTTTTTTTTTTTTTTTTTTTTTTGCAGTACACGGGCCTCTCGCTGTCGTGGCCTCTCCTGCTGCGGAGCACAGGCCCCGGACGCGCAGGCTCAGCGGCCATGGCTCACGGGCCCAGCCGCTCCGCGGCATGTGGGATCCTCCCAGACCGGGGCACGAACCTGCGTCCCCTGCATCGGCAGGCGGACTCTCAACCACTGCGCCACCAGGGAAGCCCCTTTCCCTCTTTTCTTACATAAACATTTAGTGCTGTGAACTTCCTTTTCAACACTGCTTTATGAGTCCCACAAATTTTGATATGTTGTATTTTCATTTTAATTCAGCTTAACATAGTTTTTTCTTTTTTTTTTTTCCCCCTTGAGATTTCTTTTTTTTTTTTTTTTTTTTTTTTTTTTTTTTTTTTTTTTTTATGCGTTACGCGGGCCTCTCACTGCTGTGGCCTCTCCCGTTGCGGAGGACAGGCTCCGGACGCGCAGGCCCAGCGGCCATGGCTCACGGGCCCAGCCGCTCCGCGGCATGTGGGATCCTCCCAGACCGGGGCACGAACCCGCGTCCCCTGCATCGGCAGGCGGACTCCCAACCACTGCGCCACCAGGGAAGCCCGAGATTTCTTTTTGATGAATGAATTGTTTAGTGGTGTGTGGTTTTGCTTCCAAATGTCTGGACATTTTTCTTTTGCCTTTGTTATAATTTTCTAGTTTGAATCCATTGTGGTCTGAGAACACACTCTGTAGGATTTGAGTTCTTTTACACTTGCCGAGGTTTGTTTTCTGGCCCATTATATGGTCTGTTTCAGTATAGTTTACTGGGGCACTTGGAAAGAATGTGTATTCTGCTTTGGGTAGAATGTTCTGCTGTGTTAAGTAGATTCTGTTGATTAACGTTGAATTCTTCTCTATGTTTGATGATTTTCTGTTTAGTTCTATCAATTGTTGAGAAAGGGGTGTTGAAGTCTTCGATTATAATTGTGAATTTGATTTTTCCTCCTGTCAGTTCTGTCAGTTTTTACTTCATATATTTTCAGGGCTACTGTTTGATGCATATATGCTTAGGATCATCATATTTTCTCAGTAGAGTGAACCTTTTATCATTATGTAATTTCCCGCTCTGTTGCTGATAATTTTGTGTGCTTTAAAGTATATTTTATCTGGTATTAATATAGCCACTGTTTTTTTCTTTTGGCAAATTTTTTTTTAAGATTTTTTTTGATGTGGACCATTTTTAAAGTCTTTATTGAATTTGTAACAGTACTGCTTCTGTTTTATGTTTTGGTTTTTTGGCTGAGAGGCATGTGGAATCTTAGCTCCCTGACCGGGATCGAACCCACATCCCCTGAATTGGAAGGCGAAGTCCCTTTTTTTTTCTTTTAATTTTTTTGTCTTTTTCTTTTTTGTTTATTTATTTTTGGCTGTGTTGGGTCTTCGTTGCTGCACACTGTGGTGAGTGGGGGCTACTCCTTGTTGTGGTGCATGGGCTTCTCAATGCAGTGGCTTCTCTTGTTGTGGAGCACAGGGCTCTAGGCACGTGAGCTCAGTGGTTGTGGCTCGCATGCTCTAGAGCACAGCCTCAGTAGTTGTGGCGCACGGGCTTAGTTGCTCCACGGCATGTGAAATCTTCCAGGACCAGGGATCGAACCTGTGTTCCCTGCATTGGCAGGCAGATTCTTATCCACTGTGCCACCAGGGAAGCCCAGAAGGTGAAGTCTTAATCACTGGATCACCAAGGAAGTCCCTGGCAAATGTTTTTATGATAGATCAATCCTTTTTGTACTTTTACTTTTATGTTATATATACTTAAGTATGATATTTAAAGAAACTCTCTGGTGGATGGCATATAGTTGGGTCACGTTTTTTAATGCACTCTATTAATCTCTGTTAAGTTTGCCAATTTTTAGTTTTCTGTTTTTTATTTTATTTTTTGTTTCTCTGTCTTCTTTTTCCCTTCCTTTTCTGTAAGTTACATTCTAGAATTTTCTCAAATTTCATTTTGATTTGTCTGCAGTGTTTTTGAGTGTGTATCTTTATACAGCATTTTTAGTGGTTGTTCTAGATATTGCAGTATGTATACTTCTATCACAGTCTATTGTTGTCAGCTTTTTACCAGTTCAAGTGAAGCATTGAAATATGCCTCCCTATACCCTCCCCCATTTATAATTATCTTAAATAGTTCCTCTACATGCATTTAGAACCTTCTCAAGACAGTTGTCATTTTTGCTTCAACTGTCAGTCATAATTTGGAAGACTCAAGAGGAGAAAGTGTATTATATTTATTTCGTTCTTTCCATTTGTTCTTTTTTTCCTTTCTCATGATTTAAGATTCTTTATTTTATCATTTCATTTTTTTAAAAGAGAGCTTCCTTTAGACATTCTTTAGGATAAGTAGCAACAAATTTTCTTAGTTTTCTTTAATATGAGAATGTCTTATTACTCATTTTTTCCTGAGGAATTTTTTTACTTGCTATAGAATTCTGGGTTGACAGTTCTTTTCAGCCATTCCAATGTATCTTGGCATCCATGGTTTCTTATGAGAAATTCACTATCATTCTTACCCCTGTAGGTCACGTATTGTTTTTCTCTGACTGCTTCCAGAATTTTTCTGTATCTTTAGTTTTCAAAACTTTTACTGTGACGTGTCTTGGTGTGGATAGCTTTGGGCTTATTCTGCTTGGGGTTCTCACAGCTTCTTGAATCTGTAGGTTTGTGTCTTTTGGCAAATTGGGGAAGTTTCACCATGTACGTTTTTTGTGTGTGTGTGGTATGCAGGCCTCTCACTGTTGTGGCCTCTCCCGTTGCAGAGCACAGGCTCCGGACACGCAGGATCAGCGGCCATGGCTCACGGGCCTAGCCGCTCTGTAGCATGTGGGATCCCCCCAGACCAGGGCATGAACCCGTGTCCCCTGCATCGGCAGGCGGACTCTCAACCACTGCACCACCAGGGAAGCCCTTCTTTGGTTTTAAGCATGTTTATAATTGCTTGCTGAAACGTTTTTTGGTGGGTGCTTTAAAATATTTGTTAAATAATTCTGTAAACCCAGTGTTGGTGTCTGTTGGATTGTCTTTTTTCATTTAGGCTAAGAGTTTTCTGGTTCTTATTATGAGTAGTGATATTTGATTACAACCTGGATATTTTGGGGGCAGTATGTTTTGACTGTATGTTTGACTGTATCTGACTAAACCTTCTGTTTTTAGCTGGATTCTTCTGGCAGCACTCTGGCAAGAGAAGGGGACTGCCACGTTGGGGAAGAGGTCCTGGTTCCCAGTTTCACCTCAGTTGTCACCTGAAGGGGAGAGGGTTGGTGCTGAGTAGGAGTTTCGACTCCCCTCCAGGCCTCAGCTGATACCATAGTGGCTGGGAGGAGCAATAGTGTTTAATTACTGCTTCCCTCATGTCCCTCCACTGACACTATGGGGGAGGCAGTGGTTCTTTTACCACCAGGCAGTGACCCTCTACAATGGGGGGAGGTACGAGAGACTCTCTTAGTGGGGAGAAGAAGGAGGAGGCTTGTTGCTGCCCTCTGAGGGTCTAGGCTCCTCACACGGTCTCCACTGACACAGTTGATGGATGGGTTTGGGGACTGTTTTCTGCCCAGCGGTGTTGAAGGTCTGGAATCTCTACTCATCTCCTCTGGTGCCAACTATATGTGGAGGTGGAGAATGTCTTTAACGCCTGGTGAGGGTGGAAGTCTAGGCTCCCCACTCATCCCTACTGATTTGGAAATGAGTGTGTCCCAGGTTTTTCTTTGGTGTTTGTCTAAACATTGTTTATCTTACTAGCTTGACTCTCCCCTGGCCCTTTGTCTAAAGGGAGCTGCCTTTTCTTGGGACTTTTTTGGTATTTACTGTTGGCATTTCTTGATTTCTGGCTTCTTCAGTTCATAGTCTTGGACACACAGTATGAGGTAGAAAACAAAAACAGAAACAAAACAACTGAGGGAACTCACCATAGTCTCATATTTTGGGTCCCCAGTTTCCTAGCAGGTCTGCATTCTTGTCTTCACCTTTCAGAGTCTACTTGTTTTTTCATCTATAGTGTCCAGGGTTTTGGTTGTACTTTGTGTGAATAATAGGTAAAACTATGTCCATTTCATCTTCCTTGAAGCAGAAGTCCCCTAAGACGCTCTTTAAAAAGAGATTCAATGACATAATGTTTTTAAGTGTTTTCATTGCATAGGGCCTGATAAGTGCTCAATAGAGGGTGGTAATTGGATTTTTTTTATTACCTTCTTTATGTTTCTCCAGTGTTTACTTGAAATGTCATCATAGTTTGCTAATCTTTGCTAGAAACAGCTCTTGTGTATGTTGACCTTGCTTTATATACATTGTATTATCAGTAACATACATTTGCATCTCCATCCCCCCTTCAGTGCTATTCTATCAAGATGTAGATCCATAAAAAACATTGCAATCTTTTTCTTTTTCCAGGCAATTTTGACAATGTATTTTTGTAATAAGATTAGAATTATTAATTTTGGCTTCATTGAAAAATAGTTAACTATTTTAGCCAGAAAGAGCATAATATAGGAAACAATAGATTTTCTTCCTGAAATATTCAGTTCAATTGAGGTGTTGAATTAGGTGGGGGAGATTGAGTACACTTTTCTTCTTTTATTAAGATGTGTTCTTCTGAACAACTGCCCTGAGCTTATTATAAGTATTATTTGACCCCATTGACAGCATTGCTTATAACCTTATGCCATATCTGTCTAATAAGTTTAAAGTATGTACTCTAGCTCAGTCTTTAACTTCAGAGTTGATTTGAAGTTTATTTACATAGTATGTTTGGAAATTTATGTAATCATGATGACTGTACCTTATTAATATTCTGTAGAAATTTACCCCAATAAAATTCTTCTGTTAGAATGAAGCAATAAATTTGTGTCACAACACCAATTGGGAAATCCAGAAGACACTTAATGTATGGAACATAAGCTATGGAGCATGGGCCCATGAATCCCTTTATTCTCGCTTGATATGCAGTAGGATTTGGACAGCATAGAACCTTGTTTCCTCTGCCTTTATTTGTTGTTTGGTAGAGGAAAACTTGTTGTTTGAGACAAGAATGACTTAATCTTTACACCAGGCTACACTAAATTTTTCTTCACCCTTAGAGTGGACTCAGTTCAATGGAAAGACTGTTCATAGTTTTGACAGCTTAAATAAAAACCCTGAAGGATGAGCAACTGCTCAAAAGTTCCAAGGGCTTCATTTCCAGTGGGAGGACTTCAATTATAGTCATTTTCTTTGAATAAGTACAAGGAGGTAAATGGAACCCCTTTTTCAAATGTTAAATTTGAAGACTGTGTTACTACTGGTGTACTTTGGAAATAAAGCCTGATTCCAGATTACTATATAAGAGTATGAGGAGGACTATAGCCAGCAAATGAGCCACTTGGTGTTGAAGTGTAGACAGTACATCAAATGCGACTTTCATTAAGCAGTGTTGCCCTGTGTGGCACCAAGTGCACTAAGCATCCTTTTCAGCAGGCTCTGATAGCTCCTTGTTCAAAGGCTTTCTGCTACGCAGTTGCTTCGTAAGAGGGATTAAAGAAGGGGATGGACTCATGTTGGCTTTGTTTTTCAGGTAGAATTTTTGCCTGTGTTGTGTGTGTGTGTTGTTTTAGAGTACTTGGAGAAGCTGCAAGTATAGAGTACTTATTTATTGTATGTTTTTGCATGAATAAATGAGAGTGAATTAACAAATTTGGCTTCCTAAATTGGTGATTTTTGCCATGCACATATTGAAACTAAGTTTCTATCCCTTCGCATCTCTTACAAGGTATCCCCCCCCGCTAATTTTTTAAACTCACTGTCCCCTCTGCCTTCCTAGAATGTGATTATATACACTTAGAGTAGTTGGAGGACCTCACAATATTATAGAAAGAGTAGGACAGATCAGTTTTACATAGGGAGGACAGAAGAACTTCCTTGAAATTACAGAAGTGATGTTTCAACCTCACTTTAACTGATAGATCGTTCCTGTAGATCTCTGTGAGAAGAAAGGCATTCAAATCCCATTCATTTTACTTGTTAGGCCAAAGTAAATCAGGTTACCCATTTTGTTGTTCTTTGGTAGAATACTTCTTACCTGGCATCATCAGTCCCATAGTGCAGTTACAAAATAGAAACAGCTAAAGCTTGAAATCATTGAAAGAAAAAAAGTGTATACCTTAACCCATTGTTTTATAGTAAAACAATGCATCCTCTCACCAGTCCTTTGATGTGGATCCTTGTATTTACATTGGCTGCACATTGGAAGCAATTAAAAAAAAAAAACATTGATGTCCAGGTATTCTAGAGATTCTGATTAAACTGGTCTGAAAGATCCTCAGGAGTTTAAAATGTACAGTGAGAGTTGTTTGAGAATGGTTCCACTGATTTGTGTTCCAACTGTTTTTTCTTGAACAAACCACATCCATAATGCATTGACCACAATTGTCTAGGAGGGTTTCCTAAAACTGTTGATATAACTTAGACATATGTGAGTAATCTGAGTGCAGAAACCTTTTAGATTCCTCCTCCCAATATTTTATGGTTGTCTCATATTTAATTTGACAACAGTTTTTTTAAGGAGTCCCCTTTACAGAGTTCAGCTTAATTTTTATGGTAGCAATATCTCACTTTCATTTTGTACTCCCTGTTTTACATAATATTTAATTAAATATTCACTATAACTACCATAAACAGGTTTGGGAACAAACAGTTTACTCTTAGTGTATGATGCACTGGTACCTTATAGAGGAGCATTCATTGGCTGTGAATCATTCAATATGTTTTGCAAAGGAAATGAGGACCATCAGTTGATTTGGCTGGTCAGTTGAGTGGAAGTCGGTTAAAAGAGCTCTTATTGTAAAAGATATATGGTCGGCCTGATATTAGGTCAGTTAATATTCACCTAAAAGAAGGTGGGATATATTTAATTTTTATTCTGTAAGTGAATATGTAAGTATGGATTTTCTTCCTTATTTCATATTTAATTTTTTATTCAGGACTTCGGGTTAATTAATATCTGGCGTTAGTACTTAATGCACGTAGATATGATCAATATAATCACTTTTATCTCAAGAGTGAGTACTGTTTCTTGCCTGTGGTTTTTTTATTCCATTACAACCGTCTAAATGATACTCATCATGGGCCTTTATTATACACCATCAATGCTTCAGAGTCTTGAATTAAGTCTGGTCTTTGAGTATCACATGTCTTGAAATATACTTCATATTAGATTTGTGAATAAATTGTAGAAAAACTTAAGAGTGAAATACAGGTATTAATTAATGGTATTTCCTCCTAATGAGACATACTAGTAGACATTAGAGCATTAGTAAGTCCTTAATAGACCATGTGAGATTAGTCAGACCCATCCCAATGTGTGTACGCCTCTTCTTACCATTTGGTATGTGCACATACTGAGTTAGTTGTTTATTCTCAATTGTTTATGGTAGTTGCATTTGCACTTACCATCTTTTACTTTCATTTAGAAAACTAATCCTGAGTTTTTGTCTATTTTTGCTTAGCTATCAAAACTTGCTCTCATTAATCTGGTTTATATCTGTTTGTTTTGTCGTCTTTTCAGATTGTGTATTCCTTGAGGACGAGGAATCTAGTCTTCCTCTGGTGTAGTGCCTATGACAAAGAACAAAGTTTTAGGAACATATTGTCTGAATTAAATGAATTGAATTAGTCAGTGGATGTTAGGCCTGTCTCTGTGCAGGACAGAATACCAGACTTTATGAGAACTGGTCCCAAGAATATTTTTATTTGCTTTCTTTCCTGGGAAGGAAAGAAATGGTGTATAGGCAGCTATGTGCAAGTACCTTGGTCTGTACTTTTTCTTTCTGACCGCTCTGTTAGATTATCTTTCAAGAAAGCTGAGTAGCTTAGCACAGTGACTACTAAAGGGAATGCATGGCTCCCCTCTCACGGGACTTAAGTACCGTTTAACACCATGGTGAAATCCTCAGCTGTGGCTTTCTCTAGTGTAGAATTTGTCTCAGAAAGATTACAAGTACAAGGAAGGCTTTGTGTGCTGTGTTTTGGGTTTGTCATTTTTATTTATTTATTTATTTTTCTTTTCCTTTCTTCTCCGCCTCCTGCTCCAGGCCTTCCATAACACCGTAGAGTATTTTCTTTGGGCCTCTGGAGTGTGTGTGTTATTTATGTGTGAGCCTGAAAGAAAAATAAAAGGCAAAAGCAAGGCAGTGCTTACCAGTGGGAGCCACCACCCACAGGTAAAATGAAGAAAAATTACATGAATGAGTTCTCTTCTCTTCAGCCACTTTTACCACTCGGGGAACCAAACAAGGTATCAGAGACAAAGCATGGGTCTTGGCATGTGATAACCCAGTGGCCTGGCTGTTGGAATACTTAACCAGTGGAGAACTCAGTTTTGCCATGTTCCTGACAGAGATGAAAGCCTTCTGAGGAAATTAGAAAGGGTATAATTTGGGGACTATACTCAGATTCTTTCTTGGTATAATGTTTGAGGGCTTCATTTATAGTGACTGTCATTCAGCAAGAAACAAGGGAAGACTACTGTTTAGTGGCAGGGAAAGAGTCTTCGAATTTTCGAGCTGAAAAGCAATGTAGTCCAACCTCTGCAGTTTGTAGCCAAGGGCAGTAAGCCTGGAATCTCACTTAGTGTTTGGTGGCCACAAGTGTAGACTGTAGCTAGGAAGTACATTTATTCTACTGGAAACCAGTGGTGTAACAGGACTCGAACTTTTTCTTTCATTCATTAGTAATTTTCCTTTCCTTTTGTTAGGAAAAGGCCATTATGATCCTAGCATTGGCACAAGTTTTAGTTTTTGCCTGTGCCTTTCCAGTGTTTGCCCTTATTTACATTTTGTATTTATTTCTACATGTTTTTATATTTTTCCTTTTTGCACTTACCCATTCCTCATTCTTTCTAATGATTTTACGTAGCACTTGTCACAGCTCCTTTGGGTTTTCATTATCATTTGCTAATTTATTGCCTTGTTGTTGAGTACTTACATGGAGTTAGATTTCTTGCCATGAAGGAGAAAGCCATAGAAAACAATGTGGTGGATATAGCTTTACATTCTCTTGAGTTATTTTTTCCTCATCATTTAAGTTCCTGAAAGTGACTTCATTGTAGCAATGGAAAGCGTGCTATAGCCTACCAGAATCTGAAGGAATGTGCCCCGCACTGTATGTGTGCAAAGATTGTGTGGGTGTGAATGTGCATGACATAGAAAAAATCTCCTGCACTTTATAGGTCAAACAGCTGATGAGTCTTAATGTAGGATTTTGTGTTTCATGTCAAATGGCCACCTCTATTAGGGAAGATAAAAGCATTTACATTAGTATAGCTGGTTAGCTTTATTAATGTTGGGCAAAATCAGTATGTTAGGAAAATAAATCCATAGTTTTGGGGGGAAGTTATAAAATTAAACATATAGGTGACCTATTTATACAGTTTTATAAAGGAATTATTGAAGAAATATCATCAGAAGTCATTGTCTATATGAAATGTATATTCAAAGCTAATATTTCTTCCTCTAAGGCTCTAGGAATATAACAGAGAACAGACGTATTTAACTATAAAATACTATGATGCATCAAACGGTGCAGTTTTTATTTTATGGAGTTTATGTGTTGACTCTGATTTGAACTATCGCTCTTTTTATCATGTGGGAACTTTTAGAAACAATTATATGGTCAAAAATGTAAGGATTTTGACTTTATATTGATTCCATTTGTGTTATTTTACCGTATTTTTCTTTTCAAAGAGGCGTGTGTTGAAAAGGGAAGCTTTATGTTTGCTAATCCGAGTTTTCAGGTGTTTATGGAAATTCTGATAGATTCTTTAATAAATGTTTCTCTCCAGGAAAAGATTTCCTGACAGTGGAGTTATTAGGATCAATGGACATGTGTGGGGTTTTTTGGTTTTGGTTTTTTTTTTGCCTTTTCTATTATATTATTTTCAAAAAAAGTTTGTTTCACTTTATCTTTTTATACAGATGAGGATAGACACTTTTCCTTGCACTGATTCTAGTGTGTGGTGCCTCACAGGTGGTCTGTGGAAATCTTTTCCTCTTCCTGGGGCAATTTTTCTGAAACTGCCCGAAGTGGTAGCTGACTCCATTCCATCCTTCCTCAGACCAAACAACACTTTCTCAAAATCTAGCCACCCCACTGCTCTAACACTTTCTAGTTGTCTGTAGGCCTTGGCAGATAAGTAATCTGGGAGCTGTGGTTGGGAGGGGCTGGGCAAACTCTGTCGCGTATCATTGTTGTGAGATCATTACTACACCAAAATCTGGAGGTGATCATGGATGATGGCTAGCTAGTGACATAAAATTTTGGAAAAGGTTTTGCTGGCCTTTTTCTAAAGAGAAAAAACTAATGACATACTAAAAGTAAAGCTCTTCCTCATTCAGCCATGTGTCTGAAGCCATTGAGAAGGTCCCCAAGTGCATTTTTTTCAGCTTTATTGAGGTATCATTGACAAGTAAAATTGTGTATACTTAAAGTGTGATAATTTGATATAGGTATGCATTGTGAAATGGTTACCATAATCAAGTTAACACATATATCACCTCACATAATTATCCTGTGTGTGTGTGTGTATGTATGTGTGTGTGAGTGTATGTGTGTGTGTGTGTGTGTGTGTGTGTGTGTGTGTGTGTTTGAGAGATGGGAAAGCTTAATGTTTACTCTCAGCAAATTTCATGTATACAAGAGTGTTACGAACTGTAGTCACCATGCTGTATATTAGATCCTCAAAACTTACTCATCTTATAATTGAAAGTTTGTATCCTTTTTTTTTTTTTTCCTACAACTATGGAATTTTTTTCAGTTGGCATTATTGAGATGACAGAAGAATTTCTCCCTGGAATAGTCAGCCAATTTTTTGCATTGTGACATTATCAGCATACTATATTGTCTTATAGTTTGATCTTATGTTTTTTTTTTTTAACATCTTTATTGGGGAAAAGTTTGTATCCTTTGATCAGCATCTCCCCATTTTCCCTATCCCTCAGCCCTTGGCAACCACCACTGTACTTTCTTTTTCTACAAGTTCTACTTTTAAAAAATTTCATATGTAAGTGATAGCATGCAATATTTGTCTTTCTCTGTTTGGCTAATTTCATGTAACATAATGCCCTCCACATTCATCCATTTTGTTGCAAATGATAGGGTTGAATAATATTTCTTTTTTTAGGGTTGAATAATATTTCTCTGTGTGTGTGTGTGTGTGTGTGTGTGTGTATCTATCTATCTATGATTTTCTTTATCCATTCATCCATAGGCCAACATGTAGGTTGTTTCCTTGTCTTGGCTATTGTGAATAATGCTACAGTGAACATGGAAATGCATATATCTTTGTAATATAGTTCAAGGTAGTTCAAGATAATGTTTTCCTTTCCTTCAAATATATCCCAGAAGTGGTTTTGCAGGCCCATGTGGTATTTCTATTTGTCATTTTTTGAAGAACCTCTATACTGTTTTCCATAATAGCCGTACTAAATTATATTCCCACTGACAGTGTACAATGTTTTCTTTTTCTCCCCATCCTTACCAACATTTGTTATCTATCTAGTAGACATTCTAACAGATGTCAGGTGATATCTCATTATGGTTTTGATTTGCATTTTCCTGATGATTAATGATACTGATTACCTTTAATATACTTGTTGGCCATTTGTTATCTTCTTTGGGAAAATGTCTACTCAGGTCCTTTTAAATTAGATGGTGTGTATTTGTGTTTTTTTTGTTTTTGTTTTTGTAGCTTGTATGAGTTCCTTATATATTTTAGATACTAACTCTTTTTCAGATATATGATTTGGAAATACTTTCTCCTGTTCTGTAGGTTGCCTTTTCATTTTGTTGATTGTTTCCTTTGCTATGCAGAAGCTGTTTAGTTTGATATAGTCTGCTTGTTTATTTTTGCTTTTGTTGTCTGTGCTTTGGTATCATCCAGGAAATCATTGGCAAGACCAGTGTTAAGGAGCTTTTCCCCTGTGTTTTCTTCTGGAGTGTTAGGGTTTCAGGTCTTACGTTTAAGTCTTTGTTCCATTGTGAATTAATTTTTGTGAGTTGTGTAAGACAGGGTCCAGTTTCATTCTTTTGCTTGAGTATATCCAGGTTTCCCAGCACTGTTTATTGAAGAGATATCCTCTTGCCATTATGTGTTCTTTTGCCCTTGTCAAAGATTAGTTGACCATATATTTGTGGGCTTATTTCTGGACTCTTTATTTTGTTGCATTTGTCTATGTGTTTGTTTTTATACTAGTACATGCTGTTGTTATTACTGTAGTTTTCTTATATAGTTTGAAATCAGGAAGTGTGATACCTCCATCATTGTTCGTCTTACTCAAGATTGCCCTGGCAATTTGGAGCTTTTTGTGGCTCTATATGAATCTTAGGATTGTTTTTCCTATGTCTGTGAAAAATGCCATTGGACTTTTAATAGGGATTGCATTGAATCTGTAGATCACTTTGAATAGTATGGACACTTTCAAAATATGAATTCTTTCAATCCAAGAACATGAGATATCTTTCCATTTATTTGTGTTGTCTTCAGTTTCTTTCATCAATGTCTTACAGTTTTCTGTGTATAGATCCTTTAGTTCCTTGCTTAAATTTATTACTAAGTATTCTATTGTTTTGTACTATTATAAATGGAATTGCTTTCTTAATTGTTCTTTCCAGTAGTTAGTTGTTAGTGTATAGAAATGCAACTGACTTTTGTATCTTGATTTTGTATCCTGCAGCTTTGCTGAATTTTTTCAGTAGTTAAAATAGATTTTGTTTTTTTTAATGTAGTCTTTAGGGTTTTCTGTACTCAAGATTATGTCATCTTCAGACAATTTTACTTCTTCCTTTTTGATTCGATGGATTTTATTTCTTTTTCTTGCACAGTTGCTCTAGCTAAGACTTCCATAACTATGTTGAATAGAAGTAGTGAGATTGGACTACCTTGTCTTGTTCCTGATCTCAGAGGAAAGGCTTTTTTAGCTTTTTACTGTTGAGTATAATGTTAGCTGTGGGCTTCTCATATATTATCTTTTTTTGTGTTGAATTATATTCCTTCCATACCTAATTTGTTGAGAGTTGTTATTATTATAGGATGTTGAATTTTGTCAAATACTTTTTCTACACTTACTGAGATGATCATATGATTTTTATCCTTTATTTTATTGATGCAGTGTATCACATTAAAAAAATTTTTAATGCTATATTATTTATCTATTTATTTATTTATTTATGACTGTGTTGGGTCTTCGTTGCTGCACATGGGCTTTCTCTAGTTGCAGCAAGCGGGGGCTATTCTTTGTTGCGGTGTGCAGACTTCTCATTGTGGTGGCTTCTCTTGTTGCGGAATTCGGGCTCTAGGCGTGCGGGCTTCAGTAGTTGTGGCTCACGGGCTCTAGAGAGCAGGCTCAGTAGTTATGGCACATGGGCTTAGTTGCTCCACGGCATGTGGGATCTTCCTGGACCAGGGATCAAACCCGTATCCCCTGCATTGGCAGGTGGATTCTTTTTTTTTTTTTTTTGAGGTACGCGGGCCTCTCACCGCTGTGGCCTCTCCCGTTGCAGAGCACAGGCTCCGGACGCGCAGGCTCAGTGGCCATGGCCCACGGGCCCAGCCGCTCTGCAGTATGCGGGATCTTCCCGGACTGGGGCACGAACCCACGTCCCCTGCATCGGCAGGCGGACTCTCAACCACTGCGCCACCAGGGAAGCCCAGCAGGTGGATTTTTAACCACTGCACCACCAGGGAAGTCCCTGTATCACATTTATTGATTTGCATATATTGAAAATCCTTGCATCCCTGGAATAAATACCATGTGATCATGGTATATGATCTTTTCAATGTGCTGTTGAATTGGGTTTGCTAGTATTATGTTGAAGATTTTTGCATCTATGTTCTTTAGGGATACTGGCCTGTAATTTTTTTTTCCTTATACAGTCCTTGCTGCCTTTAGAATCAGGTGGTGTGAACCACAAAAATGAGTTTGGAAGTCTCTCCTCCTCTTCTGTGTTTGGAAGAGTTTGAGAAGGATTGACATTAATTCTTCTTTACATGTTTTGTGAAATTCATCAAGTAAAGCCATTTTTTTCCTGGGCTTTTCTTTGTTTTTGATATTTTCTACTACTGATTGAATTTCCTTAGTAGTGACAAGTCTATTCAGATTTCTATTTCTTCATGATTCAGTTTTGGTAGGTTGTATGTTTCTAGTAATTTATCCATTTTTTCAAGGTTTTCAAATTTGTTGGCATATTATTGTTTATAGTAGTCTTTTATGACCCTGTGTATTTCTGTGGTGTGAGTTCTATTGTCTCCTCTTTCTTTTTTTAAAAATTTATTTATTTATTTTTGGCTGCATTGGGTCTTGCTGCTGCATGTGGGCTTTCTCTAGTTGCAGCGAGCAGGTGCCACTCCTCATTGCAGTGCGTGGGCCTCTCATTGTGGTGGCCTCTCATTGCAGAGCATGGGCTCTAGGTGTGTGGGCTTCAGTAGTTGTGGCTTGCAGGCTCCAGAGCGCAGGCTCAGCAGTTGTGGCACATGGGCTTAGTCGCTCCATGGCATGTGGGACCATGGGCTCGACTCCCAGACCAGGGCTCGAACCCATGTCCCCTGCATTGGCAGGTGGATTCCTAACCACTGCGCCACCAGGGAAGTCCCTCTTTCGTTTCTTATTTTATTTATTTGAGTCCTCTCTCTTTCTCAGTTATTCTAGCTAAAGGTTTTTCAATTTTGTTTATTTTTTTCTAAACCCAGGTCTTGTTTTTATTGATCTACTGTTTTTCTAGTGTCTATTTCATTTATTTCAGCTCGATATTTGTATTTTCCTTTTATCTGCTAACTTTTGGCTTAGTTTCTTCTTCTTCTAGTTCCTTGAGATGTAATGTTAGGTTCATGTTTATTTGAGATATTTCTTTACTTCCTAATATAGGCATTTTGTCACTATAAACTTCCCTCTTAGAACCACTATTGCTGTATTCCATAGTTATGATATGTTGTGTTTCCATTTACGTTTGTCTCAAGATTTTTTTTTTTTTTGCGGTACGCGGGCCTCTCACTGTTGTGGGCTCTCCCGTTGTGGAGCACAGGCTCCGGACGCGCAGGCTTGGTGGCCATGGCTCACAGGCCCAGCCGCTCCGCGGCACGTGGGATCCTCCTGGACCGGGGCACGAACCCATGTCCCCTGTATTGGCAGGCGGACTCCCAACCACTGCACCACCAGGGAAGTCCTGTCTCAAGATATTTTAAAATTTCTTCTTTGATCTGTTGATTGTTCAGGAGTATGTTGCTTATTTCCACATGTTTGTGAATTTTCCAGCTTTCTTGTGTTAATTATTTCTGTTTTCTATTGCGGTCAGAAAAGATACTTGATATGATTTTAATCTTCATAAACTTGTTAAGACTGGTGTTGTTTCCTGTCATATTCTGGAGAAAGTTCCATGTGTGCGTGAGAAGGATGGAATGTTTTATATATGTCTGGAAGTCTCATTTGGTCTAAAGTCCAATATTTCCTTACTTATTTTCTGTCAGGATGATTTTCCTATTATTGAAAGTAGGGCATTTAACTCTCCCACTATTATTATGTTGCTATGTATTATTGCTTTCAGATCTGTTAAAATTTGTTTAATATATTTAGTTATTCCCATGTTGGGTGTGGATATATTTACAATACATACACAGATCTTCCTGATGAATTGAACCCTATATCATTATGTAATGACCTTCTTAATCACTTGTCCCAGTTTTTGACTTAAGGTTTATTTTGTCTGATGTAAGTATAGCTGTGCCAGCTTTCTTTTTGTTTCCATTTGCATGGCATATCTTTTTCCATACCTTCACCTTAAGCTTATGTGTGTCCTTAAAGCTGAAATGGTTTGCTTGTTGGCAACATGTAGTTATGCTTTGTTTTTCATTTATTCATCCACTTATATGTTTTTTGATTGGGAAATTTCAACAATTTACATTTAAAATAATTATAAGGTAAAGATTTGCTATTGTCATCTTTTTAATTGTTTCTGAGAGCGTTGTAGTTCCTTTGTTTCTTTCTTATTCTCTTGCTGTTTTCTTTTGTGATTTCATGGTTTTCTCTAGTGGTATGCCTTGATTCCTTTATCTTTTGTGTATCTACTTTAGGTTTTGGCTTTGTGGTTACCATGAGGCTTACGTAAAACATACAGTCTATTTAAAGCTGGTGACAACTTAACTTGATTGCATATAAAATTTCTACCCATTTATTTTTCCCCTGGTTGCCCATATCTCTTGAAAGATTTGGGAAGTTTTCAGCTGTAATTTCTTTAAATAAGCTTTCTGCCCCTCTCGTCTGTCTGTTCCTTTTGAGACTCCCATAATGAGAATATTGTTTCATTTTGTGGTATCCCATGATTCACTTAGGTATTCTTTACTTTTCTTCATTCTTTTTTCTCCTCTGGGCAGTTTGAAATGACTTGTCTTTGAGTTCATAGATTTTTCTGTTGATCAGGTCTGCTCTTGATGCTCTGTATTGCAGTTTTCATTTTCTTCATTGAATTCTTCAGCTCCAGAATTTCATTTTGGTTCTTTTTTTATGATTTCTATCTTTCTGTTGAACTTCTCATTTTGTTTCTGTATCTTTTTTTTCTGATTTCATTGAGTTGTCTATCTGTGTTCTCTTATAACTCATTGAGCTTACTTAAAATAATTATTTTTAAATTCTTTCTCTGCAATTCATAGATCTCCATTTTGGGGGCATCAGTTACTGGGATATTATTGTGTTCCTTTGGTAGTTGTGTTTCCTTGATTTTTTTATGTGTGTTTTGTGTTTTTTGTTTGAAATAAGCAAAAATATGCGTTGATGTTTGTACATTCGATGGAACAATCACCTCTTCCAGTCCTTATGGATTGGTTTTGGTAGGGAAGCATCTTCACCTGTGGGAGGGTGTTAGCGCACTGGCTGGTGGGGTGTGGTGGTTCTGGCTCTGGAGAAAGCCCAGTAGTGTAATTTCTTTGAAGCTTTATCAGCTGATGTAAGCACTGGGGAAGATAGCAGTGGTCCTCACTGGCAAAGGCTGCGGGTGCCTGCAGCATCAGTGAGTACTTTTGGGGTCTTCAGTGGCAGAGTCTCCTGAATAGCTCCTCTTTTTTCTTCCATGGGGTTGTCGTGGCTGACTGGACCCCTTACGGACTACTTTTGTTCATGAATTAGCTGAGTAATTTTGTGGGGAGGAGGTTTTGGGGGGACAAAGGCTACTATCTCTTACTCCACTGTCTTGCTGATGTGTCTCCCCCAAACACATTTGGAACATGTGCAGAGTGTGCTGTGTTTTCCTATAGTTCAGTCTTGTCTCTGTCCTTGAACAGAGGCAAGGAAACAGATCCAGCAGCTGTTTGGCTTCACTGCTTTACTAACACTGCCTTCACAGTGCTAGGGTTGTGTATTTCTGCCTCTTACTAGTCCTGGAAGTATAATTAAAGGCATAAACAATTGGGTAGAGATACAGGACTCACTGGTTTTCATTGTGGTGATGGTTTTATCATTTTGCATGTATCAGCCAATATGATGGACGTTTCATAGTTTAGCATTCTTCTGCTCAGCATCCTCTAGGACTTCTCATTTCACTCAGAATAAAATCTCAGCACTTGGTCATGGCCTCTGAGGTCCTAAATGACCCCTGCGCACTTTCATTCCCTCTGTCCCTCTAGGCCTCCACGAGTACCTCATCAGCCTTCTGTAGTTCCTTGGACTGTTCACACTGCCTAGGTTTCTCTGCTACATATTGTCACGTGGTGGGTTTTATCTTGCCCCTCAGATCTCAATTCAGACTTTACCTCTTCAGTGCCATCTTCTCTGATCCATGTTTGCCCCCTTTACTTATTTCTTATTATGTCATTTTTCCTTTTAATTCCTTAATATCACTTAGAACCATCTGAAATTATTTGTAAATTTATTTAGGGTTTTTTTGTTTGCCATTTCTTATTGAAAGTTAAGTTCAGTGATAGCAGGACCTTTAGGATGTTATTTGCTGTTATATCCTCAGCACTCGTTACAGTGCCTGGCACGCAGTGAGTGCACTAAATCAATATTTGTTGGATGAATGTATGAATGGACCAAACAAGCCCCTGTAGTATGACAGGTATTACGTTAGCAATTAAAAATAAATAAATTAGATTTACTTCCTGCAACCAATGTTTTCCATAACCTGGAATTGTTAGTTGGAATTCTTTACAGAAATCCAGAGTTAGGCTTGCTTGGAAAAATAATCTTCCTGATCATAATGCCTTTTTCCTTCCCACCACTGTGGCTGTTCTTGGCTGTAAAGCCAGTTTTCAGGTCAGAACTTTATTGATTTTGGCCAAAGGCCAATGCAAACTTTCCAGTATTTCTAAGGGTCTCTAGACCTTCCACCTTGACTAGGACTCTACTTCTTTCTTGAGGAGCTAAATTTTTTGACAATTAAAGGGCACAATAGAAATTGTACACATTAACATTATTATTCTGTGTATGTTCTGAAAAAGTATCCACATTTGCTGTGAAGACTTAGTTATTAGCAGATTAATATTCCTTTCAATTTTAGTGTAATATTTCTGGTACACTGCCACGTCTGAGGTTCTGATTTAAAAGTGGGAAACAAATTAATAGCAATTGTTTGGTTAAGTTTTGGGTTACCTCTGACTCAAATACTGGTAACCCTTTCCCATTCTTTAAAAATAATTCTTTTAGGTTTAATGAATTATGTCTTGGAGTTGCAGAAGCAGTAGGTTTGACATTTAGGACTAGTTCCATAATATCTGGAGATAAGCTTTGCAAAACCTGCATTTGGACTGTGTGCCTATGGTTACAAAGACAATATTGAGATGAAAAGATTGAGGATTTTAAGTCTGTAAAATTTTAAAGCCATTCCTCATCCCATGATTATTTCTCTCAGATGGATTAAACATTTTACAGCTATTTATAAAAGAGTAATTTGACACTGTAATTCAGTTCCCATGACAATCATAGAACGTTGGATCCCTAACTGTGTTAAACTAGATTAAATGACTAGGTGATAGGAGGGCTGTTCTAGATTAAAGGAGGCTAAAGAGACATGACAATCAAAAAAGCAGAGCGTGAGCTTTGATCGAATCCTTGGTTGAGGCAAATGCTCTAAAGGTCATTCGGGGACATCTAGGGAAATTTGAAAGTTGGACTGTATTAGATGATAGTATTGAACAAATATTAAACTCTTGAGTATGTTAATGATACTGTAGTTATGAAGGAGAATGTCCATGTTCTCAGATTCATGCTCAGATAATGGGACGAAGTATCAAAGTTTGCAACTGTTTTCAGATGGTTCAACAAAATTGTGTGTGTGTGTGTAGAAGGCATAGAGTGGGGAGAGAAGGAAAGGGGAGATGGGACAGAAGGGAAGGAGGTAGAAGGTGGGCTCATCTGACAAAATGTTAATTAGTGAATTTTGTAACAAAATATTGAGCAAAGAGTATATGGGCGTTTGTTGTGCTCTTTTTTTCAATTCCTCTTTGGATATAAATATTTTCACCATAAAGATTGCAGGAAAATATAATAAAGAGAAGCTAAGTTTGGAAAAGCAGTGATTAAAGCGATTTTTCATCACTTCCAAACTCTGTGAAAGAATACTTGCTATCTAGTTTCCATCTTTGTTTAAATACTGATCTTGCTGATGAAATAGTTTTTAGTTGGTACATTTAGATTCTGTTAATGGAATCTGCTCATAAAACGTTTCTACGTAGACAAATAATATTGTTTAGTATATCAGAAATCAAGATTAGGAAGGTGCAGTAGAAGGAAACTGCCTGTAATCCCAAGCATCTACTGGGTTACTTGCCAGTAGGAGTATTTTGTTTTAAACTTATTGTGTGTATGCCCAGGGAGAGGAGAAGTGTGTTTACCAGTTTTGTTTACTATTACTCTCAGTGTGGAATTTTGAGTATTTGATTGGCTTTAAAATCTCTAGTTCATTTTCGTATGTGCCAGGTGATACCTTATTTCAAACTTGGAAGGTAAAAATAGTCATTGTTCTTCAAGCCAGAAAGACTTCTGGGGGGTTGGGGCAAGGAGGAAGGAGAGAGGGAATATGAAACGAATGATTATCTGAGTGTAACTTTGATAATGCATCTACTGGCTTTACTAAAGCTGCCTGTACATTGTTGCTGGCTTCAGGGATGTGGTAACTGCCTCTTGAAAGGTTGGTGACTCTAGTGACATAAAGGATGATATTTGCCTCATTATAGAGTCTTTTTTTTTTTTTTTCCTGCAGAGAATTAACAGTCTGACTTGTCTAACAGTCTTCTCTTTGTGGCCCATATTTTTCCATGAGCCTATTAGAAAATCTAAAAAGATGAGTTTAGAATTCTTCTAGCCCAACCTGCTTTCTCTTCAGAGGAGACTATGTTTTTCAGGGCAAGGTGCTACTTGGGCAAGATGGCAGAGCTGCTGGTGCTAGCGCTGGAATTCGGTGCTAGTTTTCCTAGCCTCCTTTGTGCATCATGTCATCATTTAAACAAGATGACAGGCTTCTCAGATCCATTGTACGTAGATCCTGAAAGAATGGATAACATTTAATGCCACCTGTCATATATATCATATGTTGAGTTGTTTATTGTACATGCTCCCCTATAAACTGTAAACTCCTCTGGGGCAGGATTTTTGTCTGTTTTGCATACTGCTGTTTTCCTGGTACCTAGAACACTGGCTGGAAGGTGATAGTCACCCAGTAGATATTTACTGAATGAATGATTGATCCAGAAGCAAATGACTAAGAATAGATTCACAGCTGCCCATGTAGCAGGATTTCAGGAAAATAATGGATTGGCTAGAGTACCACACCCCCATGTAACTAGCTCATGGTCTAAGGTGAACAATTAGACGCTGGTTTCCTGTTTAATTTCCAGTACTCCTGGGAGTAATACATTAAGCTCTCTCATCTTAGAGATTTGCTAACTTAGTGTGAATTATTTTAGCAACCACTTCCCTAGGAGTACTTTTTAATGAAAGATGGGGTAGAATATGAATAAATAAAGTAAAGATGGGAGAAGTGCTGAAAAAAAGGGAAGATGAGACGTAAAGACAGGCTTTGAGTATGTCATGATGTTGAACAGGACAACTTTACTGGTATTTGGGTTGAGAAATGCTTTGGAATAAATTGCGTGGTAATATGTCTGTCAAATTCATTCACGGTCCTGTGACCCCAGGAATTGGTAACATACAATCATCTGCAACTCAAGATGGCCTTGAATGTGGTGAGTCTCTGCTAATTCAATTCTCAGCCCTGTGTGTGGGCAGTCCTAGAGCGTTTTAATGGAGTAAGCTGTTGCTCTCTGGAGAGTGTGTTGACCTCATGGTTGAAAATGCTGTCACTTTATGTGCAATGCATTGTATGTCAATTACTGTGCATCAGTGTTGCTTCAGTAAACCTGTTAGAAAAAATGCTGACACTGTAAGCGTTTTGAGGAAATGTTGAGGATCAGATTCACTTATTATGTGCAGAATTCTAGTTTAGGTAAAAAGTTGTTGAAATCATGGTTCCAAAATGATGAATTAAGCTCCCCAGAACAGCTATTAGAGAAAAGACCGCTTCTAGCCTAGTGTCTGACACATAATATTTGGTGTGTGGGATGAGTGGGAAGTAGACAGAGGAAGGGTTTTTTGTGACTGGCTGGTCATTTAAGTTGTGAATGTAACCAGGCTCATGGTTCCATGGATTCTTTCTATTTTGAGGCTTTAGATGGTATCCTGACAGTTGTTGCTGCTGTCTAAATGTGTGCACCTGGACATCAGGCAGACATGGGAAAAAGGAGTAAATCTGTTTTCCATACAGAAGAAAAGTAATTTAAAAATAGAAGTACAAAGCTGCAGTCTGAATTTGTGCATGCTACTTCACCTTCTTGTGTCTCTATTTCCTCATCAGTAAAATCGGGCTAATAATGTTTACTTCATAGGGTTGGTTGGTGAGGATTAAAAGAGATAATCTCTGAAAAGGCATTTGGATAGGGTGGTCCCTGGCACAGTGTGTCCATTGGAGTGTTAGCTCTTCATGCTGGTGGCCATATTTATACAGATTTAAGGCTGAGAGACTAGAGCTAATCTTCAGTCAATAGAAGAAGTACCAGGCAGTGGGAAGAGGACATATGGGATCTTGCGAAGAGAGGAGAAATTTTGTGTTTAATTAATGTAAAAGTCATTAATTGGTGAAGGTGATGGGTCCTGGGAACTGGAGCAGAGAGCTGGAAATGCAGCATCTTGTGAGCACAGGTCTGTCTTGACCTTCCTAGAGGGATCAGTACAGGGACCTCTTCATTCCTTCATTTCCCTTTACTGCAGACTAGAGTTTAATTTTATTTGTATTTTTAGTAAAATGATTTGAGGTCCAGGGAGACCTGCTGAGGTGATAGTGTAGGAAAGCAGTTCAGAAAAGTAAGATGGAAGACAGATCTGGACCACAGCAGTGTGAATTAAACATTTTGTTTGTCCTGTGGGCCTTCTGAGCTGTGATACCCAGGATTGCCCCATCCATCCAGGTGTTCTGTCAGAATCATGACAGGAGCGGCTCACTAACAGAAAACCAAGCTGATGAAAACAGATGAGTTGGCTGGTTGTCAGTGTATTTCAAATGATCTTGCCTGTAGGTAGCCCTTGAGTGAGAACTTACTTAAAACATTCAAGGAGAGAGACCATTGTTAACACATTTGGAGAACAAGTATGAGTCGTTTATTACTGCATGACAATAGAAGAAATGAAACTTTAGACTTACATTTGGGGGCTTATTAGATAAATTGAAATGTAATAAGGAAATTAAACACTGTGATAATGATAATCTAAATCATTAGGAAGTTAAAAGTTATCATAGAACTTTGTTGATTATGATGTGTCAGTAGGTGCATCCTTGGTATAAAAAGAAAAAGGTACCATTCGGGGCGAGTCATGTTGTACTCACCAGAGTGCATGGGGGAGGCTGTGCCTGCGTGGGGGCAGGAAGTATGTGGGGACTCTCTGTACCTTCCTCTCAGCTTTATTGTAAACCTAAATATGCTGTAAAAATCTTCTAAAAAATTATTGTAGAGCTGAGAAAGACCTTGGAACTCATCCAATCTCAACCCTTTACTTTAAAAACTTTGGAAACTGAGACTGAAATATAGGCAGTTATTTTCCCAAAATTACATTGTGAAATACAGAGTTTATCTTGATATCTGAGTACTTTCTACACTAAGATATCTTTTATCTTTATTTAAAAATAACTAGGTGGGTATCTGAGGGTAGAACATACCTCCTCTGTAATATACCTATAATGTTTTTGCTTATATATATTGTATGCACATATACAAGGTCTCTCCTCAAAATGGGAAAGACACAATTAGACAAAGATATCAGGTGTTGAAATCCTTTTATTCTAGAGCCCAGAAATCTCATATTGTCCACTGGTCATATCCTCTTCATGGCATTTTTGCTGATGCTCCTGTCTATTGTATCACTTAGTGGTTGTGTCCATGTGGGATGGGAAAGGAGCACAGGAATTCAAGGAACAAGTGATGATTGGTGGTTACCTTCCCCACTAAGCTCATTCACAGATCTGCTGATGGGAACATACAAGATATCATCGTCATCATCATCATCATCATCATCACTTACTTTGTGCTTTGAAGTTTGCAACATATGTTCACAAGTTATGTAACTTTGTTATCACCGCTGTCATTTACAGCAGATATTATTATAATGGTTTTGCAATATGCAAGTGTATCAAATCAACAAGTTATATACCTGAAACTTATATACAGTGTCATATGTCAATTACATCTTAATAAACCTGGGAAAAAATAAAACAGATACTTTTAGCCTAGCATTAAGATGTGAGAAGCAGAAATTCAGAGAAGCCACTCAAAGGGGTGAGATTAAACTCAGATCTTCCGAGTCTAAAATCTGTGCTCTTTCTAATATAAGGATAAGTAGTATATCCTTGTTCTGGAAGCTTCACAGCCTGGCATGACTACATAAGAATAAAAAGAGCAGGCGATAATATATAATGATTGATTAGGTCACATATGATAGTACCTGATCTGTTGCATAGTAATGGTTGAGCCGGAGTGGAGGGGTAACCAGTCTGTGTATTTCTAAGGGTATTTGGAACAGTCATCCAGGAAGGCTTTTTGGAGATGATACTTGGAGGAAGTTTGGGATGGTTGAAAAGAAATGTGGTTTCACCAGAGCTGCAGAATCAGTTAAAAAGGTAGTACGACCTTTAACATAAATTGCTGGCACATCTCTGAATCTTAGCCCCAACTCAAAATTTTATGGGTTTAAGAATCACAAGGGTAAGGGGTAAACTGAGCTAAACACATCTGAATTTCAGGAGCTCAGTGTTTTAAGAAATCTGTCTCCATCCCTCAGCAGGGCTTCCTCTGTGTTGGCTTCTGTGGTATAGAGGCAGAGACGACTAATGTTCCGCCAGCTCAATAGTCCTGGGAGAGTGAGCCTCGTTCTTGTCCTTTCCAACAAGAATCCTGCTGCCACCCCTCTGTGGTCTGACGTTGGTCATGTGATCATTCTTAAATCAGTCACTTGTGGCTGGATCTATGTGACAACCACACCCTTTGGTGGGATGACTTTCATGACCCTCTCAGCCCTCCCCAAACTGCTGGGACCACAAGGTAAGTGGGGTTAATCCTTCAAAGGGGACTTGAGCTGCGGTTATCAAAGAATGAAGAAAAGGTGATGAGGCAGCAAAAACAATAATAGGGTTTAAAAATATATTTTTAAAAATTCTGATTTTCTTTCTCTTTCTAAAGTTGGGGGAAGGGAGGCGATCTCTTTTAAGGCCTAACTCAGAATAAAGTAGTAGGAGATTCTCCCTGGTGGAGTGAAAGTCATACAATACTTGGGACAACACCCTTGAGAAAAGGCAGAGCTTTGAAGGAGACAAGAACAGGGCTTAGGCAGTGTGCAGACAGAAATCATGATGCTACCCGCTTCAGGCCCCAGGAAAACCTAGCTTGTGGTGGTCATAGCCATGAACCTCTGTCAAGCTTCGGGATTACTTTGGACGAAGAATTAAGAGAGATTTATTAATGGGGCTTCCACTAATACTTCTTTGCTTTACATGTTCACAGTTCAAAATTGGGAAGTCAGGAATTGAGGGAATCTGGTGCTAGACTAGGATACTGACTGAATACCAAGCCCCTTACTTAATTCTGACTCTCAGTCAAGTATTAATACATATAATTGTTTCATTGTTGTGTCTAATATTACTGCAATTCTCAATAATTGTTACAGTAACGATGCATAGACAGTTTTCTCTTCACACTCATACTTTTTTTATGCAGATAGTTCTTAAGCTGTTTCCTTTACCCTAAAATATACGTTAGATCCTTGCCACTGGAAAGTGAGGCATTGGAACTGAAATCAGCAGAAAGTTTTAAGTCTAGTTAAAATATTTAGTCTCAAGGAATATTTAAGGTGTCTACAAAAGTTGTTTCTTCAGTCAGCTCAGTTTATTCAGTCAGTCTTCTAAGCGTACAAGTAAACCTTCAACCTTAACAATCACAGCTTCATCATTATTACTTCTCAGATTTGTGCTTGCTCCTTAAGTCTGTCTAAATTGCTCAACAATAATTTCTTGTCCACAACTTGTGTGGCCTCAGTTTTAAAACAACCTGAGGTTGTTACTGCCAATTCCTAACTGCTGTAGTATTTGTAGTAATTAAATGCTAGTGGTTAGAGGTTTAGGGAAGATTTGAGGATAACTGGTTCCAGAAATATCCCTGTGTGTGTTCTCGTGTTTGTGTGAATATTTTTTGGAGTAGGAAGGTGATATGTTTTGATTAGGCATTTGACTTTGTTCAGAGTGTTCTTCGGAAAACCTAGAGCTTTTCAGTGGGATTATGGTATGTAATAACTATGTTCTGATAAAATCAGAGGTTTAGTAATTCAGGTAACAGATTATCTCCCATTCAGTGGCATGCTGATTTGTGGACAGTTATTTCTCCCTGGTTTTTTTTTCCCCCATTAATTAATTTATTTTTGGCTGCATTGGGTCTTCGTTGCCACGTGTGGGCTTTCTCTTTCTAGTTGTAGAGAGCAGGGGCTACTCTTTGTTGTGGTGCGCGGGCTTCTTGTTGCAGAGCATGGGCTCTAGGCATGCGGGCTTCAGTAGTTGTGGCACGTTGGCTCAGTAGTTGTGGCTCATGGGCTCTTGAGCACAGGCTCAGTAGTTGTGGTGGATGGGCTTAGTTGCTCCGCGGCATGTGGGATCTTCCTGGACCAGGGATTGAACCCATGTCCCGTGCATTGGCAGGTGGATTCTTAACCACTGTGCCACCAGAGAAGCCCATTTGCTCCCTGTTTTGAACTAGCTCCCCAGGCACTCTCTCTTGCAGTCTCTTCCACCAGGCAGACAGATGAGAATTCAAAATAAATACCACTCGTGATTTAGCTTAGGGTTTTGTGTATGTGCGTTTGTGTGTGTGTTTTCTGCTTGTGGGAGCTGTTTAAACTCTGTGGAAATTCATTAGAAAAGATGCATTGTCTAGTAGTCCTGATAGCATCAACTGGCCCTTTTTCCCTCCTGGGCAAGGTAGCATCCATTACTTTGTAGGGCCTGACTGCTAGAATTGTTCCCAGAGTTCAGGACTTCCGAACCACAATGGGCTCTACCAGGCTTTGTGGCCTTAATAAGCCCCCCGTTATTGGCACTTCAAATATTGGTATACCTATCGAGTCTGGCTGGATGTCAGGAGAGGGGAGGCTTTCTTTAGAGCCACCACTGATGGATCACATGCTTTTTCTCAAAAGAGCAAACAAGCACTTTTTGTTTAGGCTCAGTAATACTTGGCAAAGAAATACAGCTGTAATTATATATCCTAGTTCTTGTTCTTTTCTCCCCTTCTACGTTTTACTCCCCCACCCTCAACTTTATGTAAAAGCAGCTAGCATTGGGTCTGAAATAAATGTCATGAATGAATAATAATTTCTTTCATTTACACAGTAATTAAACTTGTTGAATGCTGACTTAATGCTTTACTGCACTCTAATTTGACTGGAAGATTTTGCCTTTGTGAATTCAAAGAAAGGGAAAAAATAGAAATTAAATACCTACTGAGACTATTAAGGAGGACATTTTTCAGAAGGTTTCTTCCTCCTCCTATTTCTCATCTTCTCGTGTTTGCCCTCTGCTTCCTGGGATACTTAATACATAAGAGTTGTTCTACAGATCATTCTTCAGTTTTTATGCCCAGCAGTGCCCCAGCAGCAAGGCACCCCAGGACCAAGGCCATCGGCTGCCACTGCACATAGAAGGACGAAGGCCTGGTCTGCTGCCATCATCAGAATTGTTGCTGCTTGTCTTCTGGAGGATTAGAGTTCTTTCTGGTTGGTTTCTACATTCTTTTCCTTCTTAACCCATAGAATTCCAGTTGGTGAGTCCATCCATCGGTCTCTAAGATCATGCTTGACACCCAAAAATACCTGAAAGCTGGTGGATGCATCCCAGCCAGGAGTATTTTGGGAATTTGTACTTCTCTACTGAAAATTTCTGCCTGTGTACAGTCTGAGTCACTCAACCTGTCTTTCCCAGAGTGTCTTTTTCTCTAAGGTGGATCCAGTAATGGGAGTTGGCAGCCCACTTTGCTATTCTTGGAGGAAAGTATCTTCCAATACCAGTTGGTGTTTTTATCTTCTTTCACCATGAGGACTGACTGGCCATTTTCATAAAGAATTCATTCCCAGAACTCCCTCCACGGGAGCTTGTAGGTTCCCTCGGCAAGGGTACTGCTCTTTATCTGCTGAATAGAGACTGTTGGAGGTGCTGTGTCACAAAAGGCAGAGCAGGTAGGAACTCTGGGATCCCCTTCAGGAAGCTGCGGTGAGCACAGCGCACGAGGAGCACCAGCATGGGGAGGTGTGCTACAGGGGGCCTCGTTCTCTGCTCCCTCGCGCTGTCAGAGGAGCTGGCAGTCAGGCCCAGGTGGTTGAGCCTCTCTGAGTCTGTGAGAGGAAAGCCTGATTGTGTTTTGTGCACGTTGCATCCTGTGTAGATTGTGGATAGCGAGCGCTCCTTTGCAGGGCTGTCTGGGAGTGCTGACTTGAGTTTCAGGGTGTAGAAGGCCTGGCACATAGCCAGAGTCAATAAATATTAGTTCCTTACCCTCATCTGGAGACAAAGAGAACACAAGTGTTTAAGTATTTATTTTAATCAAGGAATCTCCCGCAAATACTCCCCTCCTCACTACCCAGTGCCAATATTCACGTGAATTAATTTTATTTTCCTTCTCTTCTTCCTCCCGCCGGCTCATCTCGCTTCCCTTTCTCTCTAAAGTTATACCAGACTTGTTCAGGATAGATTTTTTCTTTATAGAAAGTTCTAAAAGCTTTAAGACTTGTATTCCGATATATTTGTTGTTGTTGTTGTTGTTTTGCGGTACGTGGGCCTCTCCCTGCTGTGGCCTCTCCCGTCGCGGAGCACAGGCTCCGGACGCGCAGGCCCAGCAGCCATGACTCACGGACCCAGCTGCTCCACGGCACGTGGGATCCTCCCGGACCGGGGCACGAACCCGTGTCCCTTGCATCGGCAGGCGGACTCCCAACCACTGCGCCACCAGGGAAGCCCTGTTGTTGTTTTGGGGTTTTTTTTTGCGGTACGCGGGCCTCTCACTGTTGTGGCCTCTCCCGTTGCGGAGCACAGGCTCCGGACGCGCAGGCTCAGCGGCCACGGCCCACGGGCCCAGCCGCTCCGTGGCATGTGGGATCCTCCCGGACCGAGGCACGAACCCGCGTCCCCCGCATCGACAGGCAAACTCCCAACCACTGCGCCACCAGGAAAGACCCCAATATATATTTTTAATAAATACTTTTATGTTATATTTGTTAAAATACATTTGGAAGCATGGACGTCATAAAGATAAAGCCTGTTTACTCATTAACTATGTTAAATAGTTTATGATTGTGGGTTCCTTTCAAATACGCCTAGATTAATACATGTGCTGTGTGTGTGTGTGCACGTGTGTGTATGTATGTATGTATGTATATTTATATATATAATGCACACACACAAAAGTATTTTCTATTTTGCCATAGTTTGCTTACTTTTGCGCTAAGTACTGTGATAAATGCTTTTAATGCTTAGTTATGTTTATTAGGTCACTGTTTCTCATGGTGTTTGATTTTAAGTGTTCTGTAGGGTAAAAACTACATATTCCCTAACCTACCCCAGACCTACTAAATCTGGGTATTAGAATCTAAATCTTTAGTGTTCCAATCTGGCTCTATGTTGAAATAACCTGGAACTGGAACATTTTAAAAACAAACAAACAAACTCAATCCCAGCCCATTTAAATCAGCACGTTTTCAAGATAGGCCTGGGCATCGTTTCTTTAAGCTCCTCTGCTGGTCCTCAATGTGCAGATAGGGTTGAGATTTAACAGTCTATCTAGGTGCTTCTTATTATCCGAAACCGAAACTAGAAAATGAACGAGTTTAGTTCATTTAATCCTTACAATAACCTCGTGAGGCACAGCTGGCATTATCCCTATTTTCAGATGAGAAATTAGAGATTTGGAGAGACGTGAGGTACTAGTACCGAGAATGAGAGTCAACTTGTTCTTTTAAGTCTTATAATCAAACAGTATTCATAGTATTACCATCTACTTGGAGATGCACATATATTTTTATTTGATGGTCACAATCTACATATGAAATGCTGGTTTTGACATGAAATTAAATTGACCAACTCAGTATGCCTCGGAACCAAGTATTTGTGTGCTAAGCTCTTATGAATATAGATACCTGCAGATAGACATTATACATTCATTTTGTTACGCTCAGTGGCAAAGAGAATGAGCCTGACACTTGGGGTTTATAACTAACCTATATACTTGGGTGGACTTTAAGTGAATTGGAGGGCAGAAACAATTTAATATTCTGCCGTTTCTAGAGGTGTTTCCGCGAAACACTTTGGTGTATATTTCATGAGCCCTGCCTTCTCAGCCATGAATTCTTTTTGAATGCAACCAATTCCACCTCCTTCCCACCTCTTGTTTTTTTTTTTTTTTTTTTTTTTGCGGTACGCGGGCCTCTCACTGCTGCGGCCTCTCCCGTTGCGGAGTACAGGCTCCGGACGCGCAGGCTCAGCGGCCATGGCTCACAGGACCAGCCGCTCCGCGGCATGTGGGATATTCCCGGACCGGGGCACGAACCCATGTCCCCTGCATCGGCAGGCGGACTCTCAACCACTGTGCCACCAGGGAAGTCCCCCACCTCTTGTTTTTAAGTGACTTTGTTGCAGGTGCTGGGAATGCAGAGGAGTGACTCGGTTATTCTTTCTCTGTAGAAACAATGGCAACATGGAGTAAATCTACCTCAAACTATAAATATGAACCACACTCACATTTTAAAAAACACTTCCTGTAACTCTAAGAGCTCCCTGGGGGGAACCTGTGTCTAGCCTTCTGAATGGACCACATGTGTGGGAATGTTGCCCTTCAGTTTGAGCAAGTTCCTTAAAAGTGCTTGGTTCTGTGCATTTGAGGTGATTAATTTTACTCTTATAATGGCTTAAAGAACCACGCTTGTGCATCCATGTATGTATTCATTTGTTTTGCAAATATTTCTTGAACTCCTACCATGTGTGTACTGTTGTAAATATTGGGGTGATAATATCCAAACCAAGTAGACAAAAATTTGCTATCATGGAGCTTAAATTCTAATGAATAATATAAGAAAAAAAGTAAGTACATACATCTTAGTGTTTTGGAAGGTGAAAATTAGAGGTAGAGAGCATGTAAGGAGGAAAGCCTCTTATCATAGTCAGAGAATAGTGAAATTTTTAATAAGACAGTTGGGGTGGACCTCACTGAGGGGACTTTGAAGCAGGTATTTGCTGGAGGTAAGGGAGTAAGCCATGCAGATATCAGAGGGAGATCACTTCAGACAGAAAACAGCTCCACTGTCACATCTCTGGAGTATGAGGCTTAGCTCTGTAGGATGTGTCTGCTCCCCACCCGTAGGAATTTTCTATGAATTTTCTATGTAACATCACCCACACATTGGGATAAAGGTTGTACCAAGTTACAATCTTTGATGGCTATGATTACATCATTTGCACTTGAAGGAAAGGGAAGGGGACTGTGAAATTTCCCTAAACATAGCTGATTTCTGAACTCTAAACAGATAAAATTTCAGTGCCCCATAATTTTTCCATCATTATGTTTTTACCTTGATGAGTAGGTTGGCAGAAATGGGTGGTGTCTGAATCAGAAGTCATGGATTATAGGTCTAGTTCTACCACAATTACCTGTGGGACTTAGGAAGAAAAAATACTTAATTTGGTCATGATTCTGTTTCTGCTGTCATAAAATGAAGGTAGTTTTTTTCTTCTACTTGTTCATCATCAGTGAAAACTAGATGAAAAAGGGTATAATGCATTAAATTCTAAAGGACTATGTGAATTATGACTTACTTTTTGCAAAATTTACCTCAAACAAGGACAGAATGCTGGCTAGAAAAGTGTGTTTAAATTAACCTTTCGCCATCCTTCCCAAGTTTTTACTGAGAGCCTACCGTGCGCAAAACCCAGTGGTGGCCACTTTAATTCCTTTCTTGGAGGAACTCCATGTTTCTCGTAGGTCTGACTTTGTACAGTGTCACTCAAAAAGTTCATCAGTGATAAAAAAAGAAAATAGGAACCTAATAAAAAAAAAGTAGTGTAGGTTTTCACATGTTAAATGATTACCTTAAAAAAAAAACCCAAACCTACATTAACATGGCACTGTGTATTGAAAGAGACCTGAGGTTTGCTTATATAAGTGGGCAATGGGAGGGTTGCAGCTTGTGAATTATTGTGAAGTGGTGGAAGAAGGGTTGTCTGAAATGGGTTGAAAGTTGTGACACCAGATGTGGATGGGAGTGGCCCATAATGCACACAAATGTTTGTGGTATGTGTGTGTGTGTGTGTGTGTTTTGTACATTCCTACACAGCTCAGTTCAACTGGGTGTAGTTTTCTGAATTCACCTAGTATTTCTTTTTTTTCAAATTGAAAAACAGTTGATGTACAATATTGTATAAGTTACAGGTGTACAATATAGTGACTCACAATTTTTAAAAGTTATACGCCATTTATAGTTATTATAAAATATTGGCTATATTACCTGTGTTGTATGGTATATCCTTGTAGTTTATTTTTTGCATAATAGTTTATATCTCTTAATCTTCTACCCCTTTATTGCCCGTCCTATCTTCCCTGTCCCCACTGTAACCACTAGTTTGTTCTATATCTGTGAGTCTGCTTCTTTTTTGGTTTCTCAAAAAACTAAAAATAGAACTATCATATGACCCAGCAATTCCTCTCCTGGGTTTATATCTGAAAACAACAAAAACATTAATTTTGAAGAGTTATATGCACCCCAGTGTTCATAGCAGCATTATTTACACTTGACAAGATTTGGAAGCAACCCAAGTGTTCATCAACAGATGAATGGATAAAAAGATGTGGTACATATATACAATGGAATATTACTCAGCCATAAAAAAGAATGAAATTTTGCCATTTGCAACAACATGGATGGTCTTGGAGGGTATTATGCTGAGTGAAATAAGTCAGACAGAGAAAGACAAATACTGTTTGATATCACCTAGTATTTCTTATATATGAAATTATATGCAAGCAAATGCAAAATTCATGTTATGCTCAAATCGTTCCTACTTACATCAGTTGCATTAGAACAGATTCATATTTTCAGAATTAGCTTTGTATCAGAAGTATCTGCACAAAGAGACATAATCAGTCTGGTATAATTATAGAATTACAAAGAGAATGGAATGAGTAGAGTATAATTTGCAAAGGGTAGAATGGCAGGAGTTAGAAGAGGTAGTCAATGGTGGGATCAAAAATAGTTTCGTATCCTTTGTCACTTACTAGGCCCTCAGACTGTGCTATAATCATATTGTCCTCTATTCTGGTTTTTAAATATTCTTGTAAAGAGCTGTGAAGTCATTACAGATAAAATGTCAGTTGTGTCCAGTTGTACAAATTAAATTTAGTCACAAAATTCAAAGAACAGCAGTGGAACATCTAATCCTAGTGAACGTTAGGAAATACCTTTGTGGGCTCTCATCTCAGAGATGAGATGTTTGCCTTTTTCAGCCAGAAGGATGGTATGGGAATTGTTTGGAATGTAGAAGCAGGAGAGAGAAATAATTCAGCATTGTGTTCTCCCTTCATCTTTTTATTCCAACAGAGAGACGTATCTTTCTATCTTTTGCTCGAATTATCAAACACAAACAGGAGCAAGTTAATAAAAGCATATGCCTAGGAGAGTCCCATCTGCCCCATCTCCAACCTGTCTCTCTTCAACCTCGTTTCTACCCAGATTAGCAGATGGCACCAGTTCTTGGCCAGTGTCTCTAGTTATCTGATTACAAGGGTTTGTTCTTTTGCCTGCCTCCTTTAAAGCAACAACAGAAAAATTGGTCATGACTGACTGTATGCCCATTGGGCAGGGCACTGATTCCTGAGGACTAGACAGAAGCTTGGAATTCAGCCAAGCCTTCTGTATTGCATTAGGATGGTCTGCCTGACAGCAGAAAGTTAGGGTGGTCTGCCTGATAACAGAAAGCTGGGTTGATTTAAGCTTGAGCTTTTAGATACTAGAAGGCTTGTTCAGTGCTGGCTAGAAAGAAACTAGTAGTAACAAATCCCAAAAGCCATTAAAAAAAAAAAAGGCAGGGGCTCTTTTAAGTTTTGTTCTGAGAATAGTGATTACTTTTTTTTTTTAACATCTTTACTGGAGTATAATTGCTTTACAGTGGTGTGTTAGTTTCTGCTTTATAACAAAGTGAATCAGTTATACATATACATATGTTCCCATATCTCTTCTCTCTTGCGTCTCCCTCCCTCCCACCCTCCCTATCCCACCCCTCTAGGTGGTCACAAAGCACGAAGCTGATCTCCCTGTGCTATGCGGCTGCTTCCCACTAGCTAGCTGTTTTACATTTGGTAGTGTATATATGTGCATGCCACTCTCTCACTTTGTCACAGCTTACCGTTCCCCCTCCCCATATCCTCAAGTCCATTCTCTAGTAGTTCTGTGTCTTCATTCCTGTCTTACCCCTAGGTTCTTCATGACATTTTGTTTTTCTTCTTAGATTCCATATACATGTGTTAGCATACGGTATTTGTTTTTCTCTTTCTGACTGACTTCACTCTGTATGACAGACTCTAGGTCCATCCACCGGACTACAAATAACTCAATTTCGTTTCTTTTTATGGCTGAATAATATTCCATTGTATGTATGTGCCACATCTTCTTTATCCATTCATCTGTCGATGGACACTTAGGTTGCTTCCATGTCCTGGCTATTGTTAATAGAGCTGCAATGAACATTTTGGTACATGACTCTTTTTCAATTATGGTTTTCTCAGTAGTGGGATTCCTGGGTCGTATGGTAGTTCTATTTTTAGTTTTTTTTTTTTTTTTTTTTTTTTTTGTGGTACTCAGACCTCTCACTGTTGTGGCCTCTCCTGTTGCGGAGCACAGGCTCCGGACGCGCAGGCTCAGAGGCCATGGCTGACGGGACCAGCCACTCCGCGGCATGTGGGATCTTCCTGGACCAGGGCACGAACCCGTGTCCCCTGCATCTGCAGGTGGACTCTCAACCACTGTGCCACCAGGGAAGCCCCTATTTTTAGTTTTTTAAGGAACCTCCATACTGTTCTCCATAGTGGCTGTATCAATTTACATTCCCACCAACAGTGCAAGAGGGTTCCCTATTCTCCACACCCTCTCCAGCATTTATTGTTGGTAGATTTTTTTAATGATGGCCATTCTGACCGGTGTGTGATGATGTCTCATTGTAGTTTTGATTTGCATTTCTCTAATGATTAGTGATGTTGAGCATTCTTTCATGTGTTTGTTCGCAATCTGTATATCTTCTTTGGAGAAATGTCTATTTAGGTCTTCTGCCCATTTTTGGATTGGGTTGTTTGTTTTTTTGATATTGAGCTGCATGAGCTGCTTGTAAATTTTGGAGATTAATCCTTTGTCAGTTGCTTCCTTTTCAAATATTTTCTCCCATTCTGAGGGTTGTCTTTTCATCTTGTTTATGGTTTCCTTTGCTGTGCAAAAGCTTTGAAGTTTCATTAGGTCCCATTTGTTTATTTTTGTTTTTATTTCCATTTCTCTAGGAGGTGGGTCAAAAAGGACCTTGCTGTGATTTATGTCATAGAGTGTTCTGCCTATGTTTTCCTCTAAGAGTTTTATAGTGTCTGGCCTTACATTTAGGTCTTTAATCCATTTTGAGTTTATTTTTGTGTATGGTGTTAGGGAGTGTTCTAATTCCATTCTTTTACATGTAGCTGTCCAGTTTTCCCAGCACCACTTATTGAAGAGGCTGTCCTTTCTTCACTGTATATTCTTGCCTCCTTTATCAAAGATAAGGTGACCATCTGTGTGTGGGTTTATCTCTGGGCTTTCTGTGCTGTTCCATTGATCTATATTTCTGTTTTTGTGCCAGTACCATACTGTCTTGATTACTGTAGCTTTGTAGTATAGTCTGAAGTCAGGGAGCCTGATACCTCCAGCTCTGTTTTTCGTTCTCAAGATTGCTTTGGCTATTCGAGGTCTTTTGTGTTTCCATACAAATTGTGAAATTTTTTGTTCTAGTGCTGTGAAAAATGCAATAGTGATTTACTTCTCATGGTGAGTGGTGTAGTGCTGGGTGATGCACAATGCAGGATTCGTTAGTTCCAATTCTGCATTTGACCTCTCAGTAAAAGAGAATGGGCTTCTAACTAAACGGGAAAATCAGATTTGACAGAAGAGTTAGAAGTTCAAGGTGGAAGAATAGGTTGTAAGAGAATACCTGTCCACCTGCAGAGAATGGACTCAGAGCTCCTGATGCCAGTGGATTGTAGACTCACCATCATCTTTGAGGCCATGTGTTTTGACTTTAATAAAAACAGTGTAAGTAAATTCTATAACCTTTTGTTTGGGTCCTGGACAGTATTTCAGAACAAGTGATAGGATACCTAAGCACTGAGCAAAGAGTACAGTGCTTGCAGAAAGCCAGCATGTATTCCTCAGTTCCTTCCTTAACAAGACTGTGGGACAGCAACTCAGGGGCATGTCGTAGACGCGATTCATTTGGACTTCAGCAAGATTTTTGGCCTTGTCTTCCATGATCCTTTTGTGAACAATTAGAAAAATATAGGTTCGATGGAATTATGGTTGTCAAGATTTATAATTAATTTCATTATTGTTTCACTGGTTAAAAACATTTATTTCACTCTGGATAGGATCTGGACCTAGAGTCTGTCATACAGAGTGAAGTAAGTCAGAAAGAGAAAAGCAAGCACTATATCTTAACGTACATATATGGGATGTAATAAAACAGTACTGATGAACCTAGTGGCAGAGCAGGAATAAAGATGCAGACGTTGAGAACGGACTTGAGGACACGAGCGGAAGGGAAAGCTGGGACAAAGTGAGAGAATAGCACTGACATATATACACTACCAAATGTAAAACGGATGGCTAATGGGAAGCTGCTGCATAGCACAGGGAGATCAGCTCGATGCTTTGTGACAACCTAGAGGAGTGGAATAGGGAGGGTGGGAGGGAGGCTTAAGAGGGAGGGGATATGGGGATATACGTATGCACATAGCTGATTCACTTTGTTGTACAGCAGACACTAACACAACATTGTAAAACAATTATACTCCAGTAAATATATATATATATATATATATATATATATATATATATATATATACACACACACACATAAAAAAAGAACTGACTAGGATCATTCCATAAATGTCTATCCTTGGTTCTATCTTATTTAAATTTTGTTTTTGAGATGAAGATATAGTTACAAATGTTTCAAAAATAGGAGGGATCATAAATATGGTGGGTAGGAAAAACAGGACACAACTGGACTTTGACTCTCTGGATAGTGGCCAAAATAAGGTTTAAAGGTAAGGAAGGGTTAGGTAAACTTATGTTCGAAAACCCAGCTGTGAAAAAAGAAAATTGAGAGAGAAGGGTGACATGATTTTCCGCTGACTCATTCTGTGAGTCAGTCGTGTGTCTTTGGCCGGTAATGAAGCTAATGCTATTTTTGAGTACCTTAACAGAAATGTAGAATAAGATGGTTGATATGTGACTACTCTGTGTATGTTTGGGGAGGAGGAGATGGAAAAATTTAAGGTAAGATTTGCCCAGAGTCACAGATAGTATTAATTAATTTCGGCTTATTTGTAAATCACTCTTGATCTTTAAATTCAAAAGATCCAAATAGCTGTGGAAACTCACTGGCTTTAAAAGCTACCTTGGGAAAGAGAAAATAAAACTGTACTCAAAGAGGGATCTTCAGATAGTGGTTTTAAAGACATTTAACTTGTCTAATGTCAATTTAAAAAAAACTAAGCAGTTGTAAGAAAAAGTCCATGCAGTATATGTGAACAACTTGGCAGTTAAACGAAAGTTTGAGGAAACTGACAGAACAATTTTTGTGGAGTAAGGTATGAAGTTTGCATATTTTATCATATGATGAGTTTAAAAATTCAGTCCCAGATGTATTTTTTGCTCACCATGTGTGTGATATACTATAAGCCATCAGCGATTTGGAACTTATAAATGGCATGCTTCCTGTTTAGTAAAAGATAATAAACTCATTAAGGAGGAAGTAGAAAAAGTTTCAAGGTTTAAGAGATATAAAACTGATCAGGAAGGGCTTCTGACTACCTCATGCTTCGTAGGTGGAAATCGTGAAGACGAGCTAGGATGAGGATCATGAGTGTGAGGTGATGGCAGACTTAGAAGCACAATCTTTCAAAATTGATTTTTGGAAACTGTTCTTCATTATCCACTTACAACATCTTATTCAGATTTGTGGCACAGGTTCCTTCTAGTTATAAAATTGATCTGGTACTTAGAAATCATCATTCTAATTCATTACTTTCATTTTAGAAAACTGGGACTTGACGCTTAGCTACTTTATAAAGTGTTTGGATTTAATTTAGTTCACTAAGATTTTTATGCTTATAACAGCCTTCCCCTGGGTCTGTCATTCCCTGGAGGTAGGGATCATATTTGATCCTGTCATTTCTTCAGGGGCTGGCACACTGCCTGGCACATAGTAGGTACCTAATAAATATTTATGAATAAATATTGAGGTAAGTAGTCTAGGTATTAAGATCGAGACCCTCATTGTACACAGTAGAAATTTGAGTCTTTGATTGTTTATATGGCCTAGCTTTTCAGAGCAGAAAGGAGCAGTAGAAGGGAACACACACAACTCCTACTTCACAAATAGGAAGATGAGGGTTCCTGGAATTTAATAGGGGGGCTGATGTCTGAATCTGGCAGTTGGCACGTTGCCTCTCACTCAGGATTTATTGCTTATTCTCTTGGGCTCAGGATGATTTGGAGAAGGTAATGCAGAAGGGAGAGTTGAATCAGCATCTTCAGAGTCTATGCCGTTTTTTTCCTACCCTAGCATGCCCACAGGATCTAGAGCACATCCCTCTTTAGTAATTCTATCTCTTATTCACAGGTGAGTCTAAATCCACATGTTTGCTTCTATCACTAGGTGAAGTGTAGGCACTGTTTAAAGTGTAGGCACTACACTGCCCAGTGCAGACACCATTTAAACGTATAATTTTGTAGCCAGTCTGTTTGCCATATATACTTTGGTGATGACACATTAATGTGACCCCTGGTTAACTTCTGGTTGTTTGATTGCATCTTTTCATTGAGTTACTTCATGTGATGCTGTTTCATATTTATGTTTGGTGTCTTGTTCACTGAACTAACTAAAAATTTATAATCTCATGTGAAAATTAAGTTTTATTATATGGCTCTTATTAAAGCATAGTGTTGAAATGGGTATCAAACTGATTTTTTTTAATTGCAGAGAATTCCACTAAATGTGTAAGTTAGGGTGCTTTCAACCATGTGTATCAGAAAACCTGACTCAAACTTGCTTAACCAATAAGGAAATTTATTGGGTCACATAACTGGAAGTCCAGATGTGGTGAGGACCTCAGGTTGGTTGATTCGGTGACTTAATGGAGTGTCTGTCCTCAGAGACCTCATTTCTTTCTGTCTCATCTGTTTGCATTCATAGTATCAGCATCATCCCTAAGCTATTTGCGCATGGTTACTGGTAGCAGTCAGGGCCTCATGCTTTGCAGAAATGTGGGAGTGTGGGCAGGGAGACTGAGAGAGATCGAAAGGAAGCTGACTTCTCCCCCAGAAAGAATAAAAGTCCTCCCCTCTGTCTCTGGACCAGTTTAGGGCATGAGCATAAGAACTGTCACTTTGGGTTGGCATGTCTTGCTTAGGCCTGGGTTCCTCATCAATTGCTGGCAAAAAGGATAAGAGCACTTTAAGGGGCTTAACCAGGCCTGGAGCTGGAGTCATTTCCTCAAGTGGTATGTCCCCCTGCACAGTGGGGGAGTGTGGAATAAATGTTGGGGGGTCAACTTTTTTTGGCTTTGAGTGGCTCTCAAACCAATGATCGCAGTTGGCTAAATCTCTTATCAACAACAGTACTGGTTTTCTCTGTTATGAGTGTTACCCCAGGCTGTCAATATGAGAAAGGTACAGCAAAATGCATAGGATGTAGTTACTCTCTTCTGACCATCGCTTATGTTTATTTCAACTTCAGTAAGTCAAGGAGAATTAATAAAAGCAGTAAGGTAGAGTGACTGATCACAAGATACTCCCTTCAAGGGAACTTGGGAACTGCTGGACAAAGCAGAAAAGAAACAGTTGCTAAATAAGGCTCATTATCAGGTGTATAATTCAGGGATGCTCACTTGTACTTCTCTCGTCCTCAGTTTTATTGACATTAGGCTGGGAAGCTGCGGGAAGGTTTTGGGTGAGGAAGTCGTATACTTTATTTGCATTTTAAAATGATGACTGTGGCCACTGTGTTGAGCACAGGGACTAAGGTGGAAGCAGGGAGACTGGTTAGGCAGCTAACACAGTAAGCGTCCAGGGGAGAAAGGTGGGAGCTTAGAGCAGGGGGTGGAGGTAGAGGCGGTAGGAAGTGAAGGGATTCTGCATTTGGCTGTTAGAACTGACAGGATTAGATATGGGATATGAGAAAAATAGACTTAACCTGAAAATGCGCTATACCTCAATTAATTGGATTAATAAAGTAATTACTATATCGTTTACTCTTTTGTTGTAGTAGAAACTGGAAGAGCCATTAGCAAATAAGATCTAACTTTTATTGAATACATATCATGCGCTAGATATTGTTCTAAATGCTTAAAATATCATTTCAGTGAATTCTCATAATCCTTATCATGTTATTCCATTTTATAGATGAGGAAACTGAGGCACAAAGACGTGAAGTGCCTTTCTCAAGATTACACAGTTAAATAGAATTCTCTAGTAAGCACATTCAACTCCTGAACCTGTTGTAAAGATCTTGTAATTTATGAAACATTGATTGAGCATCTTCCATGGATGGCCTGGTCCATATTTCCAGAGTGCCTTGTTTATAACACTGAACACACTGTCATAATTATTACTTTTATATCCAGGTTCACACTGTGCTCTAAGTCCCTGGGGGAAAAGAACTATGTTCCATTCAAGCTTTGAATCTTTGATGTGTGACACATAGTAGTGATTAACAGTTTTTTTTTTTCTAATGGTTGTCAAGCATGACGCTAAGATTGGTATGTGAAGATCAAGAAAGCATGACCTCTTCCCTGGAGGAGGTCACCATGAGTTGTGACACACCTTCCTCTTAACAGAGAAGTTAGCTTCCTGAGGGCTGTTATAACCCACATACACTGTTTGAGTTCATGCGAAAGACTTACTCTCTCACGGAGGGAACTTTAGGAGGCATACTGGAGATGGAACCCAACCTGGGTCATAAAGGATGGGCTGACCTGACAAAAGAGAAGAGAGGGGAACTTGGAGCTGTGTACCAGCTGTGTGAGACCACGTAGGCTGATGGAGCCTGAAACGGCGTGATGCAGAAATATGATCTGTGGCATCAAATAAAGTTTTAAATTTTACTCAGTGTAATTTTAGTATATTTTATGCGCATATTCCAGAGTTCTAAGAAAATTGGATTTATATCTTTAGCACATGGGACAATGCTAAATGAGAATGTTTGATTAACATTGTATGTCAGTCCTTTGAAATGCTGACATTGGACTATGTGTATATTGTTTAGAACATTTCCTTCTTTCTGACTTCATAAACCCAGAGTTTAAAGTGGAGAGAAATGCATGCATGTGGTAGTGCTTAATGCAGTGGGTCAGGAAGCATGGCCTACTGTTTCCAAGTAGTCAGCTGTTGCATGGATTTCCCCATCCCCTGAACTCTGCTCGTTGTAGGGTTTGTATTCCTCAGGTCCTTAGATGTTCTACTCCAAATCTAATGTTAGTTTAACTGCCAAATGACAGAATCCAGAGCACATGGTAAATATTTCTTGAAAATGACAACTGGAAAACGTTTCACAGAGGCTCACATGATGCTGTTTGTATATTTTTTTCTTCCATGGTGACACTTAAAATTCATTCCATATTGCCTATAGGAGAGAGGACGAGGGGGAGGAGCCTGCGTTTGATAGCTTTGTATGTTCCTCCAAAGAAAGAGTGCTTGAAAAAAGAAAGGCAGGCTTTCAGATGTTGTCTGAACAAAGATATGGAAATGTGAGACGAGGGCAGCATCTGGAGGTTTTCAAACACTAGAACACAGGCTGCACGCTTCTTTTGCTGTTGGAGGAGTGAAAAGCTGTTTCCTGTCATTTCCCATCTTGTCACTTCCAGGACCAACATCTTGCTACTTCTTGCACCAGCTGTTGTTGTTGTGTTTTTTTTTTTTCTCCCTCCACAGACAGATGGTGCAAGAGCTTTGATTATTTTCCCCCCAGTTCTAAAGGAGTTTGCTTGTGTGGTACCTTTATAAAATGATCATATGCCCCTGTCACTCACTTTATCCTGTTAGCAGAGTCGGAAGAGAGCAGAGCGGATCCAGTGGAGACTTTTAACAACATACTCTGTCATGTCTTGTGGAGCTGCTTTATAGAAACCTCAACTCTGCTGGTGCAACCCATTTGTTTCTGAGGTTTTACTCCAAAAAAGGGGAAGAGGTAGAATAAACTTCGTTACCTTTGCCTCCGTAAGAATCAGGGATTTCTGATCATGCTTTCCCTGTACTTTGAACCCAGGATAGGAGTTCTGATAACCTTGTTCCCCTCCCTAGGTTTTCGCCAAGTAGAATTAGGCAAGGTGATGCACAGTTGACCTTTGAACAACACAGTTTGGAACTGTGCAGGTCCATTTATATGGGGATTTTTTTCCAATAAGTAGGTACTACAGTACTGCATGATCCGTGGTTGGTTAAATCCACGGATGCAGAACCCCACTGATAAAGAGGGTGGACTGTAGACTTATATACCTGGATGTTTTACTTTGTGCTCGGAGGGTGGGGTGGGGGGGTATGTGTGGGTGCCCCTGATCCCTACACTGTTCTACTGTACTATCTTTTCACAGGGCTAGATATTTATCCTTTTTTTTTTTTCTTTTCACTTTTTGCTTTTTAAAAAGGGTGCTTTATTAAAAGTTTTGGTCAATTTGTCTCTTTATAATAAGTCTTGATAGCTTAAAGATAAGGTCTTTCCATCCTTTTCTTCATCAAGAATGTTCTGGCTTTTCGTACTACTTCTCATTTTCGTATATAATAAACTCTGCCACAAAGACGTGTCCATAGATACTGATTGTGACTTCATTGAATCTACAGAGTACTTTTGGAGGAATTTTTCCTGTCATTCCCTTTCAATTTTTTATTCAGTCTGGATTTTTTTTTTTTTACTGAGTCTGAAATTCTTTTAATGCAGTCCAAATTATTATTTTCTTTGTAGCTATTATTCTTTTCATATTTAAAAAAATCATTGTCTTCATACAGTCATGAATCCAAGCTACCATTTTTTTCAAATAGTTTTTATTGTTTTCACTTTCATATTCAACTCTAGGGTTCATCCAGAGCCGATGGTTCTTTTTGTTTTTTTAAACATCTTTATTGGAGTATAATTGCTTTACAGTGGTGTGTTAGTTTCTGCTGTGTAACAAAGTGAATCAGTTATACATATACATATATCCCCATATCCCCTCCCTCTTGCGTCTCCCTCCCACCCTCCCTATCCCACCCCTCTAGGTGGTCACAAAGCACCGAGCTGATCTCTCTGTGCTATGCAGCTGCTTCCCACTACCTAGCTATTTACATTTGGTAGTGTATATATGTCCATGCCACTCTCTCACTTTGTCCCAGCTTACACTTCCCCCTCCCCATATCAAGTCCATTCTCTAGTAGGTCTGTGTCTTTATTCCCATCTTGCCCCTAGGTTCTTCATAACCTTTCTTTTTTTTTTTTTTTTTTTAGATTCCATATACATGTGTTAGCATATGGTATTTGTTTTTCTCTTTCTGACTTACTTCACTCTGTATGACAGATTTTAGGTCCATCCACCTCACTACAAATAACTCAATTTTGTTTCTTTTTATGGCTGAGTAATATTCCATTGTATATATGTGCCACATCTTCTTTATCCATTCATCTGTTGATGGACACTTAGGTTGCTTCCATGTCCTGGCTATTGTTGATAGAGCTGCAATGAACATTTTGGTACATGACTCTTTTTCAATTATGGTTTTCTCAGGGTATATGCCCAGTAGTGGGATTGCTGGGTCATATGGTAGTTCTATTTGTAGTTTTTTAAGGAACCTCCATACTGTTCTCCATAGTGGCTGTATCAGTTTACATTCCCACCAACATTGCAAGACGGTTCCCTATTCTCCACACCCTCTCCAGCATTTATTGTTTGTAGATTTTTTGATGATGGCCATTCTGACCGGTGTGAGATGATACCTAATTGTACTTTCGATTTGCATTTCTCTAATGATTAGTGATGTTGAGCATTCTTTCATGTGTTTGTTGGCAATCTGTATATCTTCTTTGGAGAAATGTCTATTTAGATCTTCTGCCCATTTTTGGATTGGGTTGTTTGTTTTTTTGTTATTGAGCTGCATGAGCTGCTTGTAAATTTTGGAGATTAATCCTTTGTCAGTTGCTTTATTTGCAAATATTTTCTCCCATTCTGAGGGTTGTCTTTTCATCTTGTTTGTGGTTTCCTTTGGATATTTATCCTTAATTGCTCTTTTTACATCTATTACTTTAAATATTTTTCTTGGTCTTCAGTGAGGATAAGAACTTAGAAATAAATGCAGGATAAATAAATAAGTGCTCTATAATTGAGGAGATAGCCGATGGAAACAACTTTGCTTTTCTTTAAATTCTATTATATTTATCATTACAAAATAAAAATAATAACATCATGTAAGGAGCTTCTCCTTTTCTTTCCTTCAAAATAATAGTTGTTTTTCCAAGAAGTAACATATTCTTTGTAGAAAACTTAGAAAGAAAATCTGTTACAGAAGAAGTAAAATTGTCCTTAATTCTATAGCAGCCACTCTTACATCTGGTATATTTCCTTGTAGATTTTTCCTCAGGGTTAAGTGTCCATATGTTTCTCTTGTATACTTATAAACTTATGTTGCTACTTGGGTCATTTTTCGGGATAGATTTGGTGGTAGTGGTAGTGGTGATGTAATGATGATAGCTAAGATTTATCTAACATTTATTATGTGACAGTCACTGTAGTAGATGCTTTACATGCATTGCACACTTCAATTCCCATATCAATCCTATAAAGTAAGAATTAATTTATCTCTATTTTAGACATGAGAAAAGTGGAGTTGGAGAAACATTGTATAGTTTGCCGGAGGTCACAAAGTGCATGTAAGGTGAAGGTTAGACTTAGATCTGGAGAGTCTGTCTCTGAAACTCATGCTGTTTACCTATTTGTCCATCTTTCTTTAAAAGGTCTGAGTATATTTAAGACACATGATGCATATTGCTTAAGATTATTTTTATTAATTCATATTTTCCACATTCATAAGACTGCTCATTGTACTCTTACCACCCTCACATATCATCAAATATGCTTTATCTTTACAGGTGTTTGGAGTGAATGATCACTCACTTTTTTCCGTAGCCCTTCTTTTTTTACCAGACAGATTGGACATTTTTCATGTGTTATTGCTCATTTGTATTTCATCTGTTAATTGTTCTGTGCTGCTGCTTTTACTGACTCGTTAATTTTTTTGTACAACCTTATCATGCATTAAATATATTAACCCTTTGTCTCATTTGTTTAAAATATGCTTCCTTCTGCTGCTTGCTTCCTTATTTTTGAACAAATTACTTATATTGTATGAATGTTTTAAGTATGTATATATCCATATATTTTTCTCTGTATAATACCACAAATCATTGATTTTTTAGCTCATTTTTCCTTTATTTTATGGTTTTATTACTTATAGCCAACACTTCAATTCAGATCTGGAATTTATTTTAATATGTGACATGTGGTGAGGCCCTGATTTTGTTATATGTTATTGACAGGTAATCCCTTTTCTGTTTGTTTGTTTCAGTTTTTCTAATCCATTTTAAAATTACCATGCATTATATATTCCACTCTTCTGTGGTATGCTTTAATATCTATGTATTTCTTTTATCTATTATCATCTGTTTCGGCTGTTTTTTCTTACTATTACTAGTTTAATATAAAGGATACAACTCAGGAGCAGCCAAGTGGAAAAGATGCATGGGACAGGTATGGGGTGAGGGGTGCAGAGCTTCCATACCCTCTCCAGGCACACCACCCTCCCAGCACCTCAGTGTGTTCACCAACCCAGAACTTCCCTGAACCCCTTTGTTCGGGGGTATTTATGGAAGTTTTATTACATGGGCACAGTTGGTTAAATCACTGACAATTGGTGATTGAAAATCTCCAGCCTTTCTCCTCTCCCCTAAATTGGAGGTGGGGGTGGTATGGCTGGAAGTTCCAACCCTGTAATCATGTCTTGGTCTTTTCGGCAACCAGCCCCCATCCTGAAACTGTTTGGGGGACATACAAAAGTTGTCTCAGAGCCAAACCTGAGTGACACTCCTATCACTCAGGAATTCCAAGGGATTTAGGAGTTCTATGTCAGGAACTAGGACAAAAACCAAATATATATGTATACAATATTATAGAAAGTTCTGAATTTGTGGCAAATGAATAATTTGCTTATAGCACTGAGAAGAGTAGAAATATTGGCTAAAACACAAGTGGGCTATATTCTTCTTTTCGAATTGCAGCAAGCCTTAGTAGTAACCTGGTTGATCCCAAAACGTTACTCTGACTTTATTTAAAGAAGGAACTGCCTCTTCCCTTTCCCCTCTGGTTTTATGCACCTATTGCGTGCAGCAACCAATAACAAGGATCTTCTGTAATAAAAATGATGCCCCCTTACTTTTGAGTCCTCTTTTACAATCTTAAAAGTGTTTTGAGGTGTATTTCTTTATTTGATTCTCATAATAACCCTATGAAGTAGCTTGGTCCAAGGTGTTAACTCCACTTTACATATGAAGAAAATGAGACTTGTACTGAAATACTTGCCCAAGGCCATAGGATTTGTAAATTGTGGGACTGGCCTCTAGCTTAGTGCTTATAAGACCTAAGTTGGTATGATTTTGACTGGGTTAGTTCCAAGCCTTTCTATTTTTTAAAGAGATTTGCATATCTACCTTGCCCACCTTTAAAATATTAAAAAATGTATTTAAGGTGCCTGGCCAGAATGACATATGTCAAAATATTTTTTTCAACTATAAAGTACTATTCACATGTAAGGCTTTGTCTTTATTATTCCCCGGGGGCTAACAGCTAGATACCTGTCTTCTCTGCTCAGTGTTATATGAGGGTAATTAACAAAGATGTATTATATGTGAGCTTTATTTTTTTAAGTGTATTTCAGCTGTCATGAAGGACATTTTTAACTAAAAGGAGAAACAGTCTTCATTTGTCTTAGTTTAGTTGAGAGTAAATGATAGTTGAGACAGAGTTGTCAAACTTGTCTGCTGCCTTCAGACTGCTAATCATGATTTTTTTTCTCATAGTCTTAAGGAATAGCGTAAAAAGTTTATAGTTAGTATTTTGGAAGTTTCATACTCAGGTGTGCTCAAAATAGTACCACATATTTTGGTAGTCATTACAGCTGTCTGAAAATATTCCAACCCTCTCTGTTTCTCTCTCTGGGAACATGGCCTTCTCCGACCACTTTTAACTTTGGAAAGCCATGTGACTTGTTTTGCCAATGCAATGTGAGGGCGACTTCTGGGTGTGTACTTTACTGTATTCTCTTTTCCTCTCTGTGAGGGTTAGTAATATTCATGATATTGGCCACACCATCAGTCTGGGTTCCTGAATGACTATGAATAGAAGAACCTTTACTGACTCATAGCAGACATATAGTGTGAATGAGAAATAAGAGATTTTGCATTACCTCACCTGTCCTGAGGCAGGATCAGAAGAATATGTTTATTACGCATCATTGAAATCTTTTTGTTGATTCAGTCTAAATATCTTAAATTATGCCCAAATTGAATACTCTCCAGTATCTCCAAACAGGATTTATCCATTCAACTGTGCTCACAAAACAGGATTTGGAAATCCAGAAGAAAAGCTTATAAGGAGAGCTCAGTTCCCAGGATCAAAGCCTTTGTTGGACAGCCACGGGAGGGATTTGCTTTAATTTGGTTTTTAGTCATAAAGGTCTGCCAGATATCTAGGTAACTCTTATTGGAGGTATTCCTTTAAAATAGGAGCAGAGGCTACTTATGTGTTGATTTGAAATTAGGAAAAGGCGAGATTTCTTCCAAGGACCCTATTTTCAACCATGACTAAGTAAAGCTTGGCGTGGGGGGTGGGTGGTGAGCTGAAGATGGAAAAGGTCATTTAGTCATTTTGGCTGATGAAAGAATCAGATCAGAATTGTATTATATTGAGTTGCTTAGTTCTGGAATTGACATCCAGCTCTGATGTGCTTGCGGAACTGAATCTTGACAAAACAAAGCTCGCGTCAGCCATGTCTCTCTCTTCTCTTTTCCTCCTTCTTTTACTTTTCCCACTTTCCTGTTCCGCTCCCTCATTTCCTTGCTTAACCTCTCTCCTCTAATTTAGCTCATCAAGGTCTTTGTTACAAAAAATGGTTTGTAAGTTACTGATTTGGAACTTGGAAACCAGTTTCCCATGAAAGAAGGCAGAAATATTATGTCCCAAATGAGAAAACTTGACTTAACTAATTGTATCATGAAGTTACATTTAAAATTAGGGTCCTGAGCCCCATGGAAACCTTACCTGCTTTGAGGATGTGTAGGTGGGAGGTGGGCGGCACGAGTCTTCGCTACTGTTGGCCTGAACAAGCAGTATTTCTCTACTGTCTTTTCATACTTCAGAGTAGCCCTTTGCATCTTCCAGATTGCTTCTGCCATCCTTCACTCTGCCATCTATGGATTTTGAGCTCCATGGTGGCCATGCAGCCTCTCAGCCCTTGCTGGAAGATGGAGCGTCTTCCATGCCTGCCTGTGATGTGGGTACAGTAGGAAGTCCCCCTCTTGCTTCCTTGGTCTTTGCACTGTCATCATATGTCTCATGAACCTCCTACACAGTGGGGAAGGGCTGTGAGGCTGAGGACTCATTGAACCTTCCACTGTGAGGAAGAAGAGGCCCAAGCTTGCTCTCTTAGGGCTGCCGTTCAGGGAGGGGAGCCCCTTACAAACTGCCTTTTCCTCCTGGCTCCATCTGCTTCTTCACCACCCCTTGCTCTCTGCAAAGTATTGGTGGTGCTGGGTTCTGACACCAGTTGAGGTACCGGTTGAGGCCTCTTGTGAGGGAAGGGGGCAGGAAGAATTAACAAGTGGTCACCAGTTAACAACCTCTCTAAATGCTTAGGGCAAGGAAGTGGGCAGGTTTGAAGGGACAGAGCATCAGGTCTGGCTGGAGGGAACATGGTCTCCACGCTGCTCCTTCTCACTCCGGGTCCCGGAGTCTAGGGCAATTCTTTTCCACCTTCGTGGTTCATATTTTTAGCTCTCTGCAAAGAGACCTTCTTTATAAACATTTCAGTTTATTGTTTAACCCACAAATAATTTTAACATCTATTTTCTGGAACACATCGTGTGAAAATACAGGACTATATGGTGTTGAGTGTTCAGAAATTAGGAATTTTCCATACTTTGTTTTGTCTTCCCTTCATTGTTTCACTTGCTTTACTTCCCCCCCCACCCCCCACTGCCTTTCTTTCCCCTCTTCCTTTTCCACTTCTCCCTTGATCCTTCCCTTAGCTTGTTACCTACACTCCTTTCCTTGTGTGCGTAGACCCCCATGTTAAGGAGGGAGAGACAATGTCCAAGGACCCAGTGAAGGTAGTAATGTCATTATCCTTTAAAGGTAATTGTACATTGAGTGGTGTTAAAAGACTCTGCCTTTGCAATCAGGAAGATCAGATTAAGCTTAATATTTGAAAGCACACCATGCTGACACTGAGGCAACATCTTTTGCCCATGAACTTCAGTTGAAAGAAAAACTCTGATGTGATCGGTATGTGATGATGGTTTTCAGATCAGATAGCTGAGTTGTATTTATAATTTAAGGTATTTCTGCTATGGGGATAAAAGATAAAACAAGTGATAGTTTAGCAAAAGGATTTTCTAGAACTTGGCTTATAGAAAGTGCTGGTGAATAGGATTGTATGTTTTGCTGGCATGGAGAAATTAGAAGGAGGAGAAAGAATATCTTACACAGGAAATTTCCATATGGTTGCTGTTTATAGGAGCTAGCACATTTCAGGGAAAACACCCCGTACTGGGAGAATTTAGTTCCCTTTAAAGTTTGGTGCAGCAGAGGGTAAAAATGTGGATATGTAGCTGGAAACTGAAAGATTATTTGTGCCACAGGCTTGCAACTGTACCTACCTGTGAAGCAATGAACACGATTTGATTATTAATCTTTCTGTGAAAATTTGCTTCCTTTCCTAAAGCTGGTGGCAACAATTTACTGATTGTCTAAACCTTGAAGACTAACTTGGGCTGGAAAAATAAATCCAGTCTCCTGAAATTCATACCTTGTTATACTCAGAGCAGCCAGCAGAAATGGGCAGGATCTCCAGCCTGGGAAGTGGGAGCTGGAAATTCTGCTTAAGCCAGTATCACTTTCAGCTCTCCGAAATCCCATGTAGAGGAAGAACTATTGGATTGAATGAGGGCAGAAAAACTGGCATAACTTCATTTAATAAGCTCACCCCATCCTCCTCTTGTCCACATTTGACTATTAATGAAATTCACTATTGACCCATGGAAGGCAGATTGGGAGGTGGACATAGCTGTTAGGATGAACTGTGGAGGAAGTTTTCAGTTTCTCCGCTTGCTAATGACTTCATGTTATCTGTATTAGCCAAGGGCCACCTACTATCTTCCTCAACTCTTGCCATTTTGGAGTCCCATCTCTACAGTTACTTATTCAGCAGAGTTTTTCAATTGACTAGTTTTGGTTCCTTTTTTTTTTTTGCCAAAACAAATTTCTTTTAAAAAGGAAATATTGTCACTATAATAAACAGAAGGCAAATATCACTTGCTGTAAGAAAATAACTGTAAAAATGAATGGGACTTCCCTGGTGGCCAGTGGTTGAGACTCCACGCTCCCAATGCCGGGGGCCTGGGTTCGGTCCCTGGTCGGGGAACTGGATCCCACATGCTGCAACTAAAGATCCCACATGCCGCAACTAAGACCCCGGTGCAGCCAAATAAATAAATTTATTAATTAATTTTTTTAAAAATGAAAGTAATACAATCACAATATTATGAGATTCTAGTTAGATATTGTTCCCCGTGGGAGGCTTGAACCTGGACTGAAGCCCACAGGTTTAAAAGGGAACTTAGAGAGACAAACATTTTAAATCCTGTAAAGCACTAAGTGAGGCATTGCTCTTAACTAATTGGGAGGATTAGAAAGGAAAGGCCGATATCTGACCAAAACCATTCCTCTCAGCTCTTGTTTTCCTGGGATGGTTTTGGTGGCGAAAAAAGAGAACACTTAAAAGTAAAACCTGGCTGCTCAGACATAATCGAGGTTTCTCACGCATTGCTGTCGCCGCTAGTGCTCGTCGCAGTGTTTTGTCCGCTCCTCAAAGGGTGCTTGTTCAGTGAGTCAGGATTTCAATATTCATGCTTAGTTTCACTTGCTCTTCTTCTAAGTACTGTATTATTTTTTCCTCTTGCTCTCTGATTTTTCAGTAGTTCTCTCATGTACTTGCTTACACACGAGGCTTTGCTTCTTTTGCCTGCAGGCACAGAGACATGCACACCTCTGCAGATCACATGTGACTATAGGAAGATAACAGTTTGAACCGTCTTGTTCAGGAGGTGTTCCTTTCCTAGTGCTGGCACAGGAAGTTTGAGAGTATTTTGCCCAGCGTACTCTACCTGGTGCAGAGTGGAACTGGCATGGATAGCTTCCCAGGGCTTGTTCCTGCAAGTGGCTCCAAACGAACCTTTTCATACAAGGTGCTTGTTGTTATGTGGTGTCTTTCTTTTGAGGCAAACACAGTTTATGCGGTACTAAACTGTTGCCATTTTCTTGGAAATAGAAAATTATGAACACAGTGTTTCTTTTACATCTCTGAAACATCCTTATATCCAATTGTACGGTAGTAGCAGTTGTCATTTGCTTTATTGTAACCAAACAATACTATCTCAAGTGTGAAGAGATGAAATTTGGTGTCTCCCCCGCCCACTCCCCCCAGAGTCCTGTTACATTCAATTTTTTTTTTCCTTGAGTAACCAAGAGCTAATCTGGTCATCTCAGCTGAGAAGGCAGAGTCTTACTTGTCCTTATATCCCCTGTGCCTGTGACAGTGCCTGATGAAGATGGTCAACAGTAAGAACCAAACACATTGTTCAGTGCTTACCGTGAGCCAGGTACTGTGACCAAAAGGCAGGATCTCGCTTAGTCCTCACTAAAACTTAGTGAACTAGGTACTGTCATTACCCCCATTTTTAAAGATGCAAATACAAAAAAGTTGAGATTAAAATAATTGTACAAAATCTCATAGCTGTTAAGTGGCTGAGCTGGAATTTGAGGGCAGGTGCATCTGAATTCTGAGCTCACATTTGTAAGCATAGATAACATAGTATAATAACCTCCTTAATAAATGACAGACTCCTTTACGCAGAAGCTTTACAAGGACAATAAAAAAAGAATTAAGTTGAGGTGACACAATCCATGTTGTGAGAGGATTGTCTTCTTGATTCACAGTTCATGCAAAGAAATAGTATGCAGCAGACTGTGAATAATACACCAAACAAAATGAAATTTCATTCTCGAATGAATTATCTGTATCTTCTTTGAAGAAAAATTGGTAAAGCATTTAAGTGTCCATGGTCTAGGCAAATGTCTCTGTTGTGGTTCTGTATGAATTTTATTCTGTAAACATTGATGTTTTTTCAGCATCAACTGGTCATCATTTTTTGCCTTGTGCTTAGACATGGCAGGGTTGCATTTCTGCTTGCAGAGAATTCTCAGTCTGTCTGCAATTGTTCAAAACTCAAATTTTAAATTCAGACTAATATCCATATTTGTAGCAATTGCAGCTGGGGAACTGAAACAAGATTACTTGGTTTCAGAGTGAAACTATTGTTCCTTTCAGGGGAAAATTTTCAATAGCATGGAAGGCAGATCTCAATATGTTAAGAAAACTATACAAAGACTGTAAGTAAAAGCAGAGCTCACTCTAAAAGCAGTTATTAAATGCAAGAAAGGAGAAAGAATAGATGTAGTTCTAATGGTCAAGTAAATGTTTTCTAGGTAATAGAGGTGACTTGAGTTGGACTGAAAACAGAAGGGAGATCATTTTAAGAGGGTCACTTTGACAGGCCTAAATATTCTGTGTTAATTTTATGACATGTAATTGACATTGCTATTGATAGCTAAGGGATTTTCTATATTTCCTTCTGGAATACCTTGGCTCCCTTTTAAGTAATATCTTTTCTCATTTAGACACTGGGATTGTGTGGTAATTCAGGAGGAGATTTGAGGGATGGAGAGGTGACTGAAGATGAACCATTCTGGTGGCTTCTGTGTGCTAAAATTGGTCTGGAGAATGCACAGCAGAAGCAAGGAATTCCTGATAATTGGTTAGGGAGGGGGTGCCTATGAACAGGGTGTCTTGTTTCATTTGCCTGTGTCACATAGTTCATTCCTTTCTCTTCACACATTGTGCAGCCTACCATGGAGAGAATGGAAAGTAAGTGTACATTTCCTTGACAAACTTTTTGGTATTTTTGTAGAAATGGGTATGGTATACCAGTAAACGTAACATACTCTGATGTGGTTTTGAACTGGTATATGTGATAAAGACTGACCAGGCAATGCCATAAAACCTCAATTTCTAGGAGGTCTCTGTATCTCTTGCATTAGGCAGCAGTCTAGGTTAAAGTTCAGTACTGTTCACCACTTGAAACATGGCCAAGTCAAGGAAATAAAATAATATTTAGCCAAATCAAAGATTGTGTTAACTTTGCCAAATTGAATGTAAATCTGATTTTTCTGTGATTTCCCAGTAATACGCCTTTCTTTATGGGGAGAGGGAGAGGTTGGGAACAGGAGGGTGGGAGATTATCATACATTTCAAGTTATGTTGATCAGAACCAAGTTTAGCTTGCTCTGGTATGTAAATTAGAGATTTGTGGTTGAGTGGAATTGATTTTGCTGAGACTAAATTAATTACAGTGCTTAATCACTGTAACCTTTAAACATCGCAGTCTTGGCCACAGCTGCAGGGCAGAGTGGTGTTCCCTCTGAGCTTTATGCTGTCATTTCACAAAAGGCCGAATGCCCATGACTTGTGCAAACAAGAATTCCCACGTATAGGCTTCAGAGCTGGTTCTCTGCCCTGCAGAGGGTTAGCTGGAGCATCTCCAACGGGACTGCTGTGACCTCTTCAACCATAGACGGCTTTCTGCTCATACACAAGTATTTTCAGATTTTTTTTTTCCTCCAGATAAAGTCAAATTGGCTATCATAGCTGAAATGCCCACAGGAAGGCAATCTTTAGAATGAGAATTGGAAAATAATTATATTGTGATTTTTTTGTTGTTGTTTAAATATTTTTAAAAACCTGATCCCATTTGGAATTATTTGGAAGGGTGAAGTGGACAATTTGTAAATAAATTCAGGAATGGGAAGGTTAATTGACTTTTCAGAACTCATCCTGAGAGCCTATAAGGAAGGTTGAGAATAGAATCTAGGTTTTATTTTTTATTTTTTCCATGTTCATTTTAGTTCCTTGGTCTGTCTCATGCAGCCTCCCCACATCAAACTATCATCAAGCCGCCCATAGAAATGCAAATTACTTTCCCTGTTTAGTTGACATATCTGGAAATAGTTTTGTATGTATGTTTTTTTAACCCCTTTTGGGGGCTGTCCATGAAGTTTATCAGTATCCTTTAAAAAATTTCTTTAACTACCATCTGTTATAGTTTCCTTTTTGCTTTTCTTTGTGTGCTGAATTGTGCATTCAGTATAATAAAGTGCAGCTGGACTAATCATCCTTAAAATCAATGAACATCTGGATTTCACAAAAACCACACCTTACTAGGACTAAAAAGTATACCAGGGACCTGCTTCAACCCCTTGATTTTATAAGTCAGGAAACTGAGAGCCATAAAAGAGAAATGACTGTTCAAGATAGTTTATTATAGCCAAGCTGAGGCTGAAACTTCACTGATTTTATTTCTGTTCAGGACTCTTCTCTATGTCATTGACTCTTTTCTCTGCAAAAGAGATCCTGGCTTCCCGTTTTTCACAATCAGGTTCCTTATAAATAGCAAGTACTGCTCAATAAATCTGACTTAATTTGTGGTATATTCTAATGTGAAATGAGATCTATTTGCAGTTTTTTTTGGTGAATTGCTTACAGTAGGAGTGAAAATATCTTTAGTTTTACCTTTAAAATAGTTTTTGTGGGTCCCCTTCCCTTTTCTGTTATACACTGGCTTGCCTAACTCTACATCTGTTTTCATTGATGGGTCAGGGTCAATAACATTCTTAGGACTATAGTTGGCAGTGTAATGTCATGGTTTGAACACAGACTCTGAAGCTGGAGCTTCTGGGTTGTTTCAGCCTTGGCTCTGTCACTTACTGTCTCTGTTACCTCAATGAATGTAGTTAACCTGTACTACCTACCTCATAGAGTTGTTCAGACAGTTAATGAGTTCATAAAAGTCAAGCTTCCAGGGGACTTCCCTGGTGGCACAGTGGTTCAGAATCTGCCTGCCAATGCAGGGACATGGGTTCTATCTCTGGTCTGGGAAGATCCCACATGCCGCAGAGCAACTAAGCCCATGTGCCACAACTACTGAGCCTGTGCTGTAGAGCCTGTGAGCCACAACTACTGAGCCCACGAGCCTAGAGCCTGTGCTCCGCAACAAGAGAAGCCACTGCAATGAGAAGCCCACGCACCACAATGAAGAGTAGCCCCCGCTCGCCACAACTAGAGAAAAGCCCGTGCGCAGCAACAAAGACCCAACGCAGACAAAAATAAATAAATAAGTAAATAAATAAAAAAATTTTTTTTTAAAGTCAAGCTTTTAGAATAGTGCTGGACGTATATGAGTGTTCACTGGTTGTCAGTATTATTGTGGTTGTTATCAGATGATGTGTTGATATAAAAAATTCATATGTGGTTTGCAGGGAATGCAGCAACATAATTTGGATCTCTTATTCCATTGGTTCTGTTACATTTCCTCCCCTGATGAGTCTCATCTGTTTACCAGAGTATCCCATTGCTTAGTTCTAATACTGGATTTTCCTCTACTTTGTGGTCACATTTGGACCAGGACACACAGACCTGGGTATGTCCAAGATGGATAGGGGAGAAAGGTAAAAGAGAATATTAGTTCAACTTGATTGTGGAGCAGTTCTTCCAGAACTATTTGTTGAAAGTCTACTCTTTGCCAAACACAGCGACCTGTTGATATATAGGACATGGCGTCTACTTGACATTCCATTCCTCTACACTGAACTTTTGCTGGGTTCCTGCCACCCACTTATACCTCTTCCCAAACCAAAACTAAACATTGTTTTAGAAAGGCATTTAATGGAATGTAATATCAAGTAATCAAAATTGTGGAGTTGCCTTTTGAAGAAACCCTACTTTCACTCTCGCCTGCATCTGCATATGGGTCAAGGGCATCTCTTAAGATCTGCTACCTTGAGTTCCCTCAAAGTTGGCAGTTTAAACATTCTATAGCAATAACCTGTTGTTTTCAGACTCCTCAGGAGAGAGACTGTCAGTTCATGAGGGCAGTGACTTTGTTTAGTTCATTATTATATTCACAGTATGTTGCCCAAAGGGATAGATTTTGCTGCTGTTGTTGTTGAATGAATCTTGAGTGCTCCAAAGGGTAGAGTCCAAAGCCTTTTTATCTCAGCGAGAATTCGCATGGGTGGTTCCCACTTCCCTTTCTTCTTTCCTGCACCCACTGCCCCCACCCCCACGAATTTCTCCCCAATAGAAAACGCTTTAGGACCATCCCTAGCTTCTCTTAAGGTTGTCCATTGGAACTTTTAGTTAACTGGATTTTATCTCTGTCAGCATTAACCTGCTTTTAAAATACTTGTTCTTAACTAGACGTTGATGTTCTTAGATGTGTGAAGCTGAATGAGAGGGAAGGGGGAGCAAAGGAGAAAAGGTTGTTTCTCACTGGATTGAAGAGGCCCCATCCACTACTCCAGAGTGGGCATCCCGAATTCATTACTCTTGGAACTTTATGTATTTTCTAGGCTGTAACATCCAGATAGAACAAATGCTTCACATATTGACTGTAGTTAACTAAAGTGGAAAGGGTCATTAGGTACGTTAGGGGACGGGTAGAAAAGAAAAGTGATTTCATAAAGCTGTGATGCCCAAGACTTAAGGTCTTACAGCACCTCCTTCCCTCTGCTCCTCAATCTGCCTTTCTTGGGTCACTACCCCCTGCTAGTATTTAATTCTGTTGAATTTTTCCAAATTGGTGTGTTTATTTAAGATTGCCCAAATTTGCATACTGCCTTCAGCCTTGTTTTGCCTCCTAAAGGAAAGGGAATGTAGATTCAAATACACAGGTTTATCGCTGACCTTTAGCTAATTATTAGATTGAGATAAATGTTTGTAGCTGACAAATTGCTTTCAACGACATTTAATCTGTATGCTGACATTAATGTCTGGTTTAGTGTCCCAGTTTCACAGAGGCAAAGAGCATGGACTTTTATCTTAATTTGACCTGGTTAAAAGGTGTTTGTGGTGAGAATCAATTTCTGATTAATTTAATGGCATGTTTTGCATGGAAAGCAATCAAATATTGATACAAGAAGAGGCCCCTAGATGACATATTTCCCAATCTGCCATAATTGGTCATAACAGCGGAGCCAAGGGAGAGTTGCTAGTAACTAAACCGAATGAGAGCCTCACAGCTGTCCAAAATCCAAGACTGATGAGCAAATCTGTAGGTAGAGTCTGTGAGAAGCCTCTGCTTGTTACTGTTTACTGCCACAGAGGCTGTTCCCTGAACTCTTGTGGGTGTGAGGCTAATAGAATTTAACACCTTTTTGATTCAATAAATCACTTCAAAGGGGACAGTTAAGTAAGCCAGCCATTCAATTAAGGGAGTAACGTTCCTTATGGATGTAGTGCTGAGTAGTTTGCTTCTTACCATTTAATTCTTAACTAACTAAGCATTTGTACAGGCAATGGTGATTTCTCGATGCACTTGACTTAAGTGTGTGTTTTTTATAAGATCATTATCACTGATGATAGATGCACCTTAATTTCTAATCATTTGGAGAAACAGGGAAACTTGAGTTAAGTGAGATCATTAACAGCTTTGTCACTTTAAGTTAAAGCCAAGTGATAGCTTTGCCAGTTCCTCACAGCATTGCAAACTGCCCTTCCTGGTGAATGTCATTTTCTTAAATTCCTTTCTAGAGATCAGAATGGATCTGTGTCACTCTGCTTCTGTGTGCAGAGATGACGTATTGATGGAAGGCAGAAGGAGGTCCAGGCTTTGGAGCCTGCTCCCTGTCAATCATGCGACCTTGAGCAACTTTCTCAACTTCACTGGCCTCGATGACCTCATCTGTAAAGTGGGGGCAGTGAGTTAGTAAGTGCAAAGCACTTAGAAGATTGTCTGGTCCATAATGAGGACTTATAAATGGTGTTTTACTTATTTTTTTTCTGGAGTTTGCTTACAGGATTGGAAGCAACATTAGCTTATCTAAATTAAACTAAATGCTCTTTAAATTCATTGAAATGGTTTCCAAGTGAAGTAATAAACATACCAAAGTGAGACTCTCATCTAGGGAATAGATCTGAGTTAAATCTGTCTGGGTGTCCATTCTGCTGCAAATCCAGGCCGACCAAATATAGTTTCTATACAATTAAAAGGATGTTGACCCATAATGAAAAAAAATGTAAGTCAGAGACCCATAGAACTTTCCCCTCTATTCCTGTAATCTATCTATATGTAATACCTCAAGAAAAACTTTAGTGACTAGACTAGAGAGAGGATTATAAACTGTATTTAGATAAGAAAGAATACACAAATCATTCAAGGACTAATTTAATGGGCAGTCTCATTGAAACAGATGAGAGTAATTTTAGGAGTGCTTTTGCACTACTGCCAGGCTTTTTCTTTCTCTCTTCTTTCTTTCTTTCTTTCTGTTTTTTCTTTTCTTTTTCCTCTTACAATTCTGGATTCTTAAATGTTTTATTTTAATGATTAACATTTTTGCCTGGCTGTAAGTAAAAGACCAGGGTCTGGGTTGAAAAGGCAGTTCCGGCCTTATTAGAAAACTAAGTTACTTTAAATATAGTCAGTCCTAATTATATCTTAATATAATTTTGATGTAGCAGTATGCCTTGAAACAAGCAGGTATTGGGTGGCCAAGTGAAGCAAGCAGGTAGTGAATTGAGATCAACATGTATTATGTGACATTACAATCAAGCTACAAAGTTGCTTTTAAAGTCCTCTGAATGTTGGTTAACTTGGTAGGGCAGTGCTGTGAGCATTTCCATTAATCATGGAGTAATTATATAGGGAGCCCCAAGCTCTTTAAATAGTTCCAGCTAATTTAAGTTTTTCTCTCCTCTCTCCTTTTCTTTCTCTTTGTTTTTATTTCTGTTGGTCTGTGGGTCTGTTTCTCCCTATCTCTGTGTCAGTTGGTGTAACCCAGAGAAACAGAACCAATAGGAGGGTGTGTGTGTGTGTGTGTGTGTGTGTGTGTGTGTGTGTGTGAATGAAGAGGTTTATTTTAAGGAACTGGGTCACTTGATTGTAGAGGCTGGCAAGTTTGAAATCTGTAGGGCAGGCTGCAGGCTGGAAACTTGACAGGAGTTGATGCTATAATCTTGAGGGAGAATTTTTTTCTTTTCTGGGAAACCTTAGTTTTTGTTCCTAAGGCCTTCAACTGAGTGGGTGAGACACACCCATATTATTGAGGGTAATCTCTTTTATTTAAAGTCAACTAATTGTAGACGTTAACCACATCTCCAGAATACCTTCACAGCAACATGTAAAAGTGGGTTTGATTAAATAACCGGCTACAGCAGCCTTGCCAAGTTGACACGTGAAATTAACCATCACAGTCTCTCATTCCTGTTTCCTCACTGTGTTTTTCTTTCTCTCTCACACACAGATGAGTTTATGAGGCATCATTAGTGTTAATGAACTTCAGGTGACAATATAATAATCACAATAATAGCTAGCAATAACTGAGCACCTATTATGTGTTGTGTGTTCTGTTGGATACTTTATACTTATGTAGTACACTGACAGTTCCACAGATTGCATAGAGTCATTCTTATTTTATTTTACTTTATGGGTAAAGAAACTGAGGCTCAAAGAGCTGCTAGCTATTCAGTGACTGAGCTCAAGATCCGAACCCTGATCTGTCTTCCCTGTTTATATCCCTTCTTCTGTGTCCTCTTGTCTCTCTAATATTTCCTCCCTTATTATCATCGTTGCTTCTTTTGCAGTGTAGTATTTGGCTGAAGAATTCGATATCTTCATACTTTTTTCACCAAGGCATATTTTCAATATAGGCAGTTCAGGATGCTGGCTGAGCAACCTGGGTTTTCAGATTAGTTAAGTAAAAGTGGATTGGGTGGCCATCACTATGCCAAGCAGACAAGATAGTTTCTGAACTAGGCATGAAAAGTTCTAAGGAGGGTCACCTCCCAGTGCCCTCTGGCCTGTTTTTCTCACTGATGGACTGCTTCCTTGTCTGCTGCCAACCCCTTAATGTGCTGGCTCAGTCAACAGACGGATCAGTCACAGCGGATGGGGAGTGCAGCTGCAGGTCTGGCACAAGACTTCAGGTGGTGCCTGCTACTTAATCTGCGGCCAGATTTTCACTAGAAGGAAGGCGAGGCGGCTCTCCTTGGTTTCACTGGAGGAGATGTGGCCTCATCTGCAGAAATTTGTCCTGATAATATTCTTCCCCTTCTTGGTGGCTCCCAGCCATTGTCTTCCATCTTCCCTTGCCTAGTCTTAGTCACTGCCAGCAACTTCTGCTAGGCTGCTGGCACTTTGAAGTGGAATTTGACAGACAGAGGTGAGAGCAGCCTTTGAGTTCCCTCTGTGGAGGTTGGCTCATTCCAGCACACATTGGAAGCATTGCTGACGGATGTTCAAAATGCACACAAGTGGAAGGGCTCACTTGTTCCAAGGCCTAATTGGAGATCTAGGTTGGCACTTTCCTACAGCTTGGCAAGAAACAGCTCGGATGTTTGTAGATGGCACTTGCCTCACACCATGTGCCAACTTGAATTCTGGCAAGTTAGCTTCAGTGGGTTTTGTCTTGACAAGTTGGAAAAGTTTCCCAACTTCAGATGACTGTGTGGACCTTTGGGGAGCTTTATAGCCAGCAGGCAAGGGCTGCCATTTTAAAGGACATAGACATTAACATGTTTGTTCATCTTTACTATATTTGAGTGGGTATACCTCTGTGCTTTTTTAAATTTTGTAAATGGGCAGGACAGAGAGAAGGGGGGAGGGACAGGAGACAGAGAGACAGATGGACTTGGCTGGGAAATGAAGCCCCTGCAGATGCCAAGGTGCTAGCTTGTTGAGGCCCCTGGGATAGAACATGTTTATCTTTGATTTAAAGATTCCTGTGATAGCTTCTTTCTTGAAACTCTCTGCTCTTGGTTTTCTTGATTTTAGCCCTGTGCAGTTCTCCTCAAACTACTTTGGGTTGCTTTGATTGGCCTCTCTTCCTTGGATATCTCTTAAATGTTCCTATTTTTAAACGTTTCTTCTTTGAATCTCTCCTTCTCATGTTTCCTTGGGCTTCTTTTCTCTGCTCAGTCTTGTGTAGCTCCTATATTAGTAATTCTCAAAGTATGGCCCTTGGACCAGCAGCATCTTCGTGACCTGGGAAATTGCAATAAATGCTTGAACCAAACCTAAGACATTATGTAAAAAGGAGTGTGCATTTTACATACATTTTGATACACATTGTCAAAGAGATTATACAAATTTCATGGTATGTAACAGTGCTATAAGGCATGAAATAGGTCAGACCTGTGTTCCTACTGGATACATTTCTACTGCCCTTAGGAAATGAAGTATCATATAATAAAATTGGATTATCAGGGCTTCCCTGGTGGCGCAGTGGTTGAGAGTCCGCCTGCCGATGCAGGGGACCCGGGTTCGTGCCCCGGTCCGGGAAGATCCCACATGCCGCAGAGCGGCTGTGCCCTTGAGCCATGGCCGCTGAGCCTGCGCATCCGCGTCCGGAGCCTGTGCTCCGCAACGGGAGAGGCCACAACAGAGAGAGGCCCGCGTACTGCAAAAACAACAACAACAACAACAACAAAATTGGATTATCATTAGTTAAATGAATGATAAAGACCCCTTACGTTTGTTCTTTACTTGTCCTATAAACCTAGGTAGACCTCAGGGAATATGGGAAATTGTGTTCTTTCTCTTCTGGCTTGTTTAGATACAAGGAACAAAGACCCACTCTTAAGATTATTTTGGTTTTAATAGTAAGATAACATTTAGGGTGGGGAACCTTACTTTAGCAAGGCCTCATATGAAGTGGAACCAAGATGGTCATATGATCATTCTCTTGTGGGTTGGTCTTGATCAGCTGTTAGGTTTCTGTCCATATGCATTCTTATTCTCTCCCTCCCTATTTTGGTATCCACAGATAGGCAAAATAGAGAAAACAGCTGTCTTCCCACTTAAAGGAAATAGTTTACTGTCTACCCGTCTCCTTCTGCTTGAAAAGGGGAGACTGATCAGTGGGAAATAAACAAGAACTAGACCCCCTCATATGTGACAAGGGCAAGGGAGTGAGCCTCTTAGTATTTATCAAAAACTGTTGATTAAACCAGTTTGCTGCCCATCTTGTTATAAAGAGAACTCTCTAGTGCATAATGTTGAAATATTTTTAGTTTCTAAATTAGACTTAGAGCCATTTGGTCTTCCTTTAGAATGTTTTGACAGCCCTTTGGTTATTATAGAAGGAGTTGGTCTCTTAGGGGTCTGGGATTGAACTAATTATCCTAGTCATATCTGGTAGAAAGGGATCCCACTACTGCCTGTCTGAGACTGCATTGTCAACCTGGGTTGTATGGGACCATAATATAAATGGCCTTACTGTTTTTTTGCCTGGCTTTTCTGCAGTGTAAAACTATCCTCTAGCAACTACAAAATGCCTTTCTTTTACTCGTTGAAAGATTTCAAGGAAGAAAGAAAGGGAGAGAGGGCTATGAGGGAAAAGAAGCCATTAACATGCCATGTTTCCTGTCCCTGTTCAGCCAAAGTCTAACCTTGGATGACTGTATTCCCCTTGGTTTATTGTGAGGGCATTTGAGAAGGCCTTCCCCTCGGTCATATCTCAGTTTACACTCTATAAAATTGGATTAGACAGTGTTAATTCAATTAATGACTATACTGAAAGTTTGTCTTTGTGTGCAGTGAAAACAGTGGGGCAACCTCTAATAATCTATGGATTTAATGACTGCAACTTTGAAGAGTGTTAAGCTAAAGTGAAGTTCAGAATCGCTTGTTAACTGGCTTTATTAGCTGTTGACCTTCCCTTTCAGCATAATAGTGGCAGTCAGACCAAAGAGAGCACTAACGTCCTGATTAGCACTTATCTAAAGATAGGCTGCTGCCTGTTCCACAGTAAATTAGTTCAATCAGCCATAAAGAGCTTGAGAAACATTTTCTGCTTTATAAAAAGAATTAGATGTTAGAACAGTTCATCTACCACAGTGCAGTGAAGATGGATTGAGCCCCTCAACGTGCTCATTTGAAGAAGGCGCTTTGAGGATATTGAGTAATTGAACAGATTTCCCCACAAGATTGATCAGGGGCCCTGGCTTCCCTGTACAAGAGCGATGCCCTAATTTTTGCCTTCTCGTAAGAGCACCACATCTGCTCCTATTTCTGTATATTTGTTCAGTGAAGCTGAAAACCCATTTCTTTAGCACCTACTATACACTGTGTGTCAGGAAATAAAGAGAATCTGGTGCTCACACACAGTCTGTGATTTGATTAAGGAGAAGAAAACTGAACTAAAACTTGAAAAGCAGCACTCCCACTACCTCCAAAATAAGGTAACTGAAGAGAGGAAACTGTATAATGACAGCTGTCACTTCTTATGTAGAGATCATCTTAAAAAGTGAAGCGTATTTTCCCAAAGAAACAAGATAGTAGTCGGGGGATAATATTTCTGATCACAGTCTTGGCACCAACTAAGTTCTTCTCATAGTGAGTCATAAAAGTAAAGAGGCAAAAATTATAAACCTTTCTAATCATTTAAAATCTTAAATTATGACCCAGGCCGTTTTTTTTTTAAAAAAAAAGGACATAAATGTACTGTACAATTGATTTTTATGAGGTGCCCCAATGTACTATTAAAGTATACATAGAGCACATAAAATTCTGACTCTGCTGTATCATAAATTTGACCTCACTGAAATGAATAGGCTCACTATATGGCAAACACTAATGAAACATTTAATTATCATTCCTCCACTTGTCTTCTTAGGATTTAGAAGGGCTCCCTGGGGACTATTTCTGTGGCCAAGGTTTTCACAAAACAAAAGAATAAAACCTTTCCATGAAAACAAGTATCTTTTTTCTCTTGGTAAATGTTTCAATTAGAGACAGCTAGTTTGATTAGACTGATGAACCTGAATCTGGATTTTGTAGCCAAACCTGTGATCATCCCTTAAAAAAAAAAGAAGCTGTTGATATAGTTAAATATGTGATGACCTCATTAAGACTTCCTATCAACCCCTCTGGCCACTGGGTATACACATACCATGAATGTCTTTGCAGCTCTCTCAAGCCAAAGCCATGAGGTATTTTGTGAGGGACAGTGCTGAAATGTCGTTTGTGGACAAGCTGTAGGGCTGTGGGCTTCAGATCCTCTGAAGGACCATGTAAGGGATTCTCCTCTCTGGCCATCCCTATAATTGCTATGTTGGTTTACTTTTATTGTCCAGTTACTCCAGGAAGAGTTGTCAGGGAGACATGGCTGAATAAGCAGACCAAGGCAGCTTAAAAAAAAGGGGGGGGGGATGAAAATATTACACTAAGTGAAAGAAGCCAGTCACAAAAGACCACATATTATATAATTCCATTTATATTGAAATGTCCAGAATAGGCAAACCTATAGCAATTGAAAGTAGATTAGTGGTTGCCTAGGGCTGAGGGAGATGGGGCAGATGAGGAGTGACTACTAATGAGCATAGGGTTTTCTTTTTGGAGTGATGAAAATATTCTAAAATTATTCCGTGATGATGGTTGCATAACTAACTGAATGTAATAAAAGCTATTGAACTGTGTACTTTAAGTAAGCGGGTGAATCATATCATATGCAAATTATATCTCAGTAAAGCTATTATTATTAAAAAAAATAGGTACTCTAGTTCATTGAGTTAAATAGTATGACCAAAAGGGAAGAGGTTTTAAGCACTGAGCATCCCTTGTAATGTGAGTATGTATATGTTTGTACAGCGGTAATGTGTGTTATCCAAGTGTGAGCCATATTGTGCAAGTTGTGAATTGTAGAGAAAGAGAGAATATCATGCATTGGAAAGCAGTGTGACTGGAGCAAGGTCTTTGTGGCTCTGAGGTGGCAAGTTTGGTTGGAGCCTGTGTGTCATGGAGAGACTGGCAAGAATCCTGGTATTTTTTGGTAGAGAAAGAAGTGTAGCCCAAGGTGGGTGGGTTTAAGAGAAGAGACTATTGGTGGGGGACAGGGAATGTGAATCCTTTTAATTGTAGTTGGAAGTCTGGATGTGTGCAAAATGGAGAAACAAAAACAAAACGAAAAGAATCCTTTAGATTATATGTGCAGGAGGTTTTTGGTGTCCTAGGGTCATTATGGTGGAGAGCAGAGGAAAATTGCAAAAGCTAGTATATAGATTTTCCTTCAACTGTTTGGTGCTTACCTAGTGCCTTCTGAAAAATCAGTGCCATGTGAGATGTAACATTCCCAAAGAGCACTAGATGAGGAATTAGGAAATCTGGTTCGTAATTCCAACTCTGTCTTTTCCTGTATTACACTTAATGGGTAACTTTGCGAACCTTTCTTCCTATGTTGTCCTTCTTACCCTAGAGGACTGCACAAGGATCAAATGAGATAGCATGTACCCATTGCATTGTACTTAATAGTAATGTAACAAATATTTGTGGGACAGAGGAAGGAAGGAAGGAAGGAAGGAAGGAAGGAAGAAAAAAATGCTTAGGAAACTGTAGCATAATATATACTGTAAGAGATTGGACTTACTGACTTATTTTTCTGGCCAAGTTTGTGAAGGTTGTAAGAGGAAATGAGAATTATTGCATCAATTCTGTTGATGCTAATGGACATGATTGCTGTATTTGGTCATTCTATGGAGAATTTGGAGTTACTTTTAGTTTCATTATATTGTTATACTTACAGCCTAGTATCTAGTGACAGTTTTGATAGTTGTTAACAACTGACAGGATTGCAAATAGAAATTTAGTCTCTTTGTTATCATTAAAGTCTGCTGAGAGTGAGAACAAACATTGGTAGTTACATACATGTCTCTTTTTTTTAACATCTTTATTGGAGTATAATTGCTTTACAATGTTGTGTTAGTTTCTGCGAATCAGCTATATACATACATATATCCCCATATCCCCTCCCTCTTACATCTCCCTCCCACTTTCCCTATCCAACCCCTCTAGGTGGTCACAAAGCACTGAGCTGATCTCCCTGTGCTATGCGGCTGCTTCCCACTAGCTATCTATTTTACGTTTGGTAGTGTACATACGTCAGTGCTACTCTCTTACTTTGCCCCAGCTTTTCTTGAGTATGAGTGCCATACTCAGAACAGTTCTACGGTTGATTATATATTGGCATCGGGTTTGAGCTATCATTCCAGTAAAACAAATTGCTGCTGTCTGTGGCACTTAACCATTCTCTCTGGAGTGGGACATATGAAAACAAACCATTATGATTCCCATTTCCTATTTTATGCCACCCACTAAAAAATTTCAAACTCGTGTGGAATGCTTTTGATGATGTGAGTTGGAGGCCTTCTGTGAGGACTTCTGTTGCATGTGAAGTTCTTGTTTGGTTTTTAAATCCCTTTTTTCATCCAGGCAAATTGGACAAGTGACTTACCCTCTCTAAGCTTCCACCTCCTCTGTAAGTGGGGCAAGTGATGGTGTTGGCCCCGTGGAGTTGGGGGATTAGGTAAAGCAAATACCTGTCAGAATATGGTCGTTTTGCGGGGCAGGGCTGTTGGGTCAGTGGTGCCTGAAAGGGAGCTGGGGAAGCTCTGAGGTATTGATGCTTTTGTTTGTTTGAGTTTGTTTTGTCTTGTTTTTGTGCAGACTTACCATATAACAGCTTCTTCAAGAGTAAGACCTTTGTGAATCATATTCTCAAAAGTTATATGGACTCTTGTAATTTAGTATAAACAGTACAACATTAGGCTTAAGAAATTTAAGCTTTAGTGTTAGCTGTGAGATCTTAAGTCACTATGGCATCCTTCCCTCATGAAACGAGGAGATGGGAGCAGCCGGTTCTTGACTCCCCCCAGTTCTGGAGTTACATGCTCCTGCAGTCTTCATTGCACAGTTTCTTGTTCTTCCTCATTTCCTCTTACCATGTGCTTTGTCTTTAATCTCTCAGCCTCTTTCTACCCATATCCTGCGATCCTTCTTGTATCCACCCTTTTATCCATCCTAAAAATTGTCATAGTATACCTAATATGAGGCAAGCAGAATGTTAGGAATTGGATATACAATGTTGAAAAGTACAGACAGTGTTCCACTACTAATGCAACTTACAGTTTAGTGGGGCAAGTACTGATAAAACACATAATAATTACAAAATATGATAAGTGCTATTACAGAACAGGAGAGAATACTGTGAGTGGGGAAGCAGGTGTACCTGACCCGGTTTAAATGACTTTTCTCAAAGTAAATTTCCAAGGGCTAGAGGCCTGGCCAGGGGCTGTTTGAGAGGAAAAGCAGTATTGCCAACAAAGACCCAAGGCAAGATGAGATAAGCCACTTCCAGGAACTGCAAGGCCAGTGTGGCTGGGAGTAAGTTGGGGATACTTTAGTAAGAGTGAGCCTGGAAAGACATGCCAAATTTGAAGCCATGTTAAAGATTTTCATTTTAAGCTCATTGGAAAGCTTATGATAAATTTTCAGTGATAACAAAAATGGGAATCTTACTTTAACTTGCTTGGAACAATTAAAAGCTGTTTTAAAAAATACATTTAAATTTTACATTAATGTTAACACATATAGAATAGTATACTGTGCCTAAAGTGGATACAACTTTATGCTGGGCAGAGGCTGTCCTGTGACCAAAGTTTGCATATCAGTGTCGTGCTTCCAACACAGGAGAAGCCTTGGTTTCCTAGAATTTTCTGCCTTGTTTTTCTTCTGTCTGCACCGCTCTGGTTTCTGCCATCTCTTTTCTCTGCATTTGATCACCTCTTCTTCTTAGCAGTCCTTGGTCCTTAAATGCCGTGAGAACAACAGTAATAGCCATCGGTAGACCTTCAGATAGCAGATGTGCCTTTGGTCTATGGTTCTGTGACTCTAGAGGGCTAGGAATCGCAGATGAGTTAGAATAGAGAGGCTGCCACAGTATTGAAGAGGAATGCCTCTTCCAGCAGAAATTCCAAAGCCAGTCAGCAAAACTGATGTCACTGCCGCAGCAGATGCAGGCACCAACGCCTTGACTGAGAAGACACAAATCAGAACATTCCTACTAATTCCTATGCAGATCAGTTAAGTGTACTTACCAAGTGTGTTCTTTCTAGGCAACACTTATGCTGACATTTGGTGGGGATGCAGAGAGGCAAAGGGTATAAAAGGCGAACAGCGTTCCCTGTAAAACCTTAATCTAATTTGGTAAACAAGCCATGTACCTTTGGAAGGTCATTTTGGATGTCCTGGTATATATTTAACAGATTTTTAAAAATAGCTACATTTTAAAATATTTTAAATGAAGGCAGTTGAGAAGGTCACATCTAGAAATAAATGCCACAGAACATTGTTTTTCAGAGTGTGGTTTATGAACTTGTATTACTGGTCCTTGATTTTACTGTCTTTTACTGTCTATTTATTTGGCAAGATCATTTTGATGATGGAAGCAGTGCACTGATTTAGGGATTTGAATCAGGGAAGGGAGGCTCTATCCAGGCTCTTTGACTTTGACCAGAGGTAATGAAAGGAAGGTGGACAAGAAGCCTCGCCATCCCCTGGTGCAAGGGCCTGAGATTGCTCTGGCAGAATGGGAGCTGGCATAAGCACTGGGCAGTCTCTTGGAGCATATTCTGAGGTCTACTCCGTAGCTTCCCCGTCATAATCCTTGCCCCAAGTGGACCCTCAGTTTAGCTTAGGCATCCTGTAGATAGTGGACAGAGAGTGCTTGTGGATGCCCCTTCACCTCTCCTATCCAGATCGGTGGCCAGACCAGGGGATATAAAAGAAAGTGATTGTTGGAGATGGATTTAGGATGACCTGTGTGAAGGTAAGGTAGCTTGTTTTCACGCCGTGGTCTCACATCCACCTACAGAGTCACAACATCATTGGTTTTTCCTCAGCGCTGGCAAGAGCACCTCTCAGGCTCGCCACATTCCCGTCCCTTGAGCTGCCAGCATGCTACCATTGACACCTTCCTTCGCTGGCAACTGTTCCTTTACAGATTTAGTCAACTGGAAACTTACTGCTTTTCCTTTAGCCAAATTGGGAATATCTGGAGACAGAGGTATTTTGATGTAATGGCTAAAAACACTGGCATTGAATTAGACAGTTGTGGGTCTGAACCCTGCTTCAGCACTTCCTGGCCATGTCTCAGTTTTCTAATCTGTGAAATGAAGATAATAGTGTTTCCTTCCTGGTGTTATTATAGGGTTAAATAATATATTGCCTAAAAAATCTTGAGTACAAAGTCCAGCAGATATTAACCACTTAATAAATGTTAGCTGTCACAAATATACAGAATAAGACTTGCTTTCAAGAACTTAATCTGTAAACATCCTTTAATACTTTCCCTACTTTTCCACCTTGATTTTACTTGAACTAGAACCTAGTTGAAGTGTAATAAGAGATGAAATTGAGAAAACAGGACTGAGGCAGTTGACAGAGAACCATCTTTAAAAAGGATGTGTACTGAATAATGCTCTCTGACAGAAATGGCTCTGACAGGTGGGTGTGGAGTGGATTCAGAAACCAGGAGGCTCTTGCAGTTATCTTGGGAGTTACCTATGGCATAGCCTCTCTTCAACCTGGAAGCCAAGTGTTACTGATGATTTGCTGCTCTCTTGAGCCTCATCCATCCAAGCATTTTCACTGTTTACAAATGATAGCGCGACTAGAATGTATTTTATTTTCTGGTAACTTTTTTGGTTTCCGAAGAGAGAACTGTAAAACTTTGATAAACCCATCCACAAGGATTGATGCCCACACAATTCCAAAAATGTATCCTCTTATGTCAGGCATAACTGGTTATATGCAGAGAAAATGTGACCTGTGATTTATGCCTTAAGCCCTCTCTTACCAGATACTCTTACCTAATTGTGCAGATTATTCAGGCTTTTATTTTTATTTGGTTCTTTTTATTATATTAAGTGTTGAAGAACATATCTCAGTTTTGTGGGAAAGTTACAGGCGTGCATATTTATAATAAAAATTCTACCACCACTGTCTGTAAATGACTTTGGTTTAGAAATCCACATGGTATAGAGCTAAAACCATAAGCTTTGCTGTCAGACGGACCCAATTCAGGCTCCATCCCTTAATAGCCACGTGACCTTGGGAAGGTTGACTACATCACTTCTCTGAGCCCCAGGTCCCTTATTTCTAATGTGGAGTTATGATATCCACATACTTATAAGATTATTATAAAAATTATTAGTAATATATGAAAAGCCCCCTAGTACAGTGCCTGGTACCTAGTAAGCACTCCACAAGTCTAACCCACTGTCATCATTATTTAGGTCATCTTTGACTTAGTTGTAATGGCTTAATTACAAAGGAATCTATATTCTAAAAGTAAACACATACTGAAATGAATTTTTAAAATTTAGTATAGTGAAAATTCCTCAAGTTAAGAGCTTCTTATCATGGCTCAGTTCTAACGGTTGATTTTTAATAGTGAAATTATTTAAAGAGATTTTCCCCAGTTCCTGCATAGTTCCTATAGTTTAAAAATCTTCAAATGAATTTATTGTGCATTGAACATGTGTATGATGTGAGGGAGAGCTGATTACTTGAGGTATTGATTTGACTAATTCCGTATAATAATTTTCTAATTTTAACTCAGTACATGCTATAAGTGCTAAATCCAGTCTTGTTGGACACAGAGAAACATCCAAACATCATTCCTTCTCTCAAGGAACTCACAACTGAACATATATGAATTTTTTCAGAGGGTGGGTGGGATAAGAGTTTGCAGCGAAACAAACATCCAAACAGCATCTCGCCTCTTGAACTTAGAACTTATTTGAAAAAAACTTTTTTTCTCCAGGGAGGGTGATTTGCATTCTTAACGTTTTTCCATTTTTTTCCTTACTACTTTTAATGAAGGCCTTTAAAAACCTAATCTTACCTTGAAAAATATATTACAGGGGAAAAATATATTTAAAGCGAGAGTTGGGGAGGGGTTTTTCTTTCTAAGTTTTCAGCATTTAAACTTTCTTATACATGTTAAATATTAGTGCTCCAAGCATGACCTTTTAAGAAATTCCTCATTGAAACCAGAGACTTTAGGAGGAAATGTGTGTTCAAAGCAGCGTCTTTTAGAGCAGCTGAGAACTTTCTGTATTAAAAGTGTTCTGTCTTTAACCAAAGGACTTGAAAACTATGTCCACTCAAAAATGCTGCACACAGCATTTATAGTATCTCTTTTTAATTGCCAAAACTTGGAAGCAACCAAGATGCCCTTCAGTCGGTAAAATGGATAAACTGTGATACAGCCAGACAATGGAATATTATTTAGTGCTAAAAAGAAATGAGCTGTCAAGCTATGAAAGCACGTGGAGGAAACTTAGATGCGTATTAACGAAGAAGCCAGTCTGAAAGAAGCCATACATACCGTATGACTCCAACTATATGACATTCTGGGAAAGGGTAACTATGGAGACAGTAAAAAAATAATCAGTGGCTGCCAAGGATTGGAGGGAGAGAGGGATGAATGGGCAGAGCACAGAGGATTTTTAGGACAGTGAAACTACTCTGTACAGTACCACAGTGGTGGATACGTGTCATTATACATTTGTGAAAACTCGAAGAATGTACAACACCAAGAGTGAACTCTAATATAAGCTGTGGACTTTGGGTGATACTGATGTGTCAGTGTAGATTAGTCTATTGTAACAAATGTACCACTGTGGTGCAAGACGCTGTTAGTAGGGGATATTGTGGAAGGGGGCAGGCAGAGGCATATGGGAACTCCCTGTACTCTCAGCTCAGTTCTGCTGTGAATCTAAAACTACTCTGGAAAAAAAAATAATAAAGATTATTCATTTAAAAAAAATGGTCTACTGCTTTGGAGGTAAAGTAAACCATGTAAAGAAGAAGATGGTTGGTTAATTCATGTACTTTCACTATAGATGTAGTTTGCTTTACTCAAGTGTAATATATGATGTTCAAAGCGTGTATATTTAAGTAACAGCCATGTTATAAAAGAAACACATGCTTTACAAGGAGCTTTCACTTGACTCTTAGGGTGCCCTGGATTGTCTGTAGAGCTGGGTTCTAATTCCTTCTGCCATCAAGGAGTTTTGTGAGCTTGGGGCCATCCTAGAACCTCCCTGGCTAAATTCTGTAGAGAAAGGTGAAGGCCAACAATATGCCGTGGTATTTTTACATAATTTCCTTTGTTGGATTAGCTGGATTTGGTGAGATGGGGTCACCTTAGGTGCCATTTCTATGCTCTGGACCAGTTGCTTTCATAGCTGTTAATTGTGTGTGTCTGGAAGTATAGGTGCACAAGACAAGATGATCTCCACAGCTTTTCCAACCTCTCCAATTATTTTACTCATTAGGTATCTATCATAATTTGATTTTAAACATCGTTTATACAGTGGGTTTTTTTGTTAGCACTTCTGTTTTCTAAAGAAAGTAATCCATATGTAAGTATAGAGTGATCATTGAGAAGGTAGGATAATTTCTCACACTCGCCCCCTCCCCTCAAGCTTGGCATAAAATAATATGAATTAGCTTCCTCTAGTGATAAAACTGCAGCAATTTTCAGGCAAGGGAAAAACAGGTTAGTAGCACCATCTACAGGCTACCAAAGAGGAAAATTTTCTGTGTGGCTCCTAAATGCAAAGGATTTATGGAAAAGGGAATAAAAAAGTTTCATTCTTCCTCTTCTAACCGTGTTGTTTGTAAAACTTATTTAAATATTTTTGTTCTTTTTTACTACTCATACATTTATTTCTCAGTATGTCTCCAGGTCGCCTGAACCAGGAGAATATTGGTGTGATTAGCTATGTGTTTTCATTCAGATCCCTGTTTTATTCCCATGTTTACAAAACGTTTCCCTCTCTCTCCCTATCTGCTCCCCCAACCGAGCTCGAGTAATGATAAGGGTGGTACTATGACCGTGACATTCACATGGATTCCAGCAAGTTGATTCGTAATAGTTTACATTATAAGACCTCAGGCAGAATGCCTGCCAGCCCAGGGACATTTTATTTTAGCTCTTCTGTATACTCAAAGGATTTATTGCATCAGCTACCACCATTCAGAGAGGAAAAATAAATGCAGACATTTTTGTGTTGTTCGTATGTATGTGTATTTTTTGTGTTTACCTTTCTCTTTTTAAAATTTTAGATGAAGTTGATGTACTACCTCTTTGGTTCAAAATGGTTTCTGAGTCTTTTCTGTCTCCAAGATTATGTGATTCTATATTCAGAAATAGTTTGGGGCATGGATTATTATTTTATAACAGGATCTAGAAAACTTGTCTTTTGATATGGTATTGTAGAGGTAGTATTTTCTTCCCCAGGTCCCCTAGTTTCTTTATCTGTTTGGTTTTGTTTTCCCGTTAGTAAACTGGTATCATCATTTTTGGCAAGCTAGGAAATTTTATTGGATTCTTTGAATGACTGTTTTATAAAGTATTCATGGTATTAGCAGAGTTGCAATTTCCTGTTAAAAATAACCCATTAAAATTAACTTAATAATGGCCTCCTTGTAAATTGTTGGTGGAATTGCTGTTTCATTATACTGTGTTTGTTATTGGCAAGTGGTTAGGAGTTTCTGGAATGCCCACAGAATAGGCGTTCTATAAAGAATTAAAAACGGCAAGAAGCCACCCTTTTCAAAAAAAGAAAGAACAGGAAAGAAAAGGAAAAAAAAAAACCCCACTAAAAGCTTGAGCATAAATTATAAAGATTAGAAGATTATTACTTGAACAATATTATTTCTTGTAGAAAAGATGCATTGAATATGGAGCATGCTAAACTGAAGAGAAATTCAAAGGATAAAAAGAATTGATAAGATTTTTAAGGTATCTATTGAGACAAATGAGGCAGATCCTATCAAAACTAGCACCAGGAATGATAATAATTTCTAAGTTTATGTAATTCAATTGCTGATAGTTTAGGTTGTTGGAAAACTTAATAATGCTTCCATTAAAAAAGAAACTCATTATTTGCAATGTGTAAAAATATAATTATGCGTGAAACACTAGGGTCTTCCTCTGAAAAAAGTAAAGCACTAATTCTAATAGAAGTAGGGATTTAGAAAGAGTTGCTGCCTTGTAGTTCTAGCTAATATTCTTCCCTGTTTTTCTCGCACCAGATGGCACTGTTTAGTTCTATTTCACAGTCTTGTTCTGGAAGTTTCTTTGGGAGAATCTGTTTCAGCCCAAGCTCACCAGTGACACCTCTGTATTATGCATGAAGGCTTTATGAATACTTGTAAAAGGCCATTGACTCAGAAATGAAGCTGTTTATTTGAGGTCTTGTAGTTCTTTCTAGTTGCACATTTGCTGTGAGGTGAGCCTAACAAACCAGCTGATAGAAATCTAGATGCTTCTCATGGAATTCAGCCTGTTTTGCTTGGAGACACATTGCAGCAGTGTGACTTTCAGCCTTCTCACAGGCCAGTCTAATTATCTGACACATTTTGGAATTATTTTATATGTGAGAATGGCACTCCGGTCATATGGACATAGCTGTTCTCAAAAATTGCAGAGTTTCAAATGCTTCATGACAGTCAGTTGAACTTTAGATTCATCAAATTAATTTAAGAAAATGAAGTTAAAAAAAACTTTTTCTGACTTGTCTTTTCATTTTCAAGGCTAATTTAGAAAGAAATGATCAAAGACCTCTGATGTTATTATGTATGAATGAGGCAGGTTCATAGCCAGGCCCACTTCTTTGCTGCTGATAAAAATAAAACATCTTCCCTGAAGGGCAGAATTAGCTTTATCCACTAAAAATGTCAGGATCATACATTGTAAGGCCTATCTCTCTGTGAAGCTTGCTTTCTTCCTCTCTTTCCTCTCTCCTTCCCCTTCCTTCAGAAACAGTGAACATAATTATAGCACACCTTTCATCAAGGCTGCTTCTCCATTAACCATTGTCTTGTATGAAGGGCCATGTATAGGAAAGTGGTGATAAATGAATGTTGATGAGGTCCCTTAGTGAAGCACCTATCATCGGTAAAGGTGAAGCAAAACCTGCATTAAGAAGGGAATGCCGTTCCCTAGAGAGAGGCAAGGGCTGAAGTCAGGGCTTTTGTGGGGGTGGGAGTGGGGGCACGTGGGAGAGAGTTTGGGAAAGGAATCACCTAAATGTTCTCTAACTCCATGAATTAACCTATGTGAGCCAGTTTAGCAAACAGAGCCTTGCCTGATTGTCACTGGGACCTTCATACATATCAGTCTGCATTTATCAAGCTGATTTTATTTTAATACTTCTTTCTCTATGTCTGAGGGTGTTTGAGGGTTACTCAGTTTATTTTCAGCTTCTCTCCCCTTGCATTTTATTGCTTATGGTAGTGATGGGGATTGGAGATTCGGGGTGGCACTGGAGAGCCTTCTGTAGTCTGGGGCAGTGGATATACAAATAGGATATTACTTCCCTTCCTGTCTTTAAAAAGAGTAGGATTAATCTGTGGTGTTTCCCTCCCTCCTCCGGCACACACCCCACTGATTGGAAAGCACAGCACCTCCTAGCAAGCCCTTTCCTCCTGCTGCTGGCGAGGTGGTGGGCAGCTCTGCTGGTTTCCAGGCCTAGGTCCCCTGTGGAAGCAAGCCCGAGACAGGCTGCTTCTATAAATCAAGCCCTGGATTTTATTAGAGTGTTTATGTAACCTCAGTTTACGTGCTATAATTCTTTGCTGCATAGCCTAGAGTAATTCCCAAAGAGGATGTTTGTTCTTTTTCCTTGTAAATTCTCTAGTACAGCCTTTTGTTTTGACATTCTCCCTCCCTCCCTCCACTCTCTGCCTCTTTTTTTTGGTGGGGGGAGGAGATTGTGGGGGGAGTGTACTAACAGTTGATTGCTTTTTACTGACTAAATTGAATAATCCAGCAAAGGTTAAATTGTGTTTTTACTAGATGTTATCCCTACTCTTAGATAGGGTAGGGGGGAACCTTTTGCTCAAATTAATTTTTCACATTTTCAAGATTATAGGGTGGTAGGGTTAACATGTACTTAATTGTTGAGTAAGTGAAGCATGAGTGGTAAAAATCAGCCTTTGCTATCCATGGACCTCCCCCCCCCCCCCCCCCCCCCCCCCCCCCCCCCGTCCTCCCCATACCCTACTCTCCCCCACCCATCTAATGATGATAGAGTCAAATTGACTGCTGAGAAAATCCAGACTGGGAATTTAGGGTGAAATTGACTTTTAACTGAAGAAAATGTCAGAGTGAAATGACCAGATTAAACTACATTCCATGTAGGTATCTACATAGAGAAATGTTGTGCTTTGGAAATAAAGACAATTTGACCTACCCACAGCATGTTTTTCAAGAAGTAGGTACATTATTTTAATAAGTTTGTTTGTTTACTTATTTATTTATTTACTTATTTATTTATTTTGGCTGCGTTGGGTCTTTGTTGCTGTGCTCCGGCTTTCTCTAGCTGCAGCGAGCAGAGGCTACTCTTTGTTGTGGTGCGCAGGCTTCTCATTGCGGTGGCTTCTCTTGTTGCGGAGCGCGGGCTCTAGATGCGCAGGCTTCAGTAGTTGTGGCTCGCGGGCTCATTAGTTGTGGTTCGCGGGCTCTAGAGCACAGGCTCTGTAGTTGTGGTCCACGGGCTTCATTGCTCTGTGGCATGTGGGATCTTCCTGGACCAGGGCTCGAACCCGTGTCCCCTGCATTGGCAGGCGGATTCTTAACTACTGCACCACCAGGTAAGTCCCAGGTACATATTTTTACTTCTCAGTTCTTTATTCAGACCTCCTGTTTGGCCCACAGAACACTTAGGTGGTGAGACAGGAACTGAGGAAAGTGTTACTGAACCCACTGTCTTGGACACATTCGAATTTCGTACTGTCTAGGGGCACATTCAGTTAACAATTAATGTTTGATCATCAGGGAATCTTGAAGGCATTACATAGGTGTGTTCTTTTTGTAGTTTAAAGAAGACAGTCAATCATGGGGAAAAGTTTATGAAGGAAATATGTGAAAAGAAGCATGTTTTCATATTACTTTAACCACAGAACGGGCTATATGCTCTAGGACTGTGCTGTCACTGCTGTAGCCACTAGCCCCACGTGGCTCTTGAGCATGTGAGCAGTGGCTAGTCTTCACTGAGATGTGTGTTGTAACTGAAAAAATCACACGGGATTTTGGAGGTGTAATATGAAAATAAGAACGTACAGTATCTCTTTAATAATTTATACAGATTACATGTTGAAATAATATTTTGGATACATTAGATTAAATAAAATATATCATTAAAATGAATTTTACCTAGTTTCTTTTTAAGTTTTTAAATATGACTACTAAAAAAACTTAAAATTACAGATATGTGCATTTTTGCCTCACATTATTATTGGTCATTGCTGTTTCAAAGTTGTGTTGCCCAATGGGAGGAATAACAGACCAGTATATTCACTAAAGCTTTCAAAGTTATACATTTAAAAGGAGATGCCATGCATTCTGATTACATATTAATACTCAAAATTGGTGACAATGTGAATGAAATTAGACAGATTCTTTATCTATAGCCTGAAGATTTATGAGGAAATACTGACTAGAATGCCCTATGCTGAAATATGCCTTTTTATCTGTCAAACCTCCCATTCAGTATGTTAATAGAAAGAGCCCATCTAATAGGGTGTCCAGGTTAAGAAGAGTGGACTCTAGGTTGGAATCCCAGTCTGTGTGATCTGAAGCAAGTTGTTTATCCTCTCTGAGCCTCAGTTTTCCATCTGTAAAATGGAAATACTATCAGATCTACCTTAAAGGGTTCTATATATTAAATAAGACAAAATACAAAGTGTACATTGGAACTTGCACATATTACATGGGTACTATATAAAGGTTAGCTATTATAGTGATAAATATCATCATCATGTTGTTAAAAAATGTACAACTCTGATAGATTATTCAAGCTTAAGCTATATTCCGAAGCAAATGATAGATGTTAGCTTTCAGCAAATCTGTCTGCTATGTTGTTTGAAACCCAGAAGCAGCAATACTTAAAATGGGAAAGTAAATGAACAAAAGGGGGAGCTCATTTATTGGGACATATAATTAGAACACTCTATAAAGAAGAAACTTGTGGTAACCATAGGTTAAACCAGTTCCCTTCTTGATATAAATTCAGTAGTACTGTAACTTTTTATCATATTTCCCTGCCACAAAGTATATTGGTCAGCAATTACAAGGTTTTAGATGTTATCTTTAGATTTATTGTTTTCTGATAAAGAGATGGTAACCTCATAATCCTGTATTAGAGAGTAACTGTTCTATGTTGCCCTAGAACTGTTTTAATTTCAGGGCAATGTGTATGTGTGCTTATAAAAACAAGTATAATGTGTCATTCCAATGTATTCTTTAATGGAGCTAAACAACCCGAGAGTCAGTTGGTTTTTATTTTGCTGATTAAAACTCGTGGTCTGGATAAGACTGTAGACAGCACTCAAGAACAAGTGTCTTATTGTTAATGAACAGTTTATGGGTAATCTGGGATGCTGGTAGATTGTCATGGTGAAATTGATGTTTGTGATGGAATGTATAGATGAGATTCCCCCCCAAACCCCAGGGAAGAATCTTTTTAGGGTGGAGGATGGTCCTTAAGAAGAAACTTACCAAAAAATCTTACACAGGACAGTATTATTACTATGTCATATGTGTGTGTGTGTGTGTGTGTGTGTGTGTGTGTAAAACGAATTGATTGAACAAACAGATTGATAGGACACCTACAATATTCCAGGCAAAATGAGTAAACAGGGGACACATACTAAGGAATACATGTTTTAACACAGCATGGCACCGTTACAGAAACACTTGCTTACTTGTATATTTTCACTTATTTGCACCCTACTGCTTTGTCCTTATGAGGCGGCTTTAACATAGATCTGAACCAAGTGTTAGTATATTAAGAAACTCCCTTATATAAACTATTAGTAAACTAGGAAACTGAAGAAAACCTCATCAGGAGACAGAGTTTGACTTGACATTTTAAGTGGTAGACACTAAGGAGCCCTCAGAGGCTTTGAAACCCGCGAGTGGAGTGCTGTTTCTCATTATTTGGTGAGATCACTCATAGCAACAGCACTGTGGTATGGATGGTAGAGTGGCAGAGAGATCATTTAAAAGACTGTTTGAAGTATCTATCCAAGATATGGTAAGATGCTTGAACTAAAGACTAGGGTGCTTAATGAAGGAACGAGAGATTTGAACATTTTTAAGGCAAATTCTCCAACTTTTTTTATTATTATTATTTTTTTGTGTTACGCGGGCCTCTCACTGTTGTGGCCTCTCCCATTGCGGAGCACAGGCTCCGGACGCGCAGACTCAGCGGCCATGGCTCACGGGCCCAGCCACTCCGTGGCACGTGGGATCTTCCTGGACCGGGGCACGAACCCGTGTCCCCTGCATCGGCAGGCGGACTCTCAACCACTGTGCCACCAGGGAAGCCCTCTCCAACTTTTTAAGTGTGGAGGTGTGAGAGCAAAAAAGAAGAATGATGATGGTTCTGGCTTGATTTTCTAGGGTAGAGGAGGTTTAAAGATTCGCTTAAAAGTTTGATGTGGGACATCTTAAATTTGAGGGAGGTATTAGACTTCATGAGCATGTGGTAAATAAACCATTAGATACACGGTTGGGAATATGCGTCTAGTTGCTCAAGTGCAGGAGGGAATGTCTGGGCTAGACACATAACTTAGGGGATCGTGGTCTGAAGGTGGGAGCTGAAGCCTGGGGAGGTAGATAAGATCATTCTTAACTCACTAATGATATTAAAATCATCTGCTTCTCCACTGTGCTTCCAGAAGATTTCCAAACACATAAGTATGCCTTTCAAGGCTCTTTATAGTTTCTCTCCTTACTTCTTTTTTCTTTAGTCTCCTTTATAAGAGTTCTGCTGTTCTCTCCCATGAAATGTACATTCCCCGTATCCTCAGCAGTTTACTGGCCCATCACTTCCCATGTTATTCTGTGTCTTCATTACATTATACATGCTGTTTCCTATGTCTACAAGGCTTTGTCCCTATTTTTCCTCCTAACACACTCTGTATCTTTGGTTAATACCTGTTCCCTGAACCCCATCTCCCCACCGTAGCCCAGCTAGTAGCTCCATCCTTGAGCCTGTGAGATTTTTACATATTTCTTTTCATTAGCACTTATCTGTTACTGTATAGTAATTATTGCTTGCCTTTCTCTCCTTCTCTATAATAGACTGTGAAATCCTTAAAGACAGATAAATACCTTTCCATCCCCAGCCATGGGTGAGCACTTAGCAGATAGGTGCTCGGTGAAAGTTTTTTTAATTGAATTAATTCATTTGTATGTGAGCCATAGGTGTTGTATTAGTGATTTTGGAAGTGTTCAGAAGTATATTATACCTTAAAAATGTAATGATCTGCAAAATTTCAGTCTGTTAAATGTAATCAGGAAGAAGATGAAACCTAAAGTATTTATCAAAACTATTTTTCTTATTGAAAAATCAATACATATTCCTTTCTTGTAAAGAAAAGTACTATTAAACTACTCTATAAGCATAATAAACCATACTTTTCAACTAGAAAATTGACTATACAGATAAACTAAAGGAGAAAATTTAAAATATCCCAAATCCTACCACCCAGTGATATCTTTCGAGTCATTTTAAGAATGTGACAAAAATTTGAAAAAAAGGATCAATCTGTGCATACTGTTCTTGATGGTTTTTGTAACTTACTATCTTGTGTATCTTTAAATATCAGTAAGTAGTCATTTGTTAAATGGCTAGATGATAATAGAGTAACATTCCATCAAATAGTTTACTTAACCAGTTCCTTGCTATTGGACTTTTAGATTGTTCCAGATTTTTTCACTGAAATAATCACACGTTGATGAACAATATAGTACTCTTGTCTTTTTCATCTTCTGGGGGAGATATTTTTGATTAAATAGAATATAGATCTTTATTTTTTTAAACCCTATATTATCAAATTGCCTCTTGGAAAAGTCACACCAGTTTACATTACCACTGGCTCAATTCTTTTCATCCTATTTTTAGGTTTCAAGTTGCCTGAAACTTGAAAACTATGTGAAGATAATTTAGCATGCTGTCTTATAGAAATGACAAACTTGGGGCTAGAGAAATGACCCAATTGAAGATTTTTTGGTAAATGTAACTGTTTTTATAGAATTTTAAAATAGGCTTTTTATGAATAATCGTCAGAGTTTTGTAAGTATGCAAAACGAGTTTAATAGTGTAAGCAAGAGGTTTTAAACTACAGGAGTGGGGCTTAGTGACCATCTTGAGTATAAGATGGGTAGTGATGTGAAAATAAGTGGTCCAGCCCCAGCTCTGCCATTAGCTGGCCTTCTTGGGCCCCTGTGTGACTGCCTCCCAGCTCCTAGCCGGAGTTGTGTTAGGATGAAATATTGGATCTAGACCTGTATATGTTAAATGTCAGTGGCTGATTTCGAGTTTGGAGTAACTTGTATATGCATCTGTCTTCTCTGTGCTACTTTAGATCCTTTTTACCTGCCCTGTCTACTTTGAATAGCTAATGTGATTATTCATAAAATAATAACAAGCTCCTCCCCCAGTCCCTGACAGGTTCTTTAGTTGAGCAAATGTATATGTCACAGTTCATTTTGAAAAGCTGGCCAGGCCTTTGAGTAAAATGCCTGCCCCAAATCTTTAACTCTTGCTAAGTAATTTTTCTCATTTTTAAAGCTAATTTTCACAGCCTTAATCAATCACTAAGGAAACAAGAGAGAGGCAAAGGTGCCACCATTTGATATTATTGTCCTAAGGCAAAAGCTGACCTTATAGTGGTGAAATGGTGATCTATGATCGTGCTCTTGTCTCCTGAATAAATCTATTACAGGTTCCTGGACAGATACCCCTCCCCCAAGTATTAGAAAGAAAAGCAAGAGAACATGAAGCCACAGAAAGCAAATCACTGTCAATAAATATTCTGTTTTGCCGGCAAACTTAAAAATTCACTTGTGGAATCTAATAGCTGTAGGCAGGAGATACTTATTGCGACCAAGATTTAAGTGTGGTTTATTGTTTATGGAGTAGTTTAATACTACTTTTCTTTAAAATGCGTTTTTAATTTAGGAAAAAAGAATTCAGATTTATTCCCAGAGTAAAAATGACTGAACGTCATGGGAGTGGTTAGGCTTGGGGTTTATGTGGGTAAGATTTCTGTTTATCCACTACAGTCATTGAGTGGATTTAAAAGCTTTCCCAGATGGAATTTATAAAGTGAAATTTAAAACTAGTGTCGTACACTAGTGTAGTATACTACAATATTTGGTTACAACAAGCAATCAATTTAGAAAGAAGTGGAACGGAGAAGATACAGGTTAAACGATTAGTACTGTACAATGCAGTGGTTTGTACAGAGAGCAGGCTTTAACACTCAAGTGCTGTGTCAACATTCAACTTCTGTTACAGAGCTCCTAGGCAATGCCTAATCCTGGAATGCATGAATTACTTTCAATGGTGGAGTCTAATCCATTCTTAATAGGAAGTTCCAGGGGTATCGACCATATAGATGACTGGCCAGGGAGAAGCATAGAGGTGACAACTAATATTTCCTAGGTCTTTCGGTCCCTAATTCTCCAGGCTCCATGCTGGTGCTTTATCTCTTTTACCCTCTTTAATCCTCCTCCAACCCAATGAGGTGCAGATGGTAGTATATTCATTTTAGAGATGAGGTGACTGAAGCTTAGAGATTTTTCCAAAGTCACATATATACAGAGTTACCACATATAGTTTAACAAATTGTTCACTGCATGAGGGCATTTGGCCCAGGTAGCAGGTAAGAGCTATGTTTCCCCAGAGGAGGCACTTTTTTCTAATTTGTACTGGGTCCTGTATAGGCCAGCTGTAGCCCTAGTCATAAAGTTGATTAGAGACAGAGTTGGGATTTGAACTGAATCCTGTGTAGCTCCAAAAGTCATATTGTTTTTATTATATAATGCTGCCTCTTATAAGATATAATACATTATTTTTCTTTTATTCCCCTTTTATAAAAACTGAATTTATTCTATAAAATACATTAGTGACATTAAATTGATCTAAGATGGTTTGAAAGCGAATACTGAGGTTAACTTCCTTGGCAAAAGACTAGTTCCTTAACTTGGAGGAGGGAGAGGGCATACTGAGTAATTTAGCTTATTTGATAACCTTCTTATTTTTCTTTTCCTCTATGTATGAATAAATATGGGTATTATGTTTAATATAAAGGTCCTGTAAAGGTTAATTCTGATGTAGAAATAGAACAAAGAATTGTCTAGACTGTAAGGACCTGAAAAATCTGCAGGGTAGGTAGGAAATCCTCTTTTAAATTGAAACAGGATCTGTAATGGCATCAGATTGTTAGAAAACATACATTTAGGATTTCCAATTTTGACCCAATCTCATGGCCATTACCAACATATTAGTTAACTTATTCGAAGCAATTCAAATAAAATAATTACCTATTCATCAAGCAAAAGATTTTTTTTTTTAAGTGTATCTGGTTTCTCTCCTTCCTGTGATATCTTAAGGCATCTTAGTTACCTGGGTGTGAGGCCCACCCTGTGGAGTCAAATAGAAGTAGAGGGGAAAGTCTTGAGTTCAGGACTCAAGAAGTGTACGGGTGTGTGGATAGATTCTGAAGAGGCTTGTAACTGAAGTCTTCATCTCAATGACTTTCTGCAAACTGATTTCTTTTATCACGGTCCTATCCAAACTGTTTTCCTCAAAGATTCCCCAGTAGCTTCCATACTGTGAATCCGATGGTCTTAGGCAGATGTATGAACGTTCTGAGTCACAGCCAGGATTAGAGTCTACAATGCTTGTTCCAAGTCCTACATGCTGAAAAAGATAGTCAAGAAAAATGAATTTGAGGTAAAGAACCTAGAATAGCTAGACTGAGATTTTTCTAGCACACCTATATTAATTGCTCACTTATTATTTGCTTGAAGGGATATAGAAATCTCTGCTTTCCAGAAAATTATAAATTCAGTATAAGGACAACAAAATCAATAAATATTTCATAATACAAAACAAGAGAAATTAGAAATAACAATAAGTAACACCAAGATACATTTCTTAACTACGTGTGTCTACATTTCTTTACCTTGTTTTGGTGCTCTTAGTGGTCGCATTCCAGCCCCTGGGTTGAGGTGGGAGAGATGTTTCTCTCTAAAGGGTCCTCTGTTCCAAAGGATCTAACTCATGGCCTGAGGCTCATACCAGACGCTTCTGTTAGCAGTAATTAAAAGAATTTTCTGTCTAAATATAAAAGCTTTTCTCTTTAGCCATCCTCCCCTACCCCCATGCCAGGTACCAAATGTGAATGATAATGAGCTGTAAAATCTAAATGCACAGAGTGCCTCTTCTTTGGCATTAGCAATTTCAGTGTGTTCTTTGTGTAGCCACAAACTCACCTCCATTTTGGCAGCCACCATTTGGGTACTTTTGAATAATCAAAAGGACACCAAAGTTAGCCAAATAGGGAATTGTATGGTGCCTTTGTGATGTGGCTGTGTGTTCCCAATTTGCAGTGAAGGAAAGCAGGAATAATCTTCTATGGAATGCAAGCAACTTATGGCACTCATGAAATCACAGAAGGAAGGTCTTCTATATCTCCCTAGCTCTGTCCACTAGAAGTTTCTGCAGTGGTGTAAGTGTCCTGGATCTGCGATACTCACTTGATATGTGGCCTGTGTGACTAGGGAACTGAATTTTGAGTTTTATTTTCTTTTCACGAATTTAAATTTCTGTAGTCACATGTGGCTGGTTTTCTTCCATTTGGGTAGCATAGGCGCTTCACATGTTGTCCCCCTCCCTTTTTTTTAAGTTGGTATTTAAAATTTTTGTTCGAAAATTCCCGACTTCTTTACTTGGCATCTTCCATGTTCTCTTTCCCACTCCCTCTTCCTTTTCTCCCTGGCTTTCTTTCCTCCTCACTTCTCTTCTCCCAGGTCCTCTCTCACCTTTCTGTGCTGCTGTTAGGCTGACAGTAACCCTATTAATCTGTGTGATTGATTAGGGTATTTCACCTAGTTAGCCTTGTCTGCCTTGTCCTCCTTCCTTCCACACAATGTGGTCCAAGACTGGGCACTTGCCAGAGATACAGTGTTTACCGCAAGATGCTGATGCACGGGTTACTTTTTAAAAACAAACCAACAAATAAGTTTTTTCTGACAAGATATCTTTGGCGAACTCATGCTGATCCCTTAGATCTCAATACACAAGAAGTTTCCTTTGGTAATTCATTCTATAATCTTGCATAGAGTATCAAAATTAGTCATATAAAAAAAATCTTAGGGCTTCCCTGGTGGCGCAGCGAGTGAGAATCTGCCTGCTAATGCAGGGGACACGGGTTTGAGCCCTGGTCTGGGAGGATCCCACGTGCCGCGGAGAAACTAGGCCCGTGAGCCACAACTACTGAGCCTGCGCATCTGGAGCTTGTGCTCTGCAACGAGAGGCCGCGATAGTGAGAGGCCCGCGCACCGCGATGAAGCGGCCCCCGCTTGCCACAACTAGAGAAAGCCCTTGCACAGAAACGAAGACCCAACACAGCAAAAATAAATTAACTAATTAATAAAAACAGCATATTAATTTGATTTAAAAAATCTTAAACCTAGACTTGACTAATTGTAATCAAATCACTGGAAGACTGCAGGTTTCTCTGCCCTCACCTCTAAGTAGGGCGAGTAAATAGCCTCTTCAAGTTTTCTTCTAGCTTGAACCTTCTTTAGCTCTAATCTCACTGATTTGATTCTCCTTCCCTCCTCTCTCCTGCCTCTCCCCTTCTTCCCTTCCTCTTCTTTCCCTTCTTCTGCTTCTTCCCCTTCCTCCCCTTCTTCCCCTTCCTCCTCTTCTTCCCCTTCTTCCTCTTCTTCCCCTTCCTCCCCTTCTTCCCCTTCCTCCTCTTCTTCCCCTTCCTCCTCCTCTTCCCCTTCCTCCTCCTCTTCCCCTTCCTCCTCTTCTTCCCCTTCCTCCTTTTCTTCCCCTTCTTCCCCTTCCTCCTCTTCTTCCCCTTCTTCCCCTTTTTCCCCTTCCTCCACTTCGTCCCCTTCTTCCCCTTCTTCCCCTTTTCCCCCTTCTTCTGCTTCTTCCCCTTCCTTCTCTTCCTCCCCTTCTTCCCCTTCTTCCGCTTCTTCCCCTTCTTCCCTTTCCCCCCTTCCTCCTCTTCTTCCCCTTCTTCCCCTTTTTCCCCTTCCTCCCCTTCTTCCCCTTCCCCCTCCTTCTTCCTTCTTCTCTGCTTCTTCCGCTTCTTCCCCTTCTTCTGCTTCTTCCTCTTTTCCCCCTTCCTCCCCTTCCTCTGCTTCTTCCTCTTCCTCCTCTTCTTCCCTTCTTCCTCTTCCGCTTCTTCCCCTTCTTCCTCCACTCTCCCCTTCCTCCTCTCCCCTTTCTTCCTCTTTCCTTTCTAATACAATTTATTTCCTTTCGTTTAGATGGCAATACCACTTGTCTCTTTCTGGATTTTATTTTAAGCTTCAAATAACTTCAGTGATAATGATTATCCATTTGTAAGAGTCCTGTTTTGCTATACCATTATACTCTATTACACTGAGAACGCTTGAAGTCATAAGTTACCAGTGTGGGGGAGACCTGTAGCTTTTCCAGTTCTCAGACGGAAGCTGTGGTCAGTCATCTAAGTGCACTAGACATAAAAGCAGTTTTTTGCCTTTAAAGGTTAAATGGGTTTTCGCCCCACTGGTCACAGAGGTTTTTAAGGTGGGTATTGACAGAATCTGTTAGTCAGATATGCCAAGTCCCTTTCCATCTTAGAGTCTTTGCAAGTGTTCTTATAGCCTGAAACAGTTCTTTGCATGCCTCAATGTATTCCAACCCTTATCCTTTGGTTAAATGTCATTCTGAGGGTATTTCCCTGTGTATCTCCTCCATCACCTTCACCCTATTTACTGCCTTCATAGCACTTCTCCTTCAGCACTTGTTTCTGTCTTTCTCAGTGTCTTTCCCTACTGGACTGTAAGGATGTTTCCTCTCCCTTCTCCTGCTGCTGTATCTTCAGTGCCCAGGGACCACAGCGGGGAAGGTGGGAGGTGCTCATTGAATAGCTGTTGCATCGTATGTATTTAGGAAAATATTGATGTGTGAGGAGTAGATTTGGCAGACCAGGGGACTAGGTCATGACTAGGTCAGTTGGCTATTAATAGAGCTAGGCAGAGGATTCCTACAGTCTGCATTAAGGCCCTGAGTGGAGGAGGGTGCTAAAGAGTTTTTTTTTTTAAGGCAGGATTGGGGACTCCATAAGGTATCTAGAAGTTTTAGATTCTGTCCTTAATTGTCTTAAAAATACTGTGGGTCCACTGTGGGTTGGTTACAATTTCAGGTACTCTACCTACATCATCTCATATATTTTCTCAAACAATATCTCATGAAGGATAAGTATTTTCCTTCATTCCCACTTTAAAGACAGGAAGCTGAAGCGCAAAATCCACCCTCCAAATGGTAGGCTCTGTTTTCTGCTTCTGTTCTAAAAGCTCTCCGGGGTCCCCAAACCCTTTTGTTCTCCTGTGCCATGTTATGAAATGCATCTGCTAGCATGAGATGGAAAGTGTCCTTGGGAGACAATGCATGTAAAGAGCTTAGATAGTGCTTGGTACATGCTATGTGTTCAAAATATTACCACTGTATTATTGTTGCTGGTAGCCTTTCCCTTCCAAGTTTCTCCACCGTCCAAAGAGTGTTAACAAACTTCAGGAGTTCTGATGTTAAGGGAGTGATATGACTGTGTCTTAATAAATCATAATAAATAAAAGGACATTTGAAAAAGACATCTAGTCATGGGAATAAAGCTAAGGAAACACATGTTCCATTGGAATGGCTTCTATTAGTGACAGAACCCCCTATATTTTGGAATAATTCCCAGATGAAAGATTTTGCTGAAATTCAGACATTAATGAAACTAATATAAGCCATTCAGTACAGTGTGATTTTTTTTTTTTAACCTTGTGATTTGAGAGATATATTCTAAGAACCCAGTAATAAAGCCAAGCTGAACATTCGCTTAAATGTCTGATAGGACCAGCTGTGTGTAGGGGCCAGTCTGGCTTTGTCCTCTAAACTCTGCCACGTCTGGAGTCTTACAAAACCATCGATGACCTCATTCTATCAGTAGAGTAGCATTGAGGGCTTATTAAAAACAAAACAAAACAAAACAAAAAAAACCAGTAACTTGATTCTGAGGTAAAATTTTCAGGAAAGTATTAAAAGAAAAGTAGGTTTCCATGTAACCCCTCCCCCGCCACCCCCTAAAGAGCATTATGCAAACTCCAGGAGGCATTTGTAGTCAATTTCTATGATGATTGGAAAGAAGCTTTAAAAATTCATATAATCCTATAAAAATATTTGAAACAGAAGAGAAAGAAATACTTGTAATTTTTCCTTCAGGAAGAAACATGCTTCATGCTGGTTTCCTCTTTTTAAACAAACTGGAGTCCAACGTTTTACTACTTACTTATCTTAACGTCTTCCCTTGTTAACTGAATCTTGCATAAACTTAGTTACCCTTATGATGGTGATAGTGTTAGAGACTGGTCTGGATGAAATAAGAAAAGTAATCATGGTAGATAGAGAGATAGTTACCTTTTATATAAAGGGCTTGTGTGTATATATCATTTTTTTTGATAGACTTTAATTTTTTAGAACAGTTTTAGATTCACAGCAAATTGAGATAACAGTACAGAGAGTTTCCACGTACCTTTTGCCTCCACACATGCACAGCTTCCAGGATTATCAATATCCCCCACCAGGGCTTCCCTGGTGGCGCAGTGGTTGAGCGTCCGCCTGCCGATGCAGGGGACACGGGTTCGTGCCCGGTCCGGGAAGATCCCACATGCCGCGGAGCGGCTGGGCTGGTGAGCTGTGGCCACTGAGCCTGTGCGTCCGGAGCCTGTGCTCCACAACGGGAGAGGCAACAACAGTGAGAGGCCCGTGTACTGCAAAAAAAAAAAAAAAAAAAAAATCCCCCACCAGAGTGTACATTTGTTACAATCATCGAACCTACATTGATACTTTATCATCACCCAAAGGGCAGAGTTTACATTAGGGTCCACTCTTGGTATGGTATATACTATGGCTTTTGAAAAATATTTGATGACATGAATCTACCATTGTAGTATCACACAGAAGAGTTTCACTGCCCTGAAAGTCCCCTGTGCTCTGCCTATTCGTGCCCCCCATTCTGTTCCCAATCCTTGTCAACTCCTTGTTACTGTGTCCATAGTCTAGCCTTTTCCAGAATGTCATATAGTTGGCATTGTATGGTATATATCCTTTTTCAGATTGGCTTCTTTCATTTAATAATGTGCATTTAAGTTTCATCCATGTTATTTTCATGGTCTGATAGCTCATTTCTTTTTTTAGTGCTGAATAATATTTCATTGTCTGGATGTACCACAGTCATATTTATCCATTCACCTGGACATATTAGTTGCTTCCAAGTTTTGGCAGTTATGGAAAAGCTGCTATAAATATCCGTGTACAGGTTTCTATGTGGAGATGTTAATATTTACATGAGTTACTCTTAATTTCAGATTTCTCAATATAATAGAGTTACTGTGAGAGTAATTTGGGAATTGGGAGTGTTGAAATGCTGTATGAAAGAGGTGGCATCTGAGTAGAACCTTGAGGGATGGATTGGTTTGGACACAGATTGGAGCAGGTACGTTCTGTTGTGATGGGAACAGTATGTGTTTGCTTTTCTGCCTAAACTGCGTGGTAAAGTGTAGGGACACTGTGGACAATGTGCTTTTTGGTGCCTTTAATGTGTGGGCTAAAGAATATGGATTTCCTTAGTTGAGGCCATGGGAGCCATGGCAGATTTTTGAGGTGGGGACTGATGAGTAGTATTATTCTGTTACTTAAACAGCTAGTTTAAGCCTTCACTTGACCTTGCTTAGGTCAAGATAATTGATTTAAAAGTAATAAAATGACATTTATTAATCAATACTTTATCATCATAGTTGTTCACCAGTTTAGACTAACCTTCTCTATTGTTGGTCCAAGTTAATGAGAGCTTACTGTTGGCTTGGCCAAAAAGTTCCTTCGGTTTTAAAGTAATATTAAAAGACACAGTTTTCATTTTCACCAAGAACTTTACTGCACAACATATTCACCGCTTTGTTTCACTACCTTCTGCCATTTTTCAGTCAATTTCATAATTCCATCTTTCCAAAACTTTTTATCTTTTTGAGCAAAGAACTGTTCCGGGGGCTTCCCTGGTGGCGCAGTGGTTGAGAGTCCGCCTGCCGATGCAGGGGACACGGGTTCGTGCCCCGGTCTGGGAAGATCCCACATGCCGTGGAGCGGCTGGGCCCGTGAGCCATGGCTGCTGAGCCTGCGCTCCACAACAGGAGAGGCCACAGCAGTGAGGGGCCCGCGTACTGCAAAAAAAAAAAAAAAAAAAAAAAAAAAAAAAAAAAAGAACTGTTCCGGGTGCCTTTTACAGTCTTCCAGAGAATTGAAATTTTTTCCATTAAGAGAATTTTGTCAAGACCGAACCAGCCAAGCTCTGACAGTTCTTGCCTGGTTATCAAAGAGACACGCGGTCTTGCGTTATCCTGATGGAAGATTATGCATTTTCTGTGGACTGATTCTGGATGCTTTTTGTCGAGCACTGCTTTCAGTTGGTCTAATTGGGAGCAGCGCTTGTTGGAATTAATCGTTTGGTTTTCTGGAAGGAGCTCATAATAGAGGACTCCCTTCCAATCCCACCCTATACACAACAACACCTTCTTTAGATGAAGACCGGCCTTTGGTGTGGTTAGTGGTGGTTCATTTCACTTGCCCAACAGTTTCTTCCATTCCACCTTATTGTACAGTATACACTTTTCATCACCTGTCACAATTTGTTTCAAAAACTGAATGTTTTCGTTACGTTTCAGTAGAGAATTGCATGCGGAAATACAGTCGAGTATTTTTGTTTGTTTGTTTAATAATGTGGAACCCAAACATCAAAGAGTTTCACATAACCAAGCTGGTGCCAATGATTTTCAACGCTTGATTTGGATATTTTGAGTGGGTCGGCTATCTCCCGAGTGGTGGTGTAACGTTGATTGTTCTCAGTTAATGTCTGGATTTGATCGCTATCAACTTCAACTGGTCTAACCGGCTGTGGAGCATCATCCAGCGAGAAATCTCCATCATGAAACTTCCCAAACCACTTCTGACACGTTTGATCAGTCACAGCACCTTCTCCATACACTGCACAAATCTTTTTTTGCGTTTCAGTTGCGTTTTTGCCTTTCTTGAGATAATAAAGCATAATATGCCGAAAATGTTGTGTTTTTTTCTTCCATCCTCAATATTAAAATACAAAAAATTCACCAATTTTGATAAGTTTTTTTTTTAAGTGCATGCTGATATGACAGCTGTCACAATACAATCTAACAAAATTGTTTCGAATGACATTAAAGACAACTAAGTGCTACTAGAGCCATGTTACGGAAAAAAACGAACAAACATTTTGGCCAACCCAATAAAATGGGAATAAGAAACCTTCCAGTGCAGTATATTCTGTTCTGATATTCAAGATCATTTTTTACATAACAGTAAAATTCCACAGAACATAAAACTGTCCACAGGTTTTAATCATATTGAACTAGGGGTTATATACCGCAAAATGTTTTTGGACAATCTACCTTGGCTGAACTTCATTTCTTCCATTTGAGCAAACATCCTTAAATTTCACTTAGTCAAATAATTGCTAGATAGAACATTATAAAAGGGAAAGTAAGTGGGCAGGAAGCTTTGCTTCTCAAAGTGGAGAGATTTTGAAAATAGAGAAGAAAACTATCAAAGCAAAAGTATGGCAGCATCAGCTTCATTTGGGAACTTGTTAGAAATGCAGTTTCTCAGACTCAACCCCAGAAAGTCTGTGAGTGGGGCCCAAAAATCCATTATAAATGAGAACCACTGATGTAAAGGCATTGGGGATTGAGGAAGTGGGAAGTGAAAGCTTTTGCTGCAAAAGAGAGGAGAAGAGTTGTCCTCATAGTTACTATTTATTGACCACTTACTTTGTAATGTTTATTTTACAGACATAGCTCATGTAATCTTAACTCTAGCAAGTGTAATATTGCAATGTCTTATTTTATAGATGAGAAAAAAAGAATCGTTTAAGAAGTAGCATAGTAAAGCTTCAATGCAGACTTCTCTTACTAAGAACTCAGACCTCTGTGAACTTTGCCAGGCTGTCAGGGTATATAGATTGTCTCCCAGAAGGCAGCAGTGAGGCTCAAGCCACACCCCCAGCCTCATACTCCTCCCCCTTCTTTGCTCACTCTGCTGCATTTCCCAGCCTCCCTAACTAAGGCAGGTTATTCCTCTTCCTGCATCCATGGGGAGGCTCTGTGGTCTAGTGTAAAGAGCAGAGCCTGAGTGATGGGAATCTGGGATTTCCATCTCTCTGACTTCTGTGAACAAATCTTAGGATTCTGGGCCTATCCTTTGGCATCTTGATGCCTCACTTTTGTCATCTGTAAAATGAACTAGATGGATCTCTACCTTCTGGATCTAGCACTTAGTTATAGGCAGATGGTCAATCTAGGTGACCTCTTGAGGGTCCATTCCAATTCAGTGTTGAGAGGAGTTTGAAACTGGAAATACTTAGAATCTTGCTTATGTGTAAAATAAAGACAGTGATTTTTGGTAGTGGTGTGGTATTAAAATGAAATCTTAGATGTTAAAAACCTGGCAGAGTGCTTGACATACATGGAAGGTGCTTAATAAATGATTGTTCCTCGACCCCAGGAGCAAAACGGTCTCATTCCTGATTCTAGCATTTTCTTTCCATGAATTTAAACAGCTTATTGTTTTCTTGAGAGGGGAGTAGGAGATGTTAGATTTGCATTAAAATACTAAGTTAATTAAAGCTTTCTATTAAGATTTTAAGACAGAGATCAAGAACGGGGCAATGTGACCCAATGAATAACGCAAATAGGTCGTTATATTTGCAAAAAAAAAAAAAGTGTGATCCCCTGACTGTGGGTAGTTTTTGTAATAATAGTAGTTTGAAAAGGTATTACTATAACATAGATAAAACATGACAAAAGATACTTAAGGTGATATTCTCTTAAGTACTATGTAGAAATGGAATACTTAATACTTTAATATCATGGTTTGGCAAAAGAAATTTCCTAATGGATTAGCTATTTATTTTATGAACTTGGGGCCAGCTTGTGGGTAGAATTCAAGAGTTATTTATTTTCTAATTTCTCTCACAATCTTTCCTTTTATATAGAGAAAATGCTTTTACTTTTCATTTGAAATATTCTTACTGTTGTTTTTTCCTGAAAACCTTCTGCAAATTTAGTTATTTTATGTACCTTCTTAGAAATAAGACATATGCATCCCAATACACATTGTTTTTCTTTTTTCCAAGTTCCAGTTTCATTTCCTAAGGTTGTTTGATCATTCCACAGGGACATTTATCCCCATTTTGACATTTCTAAGTTATAGCCCATCTCTCTCATACTGAACAAGTACCTAAGCTCTTGAAATCTGTAAAATAGCTTGCTGTTGTAATATTTAATAAAGTTTGGACTCATCCATTAGTGCTGTGTTGGTGACAAATTGCTCTGCTGTTTTGGGATAAGAGGTCAGCTGTTCAAGTGCACCCGATAGACTTTGGAGAGGAACTGGATTATGTATCAGCAGGCAGAACACCTGGGCCTAGACCCTTCCTGCTGGTATTACTTTCCAGACCAGCCTTTTCAGTCTTTCTTGTTAGGTCATTTGTGGGCATAATATCTTCTTTTTCTGAGGATAAGAGACTCTTAGTTTCCCTCTCTTAAGGAGATCTGTGATTCCTTGCTTCTACTGTGAAGCCGAGATATATTTGCATGGGTTGTATATTGCTAAGAGAGCACTTTGGACCTCGTTTGTGTATGAGAGTCCACCCAGTTAAAGGCTTCTCCTTGGAGTGTAGGACTGCCCACTGCCTGCCACTGGGGCAGCCTGCCCACTGCCCCCTTTCCCACCATCACCACTGAAGCTCGATGGGCACTGGCAGGCACACCACATTTGGCATTTGCCGATCAGCCTTGTTTTCAGTAGATGGGGTCACCCAACATTTGAATTTATAAGACAAACCAAAGGGTAGTTATTCTCATTGCTGCTGATTTTTTCCCCCTTCAAAATGGTTCACCCTGGGAGTCTTTAAAATACCAAGTTACTCTGCTGGATTTAAATGGGATTTTATATATAAAAATTCCATTTACACACTTAACAGGATGTTATGTTGGTATAGCAGAGTGATTAATAGCTAGATAACTGGAGTCTTAACCCTAAGCAAGGTTAGGATCCCAGCCTTCTCACTTTCTGGCTGTGTCACAAGTTATTTAGGGTCTCTCACCCTCAGTTTCCTCATTGATAAACCAGGGGTCGTAGTGTCTCTTAGATAACACTTTGTAGAGTATTTGGGGCGATACAAATGAAAGGTGCTCTGTAAAGATGGCGCATACATTGTGTTAGGAAAATCTAAGCTATTTAACAGCACACCAGTGGCAGTGTTCCTTTTAAGGGTCATTTTGTCAGAGTTTTTGTTTGTCTCTCCTCCCTTCCCTTTGGATATGTTTGTAAACTTGAAAAGAACAGCCCAGAAAAGAGCTCACGTTCCTGCTTGGTCATATTTCTTCTGCTCTGTGGCTTGGCGTGATCGACTGTCAGGAGGGCCTGAAGAAAATCAAACCATGAATTACCCTGCACTGGGTAACGGCAATGGTTCGGATGGCAGCCTCCTAATTTTGGCTTTGACTTTTCTCTTCTCCAGGCAATAGAAAATAGAGGGGGAGGCAAGAGTATGCCTTTTAATTACTGAGTTCTAAATTCTTGGAATGGGCCTGTTTTCTCAGGATCAGACTAGAAGGCGTCATTTTACTACAGAAGAGCCAAGAGCCAAGATTTGTCCTGAATGGATGTGGGTTCGGCACAGCATCTTTAGCTTAAGGAATAAAAGCTTTGGATCGTTTTCAGTGTCTGTGCTTCACCAGGCTGCTCTTTATCCTTTTAGTGAGTCCCATTTGTCTGTCCTCTGTCAAGGGCTCGTGTACACCATGCTGATTTAGTGCTAACTGGGGAGATTAGAAATGCCTTGCCTGGCACTGTCAGCTAAACCTGAATCAGTGTCTGTATACTCTGACCCACCTACTCAGAGAGGTTTACCCTTTGCTCTACTGCTCACTCTAATAGGCAGAAAAGCTCAGCTCACCGCAGCTTTTATACAGGGGTCAGCTCCAGAAATAGCTCCTTTAACACAGCAATAGAAGCAACACAGATCCAGCAAGCAGGTAGTATACAATGGCTGCTTTTAGGCCTTGGAACAAAAGAAAGTGGTTTATCTTTTCTACACACCACTACCAGTACTATCGTCTATTTGCTAGAGAGTTTATCATTCCTGGGGGCCAAGGCCTAGGTTTTCTTTATTCAGTTGCCTTCCAAATGGAGACTGCTTGGTGCACTGGTCATTGTTTTTACCCAGAATTGTAATTTGGGGTAATTTAGTCATATAGACCTAAGGGGTAAGTATGGTATTTGATGAACCCTGGATAGGAGACACACCTCCAAAATGTATGGTGAAAATCTTTCCAGGGTCCTAGCATGGAGGATATCCCCTTTTGAAATTTTGCCTTGGAGCTTAGAATTCTAACGTATGGCTCTATTAGACCTCCAACACCATGTGAACTTCAGTTGGTAGTATCGTGAGTTGCTTCATCGTCTGTTCCTGTCTCCCCAGCTAGAAGATATTATTTTGTCAGTGGGTTACATTTCTTTCGCCTCTAAGATTTAACTTAGGGTTTGTTCTATTCATATTTATAGCCCAGAGCAATAGTAGGTACTCATTAATTATTCAGTAAATGAATGAATGAATAAACAAATCATTGAACAAATGAATGATTGACAAAGTGAACAGAGATTTGAAGTATGTGTGTCAGGCCATTTCTTTATGTTTGTGTGTAAAGAGCACCCTAACATAACACCTGGGCAAATCAATCACTTTTGGAAACTTATTCTGTCCCACCACTTTCATCAGCCATTCCTATCAACCTCAACTCTCCTCCAGCCACATTTGGTGATGTATTACATTTCATTTTTTATTTCTCTGTCTTCCCCCCAAAATAAAAAGAAAATTAAATGGCCAAACCAGTGGATTACATTAACATGAAAGGAAGGTCTAATTTATCTTTTGCCTACCAAAACCCAAGGAAAAAATGTTGTCTTGGCTGAAAACTTTGTCAGCCAGATCCTTTTCTGAATTGTATTTTGACTAAGAAGGAATTAAATCTTTTAAGCTCAGTTGAGCATTTCAGTGATGTTGCTGACAGATCTTTGCATTCTGCAGAAATAGTTGATGCTATAATAAGAAGAAATAAATCAGTATAGATAATTTTGCCATAATTTTAAAGCATTTTTGTAAAATCATGGTATAGAATCACATGTAGGATGTCTTGTGAATTTTCACTTCCGAAGCACATACCTAGGCAATTAAAGTTACTTTTGACTAGTTTCTCAATAGTGATTGATCATAAATTACAAAATTTTCACTTATTAAGTTATGTTTAAAAAGAGATAATTTTAAAGCATATGCTGTTTTATTTTGGACATGAGTAGTCCTCTCTTCCTACCCAGCAAAAAGAGTCTTGATTTTCATTTTTCTCAAGGGAAGACAAATATTTGAGTTTATCTTTGATGAAGGAAACAAATAAAAACTGGATGTCTTTTGTCTGTGTGTAACAATCACCTTTACTGCCTATTTCTGAAGTTTTGTTTCCAGATCGTAACCCAGGGAATAATTTTAAGAATCTTAAAGTCTCTTATTTCTTCTTAAACTTTATGAAACTCACTTTTTTTATTTCCCTGAGAGCTATTTACAAACTTCTGAAGCACTCTAGAGCATGGCAGTATCCATGTCAATGCAAAGTCAATCAGGAGGCTTCTTACCTTATGTGATGGTGTCAGATTTGATACACATCTTTCCCATTTAAGCACTTTATGATAGTCATTTCTCATTTCTTCAAGGAAAACTTCTTACTGGGGAAAAAGAGATTAAAAGAATAGTTTGATTAACTCACCGTGGATTCCCACCTGCTTCCTTTTAACCAAAAGAGAATCATAATCAAAACAATAATTCTTTGCAAGGCTTGTGGCATTTAACTTCTCTCAACCAAGTTAGTTCAGTTTACTGCCAGTCAATAAAGTCTGTTTTGGAATGAGGATGGGAATTAATTATCTAAGATGGGAATTTATATCTAAGAATGTGATATAAATAATATTTAAAGAAATGCAATTAAAAGTCACTTAGGAAATTTTTCCACTTACGAAATTAGCAAGATGTGTAGACATGAGACTAGTCACTGCTGGGAAAAATACAGTGGGACAGTCACTTTTACACAAGCCTTTTTATTTTTCAGGATTCTTCAAAATGTTAACACCTTTTGATGTATTAATTCTTTGTCAAGGACATTGTTATGAAATAACAAATCAGGTGTGAAGAAAAACTTCTTGCAATCTAAATACCCCGTATCATGCCATAGTTTATGTTATTTTTGTATTTTGGAATATTACGCGGGGGTTAAATGGTACTTTCAAAGAATATTTACTACAAGGGAAATATTTACAAATGTTAATTTTATTAAAAGGTTATTAAGAAATACATGCACACACAAACACAATATTATTTGAATTATGTATAGAAAAAGAGAAAGAACAAGAATAAATCAAAGACGAGAAGAAAATGCACCCAGATGTGGGTAGTGATTACCATCAGATTGACAGAACATAAGCAGATTTATTTTCTACAAAATGTATGCATTACTTTTTATAATCGTACATGATTTTGTTTCCAGGGATGTTGCATTAGCTACTCTGTATTCCTTCTAACACCCTACAGCCATAGTGGCAGCAACTTCTCCACATACCATTCTATACCTTCAGAGTGAATGAACACTATTGGTTTAATAATGCATATGGCTTAACAAAAGAAAGGCGATCATATCAACCAGGTGATTAATATAATCACTTTAGCTTTCTATCAGTTCTTTGGCTGACATGCTCTTTACCAAAGCAGAAGTTCTTAACAAACCACAGAGAAATGCTCAAACATGTCAGAATGAAATGCAGGTGATGGCTTGTTTTGCCTCGGGCATCTGCACTTTTGTAGAAGTGTGCTTCCTCAGTCTGAGACCTTTCGATAAGTAGTGGTAATCCAGAAGGATTGATGTAGTCATCCTGGACTAGTGATTTCTTTTTACCACTAAGACATTTCATTGTTATTTGCATCTTAATGCTTCCATATATTTTTCTAAAGCATTAGGGAACTAGGTAAAGTCACTTTGCCCTTTTAAGTATGTGGCCAGCTGATCCCAAGGACTACCAAGGCCCCTAAGTGATTAGGGAACGATTGACAAGAATCCTGACCTCTGTGGAGGTTAGGAAGGCAGAAGTTAACCTCAGTAAAGGGGTTTAGGGAGTCACACACAGAGCAGAACTCTGACTCTACTTGGATAGAGCTAAGCCTCTGCCCTTTATGGTGTATGTGAGCCAGATAATCCTTACTTTGGAATTAGTCTGTGAGAGTTATTGAGTCCCAGGGTGTTCCGAGCAAGGTTCGAGACACTCTCATAGATGCATTCACACATTCATTTATTGATCACTTGGTCTTTTAGGACCACAGTTCTACCATTAATATCTAGCTGTGTAGTGTAGGATCAGTTAGATCAGATTCTTCCCTTGTTATTAATCCTAATTGTCCAGGCTTAAATTAAGTGTTGCCAATATATGTTTATCCCAGTAATCCTGTCCTACATTAGGCTTCTTCATTCCAGGCTATGTTTTTGAGATCTATCAAGTGGCCTTGCTTGTTATAGTTACCTCCTATATAATAAATTCATTATTCTCATCAGTGGGGTACAATAATCTTGAATCAAAATCACAACTACTTTTTCTGTTTGAGAGTTTTCTGTCAACTTCTATGAAAGGCCATCTATTTTTAAGCTTAGAAGCCTTATTACTTATTTTGCCTGTTTTCCAAATTATAATATATGAGTGTCAGGGTATAAAATAGTAAATATGCTGGTTCAGTACTAGCTTTTCAATCATCATTGGGGACCATCCTGTTGTAATAGGAAAGCATTTGGCATGGCTTTTGGAATGTAGATAATTTCTGTAATTAGAGGGAGAAAAATGCAGAATGAAGAATAATCTAAATATAATTAGAAATTAAATGAGAGCAGGTCACTATGACCAAGAATATAAATTAGGAACCTCTCCATTTTCTATTCCTTTACTCCACGCAGGGTAAATACCCAGCCTGTTATTTCCAAGGGGGCACCTGATCCTGGCAGCTTTGGTTTTTGACAGCAGTTTAGTCTTCTGTGCCTATTTGTAGCCATGTTTGCCTAAAGGTAAGAAGATGAGCATGAGGACGTGTGGGGTACCTGTGCAGTCAGCCTGGTGACACTCCTGGGATACTGGATAAGTGCCAAGGATATATGTGTTTATTTACATTTGAACAGAAAGTATTTAAATGGGGCAGGAATTCACTAAGTACATTTAAAAAATGCCTTAACAGTTGAGCATGTGAAGTTAAAAAAAGTTTAAAAGTTTTTTAAATAGCATGGATTGTTTAAAGTACTATAGTCCTCTGAGGCAGATAGAAAGAACTCTTAAGACCTTTCCTGGTCTCTTCCGGACATAATAGTCTATGATAAATTCACTGTTTTGGTTAAATTGTCAATTGAGCTTTCTATCATCTGCTCTGAAACCACTGCCCAATAAATCTAATTACCTTTGTGGATCCTGACTAGCAGCACTCCTTGGGTCTTCATACAGGTGAGTGCATCACTTTCTGGCTCTCCTGTTTGTCTGTGACAGCTTCTCTGTAGGACTGGAGGAAGAGAGCCTTCTTTACAGTTTTGCCAACAGGGAGGAAGGAGATGCTGGTACCCGGTCTGTGATCCCAGAAGACAGCATGTTCTCATGTCTCCCCCCAAAACCCACCTTTGTGAGCTCTTTCTCATTTCTGTGGAGCAATGATAGTTGGTTGCATACAGTGCTGAGTGTCCCCTACCTTATGAGGAACTCCTGCCTCTTTCCCCTGCCCCCTCCCACCATCAGAGATGTTACAGAGAAAGTGCCTATCATCAACACAGTAGTGGGGAAAAAATGGGTTCTCATTTCAGCAGGTGACTTGGTGGTGGTTGGCTGTCAGCATGCTTTTTTTCATATTGGCTTGTTGCTACAGGGTCTGATGCTGGCAGATTACAACTCTGTAGCTAGTCATTTTCGATTTATTTGAACCTATTTCTCCAGTCTACTGAGCTTTCACTGGCTAGCATCAGTTCAGACACATTGCAATTCCTCAGAATTTCTATCGCCATCAGATGGTTCGATCTACGAGAAATTTAGCTAGGGGCATTTAGACAAGAAAGAAATATTGTGGCTAGGGAAGCATTTAAGTTAGAGGAGGCAGCCAAGGCTGTTTTATTACTTAGGCCTATGTCACCTGTGATGACCCATGAGAGTGGAGAATATTGATCGCTTGTCACTCAAGGCATTCAGCAGATTGCATTGACAAAGCTTGGCAGGTCTCTAATAGCAGGGTTACTGGCCTTGGCTGTGACCCAAGGGAAAACTCTGCAGGCCCTATTACTTGGCGGCCTTTAACTCTTATAGAATTGGGAGAGAACACTGACAAAAGCAAGGACATGATTTTACGATTACAAATGGGTTTTCTAGCTTGCTTTCTTCTCCCCCTTTTTAACTTCACTTTTCTTCCCTTCCTTTCTATCTTATCTTTTCTCCCTGGTCCCCACCAGCCCCTCCTTTCTTGTTATAGATGATCATGGTAGTATTGTTTTTCTAGAATAAAAATCAATGTGGGCTAGAGAATGCTAGCAGGCCTAGCATGAGGCCTGAGTTATTCTCTCCTTTTAGGGCAGCTTGGGCCTGACCACATTGTTTCAGGTGGTAGAATGTGCCTGTGTATATATGAGAACTTGATGTTTAGGCCGTGCACAACTGTTGTCTTAAGAACTGCCATTTTGGTTAAGAATCCGCCTGCCAGTGCAAGGGACACGGGTTCAATCCCTGGTCCAGGAGGATCCCGCATGCCGCGGAACAAGTAAGCCTGTGTGCCAAAACTACTGAGCCCATGCTCCAGAGCCCTCGAGCCACAACGGCTGAGCCCGCGTGCCACAACTACTGAAGCCTGTGCACGTAGAGCCCATGCTCCACAGCATGAGAAGCCACCACAATGAGAAGCCCTCACACTGCAACGAAGAAGAGCCCCCACTCGCCGCAACTAGAGCAAGCACATGCGCAGCAATGAAGACCCAACGCAGCCATAAGTAAATTTACTAACAACAACAAAAAAAAGAACTGCCACTTCATGACAGAGGTGATTTTCTCCTTCTTTGTTCCCTGGTAGCCAGGCTTGGTTCTAGCCTTCATAGCCCAGTAGGCTTCCTTTCTTAATTTCATACATAATCTTTGGTCGCAAAGAGGGTTCTATTCTTTGCTGAGGTTCTTCTCTAAATATCTACATCTGATGTCTAGAATTGACTACATGGCTCCTGTTTTCTAGGTTTTCAAGAAGGAAAAGCAAGCCTTGAATATTGAAGATTTCATTGACTTTGCATTTATATTCCAGTTTTCTGCTATGGATGAGTTATGTATTATTGGGAGGGTTACTTAATCTCTCTGAGGCTCAGTTTCTTCATCTGTCAGTGGAGAATAATATTACTTATCAAAAAGAAATGAAGTATTATCATACATGAATTATATCTCAATAGAAAAATAAATTAACTTGTAAAAAGTTTCTAGCATAAAAGGCTTCTCCTTCCTTCTCCCTTATACAACCGTAGGCCCAAGAAGGCAGAATGAGAACTAACATGTAGGCAATATTTGAGGAATAGGTGGTATTATCGGAGACAGAAACAGAAAAGTATTGCAAGAGGCTGTGGGCCTATTAATATTCTATAGCACTTTGAGCCACTTTGAATTAAAATACTTATCTGTGAAAGGTTTTATAATTCATATGACCTGAAATACTTTACACCTAATTAGATTTTGTCAACTGAATAATTCCATCTCATGTTGCTTCCACAGAATAATTTAAGCAACTGCATTTTATTCTCAAAATAGCTGTAAATGTCAAATTAATTTTGTTGACATGATCAACATGTAGAAGAGCTACTTGGCAGAATTGTTTGTCAACTGAATATATTATGGGCCCCTACAAAATATGTAAAATTATGGTTTAGCTGACTTACGCGGTTTCTTGCTTTCCTCGAAAAAAAGTCATTGGCAGCGGTTACAAAAACTGTTATGTTATAGCATTTCTGCCCATCTGGTTAGGAAGTCTTTGATATCTGGAAGTTTTCTTTTCTCTTTTCATTATACATACAGTGTCTTTCCCTTTAGGAGTTATCTTTTTATCTGGGTGAGACTGGGTCCCACATAATTGCCTTAGTGTTTATTATATTCCTCACTAATGTCATGAGGTCCTTAGCTGACACTGGCCATATATATATTACCCTACCTCTTTTTTTGGACCATTCCTTTCACTTGGAGAATCCTTCCATCCTCCTCTTTGATAATCCTGCCCAAGAAAAGTATCCTTTCAATTTATTTCTCTCTCACCCTGATTATCTCATTTACTCCAAAATCCCTTCTCCACTCCATCATGCCCTGCCTGTTTCCGTCTTCCAGCTGCTAATACCAGAGTACTGTCATCTACTGGCCTTACTTAATCCAGTGCTTCCCAGCTCTTGTCTCATCATGGCACATGTAGAAAATGATACTATTTGTACAGCAAGCACATTAAGGTCAATAGACAAAGACTTCTTGCTGCTGGGGGCGGCTGGCCCAGAGGCCATAATCAGTCATTAATTGGAAGTTATAAATATCTCAGCATAAACACTGTCCTGGAAGTTTTAGCCTAACCAGTCCCCAAGGTAGAGATAATCCTGACAGATATTAGAAATTCATTCTTTTGGTGTTATCTGGAATTAATTTGTGTTGAGCTCAGCATCCCATGTAAAAGACATCTCTGGACTTGCCTCCAAATTATTCCCACTTGTATCTGGTCATCGGGAAGTTTAGATTTCTTCTTTGAATGCCTTGGGATGTTGACGCCTTAACTTTGCCAGCCTCTCTGCCAAGGGGAATAGACCTGTATTTTACCTTTATCTTCCCTTAGGAACTTGCAGCTTCATCCAGAATAATTCCACTCCTCCTAGACATCAAAGGATGCTTTCCCATTGGCAATAAGTATGGACACAGCTCAGAGACAACTGTTTCCTGTACCTATGTCCCCTACAATAATATTGGATCCTTAAAAGAATGAACCAGTGTCCTTTTGAGTTTAACTCATTAGAGATTTAGACTTTGCATTTTGGTCTCATTGGGAGGGGATATCCCACTGCAGAGTTGGCCTCTCTGGCCCTGATTATGTTTCCTTTTGGCTTTTTCTAATTTCTCTGCTGACCTACTGTTGACGCCTCAGCATGCCTTGTAGCTGAAGGCTCTCAATATTCAGTGTACTCTATGAATATGTAAACTATATATTATATGAAAAAAATGAACTTCAGGTTTAAGTATGCCAATATTTGCCGTAGAATTCATTGCCAAAAGACAGTGTCTATTCAGTCTCTTTAATATACCTATGAAGAAAAGACCTGAATATTTCTGATCTTCATAAGGGAGAAGAAAGTGAATTTTAGAAACTGTTGATTAATAAGCTTAAAATAGACCCAGAAAAAGATTCTAGAAGGTATTACTAATGAATGCTTTCTGAGGAATTAGTAAAAAAAGGAATCACTGGGAATCACTGTGGGTTCATTTAAAATGTTATGCCAGCCTATACTGTTTCCTTCAGACCAGAGACTGGCAAACTTTTTTTCTATAAAGAGGCAGAAAGTAAGTATTTTAGGGCTTTTGGAGCATAGTCTCTGTTGGAACTAGTCAATTCTGCCACTGTAGCACAAAGCAGCCACAGACAGTATGTAAATGGATGGACATGGCTGTATTCCAGTAAAACAAAAACAGGCAATGGGCTGATTTGGCCTGTGGGCCATAGTTTGCCGACCCCTGCTTTAGACGAATGTCTTAAATGATGTATACTTGGATGTCTGTAAGTAATTTTACAAAGTCTTCCACAAAGTCTTTGTAGAGGACATGGTGAAGTCTGAAGTTAGTAACAGTGTAGTTAGGCAGAATTATAACAGGTTGAATAGTTATGCGAACGTGAAGGTCGTCTGTGTTTGCCTGCCATGAGGCTGTGCATTTGATTCAGTTTTGTCAACATTTGTATTTGTGACTTGACTGAGGTCAGGGTTGGCTTGTGGATCAAACAAGTGGGTAACCCGATACAGAGAGAGGTCAGTTGTATTGGTTGACAGGAGCAAGATCCTGAAAGGTCTTATGCTGAAAAAATAGTTCAAATCTATCAGACTGAAATACTGAAAAGAGATGTGAAATCCTACATCTAGAGCTAAAAATGCATCTTGACAGTACAAATACAGATTGTGAAAACATAGTCTGATGGCAGCCTGTTTGAACAAAGCTAGGAGAGTATTCAATTTAGGGTGCATGTAGAGATGGTTATCCAGGTGTTGGAAGGGACTCAGAATCATGTCCTAGTAGAAATGGTTGCAAGGACTGTAGATGTTTAGCCTGAAGGGGTATGTAATAACTGTCCTCAATTATTTAAAGGGCTGTCGTGTAGAAGAGGGATTGGACTTATTCTGGAGGTTCCCAGTAGACACAAGTAAGAGCAGTGGGTAGAAGATATAGGCAGATCCAATATATAAGGAAGAACTTTCTAACAATTTGAGCTGTCCAAAAGAGGGATGGACTTTATTTGGAGGGCTTAGGTCGCTGAGAATAATATAGACACCTGTTGCTGACCTTGTAGGGATGTTGTGAGGTAGTGGTAACTTTGACTTATAATTGGGTGAGGTGTTTTTTATGGGCACTTCCAATTCTGAGAGTTCATAAAGCAAACCCAGGGAGAATGTCCTATGTCCTATGGCCTAGCAATTGGCAGAACCCAAACCCAGATGTTTTGAGCCCCCTGCTGAGTTTATATGTTTCAAATGCTGAATGTACATGTTCCACATACGTATCTGTACCTGTCATCTTTATATGTGTGATTGGTCAGAGTCCCCATCACATTTACCTTTTTATCTCACAAAGCCTAACAGATGCTCTCTACCTAGTAGGAACAAAATAGGTGTTTGTTAAGCTAAAGTGAATAACGATTGAGACATATCCACATGTCTTTCTTTTACTGATCCTGGTTTCATAAGGAAAGCCCTTGGAAGATTATCAGAACTCGCACCTGTGGATTGGTAAAAATTGGTGATATCGATTGAACAGCTCTGTGCGTTCGTTTCTCTCTGTGACACCCACATACAAATGCCTACACTTTACCAGGAATGGAAGCGATCAGGCTGCGCTGTCCGACCAGAATTGTTTTACGTCCTGTGGATGACTTTGCATTGCCCACTTCCTGCTTTACTGCTTCCTGTGCAGGCATCCCTGCTAAATTATAGTCTGTACCTTTGGATGTCTGGAATATATTTTCCATTTTTCTAAATACTATATGCCTAAAGTAGTCATCTGCTGTCATTATAATTCTGGAAGATTTATTGCTGAGGTCGACAGTGGATCTTCCAAGGTCTTACTCTTTGATGTTTTGTACTTGGGCAAGTGGTCAGGGATCATGGCCCATTTATCACTGCATTTCTCATCCCTGTACTCAGGGTCAGGCATATGGTGGGTCATCTGTGAATGTTCAGCTGTTTGCTTTGGTAGACTCTGGTTAGTCTTTACTCAGCCTAATGAAGTAAAGTTTGTTTTTCAAGGCAGTGTTTTCTTCTTTTTTTGTGTCCACCTGCTCTCCCTACCGTATGTCTTCATTTTCAGTGCTGTTTTTTGTCTTTATGGATACTAACTTCTAAAAGGGTGGAAGAGCGGCAAAGATACAGAGGATGCACCTCTCCTACTAATCAACTTACCCCAGCTTCTCCAGTAAGGAAAGGAGGGAAGAGACAGGGAGGAAGGGGAAGGGGAAGAAAAAAGGAAGTGAGAGAGGGGAGTAGAGAAAGAGAAGAAGCATCCTCTATCGTCCTGAGAAGACTTTATTATTGCTCTACAACTTTTGTGCCCCCTTTGTGTAAACTCTGGTCTGTTCCCATGTTTTCAGTGCATTTTGTGGGTATGAGCTAAGAGAGCTTTGGGACATATCTATATTAGAAAATAAAATAACTGTTAACATAAGGACTATATCTTTTCTTTTTTCTTTTTTCCCTCAACTGGTTGATTCATTCGGTAGAAAACATGGAATAGTAGTGCCAGGGTTAGCTTTGCCTGGAGAAATGTTCTGTTTGCCTGTGCTTCTACAGATTTATAACTGTCAAGGAGGACAGCCTGGTTGTGAATGAACTTGTAGAGTTGATAGCTTTATGCACCCCTTACCAACCAGTGGGAAGAACCCAGATACCATTTTCCTAATGATAGGGAGGCAGGAGGCTTGCTTTTGTAACAAAAGGATCATAATTTGGTGTACTGGAACTAGCTTGTTAGCAACTCACAAGAGCCAATTGTTAATTTTTTAGGAAATTTTTGATCTGGTTATAAACATAGCCTTTAAAGAAATTAAGTTATATAAACTTAGTTTTTGCTTTTAATATAATTAATTATAATAAATATTCAAAATGCATCACTTCCTAGTTATTTTGCTACTGTCTATGTCCTTGAGGTTATCGTGTGATAGAAATACTGCATAATGATGTGCTACTGACCATCTCTTCCCAACCCTGCACTTAGTGACATCACTTCTTGAAATGATGTAGCTTGAAATCAGCCATGATTGGAGTATTTACACCACAAAAGTTGGTGAATTGTACAAATCCAGACTGGATCTCTTGTTCTGTTGATTATCTAGACTTTTAAAAAATGAAGGAGAAAATGTTATTAATATAGATTAAATTTAAAAGTGTGTTATATCTCTATTCATCTCATTGTGGATAACACAAAAAGTTGAGGAAATATTCTTCCTGTATTTTAAAACTGTTACCTAATTCAACTAAGACATTATTTGCCTCATTGACAAATGAAGTTCTGACATATTTCTTTTCTTTGTTGCTCTCCTTTCATTTCACTGGTTTGAAAATATCAGTCGAGTTTCACATGAGAATTATACTCATTCTTCAAATGCAGTCATAGACTGGCTATAGATAAAGGAGTTCCATACATTACAACAGAAGCATTCTGTGAAATCAGTTGGCTATTTGGTTGGACATTACAATAAAGAGTATTAGGTACTTTGTTATTATATGTAAATTGGTACACGTCCTTTATATCACTAAAATTTGTAATAAATATATGTAAATGTGTTACGCATACATCTTTTTCCAGGTTGCTGGTTGTTAAACATTTACCAGCACACCACTGTTTAAAATCCAAATGGGCAGTGTCTGGCTAGCTTAGTTTGTAGAGCATGAGACTCTTAAAATCCAAATGGAAATCAAGGTGAGTGGTGACCTTGTGTAAATGGTGACATTTTTGCTTTCAGTATGACAAGAGGATCAAATGCAGTATAGGAAATCTTCCTGATTACAGAATATGAAGTTGGGATTTTGAATGCTAGCTACTGTAGAACACTTGAAGGACAAAGTGTTTATTGGTTCTTGAAGCATGTGTACCACATTCAAAATAACTAATTAGAGGGTGTTGAAGAGAGGTGTTAAATATCATTAGAACCTCATCAAGGCTTTGGAGTCCAATGAATTGAAAGATAGTTGAGTGAGGAGGAGCTTTGGACACAAAGCAGGCAGTTTAGTTATCCAAAGCATTTATGTCAAGTAGCAAATGCTTTGAGGATTTATCTATTTGCAGTTTTCTCTCAGAGCCTAATCCATGAGGAATACGGAGTGGGGGTAGGATGGAGGCTAGCCTTTATTTTGCATTGCTCTGAGAAGTAGTGCAATAAAAGAATAAATTCAGTGTTCTGGAAACATTATAAATGAAAAATCTTGTAATATGAAGAAAGGGTTTTTTTTTTTTTAAGTAGGATTAGAAATTCAAAGCAAAATGGTCTTCTCTTTCTATTTAACCAGCTAAGAAAGCTCAAGTAAAAGTATATTTTTGTGAGAGATTTTTGCTTAAAGAGAAGAGTTATTTCCATTCGTCTGTTAAGACTCAGTGTTCAGGAATGTTTTGCTTAATCTACTTTAACTAGAAACAAAATGTGCTTGCTAAAGTTTGTAAGTAGAATTGCAAGGTGATCTAATAACTTTGAAAGTCACTTTTAGTAAATGGACATCCAAGTTTTGTTAATGGAATGGTAAATGTGAAGAAATGAAATCCCAGTTGATGCCAGTTAATGTTAACTTAGGAAAGAAAAAAATTTGGTGAGTTTTTCTTTAAAGTAAGTGTGTGTGTTTTAAAATGTCGACATGTCTGGTGTTGTGTTGTACATTTGCTTTGTGTCTGTGTGGGAAGTGGTGAGGTATTATTAACATTATGGTTCCCTACCTCCAAGATCCATTCCAAAAATAATTTTATTAATCCTAAGAATGTAACTGTGGAAATAAAATGGCTTTTCAGTCCTGTGTTGACTTACGTGCCTACAATGTTGATTTGCTAATACCTGGAACTTCCAAATTAAATCTTATGGTATATGGGTGATTTATTGTAATCTCTCCTACAAGGAAATTCATCTTTAAAACGTTAGAAAATCACCCTAAGTTGGGGAATGAGGAGCATTTCTAATTCAAAGCAGGAGTCAGGCTAAGATCACATGTCTCTGTAGAGGAAAGAGGGGAGGTTTTACTTGTTGCATATGTTTTAAAAATATTTATAGATACAGCTGGACTTTTAGTACTTTACTTCTGGTTTTAACGATGGAATTCCCAAAGGACTGAAATTGTTCCAAACAGTCTGATCTGTGTCTGAAGTTCAAGAACAGTGTATAGTGGATCTAAAAACTTTCATCCTCCTTGGAAACTTTGAATGGGAAAGCTGGCCTTTTAGTCCTGTGTTTCTTGAATTTCCTGTTAACAGAACACCTCTTTGCCTCCTATTCAGTCCTTAACCAACTGCAGACTGACTTTGGTCTTCTCTACTAAAACATTTTTTATATATGGTCATCAGTAAATTCCTAAGTCATAAAATCTAGTGATTTTCCTTATTTCCCATCCATCCAGTCACTGGTCATTTTATTCTGTGCCTATTATGTAACTTGATGCTAGGGATTCGTTAGTAAATGAGGCAGATATATTCCTTGACATCGTGGAGCTTTCAGTCTTCCAACACCATTGACCTTCCTCCCTCAAATTTCATGAAATCACCAACCTCTCATTTGTGAAATCATTCATTAACGGTTCTTTTTAAAATGCTGATTCCCGCACCCACCTCTGCCTCCATGATTCTGCCTCAGGCCCACTCATTAGGTGATGATATATTTTCTTGATACTTTCTAGTTGATTTCATATGGCCAAGGCTTTCAGGTTACCTGACTATACACATATTGCATATATATATATGCTCAAATTAACTTCACATATAGTGATGTAGTATAATTGTAGACAGTTTTATTTTCTTTAGTTTTTAATAGCTTTATTGAGGTATAATTCACATATAATGAACTGCTCATATGTAGACTTTACAATTTGATAAGTTTTGACATATGCATATACCCATGAGACCATTACCACTATCAAGATAATGAACATATCCATCACCCCCAGAAATTTCCTCCCGTCCCTTTGCAGTTCCTACCTCTATCACCTTCAGTCCCACCCCCATACCCTCCCCTGTCTCCAGGCAATCACTGAATTGCTTTCTGTCACTAGAGAATAGTATGCATTTTCTAGAAATTTACGTAAGTGAAATCATACGGTATGTACTCTTGTTTTCTTGGCATGGCTACTTTCACGTAGCATAATTACTCTGGGGTTTATCCATATCATTGTGTATATTAACAGTTCCTTTCTTTTTATTGCTCTTACTATTCCATTCTGTACCACAGTTTGTTTATACATTCACATATTGGTGGCCATTTGGGTTGTTTCTATTTTTTTTTGTTATTTTGAATATTTATGTACAAGTAGAGCATGCATTTTTTTCTCTTGGGAGTGGAATGACTGGATAATGTGGTAGGTGTATGTTAAATGTTTTAAGAAAATGCCAAACAGTAATCAAAGTGGTTGTACCATTATACATAGCTACCAGCATTGTGTGAGAGTTCCATTGCTTCCATATCCTCTGTAATACTTGGGATGGTCAGTCTTTTTCATTTTGCGGTTCTAATAGTTGTATAGTGGTATCTCACTGTGGTTTTGAATTGTATTTCCCCAATGACCGATGATGTTAAACATTTTCATGTGTTTACTTTTCATCTATTTTGTCTCCTTTGGTTTAAATCCCTTGCCTATTTTTTTTAAAAATGGACTGTTTATTTTTTGTATTATTGAATTTTGAGAGTTCTTTATTCTGGATACAAGACCTTCATCAGATATATGATTTGCACATATTTTCTCCCAGTTTGTGGCTTGTCTTTTTATTTTCTTAACAATATCTTGTAAAAGCAGAGTTTTAAATTTTCATGCATTCTAATTTATCAGTTTTTTAATGGATTATTCTTTTCGTGTCATATCTAAGAAATCATTTGTAATCCAAGGCTGCAGGTTTTTTCATATGCTTTCTCATGGAAGAGTTATAGTTTTAGGTTTTACATTTAGGTCTCTCATCTATTTTGAATTAATTTTTGTATATGATGCAATGTATGTAATAAATCATTTTCTTTTTTTTTTTAAAGCTAATTGTTCCAGCACCATTTCTGGAAATGCTGTGCTTTCTGCACTGAATTGCTTTTACATCTTTGTCAAAAATCAGTTGTCTATATATGTGTGGGTCCAATTTTAGAATCTCAATTATGTTCCATTGATTATCTTGGTGTTGCCAAACTAAGGACCATGGGACAAATACAACTCACAGCCTGTTTTTATACAGAGTTAAACAGAAATTAAGAGAAGAAGAAAAGAAGAAATGTGACAGAGACCATATGTGGTGTGCAAAGCCTAGAAATATTTACTATCTGGTCCTTCTCAGAAAAAAATTTCCTAAGCCTGGTCTATCTTGATGTCAGTACCACATGTCTCGATTACAGTATCTTGAAATCAAGGAATGCTAATCTTCCAACTTTATTCTTTTTCAAAATTGTTTTGGCTAGTCTTTGTCCTTTTCATTTCCATATGAATTTTAGCATCACTTTGTCAGTTTCTTCAAAAAAGCACATGGGTATTTTGATTTAGATTGTATTGAATGTGTAGATCAGTTTGGGAAAAATTGACATCTTAGCAATATTGAGTCTTTTGTTTCATGAATATAGTATATTTCTTTATTTATTTAGGTTTTCTTTAATTTCTCTTAGAAATGTTTTGTAGTTTTCAGTGTACAGATCTTTAACATTTTGCCAGATTTTGCCAGATGTATTTTTGATTCTGTTGTAAATGGTGTTGTTTTATTAATTTCAATTTCTGTTCCTAGCATATACATATATAACTGATTTTTTTTATATAACTGATTTTTATATATTTATCATGTGTCCTGTAACCTTGATAAACTCACTTATTAGTGCTCATGGCTGTTTTGTGGATTCATTTGTATAGATGACAATGTCATCTGTGAATAAAGATAGTTTTACTTCTTTCTTTTCAGTCTGGATGGCTGTCATTTTGTTTTCTTGTCTTATTGCACTGTCTACAGTCTTCAGTGCAGTATTGAATAAAAGTGGTGAGAGTGCCAGTCTTAAGTGACTGCCATCACCATGGGTGTCAATGTGAGCAGATGGCACCAGGGACTATGCACCCTTCCCCCACTCCTTAAGTCCCCCAAGAAAAGGAGGAAACAGAAATCCCCAAAGCCACTAATGGCATCTTCTCTATGCCAGGCACTTGTTCTAGGCACTTGTATTACAGCAATAAATAAAACATAAAAATCTCCAAAAAAACAAAGTGGTGAGAGTGGACATCCTTACCATTTTACTGATCTTAGGTGAAAATCATTTAGTTTTCCACTGTTGTTTAGTATGTTAGCTGTATGTTTCCTGTAGATGCCCTTTATCAAGATGAGGAAGATCCTTTCTACTTCTTTCTGCTGAGAGGTTTTATCAGAAATAGATACTAGATTTTTGTCAGCTGTTATTTATGAATCTATTGAAATGATCGTATGATTTTTTTTTTCTTTTTTAGTTTGTTAATATGATAAATTTCACTGATTGATTTTCAAATGTTAAACCAACCTTTTATTCCTAGGATAAATACCACTCCATCAGGATGTATTATCCTTTTTTTATATTGTTGAATATGTTTATTATTCCGTACTTTTCTTCCAATTACTTTGCTTTTAATATCAGGATAATTCTGGCATTCTAGGATGCCATTTTTTTTGGAAAGAGTTTGTGTAGTATTAATATTAATTTTCTCTTAAATATTTCGTAGGATCTATCAGTGAAGCCATCTGGACCTAAGTTTTCTTTGTGAAAGGTTTTTAACTGCAAATTCAGTTTCTTTAATAAATAAAGGACTGTTCAGGACTATTTCTTCTTTTTTTAAAATTTATTTACTTTATTTATTTTATTTTTGGCTGTGTTGGGTTTTCGTTGCTGCGCGCAAGCTTTCTCTAGTTGCGGCAAGTGGGGGCTACTCTTTGTTTGCAGTGTGCAGGCTTCTCATTGCGGTGGCTTCTCTTTTGTGGAGCACAGGCTCTAGGTGCACGGGCTTCAGTAGTTGCAGCACACGGGCTTGGTAGTTGTGGCTCACGGACTCTAGAGCGCAGGCTCATTAGTTGTGGCGCATGGGCTTAGTTGCTCCACGGCATGTGGGATCTTCCTAGACCAGGGCTCGAACCTGTGTCCCCTGCACTGGCAGGCGGATTCTTAACCACTGCGCCACCAGGGAAGCCCAAGACTATTTCTTCTTGAGTGAGCCTTGGCAGTTTGTATCTTTCAATTGATTCATCCATTTCAAATTTATTGGCATAAAATTGTGCATATTTCCTTTATATATTGTTTATATGTTTGCTGAATATTTTTAGAATCTGCTCTGATGTGACATTTCTAATTTTTGGTATTAGTAATTCATGCCCCCGTGCTTTCTTTCCCTGATTAAGCTGGCTACAGGTATCAGTTTTACTGATCTTGTCAAAGAACCAGCTTTTCATTTTATTGATATTCTTTATTGTCTTTCAGTTTTCTCTTTCACTGATTTCTGCTCTTATTTCCTCTATTCTTCTTACTTTTGTTTTTATTTGCTCTTCTTTTTCTAGGTCCTTATGGTAGAAGCTGAAGCCATTGACCTGACACCTTTCTTCTTTTCAAATATAGTTAGTGCTATATATTTCCTCCTTAAGTACTATTTTAGGTTTATCCCACAAATTTTGATATGCTGTGTTTTCACATTCATTCAGATCAAAATACTTTCTCATTTCCCCTTTGATACCATTGTGGTCAGAGAATGTACTTTGTATCACTTGAATCCTTTTATATTTATCAAGACTTGTTTTATAACCTAGAATATGGTCTATCTGGATAAATTTTCCATGTGAACTTGGAAAAAATGTATTTTGCTGTTGTTGAATGGGGTGTTCTATAAATGCCAATTATTGTTGATTGTGTTCTTCATATCTTCTATAGCCTTTCTGACTGTTTACTTGTTACATCAGTTTTTGAAAAGGGATATTGGAATATCTATGTTTGTATATTTGTCTACTTCTCTTTTTAGCTCTATCAGTTTTTGCTTCATTTATTTTCAAGTTTTGTTATTAGATGCATAAACGTTTAAGATTTTTATGTCCTCTTGATGAGTTGAGTATTACGAAACATTTTTCTTCTGAAACTTACTTTGTCTTATGTTAATATAGCTACTAAAGTTTCTTGTAATTTGTATTAGCTTGGTGTGTCTTTTCCATTTTTTTTTTTCCTTTTTTTTTTTTTGCGGTATGCGGGCCTCTCACTGCTGTGGCCTCTCCCGTTGCAGAGCACAGGCTCCGGACACGCAGGCTCAGCAGCCATGGCTCACGGGCCCAGCCGCTCCGTGGCATGTGGGATCTTCCCAGACCAGGGCACGAACCCGTGTCCCCTGCATCGGCAGGCGGACTCTCAACCACTGTGCCACCAACAACCTATTTGTTTCTTTACATGTAGAGTATGTTTCTCATAGAGAGCATGTGTTTAGGTCCTTTTTGTTTTTATTGAGTCTGACAATCTTTGCCTTTTTAATTGTGGATATTTAGATCATTTACATTCTGTACGATTGTTGATATGGTTAGTTTTAAATATTTTATTCTCTGTATTTTTTTCTACATTTGCATCTTTTCCTCATTTTCTTCTGACTTTTTAAAATCAGTTGAATATTTTTTATGATTCCATTTTATCTCCTTTCTTGGCTTAATAGCTGTAACTCTTTGTTTTCTTATTTTAGTTGTTGCTTTAGGGGTTATAGTATACCTTATCACAGTCTACCTTCAAGTAATGTTACACAATTCATATGTAGCATAAGAACCTTGCAGTAGTATATTTCCATTTCTCCCTTCTCTTTATGTTCTTGTTCTCATATATTTTTTACTTCTATGTATGTTGTAAACTCCATAGTACCTTGCTACTGATTTATAATTAATTATATTCTGAAAGGACTTAAATAACAAGGAAAAAATTTATACTTACCTGTGTTGTTATACTAGCACCTCATTCTTTGGTGCAGATCTGTATTTTTGTGTTATCACTTGTCTTCTGCCTAAAGGACATCCCTTAACATTTCTTATAGTGCAGGTGTGGGGCGATTAGTTCTTTCAGCTTTTGTAGTTTTGAAAAAGTCTTCATTTTACTTTTGTTTTTGCGAGACATTTTAATTGTGTACTGAATTGTGGGTTGATAATTTTTTTCTACCAGTACGTTAAAAATATTCCACTGTTTGCTCAATTGCATTGTTTTCCATGGCAAAATCAGCTGTCATCCTTATTTTTTCCTCTATATATAATGTGTCTTTTTTTTTCTGTATGCTTTTAAGAGTTTCTCTATTATTCATTTTGAACAATTTGATTATGACCTACATTGGTGTAGTTTTCTTTATGTTTCTTGGGCTCAGGGTTCTTTGACCCTCTTATATTTGTGCGTTTATAGTTTTTTGTCAGATTTAGAAAATTTTCAGCCTATTTTGATTATCTTCACCTAATTGTTTCCTTTCCTAACGGTCCAATTTAATAATATACTAATGAAGAAATTTTCAAATAGTCCATATAGAAGTTACTACCAAGCATTTGATATTTAGAGTGACAGAATCTAGTCTCAACACTTGGAACAAAACACTGTTTTCACATTTAAACTCTGGGATTGGTGAGGTTTTAAAGGAAGCTCGTGTATTAGAGCCTCTGCTTTTATAATCACGTTTTCCTTTTCGGCTTATGTACCTCCTGATATTCTTGGAAGTTAGGTGAGGAAAAAATGGCCCTCAAGCCTGAGATGGTGGCTGGCCATCTGGATACTGTGGTGATTATCTGAGCACCTACTTTCAGTTCTGAGTCACATCAGCACTAAATTTCCTAAAGTGCTATCTGTATCTTCCCAGTGTTGTATTTCTATGAAGGTTCCCATCTTGTTAGAATGTAAAATTTAGTGGAAATATTTCTAGGTGTGTACTTTGTCCCAGTCCTATAATTTGCTCTGGTGATATACAAGGGGAAGAGCCTTAAATATTCATCTGCTGGTTAACAAGTAGAGGGTGTTACTCTTTTAATCTCACTTATATTTTGCTATATCTATAACAGAGAAAAGTTCTGTAAACAGCAGTCAAATCTCTCAAATTATATGAATGCGTTCCTTACAGGTCGATGACTAAGGAGATGGCTGTATAAAAATGATACTTTCAGCAGTACATTTTTATTCTCTTCCTTTTTAGTAAACCGGCTTTGACAGATGAAAAGGAATCTCTGCTATAGCTCAGATTTCCTATGTTGGCATACTTCAGCCATAAACTTAATTATCACAAGAATTTTCAAATGACTCCAACTCTTTCTGCACTTGGTACCAGAGGATACCAAATTCTATTTTTGAGCTGATAAAATCCTCCTTCTGAAAGCATTTGTTTATTATATTACAGCTTCACATGAGCTGCGCTCCATCCTGACCCTGTGTTAAGTGTCTGTGGTAGATTTCATTACATCCATATACTGGAAGTCCTGCCAATATACTGGCAGCAAAATCCTAGTGGAAAATAAATGGCAATAAAAAAGAGAAATGATAGCCTCTGTGAGTGGTGAGGAGCCCAGCTTTATTGAGACTGGACAACCCCAGAGTAGTGACTTGGCATGCAGACATGAGCTTAAGACAGTGTGAGTGAAAGCTGATACTGGAATAACGACTCCGTGGCACAGACATGGGAATAATTTAATTAATTGCACTGAAATTTCTTTGATGAATAGTTATGTGGTGGTAAGCATGAGGTCGAACAGCAGAATGAGTTTCAGCTTTTTAATGGGGCAGCACAGCTGCAGTTTTGGACACCTTCCCACTTTATTTTTCCTTGCAGCTCTCCACCGATTTACTCATCCACTTCTCTCCAGCTAAGCATCCCAATAGCGGGGCTCCCTCTCCATGTCTGCTGAGCTGAGGGGCAAGTACATTTGGCCATGGGAAGAAGGCTGGTGACTGGTTTGAAATAAAAACCAGATCAAACGAAAATTGTAGGATGGTTTCCTTATAATGGCTGTACCTCCCCTCCTCCCCAAATCTCTAGGATGCTTTACTTCTAAGTTGTACAAAGATTTTAATAAAAATTTCTTGTCCCTGGAGAAAGAGGCATGTCTTTGTTGTCAGAGAGCTGGAGGGAAATGAGCAGTGCAGCCCAGCTGGAGCACTAACATAAATCCCATGATTCCTAGCCCGTATTTTCAGACAGATCAATCACTTATGGCTGTAACCAGTCTCTCACCATCTTCTTGCTGTGCAGGGCTCCATTTCCAGACTTGGCAGCTGACATAACCTTCCAACTTGATAGAACTTCAGCTGCACATCTCTTCAGGTCTGCTGCCTCCATTCATTGAGGTTATACAAATGAGTTGTTAAATAAAAATCAAAAGTCAAAAATTGTGGGTGGTAATCTCTGCTTGGCTCAGTAACACCCGTGGATCCTAGGCAACATCGTCAGTTGAATTTTTTTTTTAAACAGGATGAATGATTCAGTTGTCTTCCTTCCTTCACTTTTATGGACAGGCTTTGCATGAGAGAAAAGCCTTCTCTAGAGGGAAGAAATTATCCACAGTGGATGCATTTCTTATCAATTTATAAGTTGAAAGATTAACTCAGAATAGAGAGAAAGGAGATTATGAGGAGACACGAAGGGCATGTACAGGTGAACTGTGTCTAATGCATTTCACACGGAGCGAGTCACCCCTTTTCAGCTGCTAGGCTGCCTAGGCTTAAGGCCAGGAGATTCTGTATCAAAAATAAGTGACCTCGGGCTTCCCTGGTGGCGCAGTGGTTGAGAGTCCGCCTGCCGATGCAGGGGACACGGGTTCGTGCCCCGGTGTGGGAGGATCCCACATGCCGCGGAGCGGCTGGGCCCGTGAGCCATGGCCACTGAGCCTGCGCGTCCGGAGCCTGTTGCTCCGCAACGGGAGAGGCCACAACAGTGAGAGGCCCGCGTACCGCAAAAAAAAAAAAAAAAAAAAAAAATAAATGACCTTGCTAACACCCAGGTGGCAGAGAACATGTAAGCTGTTTATAGAGTATGTCATTGTGTGAATATAGAAGTTCTGTCAAGTATCTAAACTCAACAGCCTTTGAGGACTTTACCCAGAATTTATTTAGAAGGCTTCAACAGAAGTACTCCATGTGTTGAAGCCTTCACAGCTATGTCAAGCCTTCCTGGAAGAGGTGATTAGGGACCAGATGAAGGAAATACAGAATTTTGTGAGTTGACTGGTGACACACAGGTGTGCAGCTGTTGGTAAAGCATGTATTGTTCTCTTCTGTGCTCTCCTCTTTCATTGTCTTCCCATCATTCCCATTTCTACGACATGCAGCCCTTTGAGGACATTTCCATTTTCCCTGTAGTAACCAACTGTGAAAAACTTACAGGAAGGAAAAAGGAAAATGTGGACCTCTAGAGAAGATAAATGGTTTAATATTCAACCTAAGGGGGATTCATGTATTTATATACATATTTATGTGTGTGCCATGAGTGCTTGTTTTGTATATTACTGCATGCTTTGGAAGCCTTGTCCTACTTGGGACCCATTAGTGGTGTCCTTTTGGAACAAATATTCACAAACTCTGTTAACAATTAGGGAGGTGAATCCCTGCTGGTACAGGCTGACAGCCGCAGATTCCCCTTGGGCTTATATTACTTTGGATTGATTCTAAAGAAGCAAAGGAAACATGCAGAACATACTTGATTGATTTGAAAGTTAAAAACCTGTCTATGCCTATTTTCCTCCCCATTTTTACTCTAGCCCTTCTTAGGCATCCCATAGCGAAGAGTAAAACATAAGTCATACAGTACTGTAAGGCGCTGCCACAACTCTCGCCCTACTTTGGACTTTGTTTCTTGTGGATCTGCATTTTATTACAGTTCCTTAAGTAGTATGGAAAAGGCTCACTGGTAGCCATGCATGACAGTCCCCCATCCTCAGAGCCTGCCAGCGAGTGAAAGTTTGAGAGAGAGTAAGAAATAAAAGAGGGGTGAGATTTATAGTTAGTGAGTTCAAGTTGCTTTTCCCCTCCTTGGAATGTTGCCCGCCTTATTAGGTGTTCTTTAGTGAAACAAAATGCGGTGGTAGTTTGGAGAAATTATGGATACTTTCCAGCAGTCCCCCTTCCCCACCCCACCCCACCCCACCCAAAAAAAAAAGGCTTAGAAGTCTATAAGCCTTCCCCCTTGGCTGCAGTTAGGAAGCCAGTTGACAGTATAATAGGCTTTTGGAAGTGGGTGCAATGGTTTGTGTGTTCTGTTTGATGTTGCAAATACCAAGCCCTCAGGGAGATCTGCAAAGAGGATGCTCTGTTCTTAAAGAAAGGAAAAGATTAACCTGAATCCTGAACTGAAAAATTCCTGAATTCTAAAGGACTTAGGTGCAAGCAAGGAATGATCTCATTTACTTCTGTGGAAATAACATTTGGCAAGCTGCCTGCCACTGCTACAGACAAGCCAGAGGGCTGGGCAAATATTTTTTAATGATTTTTGACTAATGAAAGGCAATCACCAATAAACTCGAGAGGACTAGGTCATAGATTAAGGGTGGGTGTGGGTGGGTGTCTGTGTGGTTAAGGCTTTCTTTGTAGATATGTATACTCGTACACACATTTGTACTCATACACACATAACAGTCTTATAAACCTTGTATACTTCTTGGAGCCTACCTAATAATGCTTTGCTTTATATTCAGAGACGGTGTTCCTTAGTGCTCATTATGAGAGGGTTTGACACATCTTATCTTGGAGATATTTTTAGGAGTGGTAATGAGTGGGCATTGAGCTATACATTGATTTAACAGACATTTATTGAGTACCTACTGTATGCCAGATACTGTGCTAGGCACTGGGGATACAATGGTGAGAAAAAAGACATGCAGTCTCTGCTCTACTGTGGTTTCTCAACTGTTGGAGGGACAGACTAAAATAAATAATCATGTAACTGTATACTCACAAATTTTATATTGGCTTGGAATTCAATAAAAATGTATTAAGCATCTTTGAATGCTCTAAACTCTGTGATAGGCTCTTAAAAGAAAAAAGCACCTCACCTAATTCCTGTTGAAGTCAATGGTTTGCAGTTTACAAGGAATAAACTGGCTGTGTTTGGTTATGGAATTGAGTAAAGCCACTTGATCCACACTAGCTCTAGATAGTAATTTAGCACACAGGTCTAAGAGCAGCAAGATAGCATTCTCGCAGGATGTGTAGTTATAGACATACATAAGCCTGATGTATTTACTGAAGATATTCTTATATTGCCCTCTTCACTTGTATCTCCGCAACTTTGGGTTTAAGACCTGGTCTGCTTCTTTCTGGCCGTGTGAACTGGGACAAATAGTCAGCCTCTCTGAGTAAAGTTTTACATCTGCAAACTGGAGGTAGTTCTAATGCTTCATAGGATTATGAAGTTTGAACGAAGTCATGTATGTGGAGGTACTTTGTAAAGGACAAGACTTGGGTGAGATTGTATTATTTTCACTGTCATTCAGATTTTCTAGAGGGAATAACATTTATTGAGACCAACTATATTCCATTTTCTTAAATCGGGAAAAAAAAATCAGAAGAAAGATAGTGCTGAGTTCATGTAGAACTTGGAAGTCATCGGATCTTTCCTCTATAGGGTAGAAGACTTTGAATATAACATTGAAATTAGGGTAGAAATGAAGTTTCCCTACAGGTGGAATAACCAGCATCAACATGTATGTACTATCCTTAGAATGTGGTCTTGTGGCAGCAGTGACACTAAGCTTTGCTGGCTTGAATTTGTTCCCCCTAGAAACGGGTGAAATTGAAAAGAATCATTATGAATGCATTCTCAGTGACTGGGTTCTGACACCTTGGCCAAGAGGTTCATACTCTGCAGCATTGAATAAAGTGGTATACTTAAAATAAGAATGAGAAATACGAAGCCACACAAGAATAGTCATTATTTAAACAGCGAACCTTCATGTGAGATTACACTGGGTGATACTAATCTGCAAAGTTGTGTTTTCTGGGAGGAAAATCAATATGAATATAAGAAGTCAGCGTGCTTCCTGCAGTGCATTTTGTGTCTGCGTGAACTGTGATGTGATCTCTTGGCCTTTTGAATCATTTTGTTTAAAGGCCTTCATAGATCATTCTGTCCTTGGTGGTGGGTGACTTTTTCCTAAGATTCTCCCTAGGTAGACTAAACTGAAAAAGCACATGCCTTTTGATCTTTACTTTGCATGTTTTTATGTGTATGCATGCATACGTGTAATATATAAAGGTCATCACAAAGCAGACTGGGCACTTAGCACTTTCACTAACTCCACATGGTCAGAGACTGAATTGGAGAGGGTATTTCTTTCTCCTTACTTTGTCATTGACATCTAATACTGAGTATATCTGTGCAGTTAATAAGTGGTGTGTCTTACAATCAATTTGAATATTTAACTCATCTCTGTATTCTACACATTGCCAGCCCTATTCCTGGCTGATAACAGGCACTCCATAATTAGTGAATGAGATTTGCCTTTGCTCCTTTTCCTTCCTGCCACCCTGACTTCAAGTTAGTTCAGGTCTGAATGGCTTGCTGGTAACCGAGAGCTAAATTTAATGTTAATCCAGGGTCAAACTCTGATCCACGCATTTGAGGCTTAGCTGCTCTCACCATGCATGTACAGGTAGTCATCAGGCTGCTCCCTTCCGGGAGAAAATGTAGCAGTCTAGAGAGCACCACAGTCCAGTGGGCGGAACTACTGGTAAGTCTGTACTAGAACAGATCAGGTTGCAGCTACCTTAAAGTATTTGCTAATGGAAACTCTGCCTAAGGCAGCATCTTAAATAATATGTACAATGGGCATGGTGTCTCCAAAACACGTTGCAACATTTATTAGCAGAGTGTGAGCTAAGGTAAACTCCCATTAAAAAAAAAAAAATCTTTGTAATGGTTAGCAGGGGCCCAGTATAATTTAAGGTATTCTTTGGAGTTTATCAATATAGCCTCATAAAAAGCCTGAATATAAGGGAACTGTGACTTTAAGTCATTAGAAGCCCAGTGGTTTGATAAAATAACAGGAAACAGACAATTTATTATGAGCCAGTCTCAGTAGCTCTAGATTATCTATAAAACTTTTATGGCCTTCCCCAAGTGGCAAGAAGCCATAAAACTTGCCTGAATGAGGGACTTGTTAATTTACTTGTTAAAGCAAATTAAAAATTTATAAGTGCTTTTAGGTAAATGAGATCTTCTCTCATTGCTGCCCTTGCGGGGCCCTGGAGTCCTAAGAGGGGAGAGTGGCTATGCTCAGACACCACTGTAGAACAATAAAAGCTATTAAATTGTTCCAGTTTATTACAACAGAGCTGTGCAGCTGTTGCCATGGCTAGCTGTGGGGTAACAGTGGTTGACAGCCTGGAATTTCACTAGGTTTTCTGTCTCACTCAAGAAAGAAAAAAAGGAAAGGGATGATTTTTTACCTTTGCAATTCTTTAGTAGTTGGTGTTATAGACCGTGTCTTTTATTTTTTCTTGGCCTCATGAACCCAGAGGTTTTAAGCTACTTTTTCCTGTTCCCAGAAGTGTTTCTTTTAATTCCACAAATTGTTGGTACTTATAAATTCCTACCCATCATCATACCTTTTAGCCATTTAGTCCATGGACAAAGCCCCACACCCTAGGGTGTTTCTATAACCTCATCAACATTTCTTTTAAAAACTCTCTCTCTTTTTCCTTTCCCTTATCTAGCTTTGGAGATTAGGAGAAGGAGGTAAGAAAGGGAATCTGGTACACGTTCTTGTGGATTCAATTCCAAAGGTTGTGTGGAATCAATATTTTTTTAGAATTGAAAGCTTAAAGGTAAAGGTAAACTTTCCCTCCTTTGGTTGAAAAATCAACTTAGGTTAAAATTCTTGGATCTAAATATCTTCCCTGATTTTTTTCTGTTTCTCACTCATTGAATTTCTTCCAGAGGTAACTGGAGTAACAGGTTTTTGAGTATTGACTTTGGCTGGTGGGGGTCCTTTTTCAGCTTAAGGTCCTGTAGCTCAGGGGTTCTTGTTCTTGCCTCTTGGACTTGCTTCACAGCAAGCAGTCTTCTCTCTGCTCTAGTGATAGCAAAGATTTCAGGAAATAGAAAATAGCTTATTCTTTCACATAGATCAGAAGGTTTCATTTAGGAAGACCTTTTGCATTTGTATGGCAAAATAAGTATGTTGTGTCTCAATTATAGACCCTATTTAATATTAAATAAAAAGGATGGATATCACAAGTCTACTTAAATTTTGAAGATCTCTTTAGAAAAGTGAGGTTCTGAAAACATTTTCTTCTGGTAATATTTCCAGTCACTGCAGTGGAAAAGTATGTTTTATTAACTTTTAGAACAGAAATGATAAAAAGGCATAATTGGTACAAGTGTTTATTCTTCTGCAGTATCCACCCTTCAGTTACTTACATACATATTCATATCTCTGATTTGGATTCCATCTGAAACTATCTTTGAAAAGCATATTGAAAGTAAGTGTCATAGAAAGTTGGGGGTTAGAGGAAAAGCGATAAAAAATGGCCAATAAATAAATATGCTTAAATAGTATTCCAGGGTTTTAGAAAGCATAAGTTTCAAACAAGAAGATTCCTTAAGGTTAAAATTTGTTTCGATAGTGACTCTTCTCCTGGTCATGATTATTTTAGAAATACCGCTGTGTGCTTATTGTATCTCTCATTGAACTTCATGAACTCCTACTCTTTTGAATCTTAATGTCTTTTGCATTTGCAGTCTTTCATCTTCAAAAATGCTTGGTTATAGCCATCTTTACACAAATTATCTTTGTGCTTTAGGTACTTTTTGGATTTGGTCTGACATCCTTATGGATGGAACTTTAAGAGTGGAGCTTAAATAGATCTCTTTTTATTGTATTACCCCATAGACGTGACCACAGGAAGCAGAGAGCTTTAATGGCTGTTCCATTCTTTTGTTCAAGACGACCAAACTGAGTTGCAAGTATAGAAAAAGTTGATAAATTTTAAAAATTTGAATAAAAAAAGCAAATGAATTTGGGCCAAAGGTCAGTTGCTGAGGAACCACTGTAGTTTCTGAGGAGATCCAGAAAGGACTTTGTTACAATACGGCAGTAACGAGGTACCCAAAGATAGCTATAATGAAGTACTGATACACTTTTCACAGTAAAATAACAGTGCTTCAAAAATATTTGTTTCTGGGCTTCCCTGGTGGCACAGTGGTTAAGAATCTGCCTGACAAGTGCAGGTAACACGGGTTCAAGCCCTGGTCCGGGAAGATCCCACATGCCATGGAGCAACTAAGCCCGTGCGCCACAACTGCTGAGCCTGAGCTCTAGAGCCCACGAGCCACAACTACTGAGCCCGCTTGCCACAACTGCTGAAGCCCGCGCACCTAGAGCCCGTGCTCCGCAGCAGGAGAGGCCACCGCAATCAGAGGCCCTCACTCCACAGTGAAGACTAGTCCCCGCTCTTCACAACTGGAGAAAGCCTGCGCGTAGCAATGAAGACCCAAAGCATCACAAATAAATAAATTTATTTAAAAAAAAAAAAAAAAAAAAAAAAAAATATTTGTTTCTAACAGAGTTCACATTAGAGATTTAGTGTATATGCTTACTCGTTAGTAATATTGATATGTTGTATAATGATTATTTAATTGCTAATTTTCCTATGCTAATTGATGTTTTTCTATAAAACTAAATTCTTTAGCTCTTTACATTTATTGAATGCCATCTGGCTTATGAATTTTCATGAGAACTGCCAAAAAAAGGTACAGACCCCTCCCCCATCTTTCTTCTAAAAAGGTAGTAAGTAAATATGTATCCATAATGACTTTTTTTTTTTTCATAATGACTTTTTAATGTGTCATCAGGGATTTATTTTTTTTTCCCCCCCGTGGAAATAAAATATCATTTCACTAAAAATATTTTCTCTCTCTACCGACTTGAATTTCCTTCCCATGTCATCACTAGTCATTGCTATGACAATATACCCTTTTATTCTTCTAAAAAATATTCTCTGTATTATTGCTCTGGCTAAGTATTTGGCAAATAATACATTTAAAATATGTTTATCTTGATTGTTAGGCAAAACCCCACAATTATTTTGTAGTTTTAAAAGTAGCTTTATGTATTTATCCATAACATTTTTGTTTAAAGCCATCATTAAGCTTTCATGGTACAGGAGCAAAGAAGTATGAAGTAGATGCTGCATACAATCCTTTTACTTTGCAGTATTTAGTGTTTTTGGTGATTTCCTTTTACAACGAGCTATGAGCTCTCTGGCATCTCTATGTAGGTAGTTTTAGAATGTAATTTCTTTGCTTAGATAACATGTATATGTGTATGTATATATATATGTACATTGTCTTAGTCCATTTTGGCTGCTATAACAAAACATCGTAGACTTGGGTGGCTTATAAACAACATAAATTTATTTTTCACAGTCCTGGAGGCTGGGAAGTCCAAGATCAAGGAGCAGGCAGATTCTGTGTTTGCTAAGGGCCTACTTCGTGGTTCAGAGGAGATAGCCTTCTTTTCCCGTTTTCTCACACAGTAGATGGAGTGAGGGAACTCTCTGGGATCTCTTTCATAAGGGCACTGATCCCACTCATAAGAGCTCCACCTCATAGCCTAATCACCTCCCAAAGGCCCCACCTTCTAATAACATCACATTGGGGCTTAGGTTTCAACATACGAATTTGAACGGGACGCAAACATTCAGTCTATAGCATACACGCACGTGTATATTTATTATAGGCAGGAACACTAGAATTTAGCAGAGCTTTCTGGATAAGTAGTATAGGCTACATGCTTCTCTACTTTTTTCCCCTCTGATAATCTTATACTAAATTCAGAGCTAGGAGTAACAGTTAAGCTATAAACCGGATAAGAACTGCTTGATGCCTATAGATTTTGAATAAGAAGTAAAAGTAGCTTATCGATTAGAGTTTATTGTTTTAACCTTACCATTAAATTAATCTAAATTTCTTACTTCAGATGGCTAAAGTAAATGAAGTTGTATTCTCAATTGCTTGGCTGGGTCTCATGTGACCAAAACAATCCTACCCCGTATTAAAACGTATTTTGATTATTAGTCATTCTGTGAGGAAATTTGAAATAGTTTTTTAGAATTTAGTTCCTAGATTAATACATTTAATATATTAAGATTCAGCTACATTAGATTATGTATCAGTTGTTCAGAATTGAGAGACACAGTTATAAAAGTAACCAAGATAGGGACTTCCCTGGCGGTCCAGTGGTTAAGATTCCGTGCTTCCACTGCAGGGGGCGCAGGTTTGATGCCTGGTAGGAAAACTAGGATCCCACGTGCCATGTGGTGTGACCAGTAAAATAAGTTAATTAATCAATCAATTAATTTAAAAAACCCAAGATATGTGATGGTATTTACTTAATTTTTTCCATTACAAAGATATCAGAATAATTATTTATAGCTAATTTGCTAATTGCTCACCCTGAAATATTTGGTCACTAAATTACAAAATGTTGTTATTTGCCCAGAAGAACGGTCACATTGTGGTTGGTTATAACATGTCTGCATTGCCCATGAATGATAATGACACTCTGGAGGATAGCATAATATTGTGGAATCACACACACACTTGGATAAAAGGCCTGGCTGTGAACCCTAGGTCTGCCTCTTCATATCTGTTTAACCTTGGGTTAAAACATGCCTCCACTTACTTTGCCTTAAAATGGTAATAATTATGTTTGCCTCACAGTTGTTGTGAGAAGAACCTATAGCTTAGTGCAGCAAATTGTAGACACTGCCTTAAGGACAATAAACGCAGTATTCAGCCAGGAACCAAGGATCATATTATGTAGCTCTGCTCACCACCACCTCTGTAGATGCCTTTGGTTGGGTCATTCATCTCTGAACTTTAATTTCTTTGTCTGTAATGGGGACAGATTACTTTGCTTACCACAGAAGATTTATGTGAGAATTAAATTTGGTAAATTGTGTACAATTTGGGGGAAGTTATATTATAGCAAACAAATATGTACAGTATTATTATAATCATAAAAATGAAAGCAGCTTACTGGTAACTGGTAACTGTCTTAACCTGCCAGATATGAGAATGCGATATGTCTAGTTGTCTTTCAGTGTTCTTGTGATTGTTGCCTTTACATGTTGTTACAGTGGTAGCAGCTGCAGTCTGGGATATTTTTGGCAGTCTGAGTCAAAAGTCAGCTGCATTATTAGACAAATATACCGTTTTTAGAAACCGCTCAATGAGAGTTTCTGTTGTATATTAAGGGGCTAATGTGGCATGGGTTTTGGGGAGAAAACACCTAATTAGAAAACTGGATCTGTTCTTAAATTGCGAATGTGTGTACATCAAAGCCATCATAAGAATAAATTTAAGTCTGATAGTGTACGTGGTTTCAGTACACATTGGCGAAATACCCTGCTGATTGCTGATTGAAAACAGTTGTTAATTCTCTACTTCACTAAATTCAGAGTGGAAAAACTTTCCTTAATAAAGAACAGATTGAGGAGATCCAAGACCTTACTGTGTGGGAATTAATGGCAGATGCATATACTGGTAGTTAAAATGTTTCATTAGATGTTAATGTCTTGCTGTGTTTTTAATTGTTCAGGAATTAGCCTCCAGAATATTAAAACCATCTGTTTGTTATCATGATGAAACAGAATGCTTAAATAGTTATTAATTTGTGTTTCTTGTCTTTTTTTTTTTTTTTTGAGGGGTAATCTGTAAAACTTTGATCTGTTCAGAGTTTAGGGAATTTGGAATGTGGAAGTGAAAAAGAATTTTAAAACACACCACTGTCCCAAATAGCTGTAGTTTTTTTTTCCTACCTGCTGTGCCTATATTATGTGTATTCTTTTTCAATTTATCTTTTTTAAGTAGGATGAGTTGTTTCTTTTTTTCCATGATGTGACGAGGATGTCATAGAGCTGTTTTCCTTTAGAACTTGATGATGAGTTTATATTCAATATCAAGGGAGATTTTATACATTTGGAGGGATGAAGGGAAGCTGAAATTTCTAAGGACATGTTGTTCTTTCTATGCTCCACTGGCTCTGTCTAACGACTGAGGGCTAGTCCTTATCGAGTCAGGCTGGTGTTGGTTCTAGTCCTGCCTCTGCTGTTTTCTGCTTTTTGTGACTTTGTTAGGATTACTTAGTCTTTTTCTGGTTTGGTTTCTCCATCTGTAAATTGGGAAATAAAATATAATTTACAGAGCTTTCCTGATTCTTAGAAATAATACGAAGATTGCATATTCTGTTAGAGTAGGCACATTAATTGCTTCATTTCTTAGTTACATGGAGCCAATGAGATATTCTAGGTACCAGTGAGAATATATGTTAGCAATATAGCTGCAAGAGCCAAGAACAGACCCTTCATTTACTAGCCTTTCCCTCATGTTGATAGCCAAACACTGGTGTGTTGAAGTTCTCACCCTGAAAATGAGCTAGTGTCATCTTATCTCTAGTTATCTGCCAGATGGGTGGATCTCCAAGGGAGAGAACACACCTCCCTTTGCATGGGATTCCAGTTTATGTTTCCAAGGGGTCTAGTATTTGTATTCTCATGTCGGAGTTCAGTTAAGAAAAATGGTCAAGTTCTTTCTTCATTAATTTATGCAAATCAGGTAAAATCATGCCAAGAGTTGGAAACTATGTACTTGAATATTTCTGCATCTTAGAGAAATGCCATGTGTTTCGACCAAGAATTTCTGATAGTGGGGAAATTTATGACTCTCTATGTAAGCTTTCTTTACCTTACCTGCCACTCATTCAAAATTGAATTATCCCATTCCCTATGCCTATTTTGTCCAGGTTAAAAATGGGAGAGGCTTCATAACTTGAAATCTTCTGGAGCCGAGTGAAAATCACTATATTGTAGTGAAGTTTGTTGTAAACCTTGAGTCTCCAATTCAGGTTCCTCAGAGGCCAGGCAAAGGATGCAAATGAGTGATGCAGGACAGCGTAGTGTATGGGGACCTCCTTGGCACAGTGCTAAAATCACCCTGTATAACTTCAGAGTTAATTCACCTAGTGCTACCATGATCAAGTGGGGATTATTCCAGGAATGCAAGGATTCTTCAATGTATGCAAATCAATCAACGTGCTACACCATATTAACAAATTGAAGGAGAAAAACCATATGATCATCTCAATAAATGCAGAGAAAGCTTTCGACAAAATTCAACACCCATTTATGATAAAAGCCCTGCAGAAAGTAGGCATAGAGGGAACTTCCGTCAACATAATAAAGGTCATATATGACAAACCCACAGCAAACATCATCCTCAATGGTGAAAAACTGAAAGCATTTCCACTAAGATCAGGAACAAGAGAAGGTTGCCCACTCTCACCACTCTTATTCAACATAGTTTTAGCCACAACAATCAGAGAGGAAAAGGAAATAGAAGGAATCCAAATCAGAAAAGAAGAAGTAAAGCTGTCACTGTTTGCAGATGACATGATACTATACATAGAGAATCCTAAAGATGCTACCAGAAAACTACTAGAGCTAATCAATGAATTTGGTAAAGTAGCAGGATACAAAATTAATGCACAGAAATCTCTGGCATTCCTATACACTAATGATGAAAAATCTGAAAGTGAAATTAAGAAAACACTCCCATTTACCATTGCAACAAAAAGAATAAAACATCTAGGAATAAACCTACTTGAGGAGACAAAAGGCCTCTATGCAGAAAATTATAAGACACTGATGAAAGAAATTAAAGATGATACAAATAGATGGAGAGATATACCATGTTCTTAGATTGGAGGAATCAACATTGTGAAAATGACTCTACTACCCAAAGCAATCTACAGATTCAATGCAATCCCTATCAAACTACCACTGGCATTTTTCACAGAACTAGAACAAAAAATTTCACAATTTGTATGGAAACACAAAAGACCCCGAATAGCCAAAGCAATCTTGAGAACGAAAAACGGAGCTGGAGGAATCAGGCTCCCTGACTTCAGACTATACTACAAAGCTACAGTAATCAAGATAGTATGGTACTGGCACAAAAACAGAAATATAGATCAATGGAACAGGATAGAAAGCCCAGAGATAAACCCGTGCACATATGGTCACCTTATCTTTCATAAAGGAGGCAAGAATATACAGTGAAGAAAGGACAGCCTCTTCAATAAGTGGTGCTGGGAAAACTGGACAGCTACATGTAAAAGTATGAGATTAGAGCACTCCCTAACACCATACACAAAAATAAGCTCAAAATGGATTAAAGACCTAAATGTAAGGCCAGACACTATAAAACTCTTAGAGGAAAACATAGCAGAACACTATGACATAAATCACAGCAAGATCCTTTTTGACCTACCTCCTAGAGAAATGGAAATAAAATCAACAAATGGGACCTACTGAAACTTCAAAGCTTTTGCACAACAAAGGAAACCATAAACAAGACCAAAAGACAACCCTCAGAATGGGAGAAAATATTTGCAAATGAAGCAACTGACAAAGGATTAATCTCCAAAATTTACAAGCAGCTCATGCAGCTCAATATCAAAAAACGAACAACCCAATCCAAAAATGGGCAGAAGACCTAAATAGACATTTCTCCAGAGAAGATATACAGATTGCCACCAGACACATGAAAGAATGCTCAACATCATTAATCATTAGAGAAATGCAAATCAAAACTACAATGAGATATCATGTCACACCGGTCAGAATGGCCATCATCAAAAAATCTAGAAACAATAAATGCTGGAGAGGGTGTGGAGAAAAGGGAACACTCTTGCACTGCAGGTGGGAGTGTAAATTGATACAGCCAGTATGGAGAACAGTATGGAGGTTCCTTAAAAAACTACAAATAGAACTACCATACGACACAGCAATCCCACTACTGGACATATACCCTGAGAAAACCATAATTCAAAAAGAGTCATGTACCAAAATGTTCATTGCAGCTCTCTTTACAATAGCCAGGAGATGGAAGCAACCTAAGTGTCCATCAACAGATGAATGGATAAAGAAGATGTGGGGCTTCCCTGGTGGCGCAGTGGTTGAGAGTCCGCCTGCCGATGCAGGGGACACGGGTTCATGCCCCGGTCCGGGAAGATCCCACATGCCGCGGAGCGGCTGGGCCTGTGAGCCATGGCCGCTGAGCCTGCGCGTCCGGAGCCTGTGCTCCGCAACGGGAGAGGCCACAAAAGTGAGAGGCCCGCGTACAGCAAAAAAAAAAAAAAAAAAAAAAAAAAAAAAGATGTGGCACATATATACAATGGAATATTACTCAGCCATAAAAGGAAACGAAATTGAGTTATTTGTAGTGAGGTGGATGGACCTAGAGTCTGTCATACAGAGTGAAGTAAGTCAGAAAGAGAAAAACAAATACCGTATGCTAACACATACATATGGAATTTAAGAAAAACAAAATGTCATGAAGAACCTAGGGGTAAGACAGGAATGAAGACACAGACCTACTAGAGAATGGACTTGAGGATGTGGGGAGGGGGAAGAGTAAGCTGTGACAAAGTGAGAGAGTGGCATGGACATATATACACGACCAAACGTAAAATAGATAGCTAGTGGGAAGCAGCCGCATAGCACAGGGAGATCAGCTCGGTGCTTTGTGACCACCTAGAGGGGTGGGATAGGCAGGGTGGGAGGGAGGGATAAGCAAGAGGGAAGAGATATGGGAACATATGTATATGTATAACTGATTCACTTTGTTATAAAGCAGAAACTAACACACCATTGTAAAGCAATTATACTCCAATAAAGATGTTAAAAAAAAAAAAATTCACCTAGTGCTCATGTTTCCAGTGGAGCGCACTGGTACTGCAGGTCATACAAATGATTACTTTTTATTATGACAAAGCTTATACCACTTTTAGGTACCTAGAAAGTACCTTCTCATTTAAAAATTTACTCAGGAGAATATATTTACTTCTATAACCAATTGGGTTTCTTTTACAAATATGATGGTGGTTGTTATTATTTTTATTATTATATCAGTGTTTGGTAGTACAGAGGTTTAAACATTTCTGTCTTTGTATGGGATGTTAGAAGGTATTTGCTGGATTGACTTCAAAAGAATAAAAATAATTTTTTTATTTTAAAAGCATTTGTTAGAAGGTAAAATAAATAGGATTTTTAAATGCTTCATATTACCAAATTATTTAAAAGTGGCAGTCCCATCAATAGGCATATATAATACTAAGAGAGCTATTAACTTCTCTTGGTAGTGGTTTTTGACCTTTTGCTGAACAAGTACTTTTAAAATTTTCAAATGCCAGGATGAAGATTTATTAAACTAACTGCAATTATATGCTACTTTTCATTTTATAATCTTATACCTGACTATCTGAAATATCTTAAATTACATATGATCACTGTTTCAAGAACAAAATCAGCAATAGTACTTTTTGAAGAATAAGTAATCTAAAGGCTTATATGATTACAGAGGCCATAAGTTAACTAGTACACATGCCACTTTTCATATTACCACTCAGCTTTTGAGGCTCTCCTTATTGGCAAATCCTGGACTAGATTTTTATGACCCAGTCACACTCTTTGTTAACAGCTCCAAAGGCCATTTCGTGGGAGATTTTAAAGACTGACTTACATGTTGTAGGCCTTAAAAGATTATGCATATTGATTGTTTAAATAAATATTTATAGAACATCTAATAAATTCTAGGCACTGTTTTAGATTCTGCAGATGTAGTAGTGAACAAAACAGGTAAGAATACTGGTACTCGCACCTTTTTTCTTTTTTTTTTTTTCTGGCTGTGTTGGGTCTTCGTTGCTGCGCGTGGACTTTCTCTAGTTGCGACGAGCGGGGGCTACTCTTCGTTGTGGTGTGCCGGCTTCTCATTGTCATGGCTTCTCTTTGTTGCCCAGTACGGGCTTTAGGCGTGCGGACTTCAGTAGTTGTGGCACGCGGGCTTAGTTGCTCTCCGATATTTGCTGTCTTCCTGGACCAGGGCTCGAACCCACGTCCCCTTCGTTGGCAGGCAGATTCTTAACCACTGCACCACCAGGGAAGTCCCTCATGTACCTTATAAACTACTTGCAGTGTGGTTGGGGTGGGAAATGAGTTTGGAGGAGACAGAAGACAAATAAAATAGGAAAACATTAGCCGGTGTTAAGTAGAGGCAGGGTTGCAACCATAAATAGGATGATCTGGGAAGTCCTCACTGAGAAAGTGATGTTTAAATAAAGATCTGAGGAAGGCCAGCTGTGAGCCATGTGCCTTTGGGGGCTAAACATTTTGAATAGAGAGTACAGCAAGTGCAAAGGCCCTGAGGTGCGAGCCAGCCTGGCTTATTTGAGGAACAGTGACGAGGCCAGTAAAACTGTTGGAGACTGAGCAAGGCAGAGAGTAGTAGAAAAAGAGGTCAAGAGAAACAATGGGGGAACCAGACAGAGTGGGGGCTACTTTGTAGGCCATTGTAATGACCTTTGTCATTACTCTTACTTTTTTATAGGAGCACTCTTGCTCCTGGGAGAGATACATGGAAATAGACAGCAAAGGCACAAGCAGGAGATTAGATAGGAAGGTATTGTTTTAATCCAGGTAAGTGAAGATGGTAGCTTTGAGCAATGTGGTAACCGTAGAGGGAAAGATTTTGGCCTAGGCAGTTGGAAAGGTGAAGTTGCTGTTAACAACAATAGGGAAACGTTGAGAAAATTACTTTAGTCATTATAAGTTTGAGATGCCTGTTCACATCTAAGTGAAATTGGAAGATGCAGCTGGATTGAGGAGACTAGAATTTTGGGAAGACATTGAGGCAAATTAAGCGTCATCAGCACATAGGTAGTATTTAAAAACATGACACTGGATGAGATCATCGAGGGTAGTGAGTATTGAGAGAAAAAAGAAGTCCAAGGACTGAGCCCTGGGGAACTAATGTTAAGAAGTGTTATGAGTGGCCAGAGAAGTAGGAGGCAAAGCAGGAGTGAAGCAAAGTGCTTTGAGGATGATCAGTTTTGTCGGATGCAACTGTTAGATAGATCAATAAGATGGGGACTGACAGTGACCACTAGGTTTAGCATTGGTAGGTAATTGATGACTGGTACTGCCTTTAAATCCAGCCAGGACAGACTTTTTCCCTCTGCCCTGCTCTGGCCCTCCTTAAGCCCTGCCCCTTTCCAGAATAGAAGAGTTCAAAGGGCCACCACCCCACCCTCCACTTGGAGCCCACCACTCCCCTTCTACACCATGCTTACTAGGTATCTGGAACTCCCGAATTCATAGCCCAAATACCCTCAATGTGGCTTTCACAGTTTATTTCCTAGGTCTATCTGCCTGAGAGAGGACTGCACCAGAGCCATGCATATGCCCAGGTTTGAATTGGGGGCACTGCTAGTGGGAATTGGGTAAAGTGGGCAGTGTGGATGGAGCCTGGAGGTTGGGCTGGCATATTATCCCATGTGCAGACGAGGCTTCTTGAGATGTGGGACAGAACTATAGACGGGAAAAGAAAGATACTAAGCCAGGGCCTGGTTCTTCTGCACTTGACATTCTGTCAAGAAACTTCAAGGAGTACAGGATTCTAAAGTAAGACCTGACCTTCAGAGTCATTATGAACATTCATGTAAGAAAGGTCAGAGGATAAGACATATTTTATTTAACACTGTATTAGCTCTATTTATGACTTTTAACTACTTAGACATACAGTTTTTGGGTCTCTTACCCCTGAGATCTGCAAATGCTTCTGACAGCCTTTTTGTTGAGCTGAACAGGAGCAATTTCATGGCCTATGGGGACAAATGCCTCATTGGAATGGGTTAAACAGAGAATGGGAGGAGAAGAATTAGAGATACTGAATAAAATGTTTTCAAGAATTTTTTGTAAAAGGATCTTGAAAAGGTAGCTGGCTTTCTTTGTTTTGTCTTGATTCACTGACTTTTCTTCTAAGGTGGGAAAAATAATAACCAGGATGTTTGTACTCTAAAATTTAAAGACTTACATTAGTTTTCTGGGGCTACCATAACAAAATGCCGCAGAGTGGGTGGCCTAAACAACAGAAATTAATTTTTTTTTTTTTTTTTTTTTTTTTATGCTTTACGCGGGCCTCTCACTGTTGTGGCCTCTCCCGTTGCGGAGGACAGGCTCCGGACGCGCAGGCTCAGCGGCCATGGCTCACGGGCCCAGCTGCTCCGCGGCATGTGGGATCCTCCCAGACCGGGGCACGAACCCGTGTCCCCTGCATCGGCAGGCGGACTCTCAACCACTGCGCCACCAGGGAAGCCCAGAAATTAATTTTCTCACATTTCTGGAGATTAGATGTCCAAGATGAAAGTATTGGCAGGTTTTCTTTCTTCTAGGGCCTCTCTTCTTCCCTTGTAGGTGGCTGTCTTCTCACTATGTCCTCACATGGCCTTTTCTCTGTGCATGTGTATATCTGATGTCTCTCCCTATGTCTCAGTCTCCTCTTATAAGGACATCAGTCAGATTGGATTAGAGCCCACCCTAACGGCCTCATTTCAAATTAATTACATTTTTAAAGTCCCTGTCTCCAGATACAGTCACATTCTGAAATAATGGAAGTTAGGGTTTCAATATATGAATTTTGGGTGGACACAATTTAGTCTAAAATAGGGATCTCAAATATTCTAGAACATATGTATGTGGGACCCATCCCACCTTTGAAAAATGTTCACAGCTTCTCAAAAGAGTTGACTGTAGTGTTTCCCAAACAAGTTCATTTCTGTCCTCCTTAAAGTAATGTAACCTAGTATGAAGTAGTCAGTAATTGGTGATGTTTAATGGTATGCAGGTTGCTAAGTGATATGAACCGAATTATGCCTCCCTGCCCCCCCAACCCAATTCAAATTCATATGTTTAAGCCCTAACCCCCAATGTATTTGGTGTAAGGAAGTAATTAAGTTTAAATGAGGTCATAAGAGTAGGGTCCTGATAGGATTAATGTTCTTTATAAGAAGAGTCATTAGAAAGATAACTCTCTTTCTCCCCTCAACATGAGGACACAGAGAGACGGTGGCTGTCTACAAGCCAGGAAGAGAGCTCTCACCAGAAATTGACCGTGCTGGAACCTTGAACTTACATTTCTAGCCTCCAGAACTATGAAAAAATTTCTGTTGTTTAAGCCACTAGTCTATGGTATTTTGTTATGGCAGCTTGAGCCAACTAAGACATTAAGATACACATGGACATCAATGTCAAAAAGCAAACAAACAATGAAAAACAACAATCAAAAACTGGGCAGAAGATCTAAATAGACATTTCTCCAGAGAAAACATACAGATGGCCAACAGACAGATGAAAAGCTACTCAACATTACTAATTATTAGAGACATGCAAATCAAAACTACCATGAGGTATCTATCACCTCACACCAGTCAGAATGGCCGTCATCAAAAAGTCTACAAATTGGGGCTTCCATGGTGGCACAGTGGTTAAGAATCTGCCTGCCAATGCAGGGGACACAGGTTTGAGCCCTGATCCGGGAAGATCCCACATGCTGTGGAGCAGCTAAGCCTGTGCGCCACAGGCACTGAAGCCTGCGCACCCTAGAGCCCATGCTCTGCAACAGGAGAAGCCACCGCGATGAGAAGCCTGTGCACCACAATGAAGGCCCAATGCACCCCGTTTGCTGCAACTACAGACAGCCTGCACACAGCGATGAAGGCCCAATGCAGCCAAAAATAAATAAATAAATAAACAAATAAATTTATTAAATAGAAAAGTCTACAAATAGTAAATGCTGGATAGGGTGTGGAGAAAAGGGAACTCTTCCTACAGTGTTGGTGGGAATGTAAATTGGTACAGCCCCTATGGAGAACAGTATGGAGGCTCCTTAAAAACTAAAAACAGAACTACCATATAATCCAGCAATCCCACTCCTGGACATAATATCTGGAAAAGATGAAAACTCTAATTTGAAAAGGTAACATGCACCCTAGTGTTTATAGCGGCACTATTTACAACAGCCAAGACATGGAAGCAACCTTAGTGTCCATTGACGGATGAATGGATAAAGAAGACGTGTTATATATACACAATGGAATATTACTCAGCCATAAAAAAGAATGAAATAATACTATTTGCAGCAACATGGATGGACCTAGAGATTATCATACTAAGTGAAATAAGTCAGTCAGGCAAAGACAAATATCATATGATATCACTTATATGTGGAATCTAAAAAATAAGATACAAATGAACTTATTTACAAAACAAAAATAGACTCACAGACATAGAAAATAATCTTGTGGTTACCAAAGGGGAAGGGGACAGGGAGAGGGATAAATTAGAAGTTTCGGATTCACAGAAAAAAAAATTTTTTTAAGTTCTATATACTTTAAAAGAAATATACAAACAATAATTCCTTAATATCACCAATACCTAGTCAATGTACATATTTCTGAGTTTGCCTCATCACTTTTTAAATTACTTTGGTCAAATTAGGTTTAAAATAAGATCTATACATGGCAAGTGGTTGAGATGTCTTATATGTCTTGTTATCTCATTCCTACTCTTATTCCGTATTTACCTTGCAGTTTATTCATTGAGGTTATCAGGTGATCTCTGGATTTTGCTGATTGTATCGCCTGGTGTGTGGTTTAACATGTGCTCTTATCCCTTATATTTCCTGTAAGCTTGTAGTATAATCTGTGGTGACCCAGATTCAGGTTATATTTTGGGGGTTAATGGTGGTGGTGTGTTCTCTATTAGGAGGGATGTATTATCTTGTTTTCTCTATTTTTATGATGATAGTAGCCATTGATGCTTGGTTCTTTGCTTAATTTTATCCTTCTCAGGAGGTCCTCCAAAGGTAATCAATAAGGTATTTGTTGGTTGGTTTTCTTTTAATATAATTGTATGCTTCCGTATTTAAACACGTTGATGTGTCTCAGTTCATTGTGTTATTATGCTGTTAATACTCAAATTGTCCCATCTTTGGTTAGTGGGCGCCCCTTAAATTTGGCTCTCAAGTCCCTTTGACAATGTCTTTCTAGGATGACAAGATATGACAGACTAATCTTACATATTTGCCTCCTCAGACTTCAGTTGGATATTTTCATAGTAGAATGGGAAAAACAAAAGTCAGAAAACATTTTAAACTTGAGGGTAATGGTTATTTTAAAGAATGCAAGGCTGTTTAAAACACTGTTCAAAAACATCTTTTGTTATAGAAAGATATAAAAAGTAAGCTTTGTGTATCCTTACTAACCAAATGATATTGTCTCAGAATCTCTTTTTAATAATCAAAATCTCATTATCAGAAGGCTAGAAACTATACCAAAGCAGTCAAACATCCCTTCATCAAATTATTCTTGCATTGCATACATTTATTATGCGTGGATTTCTGAACCTATATGAAAACAGATTTATCTTTCAGTTCACAGTCATACCCAAGGAATGGCAAACAAACACGCTTTTCTCTTTAATCTCATTCTTGTGCATTCTTTTCCCCCTTGTAGTTTAGACTTCTGTTTTGGTAGGAAATGAAAAGTCAGGTATGTTATCATGACTTTTTTTTTTTTTTCTGGTATGCGGGCCTCTCACTGCTGTGGCCTCTCCCGTTGCGGAGCACAGGCTCTGGACGTGCAGGCTCAGCGGCCGTGGCTCACGGGCCCAGCCGCTCCGCGGCACGTGGGATCCTCCCAAACCGGAACACGAACCCGTGTCCCCTGCATCGGCAGGCGGACTCTAAACCACTGCGCCACCAGGGAAGCCCATGGGAGTGATTTTATGATACATGGATTAAGAAGCAGTTTCTCCTTTTCTTGTCTTTGTAAACCTATTGTGCAGGCAGGGTTCCAAGATGGCACTCAAGATACTTGCCCCCTGTTTATTCCCATGATTAAATTTTTATATGGACAGTTGACTTTAAGAAAGGGTTCTGTTGCTTCATTAGCCTGATTTAATCATGTAAGTGTTCAACTAGGGACCTCTTTCTGGAGTAAAAGATTAAACTGATGGGACCTCTTACTTTTTAAAATAAACTGCTTTATTAAAATATTTGTTATATATAATAAAATTTATTCATTATCAGTCTACAGTTTGTTTTTTAATATATTTATAGAGTTGTACAACCATCACTATACTCCAATTTTATAACTTTGCCGTCACCTCAAAAATCTCCCTTGTGCCCACTTGCAAGTTGGAGGATTCTTACATTCTTGTGCAAAATTCTGTTAGAATTTGGTGGATTATTATTTTTTCAATGTGTCTCCTGCCATTGTTGGGTGCAGTGTTTTGTATACGTCAATTAGATGCTTTTTTTAAAAAAATAATTTATGTTTGGCTGCGTTGGGTCTTCATTGCTACGTGGGCTGTCTCTAGTTGTGATGAGTGGGGGCTACTCTTCGTTGTGGTGCACGGGCTTCTCATTGCAGTGGCTTGTTTTGTTGCGGAGCACGGGCTCTAGGCGCACGGGCTTCAGTAGTTGTGGCACACGGGCTCAGTAGTTGTGGCTTGTGGGCTCTAGAGCGCAGCCCACAGTAGTTGTGGCGCACAGGCTTAGTTGCTACATGGCATGGACCAGGGCTCGAACCCGTGTCCCCCGCATTGGCAGGCAAATTCTTAACCACTGCACCACCAGGGAAGTTCCTGGTGGACTATTTTTAAATTTATTGTTAAGTTGAATTTGTTGCATTTCATCAGAATTTTGCAGCTTTTTAAATTAAGACGATCATCCTATAATTCTCTTTTTGTTTTGTTATTGTCAGATTTGGGCACAGATTAGCTTTACATATTTTTTTTTCATGCTCTAGATCAAATTTTGTTAAAATTTTTAAAAAATTAAAGTTAGTTTAGTATAATTTTCATCAGTACCACCATAGAATAATGTTTATTATTATAATTTAGAATGTGTTCATTATCACATTTTTGTAATGATAATCATATTATTATATTATTTTCACATTGTATATTGTATTATCACATTATTATTATGTAATTATATCACGTTATTTTTTTTGGTTTTGTTTTTTATATCTTTTTATTCTAGATATATAAGAAGTATGTCTCTTTTATATTTGTGGGTTTTGCTCCCAGTTTTACTCTAATTTGTTAATTGTACAATATTTTAATTTCCAATTCATTATGTAGTTTTCATCTTTAGAAACTCCGCCCTCTAATCTTCCCCATAGTTGCTTTTTTTATTGTTGTACTACTTTTTGTTCTCTATAATTAGGCTATTTATTTCTGTTACTTCCAATTTAATAGAAAATACATGAGTTAATCTCTAGCACAGAATTTACAGATCTTGTAAAATGTTTTACTGACATATTTATAATTTTCATTTTCTTAATTTTTAGATGGTATGTTTGTCATTTTCTCTCTGACTCAATTCTAATTGTGCAGAGAATTTTAAAAAATATTTTGAAAGTTTTTTTTAAAGTCTCTAGGTGATATGGATATTTAGTTTAAAATGTCATTAATTTTTACCATCAAGAAGGCTGTTCATGTAGTTTCTAAAATTTGAAAGTCTGATATTCTTGTAGCTTACTACACCTTCAGTCTGTGGTAATACTACACCTTCAGTCTGTGGTAATGTCCCATGGATGCTCTAGAAGATGTGGTCTATATAAGTTACCAAATTTACTATGTATTGCCTGAGTCAAACTGAGTTCTTTAACTGCAGGTCCCTTTCTATTGTTTTGTTTTCTTACTGTCTGTTAGGTAGCATGCTAAAGTTTCCCAACTCCTGTTGATTTCCTTTATTACTTAAGATGTATTTTAGTTACTATATTGGGATATCAAGGTTTATATCTTTATACTTTAGTATAAAGAACAGAAGTGTAAAAGGTAAAGATTATACCTTTTATCACTATAAAATGATTACCTTTGACATATGACTTTAGCCATTTATTTAGAATATTTTGTCTTTTTTCTCTTTTAAAATTTAGGAGTGCTTTATAACTAACAAATACATTTTTGTTTGTTTTACCCAATACAAACTAGATATCCTTGCCTTTTTTTAAAAAATGGGAGCCTAATCCATGTATATTATTGTTATTATAATCAATATACTTAGCCATATGCTTGCTCTCTTGCTAGTTCCCTTATTTTTTCTCCATTTCCCTATTGATTATGTTTTAATTCTTTTACATTCAGTAGTAACTTAGGAAACAGATCCTTTTAGTATCTAAATTTAGTGATTAACTTTAAGATTACCAAATCCTTAAAATTCTTTTTCTATTAAAAACAATAACAATATAACTTCTGATTCTATGATCCCAGAGAAATTTCGCAGAAATTCCTTGCACTACCCTAGTTTCCAGAATTTAATTTTTATCTTTCTGTCACAACTTGTTATTATGCATTTAAAAGTACAGTGTTTATTTCTTAAGAAAACGTTTTTTGTGTTCAGCTTTGTAATTTTGCTTATAGTAGTTACTTCCCACTAGCTCGTTTTGATGTGTCCAGCCTTTTCATTAAGTTACTTACTTTGGTTCTGCAATACCTTTTAAAGCCTAAGCAATAAAACAGTACAAATGCCACTCAATCTATGAAACTTTCTCCACTTGGGAACAGTTTTATATGGAAACAATAAAACAACACTTTTATGAGATTAAATACTTAATGCTTTGATGTTAGTGAAGGTATATTATAAAATTTTGTTGAATAAAAGAAGATTCGGTGCTTATTGGCACCTTTAAGAAACATCATATAGGGTTCATTTAGATCCCTACAGGAAAACTCAGCAGTCTGAGATAAGATTTATGCTGCTTTGAGGAACCAAAACTGTGGTGAGAGATTACTTTCGGATGCTCTTCTGCATTGCAGTTCATAATTCACATCATTCCTCTAGAGTTCGAGGCATAGGTATCTCTTCCACATACTTCATCATTTTGAGAGTTTTGTTTGAAGGGTTAATGACACCTTCTGAACATCTAGCATCTTGCTGGGACTCTCCAGACTCAAGCTGAAAAGAGTGGCATAGCCTGGCTAACAAATCTTAGCAGATGTGCACAGAATTGCCCCACCTTACTTCCCTCAGTCCAGGATGATGGGACTTTCTTACATGTTCATCAGCCATGATAAAACCATGGAATGTTATTTTCCTAATTAGCCATCAATAACAGTTAACTCTAATGACAATGCAGTCTCAGAGTTTGGAAAATATATTGTTGACAATGAAATCTAATGAAAACAAGATGGCTTCTTATATTTTATAAAAGGTGATAATCTTACTGATAGAATTACTGCCACTCATGCCAGATGCTAGGTTCCTTTAACTTTGTTTTGTTCTAGTTCCAATTCCTAAACTATATAATATCCTAATGGGTAGAAACGTCTGGAACTAGAGAGTGAATTATAGTAATTTTTATTTATTTATTTATTATTATTATTTTTTTTTGGTACGCGGGCCTCTTACTGTTGTGGCCTCTCCCGTTGCGGAGCGCAGGCTCAGCGGCCATGGCTCACAGGCCCAGCCGCTCCGCGGCATGTGGGATCTTCCTGGACCGGGGCACGAACCCGTGTCCCCTGCATCGGCAGGCGGACTCTCAACCACTGCGCCACCAAGGAAGCCCTATAGTAATTTTTAAATAAGTGAGGTCCTGGAATACCTAAAGGCGGATAGTAAGAAATTTCATTGCATCATTTATAGCAAAAACTTTCTTATAACAGATGCCATGGATGCTGGGATAAATCAATGCAAGCAGATTGATTTTTCTTAGGTCTTTAAATGTTTAAGCCAGCACCTGGCCTTTGTAATGTCTGGGAATTTCAGGTGAAGGATTACAGCTTCTGTGTTAGTTATGCTACCCCAATTATCCATTGGATGTGCTTGAAAATGCCAGTCTTAAACGTATTCATGGGATTCGGAAGGAATACTTCTTTGCCTGATATCTTGTGGTTTAGCTTTAGTACTTGCTGTAGTCAGTCTATTTCTTTGAAATATTGAGCTGTCTGACAGCTTAAAATCCTAAGTTTCCTTTAAACTTGAGCCTGGCTTTGGAGGAGAAAAGGGGTGACGTGGGGGTGGATTTTATGTAAGGCTCTCCAAAGAGAATTCGCTGAAGTGCTTTTGCTGGCAGGACACAGGCAAGGCTAGAAAGCTGCTTCCTCTTAGTTTTTCTTGGGGTTTTGCCCTTAGCCTAGAACAACATTTAGTCAGATAACTTACATCAGGGCCACAGGGGTCTCTTGCTGGGCCTTGTTGAAGTCATCATTTTCCTTCCATGAAGAAACATGGAAAAGACCCAAATGCAAAGTCCAGATTTTGTTAAGCCTCTTGAAACATTAGGAAAAAGTCTTGATGCTCTTATACCCTTAATTCCCACCTAGATGTTTATTTCTCTTCGAAGTTGGAGGACTTAGTTTTTATAAACATCTCTTTTTTTAATGATTTTTCTTTTTTTTAATTAAAAAAATTTTTTTTTTATTTTTTGGCTGCGTTGGGTCTTTGTTGCTGCGCGCGGGCTTTCTCTAGTTGCGGCAAGCGGGGTCTACTCTTTGTTGTGGTGCGTGGGGCTTATTATGGCGGCTTCTCTTTTTGCGGAACGTGGGCTCTAGGGCACGTGGGCTTTAGTAGTTGTGGCTTGCAGACTCTAGAGCGCAGGCTCAGTAGTTGTGGTGCACGGGCTTAGTTTACCGCGGCATGTGGGTTCTTCCCAGACCAGGGATCGAACCTGTGTCCCCTGCATTGGCAGGCAGATTCTTAACCACTGTGCCACCAGGGAAGTCCCTATAAACATCTCTTGCTCAAATGTTACCTAATAAGATTTCTTTCTTTGTGAATGCGGTTGGTTACCACAGATGTATTGAAAGTATATTCTGTGGAGAATACTAGTCTACCACTGAAACATTATCTCCAGGTTAAATGTAAACATTTAAACAAGCACTAAGAATTAAAATGAAGAGAGCAGTAGGCAGTGGAGACATGGGGTTAGCCCTAGATCTCTTGCCTAATTCTGAGCACATTTCCTCTACACATTTTTTCATCCATACATTGGAGTTAGCTTTACCTGCCTCTACTTACCTCAGAGATCCAGTGAGATAAGAGTTCTGGGGGCTTCCCTGGTGGCGCAGTGGTTGAGAATCTGCCTGCTAATTCAGGGAACATGGGTTCGAGCCCTGGTCTGGGAGGACCCCACATGCCGCGGAGCAACTAAGCCCGTGAGCCACAACTACTGAGCCTGTGCGTCTGAAGCTTGTGCTCTGCAACAAGAGAGGCCGCGATAGTGAGAGGCCCGCACACCGCGATGAAGGGTGGCCCCCGCTTGCCACAACTAGAGAAAACCTTCGCACAGAAACGAAGACCCAACACAGCCAAAAATAAATAAATAAACAAATGTGGGTTTAAAAAAAAAAAAAAAAAAGAGTTCTGGTGTTGCTTATGAATTACAGAGCCAACTCCACATACAGATTTTATCATCAGTATAAATATATTTAACGTAGACCTTTTAAAACTTGAAAATGTTATCATAATTATCAATGAAGAATGAGATGCTTGCTAGAATTTGAAGGCATATGTCAAAAAACAAATATACAGAGAAAGAGCTCTTCAAAGACCATAGTGGAAGAGACAATATCTGAGCTTTAAAAAAGTCTTGACCTGAAAAGTACAGAGAAAGTGAGAGTGAGCATTCCAGATTAAGAAAATCTAGTGTGAAGAAGTGTAGGGCAGGAATGGGCGTGGCGTGTTCAGGCGATTGAGAGGAAGTGATGTTCATTTTAGATTAAATTCCCCTTCATTACAAGTGTAAAGATGAGAACTTGAAGAGAATGACAATATTCTGAACTTTTATTCCACAGTAATAAGAAAAGGCTCATATAGCTTGCATCTGAATTAATTGAGAATTAGCAGGTTTAGCAGTAATTTAAGAGGAAACTAAGTGCTTAAGGGCTCAGAAGGATACAAAGTAAAATTAGCATCATTTTTCTTGCTTCCATTAGAGAAGACTTCCTGGAGAAAGGGATTTTAGAAGAGAGTGGTAAAAGTGGATTTGCAGAAAGGTTGAAATCAAAAAACAATGCCCTCTATATAGGGGGGATTTGGCAATAGCTGATTAGATGGTATGACCAAAAGTTAGGTCTGAACTGCAGTCTTTAAAGAGGCACATTAAAGGTACAAGGAATGCTGATTTGGATTCATTCTCCATTCATCTTGGTTCATCTTCCCCGATGGTCCCAGAGTCACATGAAAACCTGCAGGCAAAAGGTTTGCTACCTGTTACCTGTTCTGCTCTCTGAAGTTCCCTGCTACCCGGAAATATGGGGCTTGTGTTTTGCTTGAGACTTTCCATGCTCTGATCCATGCCTGTCTCCCTCCTGTTTCTTCCTATTTCCTCCCGAAAGGATCTCTATTTCAGATAAGATCATTTCCTAGCATGTTGCTTTCCCTGTCTTTTCTTTCTAACTTTCTCCCATCAAGAGTATCTTTTCCTCCCCTTTCAGCTGTATGAGCTCAATCTGCTTTTAAAATCCAAGGCTTCAGACATCACCTTTCCTCCTAACATCACTGACTCGTTTTTTGGTTATCATTTAGGATGTATGTATTTCCTTGTGTTTCTATATTTGTTTGTCTTGCACTGTCTTTCTCTTGCTAGATTGAGAACATAGTGAAGGTGCCATGTGTTGTAACTTATATCACATTGCTTGGGTTCTCTGCAAATGTGGTTGGTGATGACATTATAGACTAATGGTCCATATGAAGTTGACTCATAGTCTTGTATAGACTAATGGTTTGCTCTTGTGTTTTGTGTGTTTGTTCATTTTGAATGGAAAACCAGATCTGGCTAAATGTGTACAGCATCCTGAACGTGAAAATCAGAGCCAAGTAAATGTGTAGAAACTGCTAAAATGTAAGCTTTGTGTAAGAGCAGAGACTTTTTAATTTGGTTAAGCACCATATCTCTAGCTCTTACTATCAGACTCAAATGTGGTACTTAATACATATTTGTTGAATGGATGCTGGTTTAATTTACTTAAGCTGTAGGTCTTAATTTGGTATTTTAAAATATCTTTAGAATATTGTCTCAAAAAACAGGATCATTGTCTCCCTAGTGCATAAAGGATAATATACAGAGTCTCATCATCTTATCTGAGGAGAAGAAACCTTTGTTTTATATTCTGTTTTGTCATTTCTTTTTTTTTTTTATTTTTTTATTTTTTTGGCTGCGTTGGGTCTTCATTGCTGCGTGCAGGATATCTCTAGTTGCAGTGAGCCAGGGCTACTATTTGTTGCGTTGCGCGGGCTTCTCATTGCGGTGACTTCTCTTGTTGCAGAGCATGGGCTCTAGGCCCACGGCCTCAGTAGTTGTGGCTCGTGGGCTCTAGAGTGCAGGCTCAGTAGTTGTGGTGCATGGGCTCAGTTGCTCTGCGGCATGTGGGATCTTCCCGGACCAGGGATGGAACCTGTGTCCCCTGTGTTGGCAGGGGGAATCTTAACCACTGTGCCATCAAGGAAGTCCCTGTTGTTTCTTTCTTTCTTTCTTTTTTTCCCCAGAAGAGGACAGAGGAAATAAGATGGGAAATCATATTTGGTATAACCTAGATTGGAAAAATCTCAGGAAAGATTACCCTCCAAGATTTATGTTAAACTTTTCAAGTGTTTATTGAAGGGCTGCTGCAGTCTTTTATCTACATTGACACTTTATGGTAAATGTTGTACTTATCCTACCCTCCATGTTTCTTTCTATGGCAGCTTACGTGGTACTATTCAGAAGCTGAGAAAAATGCTAAAGATTAGGACCTTAAACTGTTCACTTTTGACAAGGCTTAAGGAATAGGGGTGAAGGAGCAGTTGTGTGAGATCACTGACACTTTTCTTTTTTTCTCTTTTCTTCTGCCTTTAGCTCAAGCCAGGGCAGAACAGCTGCAGGGACAGTGACAGTGAAAGTGCCAGTGGAGAATCCAAGGGCTTCCACAGGAGCAGCTCTCGGGAAAGGCTCAGCGATGTAAGTTAAAAAAACAAAAACAAAAAACTAAACAAAACCACCAGGTCACACATCCCTTGGGTCCGATTTCAATTTTCCACCACTCTCATCCCCTCACATCACTTTGTAAATATCCAAGCATTATTACACTTCATCCTTTCTTTTTTTGCGGTACGCAGGCCTCTCACTGTTGTGGCCTCTCCCGTTGCGGAGCACAGGCTCAGCGGCCATGGCTCACGGGCCCAGCCGCTCCGCGGCATGTGGGATCTACCCGGACCAGGGCACGAACCCGTGTCCCCTGCATCGGCAGGCAGACTCTCAACCACTGTACCACCAGGGAAGCCCCACTTCATCCTTTCTTGACATATAAACATTTGAGCATTGCTTTGTAGTGTCATTCTGTTTTCTGGTTTGACCTAATATGTGTTTTGACAAATTATAAGGTTGGTGGGAGTATTTGTCAGCTTAGAAACAATGGATTACAAAAGGAAGTGATAATACTTTTGATATCAGTGTTACAAATGAAAGAAGTAGTCTGGCAGCGCTACAACTGGGAGATAACATATTTAACTATGGGCTTTTTGTCATTTCTTCATGCATGAGCTTGGTTAACAACCTTTTTTTTTATTATTATTATTTTATTTTATTCCTGCTGGAAGGGATGACTAACCAGCCACTTAAAGAGAAGGAATTAAATTTCCTGACTGATGTCTGGAGGAAAAACCCTCATGAGCACACATCATACCTCTTAAGGAGGTCTGTCAGCCTTCTAGACCTGGCTCTAACCACTCTCCAGCCTCCTGTGCACCAGGCTGAGAACCATCTGGCCCTCTTTGGGCCTCTTGCATTCTTCCCTAGTGTGTTATATAACAGGATTCTTGACCCATCTTTGCACCTGAGGGCAACATTTTAAAACTTTCTTTTAAAATAGAACAAGTAGGGAGCAATTATTATTAGTGATAACTGAGAAAGGAACATTAACATATTGAGACAGTACTCTTTTTTTCCACAATTTTTTTTGGTTTATTTGCAAAAGTATTTATTATTAGCTGAAGAAAATAATTCCAAAATAATTTGGATAGCCATTGAAGAACATTCTCAGAAATAACACTATTTTCCCTTTTGTGGTTAGCATACTCAATTTGGGAAATTTTGTTTTTCTCTTCCCTTCCATTCTCTTCTTCTCTTCTTTTCCCCTCTCCCTCTCTCCTCCCTGCCATCCTTCCTCCCTCCCTCCCTTCCTTCTTCCCAGCTATAGATTACCCTTCAGTCACCACAGGTGGTGACTTCAGGATTCTAAGCATCTTTCTTTTTTCTTTTTAAGTTGAGTTATAATTAATACACAGTATTACATTACTTTCAGGTGTACAACATAGTGGTTCAGTATTTTTATACATTATGAAATGATGACCACAATAATCTAGTTTTCATCCATCACCATACGAATTTGTTACGGTGTCATTGACTATATTCCCTATCTGCACATTACATCCCCGTGATGTATTTGTCTTATAACTGGAAGTCTGTTCCTCTTAATTCCCTTCACTGATCTTGTCTGCCCAGCACCCCCCCACAGCCACCTCCCTCCTCTTTGGCAACCGCTGGTTTGTTCTCCATATCTATGAGTCTGTTTCTGTTCTGTTTTGTTTGTTCATTTGTTTTATTTTGTAGATTTCACATATAAGTGAAATCATATGGTACTCATTTTTCTCTGTCTGACTTACTTCATTTAGCATGACACCCTCCCGTCCATTCATGTTGCTGCCAGTGTCTAGAATTCATTTTTTTTTATAGCTGAGTAATGTTCCATTGTCTGTGTGTGTCTGTGTATCACATCTTCTTTATTCATTTATCTGTTGATGAACATTTAGGTTGCTTCCATATCTTAGCTGTTGTATATAGTGCTACAATGAATGTTAGGGGTACATAGATGTTTTTGAATTAGTGTTTTTGTTTTCTTTGGATAAATACCCAGAAGTAGAGTTGCTGGATCATATGGTAGTTCTATTTTTAGTTTTCTGAGGGATCTCCATACTGCTTTCCATAGCAGCTGCACAAATTTACATTCCCACCAGTAGTTCACAGTGCTTCCCTTTTCTCCACATTCTCACCAACACTTGTTTCTTGTCTTTTTGAGAATAGCCATTCTGACAAGTATGAGGTGGTATCTCGTTCTGGTTTTGATTTGCATGTCCCTGATGATTAGTGATGTTAAGCATCTTTCATGTGCCTGTTGGCCATCTGTATGTCTTCTTTGGAAAATGGCTATTTAGGTCCTCTGCCTATTTTTTAATCAGGTTGGTAATTGTTTTGATATTGAGTTATATGAGTTCTTTATACATTTTGGATACCAATCCCTCATCAGATACATCATTTGCAAATATCTTCTCCCATTCAGTAGGTTACCTTTTCGTTTTGTTGATAGTTTCCTTCACTGTGCAAAAAGCTTTTTAGTTTGATGTAGTCCCATTTGTTTATTTTTGCTTTTTTTGTTGCCCTTGCCTGAGGAGGTATGTCCAAAAACAAAAAATGCTAAGACTACTGTCAAAGAGATTACCACCTGTGTTTTCTTCTAGGAATGTTATGGTTTCAGGTGTTATATTTAAATTTTTAATCCATTCTGAGTTTATTTTTCTATACAGTGTGAGAAAGTGGTGCAGTTTCATTCTTTTGCACGTTGCTGTTCCGTTTTCCTAACACTATTTATTAAGGAAACTGTCTTTTCCCTACCATATATTCCTGCCTCCTTTGTCATAGATTAATTGACCATATGAGTGTGGGTTTATTTCTGGAATCTCTGTTCCATTGACCCATGTGTCTGTTTTTGTGCTAGTACCATACTGTGTTGATTACTGTACCTTTGTAGTATACTTTCAAGTCTGGGGGCATGATACCTTCAGCTTTGTTCTTCTTTCTCAGTATAGGCATATAGACCAATAGAATAGAATTGAGAGTTCATAAATAAACCCATATATCTATGGCCAAGTAATTTTTGTTGTTGTTGTTGTTGTTGTTTTTTGTGGTATGTGGGCCTCTCACCGTTGTGGCCTCTTCTGCTGCGGAGCACAGGCTCCGGACGCGTAGACTCAGCGGCCATGGCTCTCGGGCCCAGCCGCTCCACGGCATGTGGGATCCTCCCAGACTGGGGCACGAACCCATGTCCCCTGCATCGGCAAGCGGACTCTCAACCACTGCGCCACCAGGGAAGCCCTGGCCAAGTAATTTTTGACACAAGTTTTACATCCATTCATTTGGGAAAGAATTTTCTCTTCAACAGGTGGTGCTTGGACAACTGGTTTTTCCCATGCAAAAGAATGAAGTTGGGCCCCTACATCACACCATGTACAAAAATTAACTCAAAATGAATAAATGACCTAAGTATAAGAGCTAAAGCCATAGAATTCTTAGAAGAAAACATGTGGGCAAATCTTCATGACCTTGAATTTGGCAGTGGATTTTTAGATGTGACATCAAAAGCACAAGCAACAAAAGAGAAAATACATACGTTGGACTTCATCAAAATTAAATACTTTTGTGCATCAATGGGCATTAGCAAGAAAGTGAAAAGAAAAGCTACAGAATGGGAGAAAAATATTTGAAAATCATATAACTGATAAGTGTTTAATATACAGAATATGTAAAAAGCTCCTAAACTCAAGAACAAAAAGATAAACAACAGAATTCAAAAATGGACAAAGGGACTGAATTGACATTTATGCAAAGAAGATATACAAATGACCAATAAGCACATGAAACATGTTCATCATTATAGTCCTTAGGGAAATGCAAACCAAAGCCATAATGAGATATCACTTCACAGCTACTAGGATAGTTATAATTTTAAAGAATGGAAAATAACAAGTTGGCATGAATATAGAGAAATTGAAACCCTTGTACATGCTGGTGGGAATGTAAAATGTTGCAGCCACTGTGGAAGACAGCTTGACAGCTCCTCAGAAAGCTAAACAGAGAATTACCATACACCTCACCAATTCCAATTTTAGGTGTATACCCAAGCACCAGGTACTTAAAGAGATACTTATATGCCAGTTTTCATTGTAGCATCATTTATAATAACCAAAAAATAGAAACATCCCAAGTGTCCATCAGCAGGTGAATGGATCAACAAAAAGTGACATATGGACACTAGAATATTAGCCATAAAAAGGAATTAAGTTCAAACCTTGAAAACATTATGCTAAGTGAAATAATCTAGACATTAAAGGATAAATATTGTCTGATTCCACTTACATGAGGTATCGAGAATATATCAAGAATATGCAAATTCCTAGAGACAGAAAGTAGAAAGGGAGTTACCAAGGACTAGTGGTAGGGGTGGGGGACTGTGAGAGATGGGAGTTATTGTTTAATCGTAACAGAATTTTTGTTTGTGATGATGAAATAGTCTTGGAAATAGTTTTGATGATTGCATAGCATTGTGAATGTAATTAATGCCACTGAATTGTATACTTAAAAATGGTTAAAATGTTAACTTGATTGTGTATATATGTTTATTTTACCATAATAAAAATTTTGAAAAATATTAGGGCTGTAACAATCTTGCCAATCTCGTGTCAAGCCAATCTGTGATCTACTTTGAGTTTATATTGCTTATCATTAAAATTCATATTTCTTGCAACACTATTAGAAGATGAAAGAAGGAGAAATGACACACATAAAAAAAAGGAAAGGAAGAAAAAGAAGTAGTTGGCTTTTAGTGAGTTGTTTCAAAACCTCCAGTCACTATTTCCTGCACGTGAGCAGTTGTGAGGTTACAGAGTCTTACCTCAGGGCCAGTGCAATCTAAAATCTTCTAAGATGAAGGCCTTTGACAAGTCAAGCCACAAAACGACTCTTTTGGATATCAGGGCAACATCTACCCACACAATATTTTAAAGAATAAAGATGCTTCCATTTTTTCTTAAAAGAGAATTAGTAATTAATTACTTTAATGACTATCAGAAAATGAGGAGGTGGAGTTTGTTAAAATATCTCCATGTCTCTTATCACCATGCTTGTGCTTTCATTACTTTCTTGAACATATGGAAAATAGTTATTATTAACCATTTTAATGCCCTTAATCTACTAATTGTGTCGTCTGTGTCATTTGTGAGTCTGTTTCTGTTGATTGGTTTTTCTCCGCCTTATGGATTGTATTTTTCTGGCTTTTTTGCATGCCTGACACTTTTTTTGGGGGGATGCCAAATATTGTGAAGTTTTTTTTGTTGAGTGGTGGGTATTTTGGGTTTCCATAAATATTCTTAAGCTTTATTCTGGGCTACTATTATGCCACTTGGAAATAATATTTTGATGTTTTTTCTGAGGTTTATATTTATGCTTTTCTGGGTGGAACATTCAGAACAGCCTTTAGCCTAAAGCTCATTTTTCCCCAGTACTGAATACTCTGCCTAATTCCTGATGTGTTACAAGGTTTCTCCACTCTGGCTGGTGGGAATACCAGTTGTTCCCTGCCCTCTGTGACTCTGGCATTCGTTCTACCTGCTCCTTTTCAGTGGTCATTTCCCTTGCCTTGGGTACTTTTCACCCACAGATGTGCTGATATGGACTCAGGTGAAGATGAGGGGGAAGCCTTCTGCAGGTTTCCTGATTCTCTCACTGTGAGCCTCTCTTTTCTCCCATCCTCTGCTTTGCAAATTACATCTGACTTGGCTTCCTCTTACTATCAACTCTGTCTTCTCAACTTAGGGATGCTTCTGGGATCCACCTGGGTTACCCCCAACCACCCGACTATGGCATGAAAACTCTCTTCAGACAGCAAGCTGGGGCAACTGTAAAATTTATTTCATTTGCTTTCTGTCTCTCTAAGATCACAGCACTGCCTATTGCCCAACTTCTAAAAAACCTTTTTTTCCCACACATTTTGTCTAGTTTTTTAGTTGCTTAAGGTGTTAGACTGAATTTGATCTCTGTTAGTCCAGGTTGCCCACTCTGGATTTTCAGCGGAGATAAAACTCTCTTTAAGTCTTCCACTCACTTTAGTGATATTTTTAGGAGCTGTGGCAGTTAAGACTTACTCTCAAGTGCAGCTAATCAAGATTACTGTATTATTCCAGCTTTTTTTTTTTTTTTTTTTAAACTGAACAGACAAAAAGAGTAAGAATGAAGAATTCCAGTGTGGCTGGAGAATTTGACTCATGGGTGAAGCTTAAAACCAAATGTGCTTGATTTTTCTAAATTACATATCCCCAAACTACATTGCCAGGAGGGAATAATAGTTTACGAGGACTCTCACATTGATCAAGGAGACATAGTAACTTGTTTAGATTAGTCACTAAGGAAAAAGTTAAGGGAAATAATTGAATATATAAATATTCATAGTGAGTTATTCAAGGGGGAAAATATTGCTTCTGACTTATACAGAATTTTGTAAGTGAGGAAGTTTTCAAAACTCAAGGCCTAAACTTAGTAAATAAAAGCCTCAAATTTTGAAGTGATCATAGGCATTCATTACAAACACACCAAGTTTTAACAGCTATTTTGCTATTTATTATCCATGTGACCTTGAGCAAAAAACTTGATCTTTCCAAGCCTTGGTTTCTTTACCTGTGAAACGGGGGTCGTTTCATCTACCTTGTTAGATTTCTTTTAAAAGATTACCTGGTACTGTGTGTGTTTGAATCACATAACAGTTCTTGGCATACCCAGTGTGCTCATAAGTATTTATTCCTTTTCTTTCTGCATCAGATTTACACCTACCTTAGGAGCCTTCTCTACCCTTTCTGATTTGAATTCCCTTGCAGTGGTCAATTCGACAAGACCTGCTTATCTCAATCATGACAAACACCATTCTCCCTCCCAAATAAAATCCTCATTATTCTATGTCTCCTTACCTATTTTTCTCAAACTTGAACTCCCTCTCTTATTTCCTTGTCTCCGTATTGGATCCCAGAGCTAGTGTCTTCAAAATCGAGCCCTTTTCCTTCCTCTGTCTTACTTACCCTGTTTACTTCGTCACTCTGCTTTATTTACTGACTTTATTTCTGAAGAGGCATTTGGCTATGATTATCCTCTCCTTGACGTGACTGATGCTTCAGATGCCCTCATCATTTCTTACACAGATGATTCCCGTGGCCTCTCAGTGATGTAATCTGACGCATCTCTGTTTCCTTTGCCCTGTACTCGACAAAGCTTCCACAGTTGTTTTTCTAAGAGGCAGAGCTCACTATTAAACTTTCTTCTTTAAGATCCTTTGCAGGCACACTCCTGAGGTTATAAGCAGAGCCCTCCACTAGGACATATGAAGCTACCTCTTCATCCTCCCTCTCTGCCTCTATTTCCCAATGGTTTCTACCTTATACTTGTTCCTTCTGGACTGCTCTTTTTTTTTTTTTTCTTAAATAATATAAACTTTCAAATTTTCCTATTTTTGTTTCTTTTGTCTCCTTTTTTTTTTTTTTTATCTTTTCCTTCTGCAGTTCCTATGTCACTTCCTCTAGCAAACTCTTGCTACCACCCTGTGGAAGTAAACCTTTTTAATACTTTATTCAGATAACTACCTGGATATGACTCTAGTGTCTGTCTGAAAGAATTTTGGGCCAGGATTTTAATTATGAAAAGGCAGACACATATTTCATACTTTTAAAACTTTCAAGATGTTGAAGGAATTAAAGCATTTCAGAAATTAGGTGAAAAGGGATTGAATTCTAGTAAGTATTGTGCTACACAGTTCTCTAATATTATTGTTCTGTAGCTCTTTAGTCCATTTAATATCACAGTTGAGGCGTTTCTTCTGCTGCTTCTTGAGACACCCCTTCTACCTCGAATCTCCCACGTTTGAGGGGTTTTATTGATTTATCTATGCCACTGTGCCGTTATCCATCCATCTATGCAGGCATCTTTCCTAGCCTCCTTTTTCCCACCTAACACCCAAACATTTATTGTTAGGTTTACTAGTTACTGTTAAGGAAGAAGTAGACAAAGGACACACCATCAATGAACTTCCCTTTATTTAAGAAGAAGATCTAATCCAGACCTGTGACAGACTCTTGATATTCTGTTTCTCCTTTCTTTTCTTTTTCTGTTTTTGCCATATTTTCATTTTCCCTACCAGTCTGTTTATGCCTTTTGCCTTTCCTGTATCATGTTTTTATGTGTTTTCTTGGACAGTCAGTGTTTTGATTGTCCAGAAATATTTATCAAATACCTTTTAAGTGTCAGGTATAGCTCTGGGCACTTGAGATTGAATGGTGAACAAGATGAAGCCTCTGCCCTCGTGAAGCTTCTACTCTATTGAGGCAGGCAAATAGAAAACCTGTGAGCAAATGATAACATTGTTTTTGATGTGTAATACATTTTGTGAAGTAAACTAAACAGTAGTGGGGGGTGGCAGGGTGTGTGCTGCCACTTTAACTGGAGTGATTGGATTAGTCCTTTCTTTCTTTCTTTTTTTTTTAAATATTTATTTATATAGTTGCACCGAGTCTTAGTTGTGGCTCACAGGCTCTTTAGTTGCGGCACGTGAACTCTTAGTTGCGGCACGCGTGTGGGATCTAGTTCCCTGACCGGGGATTGAATCTGGGCCCTCTGCATTGGGAACGCAGACTCTTATCCACTGTGTCACCAGGGAAGTCCCTGGATTAGTCCTTTCTGTTTTGGTGATTTTTGAACTGAAGTCTGAATGACGAAAGGAAGAACATCTAGGCAACAGGAGTGACAAGGTCATGGCCCTGAATCAGGACATATTTAAGGGGAAGAAAAAAGGCCAGTGTGGCTAGAGCAGAGTGAATGAACACAGGGGCTGGTCACATAATATCTTCTAGCTCATGGTAAGGAGGCTAAGTACTGTATTAGTTTCCTGGGTGGCTGTAATGCATGACCACAAGCCGGGGAGCTTAAAACAACAGAAATCTATTATCTCGTAGTTCGTAAGGCTAGAAGTCCAACATTAAGGTGTCAGCAGGGCCATCATTTCTCTGAAGTCTCCAGAGAGGAGTCTTTCCTATCTTCTCCCAGCCATAGATGGCTTCTCACAATCATTGGTGTTCTTGGCTTATAATGACATCACTTCGATGTGTGCTTCTCTTCATGTGGGCATCAACTCTATTTGTAGCTCTTTATGTCTTCTCCTCTTCTTATAAGGAGAGCGGTCATTGGATTTAGGGCCCACCTTAATCCAGTATGACCTCAACTTAATTACATCTGCAAAGTCCCTATTTCCAAACAAGGTCATTATATCAGTCAGGGTTCTCAAGAGAAACAGAGCCAAAAGGATGTATAGACATATACAGTTATGGAGGCTGACAAGTCTCAAAATGTGTAGTCAGCAAGCTGGACTCCTAGGAGAGCTGATGGTTAGATCCAGTCTGAGTCCAAAAGTCTGAAAAAACCCTAAAGACGGGAAGGATTGACACCCAGGAAAACTCAAAAGTTTCAGTTTGAGTCTAAAAGCAGGAAAAAACTGTTGTCCCAGGTTGAAGGCTGAGACAGACAGAGGAATTCCCTCTTATTCTGAGTATGGTCATCCCTTTTGTCCTATTAAACTGACTGGATGAGGCCCACCCTAGGGAGGGCTTTACTCAGCCTGTTGATTTAAATGTTAAACTCATCCAAAAACACCCTCATGGTAACACCCAGAATAATGTTTGAGCAACTATCTGGGTACCCAGTGGCCCAGTCAAGCTGACGCATAAAATTAACCCTCACAATCACATTTTGAGGTTCCAAGCAGGCCCTATAATTTTAGGGGAACACTATTTAACCCACTATATATATAGGTTAGTATTTAAAAAGCCTCTCAAAGATGTTAGAAGGAATTGTTGTTAACAATTTTTCCTTTACAATGTTTACTTTTCCTTTTCTATGAAGAAATGCAGGTAAACATGAACACAGGGGTGAAATTAGGGAAAGGAGTTGGAAGGCTGTTGAATATGGATGAGAGCTGGTAACAGTTGGAGATGGGCTATAACAGAGGGTTGAAAATTGAATTTGGAAGTGACCATTTCCATACCTGATGCTTTTTTCAAGTTGTGCCCCCATTTTTACTTCCACTAGTAGTTCACTTCTCCATTTAAATATAGTTTGCATCTTTGTAAGTTATTAGTAATCTTACCTCCAAGGCACATTTCTTAGGATTAAGATTTTCGGTTCTTTAAATTGTCATTGCTTTCTAAACCACTACAGAAACTAATTGAGCTCGTCTTGTGACCTTTGTAAGAAACATAGTTGGCCAAGTGATTCTTAGCATGATCCTTCTGCTTTTTACTCCCAAGAGAGAAAAGCATAACATAGAAGTGGGTAGGCAGGGATGTCAGACACAAACGATGATTTGGAAGAATTTTAAATTATTCTATTTAAATTAGCCCTGGGGTCAGAGCATGCATTTTCCTCTTGGGGTGGAATGCACATCTCTCCCATACTTAGGGAGCCTTAATAGTAGCCATGGCCTCTTTGTGTAGATCTCTGATGAATGGAGTACATCTGTTTTGGATGGATAATCGATTTGTGAAATCCCTTGTTGTAGGTAAGCTGTTAAAACAGAAATGTTAACTTCATGAGTTTAATGAGTAGCTTCAATGATGACTTAATGACAGAGATGGATAGAGAGTCAGGTGGGGGGCAGTGAGAAGAGTAGAATGAGCATTTAATGAATATCCACTTGCAGACTTGAATGATAGCAGCAACATTCTCCTTCCTGGAAAATGTCTTTCAACTGTGCATCCCATTACTATTCCTGCAGCCCGTGTAGCTTGGAGGTTGAGGCAGTGTGTTTGTAAGAAAGCTCTCCTTTGCCATGTAATAGACTGAGGTGGGTAATTTGCAGAGATTGCTGGAGCAGTGGTCAAATCTGAAAAAAACCAAAACAAAACAAACCCAGAAAGAAAAGACCATGTTAAACAGGAGCTAGCTTATAATGAGCCCGGAAATCACATATCACATAGCCAGCTAGCTGGAATTTCTTCATGTTCTTGTCTTCTCATGCAGACTGCTAAATACATTCTCATACTCTATTTTCTCAGTCTCTCTATACCTCTCATTTCTACCTAATGCACTGAAAATATGAATGAATTGGCAACTCTACCACTTGAAGAAATAAGAATGAAGCCTTTTTCATTATTCAGCAGACATAGTTGCCTAAACATGTGGGCATATGGTATTATTTCAAATGCTTTCGAATCCAAGGATGCTTTTATTTATTGCATTTTTTTAAAACTCTCCTTTTAGTTTTTCAACCCTCATTTTGACTCATAGCCTTTTTTAGATTCTATGGCCACGTTTGCTATATAGTTTGGACAGAGTATGCCTTCTCTCTCCAAGCAAGAAAAATGGAAGACCCTTCCTCTCATTATAAATTGGGGAAACACAGAAAGTTAAAATCAGCTTGATTCCATGAAATGGTTCAGTGGTCAGGGCATCACCACCTGTCTGCTTTCCTAAGCCTTTACCTCTTGGTGTCTGTCTCTTCTTCTGTAACGTGAGAAAACAGTAACAATCCCTAGATGCACATCTGTAAGCAAATAGCTAACATAATACATTTCTAACAATAAAAAAGCTGTTTTAAAATATTTAATTCTTGTAGCATAATCTGTTGTTGCCCGTGGTTTAAGGTGTTCATGGATTTTGTGACTCGGAAAAACGTTAAAGCTATCAAATATTGCCAGCTATATTTAGATACAGACTTAGATTAGGTATATATGACCTAGGCTCTTCTGGGCCTTTTGGATAGCAAGGCCTCAGGGATGTGATATGTGTCCTGAGCTATCAGTGAAACCCTGACTCCTGCCTGTTGCTGGTCTCAGAACTTCTGTTATACCTTTGTGTATGAGGGTAGAGGTCCTGCTGGTGACCAGGAATAGCGTCCCACTAAATACAGGGCCATAGCAGATTCTTGGGCTTATAGAACTGGACAAGGAGAAATCTCTTTATTTCAGACATATTTCTGTTCAAATTCTCCAGTGATGATTAAAGGGAGTTGGCAACTGGCCAAGAAAAATGTGATGGGGAAGAGAGTTAGAGGGAAGGAAATGTCAATGCCGTGGACATTTGGCAAAGTAGATTAGAAGGGTTTTTCCACGAAGTTTTCTGCCAGGTCCAGAAATTGTAACTTAATGCCACAGATCTTTTTCTATTTTAAAAAAAAAAAGGTGAGTCCAGTGGGTTGGCAAATGTGGGTAGCCTTTGACTCTAAGGTTCTTTATGCTTTCTAGCAAATGCTGAAACTCCAGCAGACCTTTAATGTACACGAGGATCTAGTGTCTGTGTTCCTTCATGTGTGTGTCTGTGTTCGTGCGTGTGTGTGTGGGGGGGTGTTATAAGGCAGGGTGCTTAAATGCTTTGTTGCATTATGTTAATTCCTCGGCAGTGCAATCAAATTCATGTCGTAATTAAAGCTGTCAGTTGGAAGGCAAGCCAATCGCCACGAAAACACAGCATAACAAATGAAGTGAAATGATTCTGCGTGTAGCTATACAATGCTTCGCCAGGCATGAAATTAAATAAGTAATTTGATGTTGACATCAGAAATTGAAATGATACCCACTGTTCCCTCATTCAGTCAGACCTGCATAAACAATAGCCAGAACAAATATGCACAACAAAGCCGTCCTCTCCACCCAGCTCCCTGAGTAATGCACAATATATATGCAAAATGAGCAGAACAGAGCTTCCGGAGACCAGAAGGATGTCGTTTTCTTTGGTATACGATAAGATGATACGTATGTGGGGGTGGGGAGGTGGATTTGAAGAGGCCCTTCTGCTCCTTGGATAAAATGCATTTGCAGAAAGGGGGAAAAATACCAAAATTAACAAATCCCATGCTCTCCCTCTGAGAAATTCACCCTAAAGTGAATTTACCTCCCTGGGGCATGACTCCAGGCTAGTGGAGATCTAACTTGGCTTTTGCCTTCCTCTGTTCCACGGAGGGGTGTAGGTGCCGAAAACAGGTGATGCTGTCACGTGGCTAATCACTGCTGAGAAGCTGTCTCCATGACTACTGTGCATATCCCTACATACTGTTTACGGGATCAAGAATGAAACAGGATTTTTGAAAATCAAGTCCAGTGTACAGGATCACACATCAGCGTTCTTTATTCCCCTGAGCCTGTCTGGAGCACTGAGGGGAAGAAAGTTTTGCTTTGGGAGCTGCATTTAGGAGCTTACTGTCCTTGTTTGATGCGGATGCTGTTTGTACTTACAGCATTCTTATTTCCTTCTCAAAGCCAGTGTAAAATTAAGAATCACATCTACCGTATTTTTGGAGGTATTAAATTCACCTGAGCCCCACTCCCATACAATCCATTCATTCATTCATTTATTTATACATTAATTCAACAAATACTTATTAACTGCATCCTGTGTGCAAGGCATTGAGCTAAGCTCTGGGGAAGCCATGATGAGTCAAGCAGATGGTCCCTGCTACCTGTGGTTTGCAGAGTAGGGACAGGACATTTCGGTGGAACAGTTAGAGGTTACCTAAGTAACTATTGCATCACCATGGAAGTCCGGTCCCTCCATGGAAGGTGTAACAGCCGACCGAAGCTAGGCAGGGAGAGGCCCTGCTGGTGCAAGGATGCTTAGCTGAGACCTGAGGGCTGCCTCAGTGCTCGTGTTCTTTTTGTTTCAAACTTATTTGGGGCCTCTCTTGTTCATAAAGAGGACACTAAAAATTAAAGAATTTGTAATGAGAGGTTTTAGGAAAAAATAAACATACAGAAACAGACAAGTATAAAGCACAAACCAAGTTCTTTTTGGGTGGTCTCTTTCCCCTAAGAAGTGAAACCGCATGTACCTTTCAGCATCACTGTTCTTTAATTCCCTGTGTGTGAGAACTATGGAACCCTAAATTGATAATTTTTGTTACTAAAACCTTTAGAAAAATGGTGCTTTTCACTACTTCCCTTTACCCACACATTCTTTGCATTTTAGTCTACTAATTATGTTTACAAAATGTCTCATTTTTGAAAAGAACTCTGTGTGTACTAACTGGTGCCTTGAGGGGATAAACTGGCAAGTAGATCACACACTGGAAAAGTCATCCAAACCCACTGGGCTTTTTATTTTCAAGTCAGTCTGGGCTTTTTCCTCTTGCCTGCCCCTTTGCGGCCACAAAACTGAGTAGCTTGAGACCAGGGCATTGAATGTCAGTAAGTCAGGGAGGGAGGCTGATGCGTGTCTGTTTAGTCTCAGTGCAGGGCGAAATGCCATCATTAATTCATTACCCAGCTGCCTGTCAAATAAATTGGCAATTACATCCACCGCAGAATCTTGGAATTCAGTAAATAGCACGTTAGCATCTCTGAGTTGCTGAGAGATGTAAAGGGGAAAATTAAGCAACACGGTGTTTGTATCAGTAGCAGATGACAAGGGGCCGCGTATACAGGCAATGTGGTGTAGTGATGAAAAGCCTGCGAAGGACTGGTAATGAGCTGTGTGGATTGGAATGTGTTAAAAACCATTGCTGATTTTCCACTTTGTCTTTATGCTTTCTTGCAGAGTTCAGCTCCTTCCAGCTTGGGAACAGGCTACTTCGTAAGTTTATCTCAACTTCCACATGTGTGCCTCGTATTGGCATTGATTTACTTGTATAATGTATGCTCATTAGGATGTGAAAAAAATCCAAGAAATTCCCTCTCAGTCCTAAAGAGCAGACTGATGTCCATCCTTTTACTAAGAGTTGTTTCACTTTTAAAATACATAACCTGCTGGGCTCCAGGGATCACAAGTCAGTCTGTGATGTGGGCCTGGTTCCCAGCACCCAGAACATCTGCTCCTTACCTGGCAGTGTACGGGGGATACAGGGAAACGTGATTGCCTCGTGCCACCTTTCCTACAAAATGGTGTTTTTAGTGAGAAGTGTCGTGTGGTGGACAGAATTCAATTTATGCATTGAGGTGTATATTCATTTTAAGATCTCTTGAAGAACTTCCCCACATATACAATGAATTGCCACTTTTTAATTTTGATGAGAGGTGGTGTTTTAATGGATGTTTTCCCTCACAGTCTGAGTAGGTGGCCTTCAGATTATTTTTTCTTCACTCATTAAACTCCTCATTTTATCAAATATAGATGTATTATTTCAAGACCTTATTTCTGTCCTTTGAGAAGGGTGTGGATGGTGACATACCTCAGGGCTTATCACAATATTTCTCATTTATAAAGAAATTGTCACTTCATTTCTTTTATCTGTAGCTAAATTACCCTTCTTGGATTCAATAATACTTTTCAAGATATAAATAAAAGAGAATTACAAATAGACATTATTTATACAACAGGATAACATGCCAGTGTAGACATTTGTTGTGGTATTTAAAGGAATTTAAGGAATTTAAAGGAATATGATTTATGTTCCAAATGACGAACACTGATACTCTAATATCTGCTCAGCATTTTCTGAGAAAATAATGAAATCATGAAAATAAAGTGGAAAATAATTGCTGATTCAGTTTCATTGCCTTTAAATTTCTTCCCTCTAAAATGCTAATTACTCTGGTTTTCTTCTGCCCGTTTGTCTCCATACATTTATGTTAAATTCATGAAAACAAGCATCATTTCATTGAATAATAAGTCTTTTCCAAGCTTGGAAGAAGTGGCATTTTCTAAATGTTGATTTTTTTTTTTTTTTTGTCTTAATCTATGATACGAGGAGAAAAAGGGTAAAGTTTCTTTTGGTACCTGCTTAATACAGTCAGCACACATCATTGCTCCTTATTATGGTTGAATATTCACGCTTACAGAAACAAGCAGGGTGCTGAAACAGGATCCTGCTTCAGCGGTTGAAATAACAGAAGTATTCCCATCTGCCGTCTCTTCACACCAGGCTGGATGTGGGTTGAGATGTTGGAAGTAAAATCTGGAGACTGCCAATGTTTATTCTCTATCCAAAAGCTAAATTCCCCCTCTTTGCTTTCTTCAGCAGAAGAAGGCCAATGCCACTGACTCAGCCTTTGATCACTTCTAGACTGAACATTCTAATATATATATTTTTAACTGTCCGTATGAGCACTCTGAAAGAAGAAAGTCACCTCTAGAAGCACTGAGAATTTTATTATGCTTTTGGTCACTTATTTTTCTCTCTAATTCTAGGAGTGTTTATTTTAATTCTCTAATGATAGGTTCCTGTGGATAAAGAGTCTTTGCAATTATGAATCTCAAATAAATTTTACACTTACACAATTTTGGATGAGTATAAAAGCTTTTTTCTTATTTTGGAAAAATTATTCTTAATATTACTTTGCTTATATATAAAAAAATCTGTAGTATTATTAGCTTACATGAAGAAGATACATACCAGATGTATGTTCAGCTCTCAACTATGACAAAAATGCTCTACTTAGAATGTGTTTCCAATAGTGAGATTATTATGTTATCAAAGTGCAAAATCCACTGATATTATTGCCAAGTCCTCATCAAAAAGTGTCTTCTCTTTCAATTTTCGTATCAACAATATCACATGTAATACTTAATTTCAGGTACTAACTTCAGCATTGGTGAGTTTCACACTTATAAGTGGAAAATAGTATATTCACAACTTGTAGTAGTTTCAGGCCAACATATTCTTTGCAGTGTGTTTTATGATCTATGATGTCATAACAACCTTTACTTAAGTCTGCAATGAAGGTTCAGCATCAGGTAAGTGGAATGGTGATGTTTCGACTTTAATCCTCTTCAGCATCTCTTTGAAGTGGGGACGGAGGCAAATCACCTGCAGAGTCAAAGAGCTATTAATGCAGTTGAACCATAATGTGAATTCTGGTATAAGAAAACTGAAGGTACTCACCTCTTGAGTTTAACAGCCTGGAACTGTTTTCTTAAATACTCTCCCTTGCCCCATCGTTACTCTAACTTCAGAATCTTCCTTCATTTAGACTGTATGCTCCTGTAGAGCTTTTAGTGAACTAAGGTAAAATGCTGATCATTGTGTGTGCTAATAAAATAGACGCCCACCTACCTATATGCACGGACATGTGTATGTGTACACACACACTTGTGTGTGTACCTTATCCACAGCCAGTATATTTTACTTTCTTTCCATTCTTTTCATTTATCAGTTGTGGTAAGTTAAAGGGTTTTAAGAAGAAACCTTTGTTTTTGATTTAGTTGTATTTGTTTATATCTCCTTGGTTTTGTGTTCCAAAGATGTCTGCTTAGGTCTGTCACTTTTCCAATCCATTTATAAGCTGAAGATTTGAGAAATGAGAACAGCAGCTAAAATCAGTATTTACATAAGCATATTGCAAAGAATTCTTAAAGTAGACAAAATAGAGAAGGATTGGAACAAACTTTTCACATTTTTGGGAGCTTTGAATAATGTGGGTGTTATATACACAGAGAGACACACATATATATTCATTACATACTCATGCCCAGCTCATATTCTAAATATAAATGGAAGTATAGACTAGTTGGAATCTATTTGCTTTTTTATTTTTTTGGCGAGAGTACCAAAACTTGCTGAAATGTGTAGGATTTTCTTTTTTTTTTTTTTAAACATTGATGCAGTGAACACATTTTCTTTACTTTCTTCTTTTACATGTATTTGAAGTTTTATTATACATAGTATACAATTAAGAATTTAGAGACTGAATGATATGAAGACTACTGTGTGCCCTTGGGTGAATTATTTGATGTCTCTGAGTCTGTTTCCTCATCTTTATCTACCTAAGAGAGTTGTGATTATTAAATAAGATATTTAATGCATGCAAAACAGCTCTCATTAATAGGAAATAATATGTATTCTCTTCCGTTATTCCCACTGTAGTGTGTGATGGAATAAACTTGGCCTCATTAAGTGGTTGTGCAATGCTGTGGTGGTAGAGGATTACCACTAGAAATTCATGATAAAAAGTAAATGTTGTAATTTATAACTGTAGGATAGGAGTATTTTATTCTCATTACATTCTTCTCGTAGCTTTCTCTGGAGCCTAGGATTTTGTGTTTGGTCAGCTGTATATCAGTTTACTCCGTATAGAAACATAAAACAAATATGGAATTCCTTCTCTGTGATCCTCTATGATCGTGATGAGGTTGGAATGAAATATTCTGTAGGCTGTCCACATATTATGATTGTTTAATTTGTCTATTAAAGTTATTTGTTGATTTTCTCCCTTAGACTTGAGGCATTTAAAGACTGCTGATAGCTCTTGGGGTTGGGCTGGGAGGTTAAGAAAGACCTGTTCAACATATTCAAGTTTATGAGGTTGTGTCACGTGCTTGCTGCTGTCTGTCACTAAAAAGTGGATGCCCTAGCCTTCCCGAATGAGGTAACTGAAGGCAGTAGAGTGAGAAGATCAGTAAAAACATCTCATAGTTGCCAGAGGTCTGGTGTGTCATCACAGGAAAGATCCGGAGTCCCTCTTTACAAGCACTTGACTCCATAAGCTGGTAGTTGGGAGCTACCATTGGTGCAGCGGTAAGTTACTTGTCAGGCTGAACTTGATCCCTGGTGTTGTTTTATTTAGGTGACAGGTCCTGCCTGCTTCTCTGGATAATTTTCAGCCTTCTTCCAGGTTTGAATTTAAGTGTCTTAGGCCCACAGTCTCAAAGAGCTTGGATCCTGCTTTTGTACACTCCAGTGATACAGAGCTTTTTCTTAATGGTTCTCAACTAATATTTTTCATCCTCCTCATTTGACTCACATCTAGTAATATACACTCTTTATCAAGGAAACCAACCCACTTCTACCTGGTGATTTAAAAAAACTACCACATTATATAATAAAGGGGAATTGTGTAGTGGTACACATCTTAAAATGGGATTTGTGTTATTACTGTTTTCCTGTGCTGTAGAATTACTTAAGAAACAATGTTGATAGTGCTGGTAACAGGCAGTAGGTGCAAAATATTGACCTTGTGACTTTCCATTCAAAGTTATAAGGTCATAAAGGGATTAAATTCTTTGTCCTAAGCTTTTGACTATATAAACCCTTAAAATATTTTTTTTTCTGTAAGTTTATAACTCTCAAAACTGATTGGTGGTATTTTGTATAACCATAGTTGCTTCTTTTTAAAATCTCAGAGTGGACTTTATTGTTAGGTAAGAGTCAAATGAGTTTCTTTAAAAAGATCAAACTTTCAAAAAAATGTAATTGTTTATCTAATAGACTGAGCTTTTCTTTAAACAGACACTTTCGACATTTTGTCTTTCAGTAGGTATTAAGCACCTTCTCTGGCAGGCACTGTTCTAGGTGATGGGTTATAGAAGTAAAAAACTATGGCCCCCTTCTCAGGGAATTTAGTCTTCCCTAAACCCAGATCCTTTTCTTTGTGATGCTTTTAAACATTTTGACACATTGTACTTAAATGAGAGGTTTGGGGCTGTACAGAGACCTAACATTCTTAGACTTTATAATGTTTCCATGGGTTTTAACTTAAAAGTGCAAATATATCAACCTGGCCTTGACTGCAACCCCACCCAAAGTCATCTTACTTCCCACCTGCCAGTACTTGCTAGTGATGCTGTGAGAGGATTTTGTAACTCAAGTATTTATTCGTAACCTTTGAGTGCTTATATTTAAGGTAAATAACACTGAGCATTTTAAAAGATGTCACTCAAATAAGACTCCAGCATTTATATTTATTAGTAATTAACTCTGAGTAAATGAATTATTGGCCATTACTTATTTACTGACAAGTTTCCATTTTAATGGAAATTTTTAAAATCTGAATTTCATCAGGCATCTCCAGTTATTATAGGGGACTTTTAGACCCATTGGTAAAAACTGAGTTGGAAAACAGCTCACAGATGGAGAATTCAATTGATTTTAATTGTCAGGTATGTGTTAACTATCTGTTCTTAGTTCTCAAGATAAATAAGGTATAAGCTTGGCCCTCAAGTCTAGGTTATGTAGTTGAATTTGATACAGAGCAAATTGATCAGTCCTATGAGAAATGTAAGTAGAACACTTGGGGGTATATGTTAGGGTGAGTTAATTGTAGAAGGCATAAATTGTGCAGAACTTGTTGGAGACTTATATTTTCAACAGATAAAGAAAAGGTGGAACAAAGTTTGAGGCAGAGGGAGCAATAGGGAGAAAAGCACAGGGAAGGGAGTTGGGCGGGTAGGAAGGAGATGGTTTATAGGGAGACCTGAACTTAGCTTAGCGAACTGTTAAAAATGACTCATCAAACCAAGGATTGATGATTGTGATGCTTCTTTTACTTGGAATAGGAATCCCAGGAAAGAAGAGATTCTATTTCAGAAACATGAGTTTGGAAGTTAGCGTACATAGTTAAAAATTTAATTATCTTCAATGATCGTTTAAAGACGTGGCCAAAATAACAAGAGAACAAAACATTGCCACCCAAATTTAAATTTATATTGAAACAATAATATCCTGTAAGAACTTCAGTATGTCCTGAAGATTCAGTCATATGCCTATCACAAAATGTCTTTGAGATGTGGTTGTTGATGTAATTTCCCTAAGTGGCCCCTAACAGTTACCCAGTGAATCACCTACGCACGTTTGAAACAGCCTCAGAGGTTCCCTGTATCCAAAGTGAGCACAACGTCACTAAAATGGTTAATTACGTAATATTTAATATAAGAATTTTACTGAATATTATTTTGATTATAATAATAGAACAAAACCCTTGTAACCTATCAGTCACCTTAAAATCTAGGACATGGCTAATGATTTTGAAGCTGTCTGTGTACTATGCAGAGGCATTTGGGCAAATGAAATCAGTTGTTCTTTCTAATGGTAGTTGCCACAGTTTTGAACTGTAACATTTAAAATACTTCCCTGAACTATATTTACCTCCTAGAAAGTAACAAAACTAGACCCTACACTTAAGTAGGTGTTTCCTTAAGATTAGGAACCACAGAATACATATTTACACTGGAGGGTTGATTTATATCTGGACTAAGTATCTGCATTCCGACAGATTCTTCCGTGTAAGGCGCCAATCAACTCTAATTTCAAGGGACTTAGACTAAAAATATAATTTTATTTTCCGTTTCCAGTTCTTACCTTTCTAAAGTGTTTTTGATTGGCTGTTAACACTTTGATTTTGGGAATAGGATCTGTGAGCCATGAGAAACATACCCTGATTAAGTGAACATAACAAGTTAAATTTGGGTGAGCAGGCGTTTACTCGTTTGTAGAATCTGTACAGTGGGATTACTCTTCTAGCTCACCCTGTGGAAACTGTCTTCTGTCTCCACACCATTGTTAGCTTCCTCATGAAGTACAAGGGGATTGAGAAATTTGGTGAATAAAATAAACAGATGTGAAAGAATCAATTGGTGTCTCCAGCTGCCACCAATCCCCCAACACTCTCATTTTCTCAACATTTCTGTGAGGGGATAGGCTAAGTATTTTTAAACATTTTCTATCTATAGGAATCTTTGTTGTTGGCTGTTGCAAACTCTAATTAGGGAGGTAAGATGAAAACCCAGGGGCTCCTCATGGATATGGGATCTAGCCCTCTGCCTGGTCTCCCTGTCTTCTCCCCCCTCCTCTTTTGCCCCTCAGATTTGGAGAAAGTAAATCGTTTTCCAAAACAAAAAATGATTTGAGGAAAAAAAAAGTTTTCACCAGCCACTGGACTAGATAATTGCTAAAGGGCCTTTGGTTCTAATAGTCCAAGATCTGTGATTCTGTCTGCCTCACACCTAAATGTCTGCCACATGGGACCAGCCCTTTTGATAGGCTTTGCTACCTTTCTCCACTGTCCTTTGAGCCCCAGGAGTGCAAGGCCATAGTCCCCTTACTGCTTAATGAACACTGCTCTTAGTGTCAACATTGAAGCGTTTCCAGATTTTGATTGCGTGACCAAGTCTGCCTTTCTTTGAAATTAACAATAATGAACAGTGTTTTATATTTGCATTATTCAGTTATGTTAGCACATAGAAATAGGCTATAAACTTATTCTGTCCCATAGCTAGTATATCCCTGCTGTCATAGAGATGATGCAGTAAAGGCTTAAGCAAAGTGCATTGACAGACCCAGAGGGAACATACAGATCACTGTCATGGAATACAGAAATTAACTTTATTTATTCCCCTACACTGGCTTTAAGGGCAGTTGTCTTATCCTTGTTGGAGACTTCCAAATTACAGAAACGTTGAATTAGTTGGTATGAGCTGTATAAACTGAGCCAAGGGCCATGTCAAACCCCAAGGTTTTCTGACTACCCACCCAACCTTTATTTTGATAGATTTATTAGCTGGTCTGGAGTTTTTTGGACTATCAATCAGAATATTTCAGATCAAAGGACTCATTCCTTTGCTTAACTGCTTTAAAAAATATTTTTCCTGAAATTGTAAATTAAATGCCTCCCAGTCCATTGCATAAGAAACTTAGAGCTTGGTGAAATACCAAGAGTATCATTTGAAAAGAGGTTAAAAAACACAACTGGGGCTTGTTAAAAAGGAAAAGTGCTACTTTAACTCCAAGTGTCACATTTTCCTATAGTTAGCTCTAGCAGTAAACAAGAGTTATTGGAGGCTTAGATAGTTTGAGACACTTTACTTTTCTCCCAGTACTTCAGAAGCCAAACATTTAAGATGTGTTTTGCTTGTGTAAAAATGTTTATCCATTTAAAACACAATGTCATTTTAACCAAAGCACCCGGGTGACAAGTGGTTTAGATATAGCGCAGTTAATAAACTGTCAGGTCCTGTACGCATATACTTGAAAGGACCAACACAGTTACCCAAGGATTGGCATTATAAATCACTGTTGGGACTTCCCTGGTGGCGCAGTGGTTAAGAATCCGCCTGCCAATGCAGGGGACATGGGTTCAAGCTCTGGTCCGGGAAGATCCCACATGCCGTGGAGCAACTAAGCCCGTGTGCCACAACTACTGAGCCTGTGCTCTAGAGCCCTCAAGCCACAGCTACTGCGCCCATGCGCCACAACTACTGAAGCCTGCGTGCCTAGAGCCCGTGCTCCGCAACAGAGAAGCCACCGCAATGAGAAGCCCGCGCACCGCAATGAAGAGTAGCCCCCACTCGCCGCAACTAGAGAAAGCCCGTGTGCAGCAACGAAGACCCAACGCAGCCACAAACAAATAAATAAATAAATCACTATTAACAAACCTAATTTGCTTAGCAGGCTAATGAATGATCTCTAGTTTTCTTATAGTAATTAGCTTCACTAACAGTCATGCTAAAGGGACCCACCTTATGCTACACTTAATTTCTTTTCTGAAATTTTTGGTATCTGGTTTGCAGGGTACAAACAAAACAAAACAAACAAGAAAGACTATCAGTCTCTACTGATCACTGCCTGGTAATTAATCTAGATTGTAGCTGTTCTGGAGTGGAAGCATTGCCAAAGGTGATGACTGCCTATTAGGGCTTGTAAACTAATGTACTCACAGATTTGCAATGGGGTGGTGAAGCCAGATAATTGCAGTGTTTCTTGTCTAAATGTGCTGCTGTGTGTAGTGGCCTCTGATTTTAAGGAGCCATTAAAAATGCAGCAAGGCATAACAGCTGTGGTTCCTAGTATACTCCAAATACTTCGTATATTCATCACATCTCATAAAATCTTGCCGAGACCAACAAATGACTATATGTACAGCTGGAGTGCTCCAGAAGGAAACTGGGGAGAATCTGAATGATGTAGGTAACATTACAGAGACAAATAAGAACTCACTCAAGCCCACCGTGTGCCACATTTCTCAAATAACTCCCCGAAGTTCTCCATTTCCATTTTAGTTTCTAAAGAAAACATTCACATTTTCCCTTTTGCAAGAGGATCCTGTCAGTAACCTACCTTTGTGGGAAACAGGCCTGACTTTGCCAAGGTAAATTAGGGCTATATCCTGTGCAGAAAGAATCTTGGTAAGTTAGCATCTCAGTCCTAAACACAAAGGAGGCAAGACATTTGGTTCCCTTAGAATTTATTTAAGACACATTTAAAAAATAACTTTGTAACAGAACTAACTCTGTGCTATGAAAACCTGACTTCTCTGAACAAAAGGAGCATTAATACCAGAACATTCTGAGAAGCAAAGGAAACTAGAAAATTCAGTGTGTTCTTTTAATCAAATATTAAATCGTTAAGCATCGTGCATGACTGAATGGAAGCTTTAAGCCGCATTTGTGCAGAGGCATAATATTTTCAAGTTATTTTCATCTGTTGCTAAATTGTCAGCTTTCAATTTGTTAATTAAAATAGACTATGATTCTGACTTTATGTAGGCTTAGGGCTACAGAACCTCTGCGTAAGAAGGGACTTCAGAAATCACCCTGTGGTATCATACAGTATTTGTCTTTCTTTGACTTACCTCACTCAGCATAATGCCTTCAAGGTATATCCATGTTGTCGTGAATGGCAGAAATTCCTTCTTTCTCATGTCTGAATAATACTCCAATATATATATATATATATATATATATATATAAATATATATATAAATGGATAAAGAAGATGTGAGATCTATCTATCTATCTGTCTATCTCACATCTTCTTTATCCATTTATCCATTGAGAGATACTCGGGTTGTTTCCATATCTTGGCTGCTGTGAATAATGCTGCAGTGAACGTGGGTGTGCTGTTACCCTTTTGAGACATTGATTTCAATTCCTTTGGATATATACCCAGGAGCAGTTTTGCTAGATCATATGGTAGTTCAATTTTTAATTTTTTGAGGAACTCCCATACTGTTTTTTATAATCGCCATACCAGGTTACACTTCTGCTAACAGTGTATAAGGGTTCCCTTTTCTCCACGTCCTTGTCAGTATTTATCTTTTGTCTTTTTGATAAAAACCATCTGAACAGATGTGAAGTGATGTCTCGTTTTGATCTGCATTTCCCTGATGATTTGTAATGTTGAGCATCTTTTCATATTCATTTTTCTTTGGAAAAATCTCTATTCAGGTCCTTTGCCCATTTTTAATTAGCTTAGGTATCACTTACATGTAGAATCTTAAAAAACTGAACCTGTAAAAACTGAGAGTAGAATGGTGGTTACCAGGGGCTGTGGGCGGGGGAATTGGGAAGATGTTAAGGGTAAATACTTCAGATTAGTAGATAAATAAGTTCTATCCTCTGCTTTTTTGTCAAAGATCAGTTGACTATATTTATGTGTGTCTATTTTTGATCTCTCAATTCTATTACATTAACCTATTTGTCTTTTTTTTTTTTGCCAATATCACGGAGTCTTGATTATTATAAATAAGTAGATACTTATTTATAATAAGTCTTGAAGTTGTGTTTTGTCACTCCTTCAACATTGAATTGGCTATTCTGGGCCTTCTGCCTCTTCATATAAACTTTTTTTTTTTAATCAATTTATTTATTTTTGGCTGCATTGGGTCTTTGTTGCTGTGCGTGGTCTTTCTTTAGTTGCGTTGAGCAGCGGCTACTCTTCATTGAGGTTTGCAGGTTTCTAATTGTGGTGGCTTCTCTTGTTGCGGAGCATGGGCTCGAGGCATGCGGGCTTCAGTAGTTGTGGCACGCGGGCTCAGCCGTTGTGGCACATTGGCTCTAGAGCACAGGCTCAGTAGTTGTGGTGCACGGGCTTAGTTGCTCCGCGGCATGTGGGATCTTCCAGGACCAGGGCTCAAACCCGTGTCCCCTGCATTGACAGGTGGATTCTTAACCACTGCGCCACCAGGGAAGCCCCATATAAACTTTAGAATCAGTTTGTTGATATCCAGAAAATGTCCTGCTGGGATTTTGATTGGAATTGTGTTGAATCTATAGATCAGGTTAGGAAGAAATGACATCTTGACAATACTGAGTTTTCCTATTCATGAACATGAAATATCTCTGCATTTATTTAGTACTTGTTTGATATCTTTCATCAGAGTTTTATAGTTTTCATGATATAAATCTTGAGCATATTTTGTTAGATTCATAACTAAATATTTCACTTTGGGGTGCTTATATAAATGATAATGTGTTTTTAATTTCAAATTCCACTTGTTCATTACTGGTATATAGGAGTGGAATTGAATTTTGGGATATTAATCTTGTATCCTGCAACCTTATTCTTTTCACTTATTAGTTCTAGAAGGATTTTTTAATATTTCTTTTAGATTTTCTACATAGATGATTATTTCATTTGTGAACAAAGACAGTTGTATTTCTTCCTTCCCAGTCTGTTTACCTTTTATTTCCTTTTGTTGTCTTATTGTGTATTAGCTAGGACTTCTAATATGATGATGAAAAGGAGTGGTGAGAGGGAACATCTTTGCCTTGTTCCTGATCTTATAGCAAAACTTTGCATTTCTTACCAGTATGTATGATGTTAGCTGTAGGCTTTTTGTAGATATTCTTTATCAAGGTGAGGAAGTTCCCTTTTAGTCTCCCAGTATGCTGAGGGCTTTTTATCATGAATGGGCTACGCCACCAGGGAAGCCCTTAATTCAATATCTTTTTTTTTTTTTTTTTTTTTTTTGCGGTACGCGGGCCTCTCACTGCTGTGGCCTCTCCTGTTGCGGAGCACAGGCTGCGGATGCACAGGCCCAGCAGCCATGGCTCACAGGCCCAGCCGCTCCGCGGCACGTGGGATCCTCCCAGACCGAGGCACAAACCCGTGTCCCCTCCATCAGCAGGCAGACTCTCAACCACTGCGCCACCAGGGAAGCCCCTTAATTCAATATCTTTAATCAGGCCTATTCAGATTATTTATTTCTTCTTGAGTTTTGACAGAAGTGTCTTTCAAGGAATTGGTCCACTTCATCTAGGTTATCATTTGTGGCATGGAATTCTTCATTGTATTCATTTATTATTTTCTTAATGTCCATGGGATCTGTAGTGATGTCCCCACTTTCATTCTGATATTAATATATTGTGTCTTCTCTTTTTTTTTTCCTTAGTTAGCCTGTGTAGAGGCTTATTGATATTATTGACCTTTTCAGAGAACAAGTTTTTGGTTTTATTGATCTTCTGTATTGAGTTTCTGTTTTTAATTTCATTGATTTCTACTCTAATTTTTATAATTTTTTTTCTTCTGCTTACTTGGGATTTAATTTGCTCTAATTTATCTAGTTTTCTTACGTGGAAGCATTGATTACTGATTTTAGAATGATCTTTTCTAATATATGCATTCAGTAGTATAAATTTTCTTTAAGGACTGCTTTCACTGTATTTCACAAATTTGGATGTTATATTTTTATTTTCACTTAAAAATATTTTATTTATCTTCAGATTTCTTCTTTGACCTATATGTTATTTATAAGTGTAGTATTTCCTGGAAAGGTTTTCACTTTTCAAAAGTATCACTTTCAACACCCTCACCCCTGACCAACCTAGAAGCATTTGATTTGTAACAAGCTTCTCAAGAGATTTTTGAGGAGTCATCCCAACACACGTTCATAGAGATTAGTTGTACATATGCATAATGTAATTTGAGAGACCTCAGCAGTTGTAATTACCAGCTGATTTAATTATAAGCACATTTGTTTTAGGAAATTTGTATCTGTATCTTATCTTTTCTTGCTATAATATCACTTGTCCAAGACTCATTTAGATATTTATCTAAATCTTACGTTTAATTTTACTTGATCATTTTTCTGCCACATAGTTACTTTGTCATACTTATGTGAAGACCTTCATTAAGTTTTGTGTAGGATGTGTTTATATTTGGGGAAAGCAGGAAGAAGACTGCATTGGTTCTTGATAGAATTACTTTTATGGGTCCAGGTACTCCTCTATTTGAGAAAATTACCTAGTGAGTTTTATTTATAGTACATTACATTTTTGTGAACAGAATCTGTATTTCGAACTCTATCAGTTTCTACATACATAAGATTTCTTTAGGCAACAGATAGCTTGTTTAATGTTTTTAGTCCTGATTCCAGTCATCAGGCTAATTTTATTACATTTTGACTCCTCTTCCCATCATTCAGCAATAGTCTCGTTCTTGGTTCATTTACTCTTTTGAAGGAATGGAATTATTTATGTATTTTTCCTTTTCTCCTATTTTCTGCTCTCCAACTCCCAGCCACATTTCATCCTATAACATGATAAAAATTGCAAAGTGTGAGCCTGAATAATAAAGGATTGCTTCACTGATTGCTAAACATTTAATGTAGTGCTTTTAAACTCATTCCAGGTCATTGTGCTGTCAGTTAGTTCGATTACAAGCATTTAAGCTGTCACATATAAAGCCTTCTGTTTCTTAGGGTTTCAGTTTCAAATTATGAAAAATGAGTGCTCTGTACTTCTCTCTGGACAGATCACTTTTAATATTTTGGAAGAAACCTATGCCTTTTAGAAAGATCACTCACAGTTTCAGAGCCTGGAATAATCTGATATGCAGTTTTGGACCAGTGATTCAATTTTATTAAAAAATTTAAGAGTGTGCATTTGAACATATGTGTAAGTAGGTGACTATCAAAACCACCTCTTTATTTTCATTTTTGTATATAGTCCACATTTGCAAATCATTAGAACTTTGGAATCTAAACATCACTGGTATTTTGTCTGAGAGAGTGGAAGAATTTCAGAGAATTAAACAAAAGGTTCTAACGTAGCACCCTCAACACAAGGAAGTAGTTGAAGAGTGTTTGTAGATAGAAAATAAAATCCGAAGATATTAAAGTTTTGTACAGTTGATTAGTTTGTTGAAAGGTGGTTTTCAAAGCAAAGGAAAATCATGACTCATGTATTATAAAATGTACATGTTTCAAAGATTTTATTTAATAATGATGAAATTAGGCAGATATTATAACTCTCCCAATTCAAAGGAGAATCCAAAGAACAGACACAATTGTAGATGAGGAATACTGAATGAATATGAAAATGGAAGCAGACATGGCTTTGAGGGAAATCAGTTGTGCCTCAACATGACAAGACAGAATTTGGTTGATTATAGATAATCATTATTTTGCATTGCTGTTACATATCTAGAATTTATGGAGTTGGAAGTTAGCTCTCATGAAATGAGAAAAACATAATGCTCAAGAGTTCACCCTAAGCAATGTATAGTGTTCCTTTGAAGCATAGATCTTCCCCTATTTGATAAAAAAATAGTCTCAAAGGAAGGTTGGTTTCATTAGATTTTGGTGTGATTATTTACATAGGTGCAGCAAGAGTACCTATGTAAATAAACATTTTAAAGTTTGCTTTTGTTGGAAGGTTTTATATGACTCTCCCACAGCACAAGTCTCTAGTATTTGCTGCCTTTAGGCTGAAAACTCAAACCCAGGAGACTCCACTACCTGCAGTACCTGTATATTTGGGTGAATTTCTTTCTTCTCAAAGTTCACTAAATATCCCAAAGTGGCCTGCCAGGAAGTCACCTTCTTTGCTAGTTGTAAGACTGGACGCTATAAGCCAGGTACCAGGGTAGTTTTTCTAGGAGTGTCTTTTAAGTAATGGTTCTGTAAGGTCAACCTTGATTCTCTAAAAGTGTCCAACTATATCTGGTTAAGTAAGCATTACCCTCAAATATGGCATTCCAGACAAGACCTTGGAATTTTTCCAGGTATATCCTGGTAAACAGGAAGACCAATTCTTATTGAACCTTTGGAAATAACTCTTTCCATGAAAAGTAAGAAGACTTAGAGTTTCTGAATTCTGGGAGGTGAATGAGAATAAGATACCATTTAAAAATATTTTAGTTTCTAAAGCAGAATCTACTAAATTGTTATGGATTGTAAGTAAATTAAGACAAAAGGGGAAGCGGTTCCTTATGTGTAAACAGAAAATAGGACATTAAAACAGTATCAGTGTTCTTTCAAACAAACAAAAAACCCACTGATGAACCCTCATCACTTCATTCAGTCCTGTATAACTCATTCTTGCTCCACTGTATCTTGGGTTATAAGTCTCATGAATTTGTCTGCTTCTCAACTTTCTCAGCTCAGCTTATTGAGGTCCTCAGTAAGTTTTAAGAGTGTTGAAAAGGTGTCTGAAAACCAAAAATCTTCAGAACCACTACTTTAGGGCAAAAGTGTTCTTTTCCTTGAAAAACAGAAGCACATAGAGTTTTAACATACAGAATTATATTTCTTACAAACTCTTGTTCTTAAATATAATGTCAACTTTTTATATTATAACTCTTAGCTAAAGTAACTAACTTCTGTTTCACAGGAAAAAAAAAACTAAAGGGGTGGATAATTATGAACTGCGTGTCACATATCAGCATTTTAGCAAAGATCATGAATAAACATAACTAATTTTCTACAGCCATACACATCTCTTATACAATCTCGTAAAGTATCAAAAATGAACATATTCATTAACTTGGCTGAAACAGCCTCTCTGTAGCTTATAAAAATAAAAACCAAAACCATATACATTTAAAAATAGGATTAGTAATCAATATTTCAGTATTCATTCTTAGATATGGCCTAGGTAACTAATGAATATCCATTAAATAACTCAATTTAATATTAGTTTCAGGTTTTAAGATACTTAAAAATCTTGGAAATGATGTTCAGGCCGACATACTGCAACATAATTACCGTTGAATGAAGTTCATTAGAATAATTATTTGATATAGTCAAATTAATTTTTTTGTAATCTTGAACATAAAGGAGAAATAATGGTAGCTTATTTGAGCAATAAACCTGTATACATTTAAAAAGGACATTTCAACTAGAATTAAAATATACAATTGTATTACACTTAACACTGATAAATCAGAGAATACATAGCTGCTTTTACTAAACCAAATTTTATTAAACTAATCTTATTTGGCAGGTTTTCACCTAAATTATGTGAACTTAGATTCGTAAAATGTTTTTGAGTTGGTTTATGTAAGAATTATTTTTTAATCTATGATGTTTAAAGTATTAAAGATTTAATTTCTTGCTTTCTGGTAATTTTAGGAATGTTTAATTTAGTTTACGTAAGCCCTTATTTATACTCAGTAGCCTACTAGAACAGAACTCTTTTAATTTTAGAGACTCTATAATCTTATTATTAATACTATCTGGTGGAAGGAAAACATTACATGCACATTTTAAGGTAGAGGCCATTCTGAATTACAGATACTTAGGTCTATAGATAAAGAGCTTACTATTCCAATTCTAAAATTTTAGGCATATGTAAAGAGTAAATGCAGAAGCACACAAAAACCTCACTGATGGAAGATGCAAAGAGCTGTTCTCCTTCTTCATGGACACAAAATTCTTAGTTATTTGAGCTCAAAACAGATAAATAGACAAGAAAGACTAACATATCAGGATTTCTGTTGCTTCTCACGTGTTTTCAATGATAGACATCCACATGTGATGTTTGGTACATTTCTACAGAATCTTTTCTGTGGTACAGTGTACATTTGTAGTTAGCACTGATTATTTCACAGATGGGCCTGCCTCTGTTTTACTTTCTATGGATATAGTAGCAGTAAGTAAAACAAAGTCTCTATCCTCATGACATTTGTAGTCAATCAAATTAATTCATAATATGCCAACTGATGGTAAGATAGCTAAAGAAAAATATTTGTAAAGAGATTTGGGCTTTTAGTCACTATAGAGTAACAGGGACTAAATTTAGTATCCCATCAGAAAAAAAAAATGACAAAATACATTAAACAGAAGTTTGCAAGACACTGGATGTAAGGCAGTGAAGGACAGTAGTGCCTGAGAGACAGGAAATGAATGTAGTGATTCCTATGATTATCCCAACTTACTGTCTTTGAGAGAGTTTCAGGCCTTCATGCAGGGTTGGGAGGTAGCTTACGGGTACCAGGTGGAGCCCAGCAGACTTCTGTGCATTAGGAGAAGAACAAGGTAGCTAGGACTCAGGACTAGAAAGAAAGAATTCCAGAAATCTCCAGAGGATTGCTTTCCATTATTTAACCAAGTCCTAGTCAGCTCACGCATGTGAAAAAATTGCCTGAGGCCTGGGAATGAACCATCCAAAAGAATTAGTGAGAATAGTGTTTGGCATTCACACATAGCAAGGAACAGTGCCTATGCCCACCAGCAAGATGGGAAAACCTCCAGATTCCTGAGGTATTGGGTCATGTACATAGTAGGGTCTTTCCTCGTTATTGAGGAATAATTGACTAAGCGTTGCTGCAGTCTCCCCTAACACATTTTAAATGAACGATTTAAATGAATGATCTGGAAGGATGAACCTTTTTTCAAGTAACTTAACCGAATCCTAGGACTATTATGTAACATTTAGTTCAAAATAATCAGATTTGCAAGGAATCGAGAATATGATTCATAATGAGAAAATCAATCAGTCAATCAAAAGCAACCGTGATCTGATATAGATGTTAGCAACGGAGAACATTTAAAAAGTCACTATAGTTGTGTTCCATATATTCAGAAAGTTAAGTAATATAAGAACAAAATCGAACTTCTAGAAATAACTACAAGGTGTGAGATTAAAAACATAAACAACAGATTAGATATTGCAGGAGAAAAGATGGGTGAACTTGAAGTCATAGAGATAGAGAGTATGCAAAATGAAACATTAAGAGAATAGAAAATTTTAAAAATGAACAGAGCACTAGCGGGCTGTGTGTCAGCTTCATACAGCCTAATATATATGTTCTTGGAGTCCCCAAGGAGAAAAGGGTGAGGGGACAAAAAATATGAAACAGTGTCTGAAATTTTTCAGTATTTGATGAAAACTATAAGCCTGCAGAGCTAAACACAAGAAATATGAAGAAAACATCATGCGAAAAAAAGACACGTTATAGGCAGATAAGGAAAACAAGACATTATAATCAGATTTCTCAAAACCAATGAGAAAGAGAAAATCTTATAAATAGCCAGAAAAACAAACACACAAACAAAAAACCTAAGTGCAGGGTAGCAAAGATAAAGACGACAGTAAATTTCTCGTCTGAAAAAATGCAAGCGAGGAGACAGTGGAGCAACGTCTTTAAAGTACTGATGGATAAAAATACCAACCTAGAATTTTATACCCATTGACTCTATCTTTCAAAGGACACTGATAATAGGTTGAAAAGATAATCCACAGGCTATGAGAAAATTTTTGCAAAGTATATATCTGTTAAAAGGCATATTCAGAATGTATTTTTTAAAAACTCAATATTAAGTAATAAAAAAAACCAGCAACCAAATTAATAACTGGGCAAAAATTTGACTAGATACTTCATGAAAGAAGAGATACAGATGGCAAATAAGCACATGAAAAGATGGTCCATATCTTTTGTCATTACAGAAATCAGTTATCACTATGCATCTAATAAAATGACCACAACAAGTTGGCGAGGATATGAAGGAATTGGAACTTTTCAGTACTGCTGGTGGGAACAATCAACTTGGAGAACAGTTTGGCAGTTTTTTAAAAAAGTTAAACACATCTGCAATATGTTCTAGCCATTCCACTCGTAGATTTTTACCCAAATAAAAAGAAAGTACATGTCCATACAAAGACTTTACATGGGTATTCATAGCAGCTTTATTTGTAATTGTCAAAAATTGGAAATGGTCCAAATGTCCATTGTCAATTGAGTGAATAAACAATTGTGGTGTGTACACACACACACACACACACACACACACACACACACACACAGAATCCTACTCAGAAATAAAGGGGAACAAGCTATTGGTGCATGCAACAACATGCATGAATCTCAAAATAATTATGCTTACTGAAAGAAGCTACACACAAAAAAGAGTGAATATTATATGTTTTCATTTATAGAAAATGCCAATGAAACTGCAGTAACAGAAAACAAGTCTGTGGTTGCCTGGAGAGGCAAGTGCAGAGAGGGAGGGTTGGGATGGAGGGATTACTGAGAGGCGTGAGTAAAATTTTTCAGGTTAAAGATATATTCTTTATCTTGGTTGTGATGACAGTTTCACAGATCTATTCATATGTCAAAATTTATCAAATGGTACATTTTAAATGCATGAAGTTTATTATGTTTCAATTATACTTCAATAAAGCTGTCTTCAAAAGACTAAGACTATTTTCCTGCAGTTTGTAATGCCTGTGGCTCTATCTCCATCTTTTCCTATCTTCCTGTGTTGTAAATACACCAACCTATTGTACCCTAATACCTCTCTGTAGCTCAGACAACTAAACACAAAAATTCATTCTGAAGCAGGTCACGATGCACATTTCCATCAGAGAAGTATCTCACAGTCCCTTGTTAAATGTTCAGAGATACATGATTGTGCCTTATGAAGCAAATACGTCCCGTTTTTATAGAATTACGGAAGAGAAAATGCATACGAAAGAGCCCAATCCTTTTCCGGTACCCTTTTATGTCAGAGCTCAAAATTGCTGTCTGATAAAATGTAGGCCACCAGATTGAATTACTTCATTGAACTACTGCTGTCCTCTGTTAATGGTAATTGCACAGATATAGGAGTCTTTCTTGGCAACATCTCAGATATTTACCTCCCACTGTTTTTCAATTCAAACTTTTGATGAAAATATTCCCAGTACTTCTTTAAAGCAGACATCCAACTGTCTTTCTTGACGAAAGCAAGGTCTCTAAATCAGATCCTGACAATTTGTGACACAGCAGTCTATCCAGATCACCTTTTACCTATGTCACTATGTCATTTCCTGGAGAAAAAAGTGTCCATCAACCCAGCATTTCTGTAGGTTTGGGAGGCTGGAAGTTTGGTGTGCCAGCAAAAGTGGGAGAGGAAAAAGGGAAAAGCATTTTCTTCCTTTGACTTGGAAGGAATTCAGTAAGGGGCTTGCCTGATCTCATAAGCAAATAAGGGATTTGCAGATTTTGAAGATACAGTTTATAAAGGGAAAAATCAGATGTTTGTTGTTTGTAAGATAATAATGAGTAGAATAATTTCTAAAAGTTACCCCTTAAATTATTGGAGGCAGTAAAACAAGGTTAATTTTTATTGTTCTTCTTCTTAACTTTATCTGTTAGGTTACTTAAATACGACAATATTTAGCGTTTTATTTCCTTCTCAGGGGCTCATTTTCTGTTGTACCTCCTGTTTTGAACTGAGTAGACTACATCTCACCAAATAAATGTTGTATAAACAGTGCCATTGGCATGTACCGTGACTGACTCTGCCTGATGACAGCATGGTGGCTGGAGTGCAGAACATGGTAACGAGGAGGGCGAACATGGCATGAGATCAACCAGATTGGCCTCAGAGTGAGACTCACTGCTTGTATCTCTGGCTGTGGTTGGTTGGGAACTTTTTTTTCTTTTTATTATTGGAAGGGTATTTTTGATAATTGCTTTCTTGCATCAACTTGTAGCATCGCGTGTTTGATGGATGGGTTAGCTTTAGGAGCTGTGGGAGGCCCTCTGAGGACCTGCTTTCCAGTTTTAGTGAATAAGAAGCTAACAGCACGGCAAGCACACTCCTTGCTGCCAGCCTGGTTTTGTTTTTCTCAGGCGTAAGTCTCCTTATAGAAATGTGCCTAGGAATCATGTAGGCCCAGGATTGGCCTTACTTGGTGGCCCTGGTATGATGGGTTGTCTCTCATTGAGAGTGGTCTCACTCAAGGCCTGTTCAGCTTTGGGGAGAAAAGTGAGCAAAACCATGGGCTGAACAGTGGAGAAATTAATTTGGGAATAAAGAAGCTCAGATTTGGGTTCATAGTATTAAGAAACAGTGAAAGACTTCTAGGAGAATGGGGCAAGTAGGTAGTAAGAAAAGAGGTTTAAGAGAAAGTCTTTATCTGCATGGGGAGTCTTGAATCCATCTAGTCTATACATTTTTTATGGCCTCAAAATACATTTAGGGGGCTTCCCTGGAGGCGCAGTGGTTGAGAGTCCGCCTGCCGATGCAGGGGATGCGGGTTCATGCCCTGGTCCGGGAAGATCCCACATGCCACGGAGCGGCTGGGCCCGTGGGCCATGGCCGCTGAGCCTGCGCATCCGGAGCCTGTGCTCCGCAACGGGAGAGGCCACAACAGTGAGAGGCCCGTGGACCGCAAAAAAAACCCAAAAAAACCAAAAACATTTAGGAGCAGGTAGTCCTTCTCCCCCCGCCCCACCCCGCTTTTTTGTTGTTGTTTGTTTTGTTAAGATCAGGAATTTTCGTCCTTTAGAAGAGGAAAGCCAGCGTTGTTGCAATGAAGCCTCTATTGACTGCCTGCCTTAGGTTCCTAATCCTGTGACTTGGTATACATCCATATCTGTCCTCATCTTCATTAGGATCAAAGGCCATGCAGGGAGGGGCCACCAGGAAAATAAATAATAAATTCATAGCTTGTTAAAGCTTGGGTCCCCAAATACCCAACTCCTATCCTTTGCCTCCGGCTTGAATTCTCCATACTGAAGCCTGGGATCACACTTTACCAGGGTGACGTGATATTCATGAACTAAGGAAGAAAAGGACTGGCTACCAGACCTATTTGGAGGTGAGAGAGGAGACAGTGTGGGCCCATTTGTAGAAGAGTCATCTGCATCTGGAATAGAACCCCAACCTAGAATATTGCTGTCTGCCAGCGCAGGAAGTGCTATCAGTTTCTGGCTCAGTAGGGAGGCCTGAAGCACACTGCTGGTTTCTTCTGCTGACATGTGGAAAGTGCTGACCTTTTGTCTGACCTTGATCGCCTCTGTCCACAATTTCACTTAACCCTTTTTGCAGAAGAAGGAACACAAGTGACAACCTCAACTAACCTGTTCCTTGAGAATATCGTTCCCTTTCTGCCACATCACCTTTGACTCTCTCATACTGTCTGTCTTCTTGGCTCCTGTTCCCTCATACTCTGTTGACACAGAGTTTGTAAAGTCCAAGAGATGTAGCAATGCCAGTAAGAGCTAAATTACTTGCAGCTGGCTGTGCCACCTGTGCCTATCAAATTTCAGCCAAAGCATTTGCTTTCCCAGAATGCTCTGTTGTGGGGAATTGGAAAGTGACTCACAGTGGGGGCAGCAGAGGGCTGAGTAGAAGAGAGGGCTTTTTCTCTGGGCTCTCCTGTGAGGACAGAACTGTAAAGTAGAATTTCAGATGGTCTGAAATCCCCTCTTTCTGCCTCTCATGGAATCACTGGTCCCAGAGGCTCCCCGAGAGGTTTCTGAGTTAAACTTCAGCATTTTGGTGGGCTAAGAGAACAGACCTCTGCAAGCAGGTCTCTTGTGGGCCTCCAGGACTGATGGCTCCGTACCCTGCTTCTGGTTGTTTAGTTGAGGATTCTTGTGATTTCTTACATCTCCTAAGATCTCTATCTGATTCCATTTTGTCTCCTGTTTTTTTTTTTTTTGGTCCTTTATGTACTTGCAGAACAATTTCTCAGCTTTGAACCTCTGTCTCATAAAAGGTCCTTCATATAATTTTGGAAAAATGATTAAATCAAATGAACCTTTTCATTTAATCTAAATGCATTCTTCTACAATTCTCTACATTTACCATTAGTATTCTCTCATCTCTGTTAAATCATTTCTTTTTTTTTTTTTAATTTTTTTTTTTTTTTTTTTCTTTGCGGTACGTGGGCCTCTCACCGTTGTGGCCTCTCCCGTTGCAGAGCACAGGCTCTGGACGCGCAGGCTCAGCGGCCATGGCTCACGGGCCCAGCCGCTCCGCGGCATGTGGGATCCTCCTGGACCAGGGCACGAACCCTTGTCCCCTGCATCGGCAGGCGGACTCTCAACCACTGTGCCACCAGGGAAGCCCTAAATCATTTCTTATTTTCAATCATTGTTGGTCACTTGTATGTTGCTCATCCTTTGGTATTTTTCTTTGTATACACTCTCTCTTTTTTCTTATTTTTTTCTTTGTTCTTTCATTTCACCCTCCTCTAGAGCCTGTAATTATCCAAGCACTTTGAAAAGTCTCAGCAAAGGGGGATAAAAGATATATATGGTTTCTGCTCTTAAGGGCTAGATTCTTAGACGGGAATGCCCACGGGGAAATTGAAAATTACTCTTGGTAGAACCCACTTCATTTGAGAACAACTACCTTAATGAGTTCCTGGCCTTGTGATGTGAGAGAACGTTGAAGCAAAGGATTATAATGCGACTGTGATGCCCCTCTCAGAAATATAACAGTGCAAACAAACTAGGCAGCTTTCTGGTGTGATGCCTGAACTGGTTTTTGAAGTAGGAGTGGAATGATTAAAGCCAGGTGATTAAAGAAGGGGGGAGGTGCATTCCACGGAGCACCATGTGGAAGAGCCCAAAGGCTCGAGGTTTGATGATTTCATTGACCTGCAGGTATTTTGAAATGTTTGGAAAGTATAAGAATGAGGCTAGGAAGGGGCCAGGTCACAGACAGTCTTGATGAGTCTTGTTAAAGTGTTTGCATTTTATTATGAGGATGATGGAGAGCCACTGAAAGATATTAAGTAGTAGAGGGATGAAATTAGATGTGTGTATGAAACAGGTCACTCAAGCAGTATTGTGGAAGATGGTTTTTATAAGGGTGAGTTTGGAAGCAAAACAGATTCCAGGAAAAATGATTGTGATGACGGTGTGATTGGGAGAGAAGGGGGACAGTTCTCGAGATATTTAGGATACAGAATGGACAGGACTCAGTGAGTAAATGTGGTTGTGAGAAGCCTCCAAGGATGACTGTTGAGTATCTGCATTCTTCAACTGAGTTAATGCTGGTACCATTCTCCACAAAAGGCAGTAGAGGGTAGTTATTAGGGGCATGTACTTGAGTCTACTTGGTTACTGAGTCACATTTTGAATGTGTTGATCTTTACAAGGCTTGTGGGGTGTCCAAGGAAAGACATGCTGTGGAGGTGTGAGTCTGGAGCTCAGAGGAGCAGCATGCTCTATGGATAGGGTTTGGTGTTCCATGCAGTCCGTGAGTGGAATTTCCCTTTCAGAAAAAAAAATATGGTAATTTGTGATAATTTATGTGTTGAGCTTGTGAGATTCTTGCTTCTGTGTGATTTACCTAGAGGACTGTAGAGCTCACTGGATCAAAGGCAATAAATAGACAAATAATGATCTATCCATGATGTATTCCCTTCATTATTATTACTGAGGGTATATTACATATTTCTTTGGACCAAAGCATAATTTTAGAAAACTCTGGAGAAACAGCTTTCTTTTTTTATTTATTGCTCTGCTCTCCTTTGATTGCTTTTGCTGTAGTGTCAACCTGCATCTTATTTTAATCTCCTCTCAGAACACTGATGATTCCACAGCCCTGTTAGAATACATTTTGGGAGATTTCATTTCGTTAAGGCTGTTTCAAGGACATACGGCATGAGATGATGATGATATGGCATCTTTGGAGGATGCCTTGGTTTCTGTCCTGCTGAATCTCCCACACGTTTGAAGCAGTTGTTATCTTCTCTGCTAGCTCATGCGACTTGTTAGATCACTGTTTGTGGGTGTCACAAAATGTTGGCAGGACCCCAGTGTGAAACACATTGTGAAATACATGTGGTTAAACTTCTCTGAATTTGTGTGTCAATCAAAACAAAGTGGCTTAAACGAGTAAGTGGATTTCAAAAGAAACTTGAGGATTCTAGAGCAGAAGTGGAACATGGAACTTTGTAGGTCATTTTTTTAGTATTGAATTCAGGGAATCATACGTAGGAGGGAGTGTACAATATAGTAGAATTCTGATTAGGATCAGTTAGATTTTAGCTGACAATATTACAAACAGACAACAGTTTTTTATTATAATGTGTATAGTTCCCAAACATAATGCCATGGGATGCTGGGAATGTTTAGATACTAAAGTTGTGCAGATTTTCAAGGAGGAACCAGATAACTTAAAAACTCTACATACAATTTTTGTTTGTTTGTTTGTTTATCAGAAAGGATAGTGAATGAATTGTCAAACAGTGAAAATTTTAAAACATGTATTCCGATATATTTTGCAATTCTCATTTAACTTCACTAATACTTAATATGCATGTTTATCCAGGGGAGATGATAGAATTTTATTGTAGTTGAGACATTACAAGCATTTGTTTGTTTGTTCTCTTCATCAGGGTGATGTCAGTATGGTTTCTCCTTTACTGTTATCTCCTCTGCTGTTTGCAGTCTTGAATAGGTGTCTATAGGACATTTCTTGTGGCTTACCCATACCCTTTGCTTTTATCTCATCAAAGGATCATTAGATGGTCTTTTCTATATGTATTAACCAAGAAGTACATATTTTTACATTCTTTTCACACGTGGCTTTTAGCAACACCCATAATTTTAGTGATATTTGCCCCAATATTATCTTTACTCTCACCTTCCATACAAGAGGATTTATTAATTTAATAGGGTATGTTATGTTAATAAAATGCTTGATGGCATAATATGTTTGGACTTGTTGAAAGACCGTGATGTTGCTGCTGAAATCACTGAGAAAGGTAGAGCCCATCATGTAAAGAAAGCTGGCTTGGATTCTGATGACCCTCCTGCCTTAACCCGTGGTGCTAGATCTTTCTCGTACAGAAGGCTCTCTGCTCACCTTAATTTTAAGTGTGTGAACTCTTGACTTGAGGACTTTATCAGAGTTTACCCTCTTCAAGGCTCACTGAAAAATCAATTCCTAACTCATTAAATGATTCCTGGGTTACCCAAAATTAGCCTTATAGATTATGTCTTTGATGGCTTGTTAGTTGGCATAGGTGACTAAATTTGACACTCAAAAAAGATAGCCTTAGAAACAGTTTTTTTCTTTTCACACTGTTGTAAGCTTTCTAATTTTTATCCCTCTAATACATTAAGTCATGGTTGACTTTTCTGCTCTGGCTGTCAGTGTCAGGAACTGTGCTTCTGTACATTAACATGCAGACATTTGTGAAAGGTCCTTTATCGATGTCTCAGTCTGGTGAATTGAAGAATAATGTACTAGCTACATCAAACTGTTTATTCCTCCTAAGCCAGTTGTTATCTTTTGCAGTACTTCCAATGAAATTGTAATTTTTTTTAGCAGATTCTTTTCTGATGGAGCTGTGATTTGCAATAATCTTGTCAAGCCAAGCTCAAAATACTACTAAATGAAGACATTTGTGGAAGGGAATGATTGTAAATTGCATGCAAATTTCAACTCGGCTGGAATTAATCAATATGGAAACAGAACTTGTGAGTTCCTGATGTAATGATGCTGAAACTAATCCCATTGAGTTTTATTTCCATGGGAATTAGGTATTTATTTTGATTTAAATCTCTCTTTTTTCTTGAAGACAAAGGTCCAGTTTTTGAGTCTTTTAACAATAACTTTTTGGGGGATAGAGAGATGTTATAAAGGAAACAGGAGTAAAACTAAGCATCTGACTTCTGTGGGGACATCTGGCATTTCCTATTTAATTTACTGTGCCTATTTAATGAAAATTTCCCCCAGTTTTTCTTGCTCATTTTTTTCCACTGAAAATTCTAAGGCTTATGGTATAGTAGGTGACACAGTCTTTAGTATATATTAAGTATGCAATATTGGTCTAAATGACATATTCTCTCATTTATATCAATTTTCTAGGGGGATCCCATCTTGTTGGGGTTGTGTGTGTGTGTGTGTGTGTGTGTGTGTGTGTGTGTGTGTGTGGTTTTCATTTGACATAGAGTCTCACTTTCTGGGGAACAGATCACTCACTACCTTAGACTTTTTAATGCCTCCTGGCTTTTGCAATATTTCTTTGATTTTCAGGAATAGGCTTTTTGCCTTTTATTGTTGTACTTGGCCCCTAAATCTGTTAGCCTTAGATTATTTCTCACCTTTTGTTCAAGCTTTTAGGTGAAGAATTTGCAGATAGAAGGTCTTATCACTGGTATATTGTATATCACCAATGCATTAGTGTTATATCTGTAAATCCTCAGAGCTGGACAACTTACTTCCCAACCCCATTAGAGTACTTTAAGAGTTCCTTTATTTATAGCCCAGTTTAAATCCCGCTGGGTAACACTCCATAAACCTGCAGTGACATCCAGTGGCCTCATGGTGTAATTTTTTACAAAATTTTCCAAATGAATTATAGGGGCAGTAATTCCGTCAAGGAAAAATACTGGAGTTATTGAAGGGGGTTCCCTAAGTATATTACCTTCCAAGTAGTTACTGACATACCCCATCATAGGATTCTAGGAGAGTGATTATTCGTTTCTTGGTTTTTAAGTGGAAGAATGACATCCTGTGATGAGATCAACTTCACTAATTCCAACTAAGATTAGAGGAAAATATAAAATTGAAGACAGTTTTTTTTTTTAAAGAAAATTTTTAATAAAAAAATTTACAGTGTCAAATTTCATATTCTGGATCTTTTTAAGAGGTTCATGATTTAAAGGAGAACATTTAATATGTGGTTCTGATTATGAAGTTGAGAGTTCTGTGTTGTTCCTACTTGGTTCTTGTGCTTTCAGTTTCTCTGAGAGTCATTCACTGTGTTAACCCTTGGATTTTCTCGGACTTTCTAAGATTGCTACTATAAATCAGAGGCAAGTGACTCCCAATCTGATTACTGTCCTTGAATTATGTTATTAAAGGAGAGCATATTATTTTTATAAAAGTGATACACCATTAACACCATAAATGATTTACATAATAGAAAACGGTACAAAGAAAATGTAGCACATCAGCTTAAGTCTTACCCTTTCCACAGAAACAACCAGTGTTAACATTTGGTGAGCCTTTTGCCAAATGGCTCTCTGTCCATTTATATTAATAGAGGGATGAATAGATGGCAAGCTAGGAAATAATTTCATAACATTGAACTAAACAACATATGTATTTGCTGTGTTGACTTGATTTCTAATTACTGCAGTGTTACACTAGGTGGGGAGGGGGCCAGGGTAGAGGCTTGCTGTTTTTTGTTGGTTTTCTTTTTTTAGCAGTGACTCTTCCTTTAGTGTGACAGACAGGGCTGGCTAGTGAAGATAGGGAGAAGATCTATACAGAGGAGTGTTGGACAGCCACCTCATGGCCTGATCTAGATAATTTACAATGTTCCAAAGCCCAGAGAGTTAAATAGAAGTAAATCTAGCATGTACGAACTAAGCAAGTAGTATGTTCCAAACTGGTGCTAAGCACATTTATACTAAAGCTGAATGTTAGGTTCAAAGAGAGAGGGAGGTTGTTAAATCTTTCTCACAGTTGATACTGAGGCTGACATTTGGTATTTAAATTGTACTGTCTTGTGCCCATTCCCCCTAACAAAGCAAAAGCCATATGCCACTAGGGAGGGGCAAGAAACTTGTCTGCCCTTCTGGTTCTACACAAAGATCAACTGCTATGAGGAGGATGGCTGTGCACTGCCTCCCATCCTCTCACTTGAATGACACTGGGCAAAAGCCATCAGCCGCTGGGAGAGATTGTGGTGTCCATGATTCTGATGCAAAGCAGAGATCAGCTGCCTGTGGCAGAGGAGCAGGAATCTTCCTCATGCCTGAGATATTACACCGGTACAAGAATTTGGTTTCCCCATGGATGGCTTGCAGGGAAGAGTAAAAACCCTGATTGCACTCTGTACCCTTTACTGAGTAGGAAACAGTGGTTGCCTGCCATTAAGGGAGAGGCAGAAATGCTGAGAAAGTCCCACTCCTTAGGTTCAAATGTACAGGGCCAGGCTAAGACTGAGGTTAGAGCAGGTGGGCTGAGAAACTCTTCTCCCCCACCACAAGCCTTGAATCAAGAAATGAACAAAAAAAAAAAAAAAGAAATGAACAATTGCAGTCTACTGCTGGAGGAATGGCAAGAGCATGGAGAGAGCCTTTCCCTCACTTACCCACACGTATATCCTATAATGACTATATGCAGGACCTATTGTATTTTTCGGGTGGATCACAAATACAGGAAAACTGTATTAGTACTTAAAAAATACTTTCAGATTTACAAAAATTAGTACAGAGAATTTCCATATGCATGCCATCTTGTTTGCCCTGTTGTAAACATCATACATGAGTGTGATACCTTTTTACAACTAATGTACCAATATTACTACATTATTATTAAAGTTCATACTTTATTCAGATTTCCGTACTTTTTTACCTAATGCCCTTTTTCTCTTTTAGCATTCTATCCAGGACACCACATTATGTGTTTATAGTCACTATGTCTCCTTAGGCTTCTCTAGATTGAGACACTTTCTTGGGCTTTTTTCCTTTTTGATGACCTCGAAAATTTTGAGGAGTGCTGGTCAGATATTTTGTACAATGTTTCTTTTATATATATATATATATATATATATATATATATATATATATAAATTTATTTTATTTTTGGCTGCATTGGGTCTTCATTGCTTCGCGTGGGCTTTCTCTAGTTGTGGTGCGCAGGCTTCTCATTGTGGTGGCTTCTCTTGTTGCGGAGCACGGGCTCTAGGCACACGGGCTTCAGTAGTTGTGGCACATGGGCTCGGTAGTTATGGCTCGTGGGCTCTAGAGCGCAGGCTCATTAGTTGTGGCACACGGGCTTAGTTGCTCCATGGCATGTGGGATCTTCCCAAACCAGGGCTAGAACCCATGTCCTCTGCATTGGCAGGTGAATTCTTAACCACTGTGCCACCAAGGAAGCCCTGTACAATGTTTCTTGATTGCTGTTTTTTAAAAAATGTTTTTCTGATTCGTTCTAATGATTAGACTCTCAATTGGCTTCTGCTTTGGACTCTCACAAAGAACTAGGTCACAAGAGCCTATGAGAGGAGGAATTTGCATCCTTTGGTGCACTGAAACTAATTATATCAACAACAAAATCCAAACCCAATTCAACTACTTTCTAGATTTACTCAATATCCCCATGCTAATAGCCTGAAAGAAGTTACCCATTTCCAGGCATAATGTTACTTACTTCAGTTCTTGCATCCACAAAGTGTGGAATTCAATTTTTAAAATGTATGAAACACAGACACAAACAAGAAAAAGAAATCCTTGTTAAGAGGTTTAATAGTAAACAGAACCAAGCCAAGAGATGGTTTAGATATGCAAACTTCAGACAGGGACTTTGAAATAACTATGATTATTATATTAAAAGCTCTAATGGATAAGTGGGCAATATATATATAAATCAGTGGGCAATTTCACTATAGATATGGAATCTACAAATAAATGTCAAATGGAAATGCTAGAAGTGTAGAACAAAACATCATATATTAAAATTGTTTTCTGTGGGTTTATTAAGAGACTGGACACAGTAGAGCCAGAATCAGTGACCTTGTAGGTGGACTAGAAGAACCCTTCAAAAGTGAAACAGAGTAAAAAGAGTAGAAATAAAAAAAAGGACATCCAAAAACGGAATATGTTACTGTAGAACATATGAAATAACCTAACATAAATGAAGAGAGAAGAAATAAAGCAGAAGAAATGTTTGACGAGAGAATGGTTGAGAATTTTTCAGAATGAAAGATAACAAACCATAGATCCAGTCAGGATAAATATGAAGGAAGGTATATCTGTATATAGTAGTCAAACTGCTGAAAACCAAATATAAGAGTAAATTCTAAAGGCAGTTAGAGAAAAAACGATATATTACTTAATGAGGTACATAGGTAACAATTTGGCAGACATTTAGTCAGAAACTATGAAAGCCAGAAGACAATGGAATGGCATCTTTCAAGAATTGAAATCCAGAATTCCATCTCCAGGAAATGTATCTTTCAAAAAGAAAGGTAAAATTAAGAATTTGTCAGATGTACAAACATCAAGAGAATTTTTTCCTAGCAGAACAGTACTAAAAGAGATGTCAAAGGAAGGTCTTCAGGCAAGAGCATGCTGCTAGGTAGAAACTGTGTTATTACACATGGAATAAAGAGCACAGAAAATGTAAAACTGTGGATGAATACAAAAGTCATTTTCTTCTTACTTTCAATCTGTGAAAAGAGATTAGAGCAAGGGTTGACAAAAAGTAGCCCGTGAGCTAAATACTACCTCTGGCTTATATTTGTGCAGCCTAAGAGCTAGGAGTATTTTATATTTTTAAAGGGTTGTAAAAAATTAAAGACAAAATGATTGAAGAATATGCAACAGAGACTGAATGGCTTGCAAAGTCTGAATTATTTACTTTCTGAGCCTGGTCTAAAGCAAAAATAATAACTATGCATTGTAGGGTTTGTAACGTATGTCAAAGTAAAATTTTGGCAACAGTACAAAGGAGAGCAGGAAGGAAATGGAAATATAGTGTTATAAGGTTCTTACACTGTTTGTGAAGTGATATAATAGAATTATAGTAGACTAGGAGAAGTTAAAGTTGTGTATTATGAACTCTAGAACAGCCACTGAGGAAAAAGATAAAACAAAGAAGTATAGTTAACAAGCTGATAAAAGCGAGAAAATGGAATCATAAAACATGCTCAACTAAAACAAAAGAAGGCCAAAAATACCCAGACAAAAACAAAAAACAGATTCAACAAAATTTTAAACAGTGTAATGATAGATATATACCCATCTTTAGCAATAATTACATTAAATATAAATGGTCAATTAAAAAACAGAGTTTAGGGCTTCCCTGGTGGCGCAGTGGTTGAGGGAACGCCTGCTGATGCAGGGGACGCGGGTTCGTGCCCCAGTCTGGGAGTATGCCGCAGAGCGGCTGGGCCCGTGAGCCATGGCTGCTGGGCCTGCACATCCGGAGCCTGTGCTCCGCAGTGGGAGAGGCCGCAGCAGTGAGAGGCCCGCATACAGCAAAAAAAAAAAAAAAAAAAAAACAGTTTAAAAATTGGATAGAAAGCAAAACCCAATTATGTATTGTCTACAAGAAATTCATTTTAAATATGAAAACATAGCTATGTTAAAACTAAAAGGATGGAAAACAGTGTTTCATGCAACACCCAAACAAAAGAAAGCTGGGTTGATATCAGACAAAGTAGACTTCAGAATAAGCAGTGTTATCAGGGATAAAGCATGGTATTATGTAATGATAAAGCGGTCAGTTCATGGAGAAAACAAGAATTCATTGAGGAAGCTAAAGGTATATGTACCTAATAACAGAGCCTCAAGAAAAAAAAAGTAATAGAACTACAAGGAGAATTAGACAAATCTACCAATTTAGTTGGAGATTTCAACACTCCTTCAGTAATTGGTAGGACAAGTAAACATAATTTAGGAAAGATGTAGAATACCTGAGCAATACTGTCAATCACCTTGACTCAATTGACATAGAATACTCCCTTCAACAACGTAATGCATGTTTTTTTCCAAGTGCACTTGGAATATTTGTTAATATAGACCATATTTTGAGGTATAAAATAAATCTCAATAAATGTGAAAGCATTTAAATTATGCAAATTATGTTCACTGATCAACCAGACATAGTCACATGCCTTGTTTGGGGAATGTAATTTCTTTGGATAAAATTAAATATATAAAACTTGAAAAGTGAGGTCTAAGAGGGAGGGAATACGTATAGCTGATTCATTCTGTTGTACAGCAGAAACTAACACAAGATTGTAAAGCAATTGAACTCCAGTAAAAAAAAAAAGACCTTGAGAAGTCATCATGCTTAAAAAATACACGTGAAGCCTTCAGATATATTAGTAAGAACGTTACAGAATTTTGCCATGAATCTACTTTCAGCTTTACACTGCAGTGGTGCTATTAGGTATTTGTGATCTAACTAGTTGATTTTGAAGTGTGAATTGGTGCTTGAGATGTATGACCCTATCTGTCTGTAAACAGCATTTCCTGTGCACTCTCTGAGCAAGGGGCCCTTTTTCATGGTATTTTTAAACACTCCCAATAGCTTTAACTCCCCGAATAGGAAGCATTTAGGCAAACATGATATCATCAGTAGGCACACTCTTAATATTAACCAGTGAAAACAAAAAGGTGGAAAGTTCTGCTCTGCTTTTAAAGAAGCAGAATTTGAGTGTATATTTTGGAAGAACTGTATGTAGTAGAATAGCAGAAAGATAATGAATTCTCAATATGTGTCTAAATCAGGGTCTGGAAAAGTCATAGGAGTATTTAGAAATTTATATTAGTTTAATATGACAGATATGGCTCTTTAATAATGAAGACTAAAAAGACCTTTGTGGGCTGGTGAGTGGGGTCATAATGTTTTTGCCCTAATTATTAGACTATCATTTCTCTCTTATTATGAGGTTATGCAAAATAAAAGGTGTTCTCTAAGAGAAAAGAATATAATTTTAGTTTGCATGATCACAAGTGACCTTATTGTAGCTCCCCTTCTCAGAAGTATGAACGACTCTTAAAATAAAGGGTAGGTAAGCACAGTCTGCTAAGCGGATGTAGATTTTAGTAGAATAGTATGCTCATCATCTCAAGTAAAAGATTCCCATTTTACAAATGCATTAGATGTCCTTGGCAGGTTTAGGTTAGTAACATGAGATGCATATGGTAAAACTGGGGCCCAGGGCTTAGGGTTTGTTCTGATGATTCATTGCATGCCGCAAACATCGCTAGCCTATTTGTAGATTTTCTTCAGATAAGAGTTGTTTTATTTAGGGAAAAAAGATCATTTCTGGATTGAGTACTCCTAATGAGTTAATTTTTGGAGAACTTTTACAAAACTTATGACAAATGACTGTTAATCCTTCTTGCAAACAATTATACCACTACTGTATTACCACCCAAAGTCCTATTCCTTCCTTTAGCCTTGGGAAGACCTCACAGTCATGAATTTAATGCTTTGATTTTAATTTTTTTTAAAAACTAAGAGTGCTGTATGGCTGTAGAATGCAGAGGTTTCCTTGAAATATGTTTGGTGAAAGTCAGAAGTAATTTGCCATGACTAGGATTCATTTAAATATCTGTGATTTCAATGTATAAAATAATCTTCACAGTAAATGTTAAGGGATATGATTTTGCATTAGATCGTAATACTTGCTAATTATTTTTCTTACTATTATTAGTTAACTGGGAGTTAACAAGTCATAGGTAGTGATGCCACATATGTGTGGGTTATTACAAAACTTTATTTGCTGCTTAATTTTTTTTTTTTTTTTTTTCGGTACGCGGGCCTCTCACCCCTGTGGCCTCTCCCGCTGCGGAGCACAGGATCCGGACGCGCAGGCCCAGCGGCCACGGCCCACGGGCCCAGCCGCTCTGCGGCATGTGGGATCCTCCCAGACCGGGGCACGAACCCGCGTACCCTGCATCGGCAGGCAGACTCCCAACCACTGCGCCACCAGGGAAGCCCAATTTGCTGCTTAATTTTTTAACATTGCGTCATTCCCTAAATAGCCTCAAGATCCAAATACAACTGCAGTAATATTTGCTGAAAATTAGAAACTATAAAACCCCTGATTTTGCTAGGATTCAGAATAGGAGAAAGAATTTCAAATAATAAAGCCTTCTATTTATAAAAAAACAAAACCTTTCATCTACTGTCTCTCAAAAGGCAGTTTGATAACAAAATGTGTTTCAATATTTTACATTATTTCCATTTTTAAAGGTAGTAATAGGGCTTCCCTGGTGGCGCAGTGGTTGAGAGTCCGCCTGCCGGTGCAGGGGACACGGGTTGGTGCCCCGGTCTGGGAGGATCCCACATGCCGCGGAGCAGCTGGGCCCGTGAGCCGTGGCTGCTGAGCCTGCGCGTCCGGAGCCTGTGCTCCGCAACGGGAGAGGCCACAACAGTGAGAGGCCTGCGTACCGCAAAAAAAAAAGGTAGTAATAGTAAGTGCACAGGCATCATAGATCACAGACATCTTTGTTAAAAGGTCTATTTATTTGAGATCAGATTTACTAGGGGCAAGTTGTCTTTATAACTCTTCTTTATTTAGTTCCCTTACTTGCACATTGAAAGGATTAGGGAAAAATAAAGTAACGGTCCTTAATCCCATTTGGTTGTGTTAAATTCTCCAAATGATGGATGGAAATTTCAGCCTGGTAGGGTCTACCACGAGGTTTGATAGTTACCTACACTTATAGAGAGATATTCTTTAATTACACTGTACAGCTAAATGCATTTGAAACAGATAACTGATCCTGTCTCAAAATTGATGTTTCTTTTAAAGTGCAAAGTCAGGAGGACACCATTGTTTCCAAATGGTCAGATTGCATGCTACTGTCCCAAGCACACAGGAATTGGTAAGTCAGAGGTGCCAAGCATGTAGGCATGTAGGGATAAGGGAAAAGGATCACAGTGGAAGGAAACCCTTTCCCCTTTTTCCCGACTGTGTTTTGACCACCTGTCTTTTACCCTTTGCAGTTCTATTCTGAGAGGAATGTGAGGAACAGCCCTGAAGATGGGGGCCACTGCTGCTAGATTGTTGCCATTAACCAGCTCTCATGGCTTTTGTGGGAGCCTCCTTTTTATTAGTATTTGCAACATGTTCACCAGCAAAATGATTATGTTAGGCAGAAACATCACATCACTTACATTTCATAGCTCAGTGCAATTTTCATAAACTGCGAGGCAACATCCAAAAAAACATGACTCAGAATTAGAGTTTCAGGAGATTATTATATAGACATTATTTCCCTCAGGTCACGGGCTTTAGTCAAATTTGGAGGAGAATGAAATTGCCAACAGTGAAAAGCAGACAGAAAGGTATGAGTTCATGAGCAGAGAAATAACATTTTCATTTGTTCCTTCCCCATGGGAAAGATTCAGCATTCCGGTAAATGGAGACGGTTATAAGAAATGAATTTTTGTCAGCAGGGATGTGATTTTAAGGCTCACTTATCCATTGGCAATCTAGATTTCTAACCCCAGGAATCTAGGAAATTGCTACAGAATGTAGTCTTTATTATAAACAAGTTTTTTTTTTTTTTTTTTTTTGGTAGTGTTTTCCCCCTTCCTTTTCTTGCTCAAAGATTTTAAGACAGACTACATTTCTTTCTGCCTTTTGGGGTCAGATGACTGCAGAATTTCTGCATCTGCCATGAGTTTCTCCTCATTGCCGTTGCTTTGTGATGGAAACTGTTTCTTCCCCACCAAGCTTCCCCCACTCCCCCTTGCCTTTCCAAACCCCCTCTGTTCAGCATGCACAATGCTGACAGTATTGGAAGCCAGGGCGCTTACTAGTGCTGAATTCGTGGCCTCTGCCTCTGTTCCCAGCATTTGCAAGATGTCTTGTGCTGCTGTTTCTCTATTCTCAGTCCTTTTGTGTCTGTGGACCTGAGAGAGTAAGGCAGGAAAAAAAGGCTTTCCAGGTAGCTCTCATTTTACCAGGTATAAAGAGCAAGGATTTGCAAGGTTTCTGTAGGGTAATCCCAGACAACCTTCTTTATAATTAAAGAATGTTCTTTCAGGGGAAATTTTATCTTGCTTCTTCAATTTCATCTGATGCTTCTCAGCCCATCACTCATTCAAATTCTGTTCAGAGGTTCTCCTGCTAGCTATATAGTACATCCGTGAGAGCAGAACATATTTCATATAACCTAAACCCTTCATTTCTAGAGATGCAGATAGGTTCTGTAACATTAATCTCACCTTTATATTTTTTCAATTTTTAATAACTTGAAAATGTGTATATCTAATACCTTCCTCCCCTGTGTATTTTTGCCCATTTTAATATCTCTCTCAACACTATAAACTATTTTCCTGGCTGTATTATTATTAAAAAATGTTATTGCCTGCCAAAGTTTATTATCATTATTATTATATCTACAGTATAATGATTATGTAACATTGTGAATTATATTTGATTAATAAAGTAGAATTGAGTACTCTAACTTATTTAGCTCATTGGATTTGGCCCATGAAATTAATCAAGATCCATAAACTTTTCCCCCAAACCTCCAAAGCTTCTCAGAGGAAGGGAGAGGGGATATTACGGTTAAGGGGAACATCTAGTTTGCTGCAAGGACATCCAGTTACACGTCTTGATTCCTTGCAACTGCTGTGGTAAAGGATTCACTGAATTAGCCATAGTGCTGGTATATTCTGATATTCTGTGGAGTTTCAATTTCTTCCTATTAAATTTTTCTTAATACATGGAGTCATTTTATCTTTGTTAGGGGACCTCTGTTTAGAAAAGTGGGGGTGACGTGTTATATTCCATTCTTTGTAATGGGCAACTCTTGGCATTTGTGGAATTCTTCCTGGAATTATTTGGGAGGGCAGAAACAGGCACCTGGAACGTTTACTTGACAAAAACATGTACTTGTCTCTTATATGTCACTCATTCTTACGTCCAACAACCTCTGTTCTACTATTTTACATTGTTCAGAAGTTGTGTGACTGACTGTCTCATACAGAAGCTAATAACCTGGAAGACACTCAAATTCGAATATAGTTTGGAACCGTTTTGGATTCCATATACCACTTCAGTAGGAGTAAAGAATCCCATGGAAAATGATGGGTTTTGCAGGGGTTCTCATCACCATAACAGGGCTTCATTAGAGTTACTGGCTGGAATAGGATTTTTTTGTTGTGGAAGTATAGTTGATTTACAATATTGAGTTAGTTCCTGGTATACAGAAAAGTGATTTAGTTTATATATATATACATATATATATATGTGTGTGTATATATATTCTTTTTCAGATTCTTTTCCATTATGATTTATTACAGGATACTGAATATAGTTCCCTGTGCTATTCTGTAGGCCCTTGTTGTTTATCTGTTTTATATATAGTAGTGTGTATCTGTTAATCCCAAACTCCTAAATTGTCCCTCCCCCCTCTTTTCTCTTTAGTAACAATAATTTTGTTTTCTCTATCTGTGAGTCTCTTTCTATTTTGTAAATAATTTCATTTGTATCACTTTTTTAGATTCCACATGTAAGTGATATGACATGATACTTGTCTTTCTCTGTCTGACTTAACTTTACTTAGTCTGATCATCTCCAGGTCCATCCATGTTGTTGCAAATGGCATTATTTCATTCTTTTTTATGGCTGAGTAATATTCCATTATACATCTTTATACATTCATCTGCTGATAGACACTTAGGTTACTTTAGGATAGGATTTTTTTGATTAGTTCCCAATGAAGGATGGAATACTGTAAGTGTAGTAATTCGTGGCACAAATAAGAAAGCTGTAGACATGGTTAGTATTATAATTGCATAATAACAGTAGTACTATAAGAAAACATTCAAGCAGTCACCTGAAAATTACTCATTGGCCATAGCTTGAAAATCTCACTGTCTACCATCTGGAGCCAGGGACAGGATGTCTCAGATCTACATTCTTGATACTTGCTCAAGAGCAACTAACTCTAGAGAAATTGTTCAACTTTCTGGTGTTTAGTTTCAGCTTCTCCTTTTGTGAAATGGCAATAATTTTGCCTGTCCAAATCACTGTTACTGTTTTTTTCTCAGCAATGCTTGTGTGAATGAAATATTATTACAGGATTCAAACTCCCAGAAACAGTTAACCCACTTTGCTTTCACACACCATTTCATAATACTTAGTCCTCTTGATTAAGAGGATAATACAGTAAAACCTCTGTTAACTGGAGTAAAGTGTTGTTAATTTAAGTTTAGATCATTCTTTTAAAACATTTGTTTCAATATACTTGTTCTTGAAAATCTTTCTGTAATGTATTCAGTGTATTTTTGCCTTAGAGAGCATGGTCTAGTAAATATTGCTGTAATTGAGTCTCTCTCTGATGATGGATTATCTTCACAGCCCTGGAGCCAGGATATTGGTGTCAGTTCTTTATACACCAAGAAATGGGTATGAAATGGGACTCTTAATGGGAAGTTAGGCTGAATTTGCTGTGGTCTTCGCCATACCTTGGAAGTTGCTTTTTTTTTTTTTTTCCTGCGGTACGCGAGCCTCTCACCGCGGTGGCCTCTCCCGTTGCGGAGCACAGGCTCCAGACACGCAGGCCCTGCGACCATGGCTCATGGGCCCAGCCGCTCCGCGGCATGTGGGATCCTCCCGGACCGGGGCACGAACCCGCGTCCCCTTCATCGGCAGGCGGACTCTCAACCCCCGTGCCACCAGGGAAGCCCCCCGGAAGTTGCATTTTAATAAGCAAATTGCTCACGTGAATTGTTTTCTCAGTGTTCTATGTTTTTTTTTTCCCTTAAAATGAAACAAAAACTATATTAACCACACTTATAAAAATGAAAAATACAATACCAATCAAAACATCATTATTACATGAACATTTTCATAGGAGAAATAGATAGCATGCTTAGGAGGTCTGACTTGATTAAATGCTTTGCCTCTAGTTTTTCAAAGTTTCAAAGGAGGTATTCCCTCTGTCAATAAGTTTTTAGTTTCTATGTGTAATAATAATTATGATCCCAGCTAGCAGTTATGGAGCTTTGACTGTTTGCCAGGCACTGTTTGTTTCAGGTAATAACTCAGTTATTCCTCACAACCACTCCATCAAGGAGGCACTGTAATTAGCTCCATTTTTTCAATAAGGAAACTGAGGCTTATAAAGATTAAGAAATCTGTCTAAGGTTACATAGCTAGTAACTGGCTGAGCCAGGATATGAACAGTCTGATGTAAGAACCCGTGCTCTTAACCACCACTCCATCATGCCTCAAAGGCATATGTGTGCAGTGGTTGTGGAAGAAGTAATCTAGACTTACTCACTTTTGCTGTGGGCCTTGCATGGTGTTTGATTTAGTATTTTTGTTTATATTATCTCATTTAGTTTAAAAGAATTCTACCGGGTCGATTTTTATTATGCACATTTTATAAATGAAGAAGTCTAGATTCAGAAAAGGCAAAGCTTTTATCCGAGTTTACGGTTCTTGTGATAATTGATGGAGCTGATTTGAACCTAATAACCCCAGTTCAGGTTCTGGTCAGGGGTATTGTTAAGGAAAGGAACCTTCTCTCCAAGAAAGGTCATTTTTATAATGTTTAAGAGATTTAGGTTTTCGGTATAACACCTTACCCCTAGTCAGGGGTATTGTTAAGGAAAGGAACCTTCTCTCCAAGAAAGGTCATTTTTATAATGTTTAAGAGATTTAGGTTTTCGGTATAACACCTTACCCCTAGCAACTTAAAAAGAAAACACCTGTTTTCTTTTTAAGTTAAATCATTTGTTCTGCATTGGGATTGTCTCATCTCTTTCTATCCATGGAGTTTCTTCAAGTCATTGCTGATACACACTGATTCTTCTTCCTGTTGGTAGTTTGTGATGGGTTGGTTGACCTTTTACAATTAACATCATTGTTTTAGTTTGTTGTCCTTAAGAAATTAATTTTCCTTTGAGTTTTAGACTCCTAATATTATGTCCTTTAGCCCTCTGAAGGGTGAATGTCCCTGTGGTGCCATTAGCCACTTACTTGTACAATGTCTTGAGAACACTTTAAGAGAAATATAAATGGCAGTACCACTTGGATATCAATTAAAAATAAATTTCATTTCGAGTGAATGCTGTCTTCTAGCCTGCCAAGACGCAGAAGGTTGGTTGTCTCAGTTTCCTTTGCCATTACTGACATCACTTAGAACTTACTGGTGTAATTAAAAAAGCATTTTAATGGAAAGTTGGTGAACAGTGGGAGAACAGCCATTTTTCACATGGCTGTATATTATAAAGGATATAGAATGGACTTCTAGCAAGTCCTACAAAGTCCTGGTGGGTCTCCATTGTTGTATGGCAAAGTCTATGGGATGTCTTTTGGATTGTCTTGGTAGCAAGCGAGCAGCATCTTACCAGCCCACTGTGACTCATGGGGAATTCTGTGTCTCGATGTTTTTTATGGCTGTGTTTTAATGGGTTAGGCCTCCCCGCCATCTTGTTTTCCTGGCTTGTCTTCTCTTCTGTTTACCTTGGCTCCACCTTTGGCTCAGCGAGACACCACAGGCTTCACCAGAGTCATTTGGAATGCAAGCCCATCAGACGAAGTCTCCCATCTTCTCGAGGCATTTCATGGCTCAGAGAGAATTGGAACTAAACTCTGGGTAGCTGGTGGTTGGTTGTCCCCAGCCAAGTCTGCACAAGTGGAGAAAATGCATGTGTTTGTGAGTCTGCTTATATTTTACATTCTCACAGTTACATCTTTGAGTCCTGTAAATATATTTCTGTTCCTCCTTGATTTTAGGGGTTAATTATTCAGCCCCTGAAAAATGAGTTTTGGTTACCCATGGGCCAAGAAGCCGGGTTCTTCAGGAACAGCTGTGATTATCCAGAGATGTCACATTGTGTCTTTCTCTCCATGCGTCTTTAACACCTGCACATCATAGCTTTCCTGGGCACCTCCAGCGGAGTCTCCTGTTAGCTTGGCAGACTTGAGAGATGCTCAAACCTATTTCTTACTTCCTGTGTCTGTATGGATTATTTTTATCATGTGATGATTTGGCATTTTCTAAAAATCTCTAGCTTGCCTTTTCAACTCTGGTAAAGAGTTGTCAGCTGTACCCACAAACTCAACTTGTGAAGTGGCATTTCCCCAGAAACAGGAATGGGAGGAAGAAATTTAGCAGGACAAGTGCTCTTTCTTATGAAAATTGATCTCTAAGCTTAGTATAATTTTTCTGATTTAGAGGGAATTATAGGACCCTGAGACCAACCCTTCCCAGCTTGCCACCAGCCTTGGTTTAACTTCATTGCAAATGTTGGGATCGATGCTTTAGTTGCACAACAAAGAGATTATTTCAGGGTGGCATTTTATCTCCTACTCTCAGACTCTTTTAGATCGAACTGGGTGCTGAACATAATCCTTTTGTGTAAGTCCCACAGGCTGCAATTCCATAGCTTGGGTAGTGGTCAGAGGAGCTCTAATGGCAGAACAGATGATGCTGCTAAAAGAAAAGGGGTAGGAGTCATCTCTCTACAAAATGCCTCACAAAGGAGACTTTCTTTGCTCCTCCTGGTACATGTGGTAAGCATAGAAATAGTTTATTATGAAAGTCTTTCAGCCACAAGTCTTTCTAAGGCATAATTGTACCCTCCAGGGAAACCAAAATAAATACCAGCCTAATAAACTTCAGATTTTTAAAAATAAGTTATCCTATTGCATCTCTGCAAGAAGGAAAAATATGAGAGGTTAACGTGTGTTCTTATTCTGCTTTGATTTACTTCCCATGATGTCCCTTCCCAACCCAGGCTTGAAGTGGAAGAAAATACTTCATCATTTGAAGAAGAATGATGGTACAAAATACAGTCTTTTGGAAGAGAAGGTGGGAAAGTAAATTTTGATGCCAACTTTGGAATTTTCTTAAAACAAAATGAAACATACACATACACTTGGTTTTCTCCTGGAGTTTAATGATTTATATCTATATCTATATATATATATATATATATTTTTTTTTCCTGTATTCTCTGTATTCCTGGCAAAGGAAGTCTTCCATCCAAGCTTCCATTTATTTGTTTCTAATATTGTCATGGTCCACCTGGTCCTCTCACAAGCTCTCTCTGCCCTTTCTTTGTCCCAATCCCTTGGCCCCTCCTCCTCTCCAGTTCTGTCACTAAGCCCTTGGCTTCTCCCGTCTCCCTGCCCAGTCTGAACCAAGTGTATGAACTGCAACCTACATTCTGCCAGCGCTTCAGCTGTACATGCCTGTCACACTGCAGCTCTAGGGTACGTCAGTGGTCTGACTTCTCGCCTTTCTCCACTGCCCTTTCTCAACCTATAAGACTGATTGTTACTTGTCGTCCATATTCTTAAATATGGCTAGCCCCCAGGATTCCTCTGGCTATGCATTATTATCTTTGCTTTATCTTTATTTTGTTAAATAAAGGTACGAGAAATAATGTAATGTATATCCATTTGCCCATCTCCCAGACTGAAAAGTAAAATATTTCCAGGATCGTTGATGCCCCCATGATAATTCTGATCATATCCTCCTCCTCTCAGAGCCCAGGGGTAGTAACCGCAGTTCCGAATTGGTTGTTCATATTACGAATTTCTTTATACATATCCCACATGTGTAAATCAGCACATACCATATAGTAGGTTTAATTTTGAAAACTTGCATCTTGCTATGTATGTACGTTTGCAACTTTTAATATTTATTTATTTATTGGCTGCCTCAGGTCTTAGTTGTGGCATGCGGGATCTTCCATTGCGGTGTGCGGGCTTTTCATTGTGGTGCACGGGCTTCTCTCTAGTTGAGGCGTGCGGGCTCAGTAGTTGTGGTGTGCGGGCTTAGTTGCCCCGTGGCACAAGGGATCTTAGTTCCCTGACCAGGGATCGAACCAGCGTTCCCTGCACTGGAAGACTGATTCTTAGCCACTGGACCACCAGGGAAGTCCCTGCAAATTTTTTTAAACTGGACATTATGTTTGTGGGATTAATTCAGTTCTCTTTTACTTTTCTACTACTGTATAATCTAGTTTGACTATGTTATCATTTTTTTTTATCTATTTGTGAACATTTAGACTGTTTTCAAGTTTTTGCTGTTACAGACACTGCTGTTATGAACATTCTTATGCAAATCTCCTTGCACACATGTCCATTTGTTATTTTGGCAAGTTGTACTGAGCACCTATTTGTGTTTGGTATGATTGATGTAAGACTGCTGAAACAAGGCCCTTATCTTCAAGCCATAGGCTCTAGCGAGGACTCCCAGGGAGATCCTGCTGGAGGAGTCTTTTCACTGGTTTTCTTAGCACTCATCTCACCTCTCCTTGGTCGTCTTTCACAGTTCTGTTAGAGTTAACTTCCTGAACACAGTTTTAATCTTTACTGTTATGCTCAAAAACATTTCATAGCTCCCTCTTGCTTAAGTGATGGAGCTAATACTCCTCAGCTTGCTGTTCAAGAACCACCCTAAGCCTAATATTTTTTGGTCTTTGTACTGTTTACATCTCACCCATACAACTCACATTCCAGGGTCATGTCCCTTTCGTGCCTCTCAGTGATGTCTCTTTATCCCTAGGTGTCTTTCCTGTTTTGAACTTTATCCAGGATGTTGAAATTCTAGTCAGTTTTCAAGATCCTAATGAAATACCTTTTTATCCAGGTATATCTTCTACCCCTTGCGTGATTCTGACTTCATATTACAGCTAGTTAGGTATATATTTGCTTAGCTGATTATAAGCAGGAACCACAAGGTAATTGCCTCGAACATAGTAGGACCTCATTAATTAAAATAATAATCAAATTGAATTGAGTGGATCATTTGGTTCTCATCCTTGCTATTAAAACACTTTAATGCTGCTAATGAAGGAGAGAGTAGAAAAAGAGCACATGTTTTAATTCTCTGTTGCAGTTTTCAGACATCTCTGGCTGACAGTTAGAGCTTGTAGTGTACTAACCAGGTAGCCATCCTTAGCAGGACCCTTATCGCGTCAAAGTGGGGCAAGGTGGAGGAGAAAATTAACTTTTGAAAGAGAGATGGACTCTTCATTAAAAAGACCACGTTCTCACCTCAGTGGAATTTAACTAAAGCACACTTGAAGTAGCTCCATTCTGGTCTCTGGGCCAGATCCTTCCAGCCTTTTGGGTGGTAGTACAAGTTGATGACCTGTCACTAATTATGCCCTTCAACTTATTTTCTGCTCCCAGGGTAGAAGGCAGCTTGCGGCTGCTTGTGAATAAGAGAAGCCTGCGTCCACTGTGTCCACATTTCCATCTTGAAGGAAGTGGGAGAAATGAGGCCAGTGGTTTGATAAATTATATCAAAAATAGTCCCTTCATGCTAATGGAGTGTGAAGAAGCTGATGTACTGGAAATGATCTATAATATTTCATATTTCTCTGAGGAGAAAAATGATAAACTTGATGATGTGTGATTTATTCATGTTTCTCCAGATGAAGAGAATAAAATCCTAAAGTCAACTGCCTGTTTCTCACTCCCAGCAGCTGGCTTGTAGATTTTACACTGGGATTGGAGGCTTGGCTTGTTTAGAGAAATGCCTAGAGAGACTTTGATCAATCACCAGACCTTTGGCAGTTGGTTGGGAGAGGGTAATTATGACAGCATTGCGGCTATTTTATCATCACTATTTCATGGCTCTCTACCACCAGGTGACAAATGCGTTAATTATTACATTTCTTATCCAGGACTTCTCTTGGCTGCCCCCTCCCCTCATGGTTTTAGCTCTGAGTCCTTCCCTGCAGCTCAGCCCTGGACAGAAGTAACTTTTGCAATCAAAGAGCTGTTCTTTGGAAGTCATGCTGAGAGGGACACGGTTATCAGCCCTGCTGTGTGCAGACTCTGACCACAGGGGATCTAGTTAATTCCCTTTCCTCTTCCTTCTGCCCATCACCCTTTGGGTCAAGTGCTGCTCAGAGCCAGAAGCTCTGCTTGCTTCTTTAATAACTGAAAATGGCACCCCTGGCCCAGGCCATTTCATTCTAAATAGCCCCCTGGAGAAGGTTGGAAAAAGAGGTTGTCTTAGGCAAAGTGATTTAGCAGATAAAATTGTCTTTTTTTTTTTTTCCCACTACCCTTTCCCTAACTGGCTACTACCCATAATAGGACTCCTCTTTACCCCCCACCCCTGCCCCACCTGGCCATTTCCTTCCTGGACTCTAACTTGTCCCCTCATCATAGGTCACCTGCCCTAATTTCCCAAGAATGTAGTCAATACATTTGATAATTTTACTCTTGTGATTATGTTAGTAGATACTAGCATATCTAGTATCTTAAAGGGTTAAGACTGACCTTTATAAGATAAATGACTTGCATTTTCATAAGACTTTTGGAGACTCCTTATAGAATGATACAATTCATGGATGTGGTAGAGATTTTGGGAGAAGAGAAGGCTTCCCGAGGGTCTTAGGAGATACTTTGTGAAGTGATCATTTTCTGCACGTTTGCAGAATCAGCCACATGGATGTATCTCTGAGATTATGGCTGCCCCTCTGCCCAGATCCTTTTTCTAGTCTCAAACCATACATTCAGTTCTTCCAAATCTGCTATAATTCCATTTACAGGTATATCCCATTTAATTGCACTTCACAGATAATACGTTTCTTACAAATTGAAGGTTTGTGGCAACCCTGCATCAAGCAAGTTTATCAGCACCATTTTTCCAACACTATTCCCTCACTTTTGTGTCTCTGTGTCACATTTCGGTACTTCTCACACTATGTCAAGCTTTTCATTATTATTTTATTTGTTATGGTGAACTGTGATCAGTGACCTTTGATGTTACTATTGTAAAAAGCTTATGACTCGGTGAAGGTGCAGATGATGGTGAGCATTTTTTAGCAGTAAATTATTATTATTTTTATATAAATTTATTTATTTTATTTATTTATTTTTGGCCGCACTGGGCCTTTGTTGCCGCGCACGGTCTTTTCTCTAGTTGTGGTGAGCAGGGGCTACTCTTCATTGCAGTGCACGGGCTACTCATTGTGGTGGCTTCTCTTGTTGTGGAGCAGGGGCTCTAGGTGCATGGGCTTCAGTAGTTGTGGCATGCGAGCTCAGTAGTTGTGACTCACGGGCTCTAGAGCACAGGCTCAGTAGTTGTGGTGCACGGGCTTAGTTGTTCTGCGGCATATGGAATCTTCCCGGACCAGGGATTGAACCCATGACTCCTGCATTGGCAGGCGGATTCTTAACCACTGCGCCACCAGGGGAGTCCTGTACATTGCTTTTTTAGACATGATGCTGTTGCACACTTAACAGACTCCAGTATGGTGTAAACATAACTTCTGTATGCACTGGGAAGCCAAATTCACGTGTCTCATTTTATTGCAATATTTGCTTTGTTGTGTTGGTCTTCAACCAAAACCATAGTATTTCCAAGGTATGCCTGTACAGATACCGTGCTGGTGATGTTAGGAAAGCAGATTCATTGTGTAAATAGGTTGCAGTTTCTTCTAGTGATTTAGAAACTTTAAAGACATCTTGGAATGTGATTTGTGGATAATAACGGGGTCGGGACATACTACTGTAAAATACGGCTCCTTGGCATATTGAATATTTCAGGCTGAAGGAAGTTGAGAATGGCAGGTGCAGGAAGGACTTTCTGACCTTCCTCTGAAGCAGGTCACAGACCCTTACGTGAGAGATGCCCTTCCTATTCCCAGAGGAAAGGAGCATCGTTATCTCTAAAGCTGGAGGGACTCTGAGAGGAATCTGAATGTTTCCCTTAGGTCGTTCCCTTTGTCCTCTCACATTTTACCATGACTTACCACTCTTAGTCAAACCTTGCATAAAAATGCCCAAGCTTAACCACTCCTTCAGGTCTCCATTTCCTTTTGAAGGCTCCCATGTCACATAAAATAGATTTGTATGCGTTTCTCTTTTTCATCTTTTCTTTGTTCCAGGGGCCCCAGCTGAGAACTTAAAAAGGTAAAAGGAAAAGATAATTTTCCTCCCTTACAGTTTCTGACAGTCGCAAGACTGGGGCATTCCTGCTCCACTAGCTCCAGAGACTGCAGTTGAGGTCTGGGACAACTGAGAAAAAGGTAAGAATTCTTACCATGTCAGCTTCCTGGATCTCTGTCCAGAGTGCCTGGTAGAGAGAGGAAGGTAAACATTTCTCCTCGTCCCTTCCTTTTAAAGTTCAGATTAACAGGAGAAAAACATTTGTAATAAATATGTTTGTATGCTTGTCTCTTGTTAATCTTGTCTTTTGTTACAGAAGCCCCAGCCAAGAGCTTAGAAGGGTAAAAGGAAAAGGTATTTTCCCTCCCCTACAGCAGTCTAATTCCCTTTCCGTGGGACTCTGAAGAGTTTGTCTTCCCGTCGTGTGTTGCTTGTCTGCCTCAAATGAGAATTAGCGTGTTGTGGCAGCGTCATCATTTGATAATTCCCATGGAGTAGAATCAGGACACTGGGGTGAAGAGAGTGATCAGATGAGGTTCTGTTAGAGGTTTAGTATGAAAGCAAATAGGCTTATGAAAACAAATCAGGTCCAAAAAATTGTCTTATAAAACTTCTTTTTTTTTAAAGTGTACATACACACATAAACCAGTTTTGTTTGTTTGAACCAAAGGTTCACTCTCTTGGAATCTGTATACCTAGTTTCAGGTGTTAGTGTTTTTTGTTTTTTTTTAACACCTTTATTGGGGTATAATTGCTTTACAATGGTGTGTTAGTTTCTGCTTTATAACAAAGTGAATCAGTTATACATATACATATGTTCCCATATCTCTTCCCTCTTGTGTCTCCCTCCCTCCCACCCTCCCTATCCCACCCCTCCAGGCGGTCACAAAGCACCGAGCCGATATCCCTGTGCTATGCAGCTGCTTCCCACTAGCTATCTACCTTACGTTTGTTAGTGTATATATGTCCATGCCTCTCTCTCGCCCTGTCACAGCTCACCCTTCCCCCTCCCCATATCCTCAAGTCCGTTCTCCAGTAGGTCTGTGTCTTTATTCCTGTCTTACCCCTAGGTTCTTCATGACATTTTTTTCCCCTTAAATTCCATATATATGTGTTAGCATACGGTATTTGTCTTTCTCTTTCTTACTTCACTCTGTATGACAGACTCTAGGTCTATCCACCTCATTACAAATAGCTCAATTTCGTTTCTTTTTATGGCTGAGTAATATTCCATTGTATATATGTGCCACATCTTCTTTATCCATTCATCCGATGATGGGCACTTAGGTTGTTTCCATCTCCGGGCTATTGTAAATAGAGCTACAATGAACATTTTGGTACATGACTCCTTTTGAATTTTGGTTTTGTCAGGGTATATGCCCAGTAGTGCGATTGCTGGGTCATATGGTAGTTCTATTTGTAGTTTTTTAAGGAACCTCCATACTGTTCTCCATAGTGGCTGAACCAATTCACATTCCCACCAGCAGTGCAAGAGTGTTCCCTTTTCTCCACACCGTCTCCAGCATTTATTGTTTCTAGATTTTTTGATGATGGCCATTCTGACTGGTGTGAGATATCTCATTGTAGCTTTGATTTGCATTTCTCTAATGATTAATGATGTTGAGCATTCTTTCATGTGTCTGGTGGCAATCTGTATATCTTCTTTGGAGAAATGTCTATTTAGGTCTTCTGCCCATTTTTGGATTGGGTTGTTTGTTTTTTTGTTATTGAGCTGCATGAGCTGCTTGTAAATTTTGGAGATTAATCCTTTGTCAGTTGCTTCATTTGCAAATATTTTCTCCCATTCTGAGGGTTGTCTTTTGGTCTTGTTTATGGTTTCCTTTGCTGTGCAAAAGCTTTGAAGTTTCATTAGGTCCCATTTGTTTATTTTTATTTCCATTTCTCTAGGAGGTGGGTCAAAAAGGATCTTGCTGTGATATATGTCATAGAGTGTTCTGCCTATGTTTTCCTCTAAGAGTTTGATAGTTTCTGGCCTTACATTTAGGTCTTTAATCCATTTTGAGCTTATTTTTGTGTATGGTGTTAGGGAGTGATCTAATCTCATACTTTTACATGTACCTGTCCAGTTTTCCCAGCACCACAGGTGTTAGTTTTTATTGAGGTAATTTAACTGCTCTGAGCCTTAATTTCCTCATCAGGAAAGAGTCTTGGCACTAATGTAAATAATGAGAGTATAAGTACTGTTTTTGCATCAAGTGCCATTTAACTTATATTGTATTTAACTTACTATTGTAGGAGTAATATTGCCCAAGTCTTCAATTTGGTTAATCATTTTCTCTGTTGCTTTCTTTGTGGGAGCCATCTTCTGTGTTTACTTATAGTCAAGCCATTCTTAGGACTTTACATGGCAGGAAAAACCCCACAGAACAGTATTATAGAGCCATTATCTTCTGCTGGCACACCCTGCTGACTTGCACAGCCTGAGAACCAACTTCAGGTTGGCATGAAGTCTTCCCACTAATTAACCGTGGAGTGTGAGGAGTTTTCCTCTTAACTGTTCGCAGCCAACACAACTTGAGGGACGAAAGAAATCTTCACATACACACCTATAATGTAGTTATACCATTTTGCAACAGCTGAATGAACTGAAATTTAAAGAAAGAACTTGAATAGAACATAGAAGTCAGTAGGTGTATTTGATGGAGAAGTATCTATTCTAGTTTGGCCAGTGTGGGTGGGTTGTAGGGGGAAATTCAGAAGTCAGATTTCTTTTAAGAAAATGTCAGCATGTCATTCTTTTCTGTTGCTTCAGCATAATGGTTATTTGTCAGTTCTTCAATCAACAGCTTTTCTTTGACTGTTATTTGTTCTTTTGATGGATAGCATACTCAATAAGTATAGTTGCCATGCCTGACCTTGAGAAGAACAGCTGTTTTTATACCTGTAAAAAGATGAGTAGCCACAGAGTATAGGAAGTAATTCCCAAACTAGCCACAGAGAAAGCAAGTGCCACAGCTGGAAGGATCAGCCTGTACAGAAGTTAGGGAAGGCTTCCTAGGGTTTCCACCTCCCAAGAATGAGAATTTCTTGTCGGGCCCTCCATTTCTTCTGGATCTAAGGTGCCACAACTTATGCCCTCTGGCTCAGTCTTCGTTGATTGTGTGCCTGTCTCACTAGTATGTAATTTAGTTGGTTACATTCTTGCTTGTATTCCCAGGTTTTAGAATAAGACCTGACACCTCGTTTATGGTCAATAGGTATTTTATGAATGAATGAATGAAACAAAGGATCTTACATGTAAGTCTCCTTTTCTTGACTGGACAGGGTTTTCACTACATTTGAAGGTTTGAGGCTTCTTCAGCCCTCTGTGTTTCGGTCCAAAGGCTGTCTGAAACCAAAGAAGAAAAAATTCCCTCTTACTGGGAAGCCCGGGCTTCTTTGTCTTCCAAAAGTTAGAGATGTGTCTCTGAGGAAACTTTACCCTAGTATGGTCCTTTTCTTATAATATTAAATGTCTTTTCTGTGACTGAGCTGGACGCTTATGCAGATTTCTTTGGGTGTTTCCTTTCTTTTAAGCCTAATCTGTATTTATCCCAGAACTGTTTATCCGAATTATAATTCTTACATGAAAGTGAGACAAATGTGTCTGCCACCAAATGTGACTATTAAATGCTTTTGAAATATTTACCTTGCATTATAGTTATTTATGCATATCTGTCTCCTCCATTATATTTTAAACTCCTTGAAGTAATGTTTTATCTGCTTTTGTATCCCCATTGCTTAGCCAAGGGTGGCACAAGCAGACCCTTCATGAATTGATACTCACTAGCGTTCTGTGGGAATTCATTTCAGCACTCTTGGCATCTTTCTTACCTATCAGGGATAGCAAATAATTTAAACTGTAAAAGCCAAAGGTTTTGGTTCAGGCCCAGATGACATTAAACTACTTTTTCTGACAGTAATTAACAATAAAATCAATGCCTCTTTGAGGCTTTTTCTGTTGCATGAGGCCACTTGTCTTACTCTGTGTGATTCAGAAGGAGATGTATCACATTCATCTAAAGATTGAAGAGATTATTTAGTTGTGGCTTGCAAAGAGAGAACAGCTAGACTGTGGACATGCTTTATGCTATTTAGGATTGAAAATAAGTTAGTCAGGAAGCTCTTTTCACCCTACTTTTTGTATTTGGATAAGCTTTTCAGAAGCATTAATAACCTAGACTCAAGCCTTATGTAGTTTGGACCTTCAAGTCCTTCCATGTGTGGAGTCAGAGAGCAAGAGTTGATTGATATATATGATATAAGAAGTTTTACATTATCCTTGGACTATGTCATCACTAGTGCCAGAGTGGTGCTTCACTCCTGCTGGCCAACAGGAATGGTATGAGAGTGAGGGACCTAGACTTAGAGTTTATTGAGGAAAAAATGTTGTTTTAAATATAGAAATTTTATATAAAAAACAAATAGATATATTTTTTTGGATAATGAGGATTTCCAAAAGATATATGATTCACTTTGATGGAGGTAATTACAGGAAGTAATAGAGTATGGATTGGGGCCTGTCTATCAGAATGAAATTTTAGCATTCATGGTGGCAAGAGGTAATTTCTCACTGGTTGGGCCTTAATCAAAGTTGAAGTGTGTTATAAATATATTATAGCTGTACATAATGGGATTATGTTTTAGGGGAATTTTGGGGTGATGTATAAAAAACCTGAAGAAGGTGTCTTTGTGTTTGAAAGCCAAGAAAAACTTTATACTGGTTGGTTTATAGGAAACTATTTTCTACACTCAGGAGGTATTCCTCTCTGGCTGCAGACTGAGCCTGAAGGTCAAATGATGGTGTTTATTGGTTTAAATAAGAAACTTAAGTAGGGTTTGATAAGGTCTCTTTTCTGCTGAAGGTAAGGTCTTTTTACTCTTGTCAGATTGTTTTTGTGTATGAATTAGTGTGTTAGGTGTTGTTATATTTTATCTTTTTGTTTATTTTTTGCTTATTGCCATTCCTGAACCAAGACCTAAGTTGACCAAAGACAGGTGGGGTAATGATAATAATTTCTAATACTTAAGCCACACTTAAAGTGTATAATTTTAATAATTTATTTATTTATAATTTATTTAACCCTCAGAGCAATTCTGTGAGGTAGGTACATTTATTATCTCTGTTTTTCAGATTAGGAAACTGAGGCAGCTTAGGTTAAATAACTTGCCCAAAGTCTTGAAACTAATAAGTGGTAGAATCAGGATTCAAACTCAGATATTCTGGCTCTGGAATCCATGATCTTTACTATTCTGTATACTGCCTTTGCAGATGTGATCTTGACTTGACAGTGAGTTTAATGGATTAGTAGAAGACTAGTAGGGAAGCCTTCCAAAGAGTTTTTTAAATTACATGGACTTGAGAACATTACAAATCGCAGTGAAGAGGTTCCACTCCATTTCGTCTGTAACGTTTTTAATCTTAACGTGATACTCACATATGTGAGAATGGTGTTTTTGCGGTGTTTAGGATAAGTTTATAGTTTAAGAATCGTTACAGTTTTAAGTTTAAGAACAGTGTTGGTGGTGTTTAGGATAAGTTTAAGGAAGTGTTGATTATGTTATGATTGATACAAGATACATATCTTAGATCATATGGACATATGGAAATACAAGAATTATCTATTAAATAATTTGTGCTGGCTTCTGTTTGAGATGTTTACTTGAATCCTTAAGACTTGTCTTTCAGGTGCATATAGACTAGATGATGCTTAAATGTTCATTTGGCCAACTCATTCCTCTTTGATTAAGAGGCCATCTTGTGAAAAATTAGGCCGCAGTAAAGCAGTCATTCCAGCCTTGATTTTCCATGAGGGAAGCTTTTTCATAGCTACTACTAATTCTCACATAAAAATCACCTGAACTTACTATTCAAGTTAATGGAGGGAGGGAGACGCAAGAGGGAGGAGATATGGGAACATATGTATATGTATAACTGATTCACTTTGTTATAAAGCAGAAACTAACACACCATTGTAAAGCAATTATACCCCAATAAAGATGTTAAAAAAAAAAAGGTTAATGGATTCTTAGACTGCATAAATTTCAAAGGTTTGTTCTTTTGATATAATACATCTAAGAATCAGTGTGAGAATCTTCTGTAAGAGGAAGAGGAAGAATATAGACTGTCAGGCATATTTTCCTGGCCTTGTTTTGGAATCACACCAAAAAAAAGGGAACTTGTTAGTGCTTGTGCCAGATAACTAGGAGACATCAGTACTATTGGGCCATCATAACTCCTGCCAAAATTACTTTCCTGTTCATCCAGTAAAGGAAAGGGTCTAAAGCCTTCGGCATATAATAATTCACTTGATAAAAATGCAGGTTTTTGATAAACAAGTCGTATTAAAACCCTCAAAGTTAGTAAACAGGTGATAAATCTTGCTTTTACTTCCTTGTCCTATCACATTCATCAGTAATGGTGATAGGGACTTCCCTGGTGACTTAATATTCTTCAGAATGTTTATATAGTGATATTTTAGATCACTTCTGAGCACAGGAGACTACAGAGCAAAATGTTTATGTTCCTAATAAAAATCACAATAAGAAGGAATATTGCCCTTCTAGCTTGGCACCCTTTTTCTGCTATCATTTCCCTTTGCACTTTCTCCTATACCTGAGGGTTTAGCCAAAGATATGATAATAAGTGTTGATTAGTATTTAATCAAATTAAAACCTTTGCTAGGTAATGCTTAGTAGATTTTGTTTTGCTGAAGTGGTTGTTTGAATGGAATGAGAAATACTCTACATTAGGGAGTAAAGGGGGTACTCTTGTTTTCTTTTAAATATAATTAGTATTAAAACTCTCTTTTCCTGCCAGTTGGTTCATCTCATCTCCTAGCAGCTGTTTTAAATTCCTTAACTGTCTATTGCTTACTCAGCTATCATCTCACAAATTTCTTCACTGCTCCTTTTTTTGCTGAACCAAATTCTGAAAAGGTGGGTGTTCTCTCCCAGGCTGGGCTGAGCTGAATTCTAGTTACCCTCTTTCAGTGGCTCTCATTAATGTATTGTTGTGAGGTGTGCTATTTCCCTAAATCTCACTGGAGTCGATTGCTGTAGAAATGGGCATCTGGTGTAGCCTTGGGTTGCCAGTTGGGTTACTCTTTTTTTACTGATGTTTGAATTCTGTTTAACCCAACACAGCCTTTTTTTATGCTTATAAAGGAATAGGAATTGTCTATAGGATTTATAGTGTGTATACTCTTGTGTGTAATCTCGTTGCTTATAATTTTGTTCAGAATCAAGAAAGTGGGCATTTCAGCCATAGCATTTTCATCCCAGTGTGGTTAGCCATTTCATACTTTGTTCAGTGTATCATAGTGTTGTTGAAATATTGTAAAATTTGTCTGTAGGTAATATATATCCCTAAGGTTAGATCATCTTGTTTTCAGAAGCATCAACACAGCATCTTCCTCAAGCATCAGGTTCAAGTACAATATCTTATTGAAGGCTTATTGAATTGGATTTCAGATATTGTATTCTCTAGTGGTACAATGGTATGTCACATTATATATTATGCTTCTATAATGTGATCCACTGCTTTCCTAATGATGTGAAAGCTGGTAATACAAGCCCAAGTTTCTGTTTATACATCAAATTAACTCCCTTCCTATCTTATTTCATAGGCATGCATTGCAGAAACATGTACTGTATAGTTTAGAGTGACTTGCTTTGTCATTCTTTTAAATTCTTAAGACAGTTGATACATTTATTTAGATTTTAATGTTGCAAAATGTTCCTCTCTCCCCTGTGAATAAATGCAACAGATAATTTGTAACCATTTCAATTATCCTAATATAATTTTAAATAGACTGTATTTTCATATAAGAGGACAAAGTGAAGGGGTCACTGAGTTCAGACACCCAGATTTTGAGACACTTGCTTTAACTAACTTGTGGTTTTAGGGCAAAATATTTAACTTTACAGTCTCAGTTACTCTCACTATAAAAATGGGACCAGTAATACCTCCCTCAAAGTGATCTTGAGAAGATTAAATGAAATCATGTTGACAGTACCCTATCACAGAGTTTATAATAGGTGCTAAAAAAAAATGTTATGTACCTTCCTTTCTTTCTCTTAGGAAGAGTGTCTCATTTATTGATTATACTTTTTTTTTTTTTTTTTTTTTTGTGGTACGCGGGCCTCTCACTGTTGGGGCCTCTCCCATTGCGGAGCACAGGCTCCGGACACGCAGGCTCAGCGGGCCATGGCTCACGGGCCTAGTCACTCCGCGACATGTGGATCTTCCCGGACCGGGACACGAACCCGCGTCCCCTGCATCGGCAGGCGCACTCTCAACCACTGCGCCACCCAGGGAAGCCCTGATTATGCTTTTGTAAGGGGAAAATATCCCTGTCTTACAGAATTTTTTAGCAAATGTATAAATTTAGTGTGGACCTTCTAATTCTGACAGATGGAACATTGATTTTGAGTTCGTTGCCATAAATTTGCCAAATGAAATGAAAGTATTATGCTACTCCTTTCAAGTCACTTCTAATATATCTTGAGCAAACAAAGTCTGTATTTAATAGTAGTTTGCTAATTGGAAAAGTCTACTAACTCAACACAGATGTAGAAAGTGAGAAGCTGAGATGAGACCATGGCACTAAATAAGAGAGTAGGAATAAAAGCTGCTACTTCATCATCACGCTTGCTAAGATGAACTTGAGACGGTGCGAGGTCTTAGTGCTAATTACCTTTAGCATGTTTAAACTGTCACTTCTCACTTGTCAGTATAAAGACAGGAAAATCTGTATTGGTCTGAACATGTCACACTGCAGGCAACTGAAGGCTGAAGGCATAAAGAAACTCTGAAGGCACTGCCTCCGCTGAAATTGCTTATGTTCCACATGGAATATCGGCACGTGGAACTCTAATTTAGGGAGCAAAATGCCATGGAGGCAGAATCAGGGTGTTAAAACAAAGGCTCCTTGCATTTGTTATCATCTTCTTTCTTCTGTGTCAGTGTGAGAGTTTGGGCCCACAGGCAAAAAGCCAGCAAGACTTAAACCCTAGTAAAACCACCATTAGGTAGATGTTAGCGACAATCTGACAGAACCAAGATGTGCACAGAGAGGAGAGCAAGAAAGCTAAATGAGGAGAATGCAATCAACCCTGTGGGATATTTTTAGTCTCCTGTTGTAATTGTAGATGGCATCTCACTACCTTTGTCTCTCACGTGGACTAAGCCTGACTGCATCTAGGCTTGCCAATGTAATGCCAGATCTCCGGTCCTTCAACCCTGATGGCAGCTTTCCTTGGCAGGATCGTAAACCTACAGAAGGCTGAACCCTTCTTGGTTGCTTTACATGATTTGAAACTATGTGTTTGTACTTTATTAGACGTAATGAGGGGAAAAATTGCTTTTTAAAAGAATTTATTTTATTGAAGTATAGTTGATTTACAATGTTGTATTAATTTCTGCTGTACAGCAAAGTGATTCAGTTATACATATATATATATATATATATATATATACACACATTTTTTTCATATTCTTTTCCATTATGGTTTATCAGAGGATATTGAATATAGTTCCCTGTGCTATACATTAGGACCTTGTTATTTATCCATTTTATATATAATAGTTTGCATCTGCTAATCCCAAACTCCTAATCCACCCCTCTCCCCACCCCTTGGCAACCACATGTCTGTTCTCTATGTCTGCGAGTCTGTTTCTGTTTTCTAGGTAAGTTCATTTGTGTCATATTTTAGATTCCACATACAAGTGGTATCATATGGTATTTGTCTTGGGAAAGAACTGCTTTGGAAGAAGAGAATGAGAAATGATGATAAGTCTATGAAGTACAAATGCAGACAGATATGTATCTTGAACACAAATACTCTTAGAAACTCGTAGTGAGCCCTTACTCTGTGTTGGGCATGGTGCTATTATCTTACATGCACATGCGTTATTTTGTTTAAACCACACCACTGCCTTCTAAATAGTATCCTCATTTTTCAGGTATAAATCTTGAGGTTTAGAGAGGTAAAGTAACTCGCTCAAGATCACATAGTTCATAAGCATCAGAACTGAGACTTAAGGCAAACCATGATTTCAGAGCCTAAATGAAGAGCCTTTTAGGAGGGTCATTGATTTTTGCAGCAGGACACAAATGCCAAACACTGGGAAGAAGATTCAGAACAATGTTAATCCCTACAGAGGGCACTGTTCAGATTAAACTCATCCAACATAATGTCCTAACGTGATAAAGCATGCCTGTGCCAGCAACTGACTGTTTCAGATAGGTTTGCCTCTGGGGAAGAAAGTGCAGTGATTAATATAACCTCCTGTCAGGGTTATTTAAATCTCAGATCCAACCTAGAATTTACTTTAATAATCTTTTATTATTTTCCTGTGTATTCCTATGATTTCTCCCTTCTCTGTAAAGAATATTGTTCAGCATAAATGAATTCAGTTAGTTCTGGGCTTCCTTATTTCTGCATTTAATATTCAAAGCACTTTCTTCTCTTTGGTCCCTGATTTGCCAGAATTTGTCATTGTGCTATAAAAAGATGACAAAAGGAGTCCATTTGTTGAACCTGGAAAGTGTCAGCGTAAGTTTGTAAGTTGGTGAACGTAAGCAATAGAGTGCTTAATGCATGACCACAGACCATCTTCATTGGTCTTTTCTGCAATCCACTTTAGATACCTTTTGGACTAAGGACCCATGTGCTCCTCCAGGGAACATTGACCACAGCTAGGATGGTCGCATACCTTTCGGTCAAAGGCCACAATGAGGGAGGGGACTTTATTTCCTTGAGATACAGTGATGGTGTTTTTTAGAGGTTATTACTACATGTTTGCTATCTCTTCCATCCCACGCCAGTCAGGGGTTTTAACTTTGAAGATAATAGTAACTGTCTTCAGTAGGAAAATCCAGGTCTGTTTTGACCCAAAAGATAATTTGGGATGACTTAAGGAACCCAAAGCTAAATGACAAATGTAATTAAATGTTACTGTGGTGTCTTGCCTTGAGAAGTGAGCTGCTGAGTTTTAACAGGGTGTAAGAGCAATTTGGATTAACTGTTTTGATTATTTCCCACATTATATAAGAGGCATTATCTCAGGCAGCACAGACATTATCCCTGGGGGACGGGAGGCGTCGCATTTCAGAAATAGCTATGGGATTTCTTCAGCCTGCCTTTGGGCCTGCGTTTCTCAATACTTTTTCTTGAAATCTTCACCTGGGTGTGACCTTGGAAGATGGCAGGAAGGTCATCTTAAAGTACGTGTAACCTTTTTAAAGAAATTAGTTTTGAAAAAAGTAAGTAGACTCTTTTTCTAGAGATCCTTGCCAAACATGTGTAAATTATTGAATGGGAAAATTTCGGTAAGACACAGTTATTAACACAGGTGCTAAGGATGAAGGAAAACATAAATTACATCTCTCCATAGGGAGGTATAGTGAGGCCTTTGATACAGTGACACCTACCTCTGGAAATCAGACTCATTTTCAAGGCATAAACCCAGGTCATAATAGGGGTGACCTTTTGAATATGAATACTAAATCTACTTCTGAATGGTGGAAGAAAATGGGGGAATTTTGAAATCCTTGTCTTTGACTTCTAGCAGCATAACTCAGAGACCTTATAAGTTTCAGGAAAGCTGTGTTTTCTGCTTCCTTCCTTATTTTCTCTCTCAATCTTAAAATACTCTCTGGGCAGTCAATTTTAGAGGTCTTTCAAGGAAAGCAAAACTTGGTTTGTCTGCCTGTTAACTACATCAAAGTGTGTAGATTCCAGCTGTTCAGTGTTACTACTAACAGTCATAAGAAAACACCTATTGTTGTCATTATCTGCAAAAAAGAAGCCCCTGGATTGGATTAAGTGAGGTTACTGTGCCCTTAAGAAATGCAGGTATTAGACAGTAAGGAAAGTATGGCAGCAGAAATGAATACTCTCTTTCATCAGACTAGCTTCTCCCCCTCCCCCCGGCTTTTTTTTTTTCTGTAGGAGGAAGATGTGGAGTTAGCGAAGAGCTCTGATCTGTTTGGGGAAAAAGTATCACAGCCTATTAGTTAGAAGCGATGAAATTGAGACAGCTTCAGGGACTCCATTAAGTGTGTGGTGTTTAGGCAGACCGTGTCCCTAGGTAAAATGTGCTGTTGAGGAGGAGAGTGTACAATGAAATAATTGGGCTTGGGAAATCAGCTGGGCTTCAGCAGCCTCCTATCTCCTTGTGGGGAGTGGGGGAGGGACATGCATTGTTTTCCTCCCCTCCACAACATACCTCCTTTCTTTTAACATAAAAGCTATCCTGAATAAAATAGCAGGGAATTTCTCGCCGAGGAGATGGATGGCCAATATATTTTAAATAATAAAAACAATGGATATAATTAAATTTCATCTGGCACGGAAAGGAGTCAGAGCATGTCACCTTGGAGCCATCTCATGCTCTGTTATTCTCTAGGCACTTAGGTATTTGGTTCCGGCAGCTGAATGAAAATAATTCAGATTTGATCAGTAATGGCAGCATCTGTAGGGACATGTATTAATGCACTGATGTGTCTGGAATTAGGTTCTTAAATAAAACATGATTCCTGTGTATTTGTTTTCATTTTAAAGGAATAAATGGAAATCAGCAGAGCTAGACTGAGTTTTCCCATCGACATACTGATTGGCAAACTTTTGTGGACATCAGTTGAGGGTAGGTTCAATAGTTGAGGTACCATTAATGTTCACCTGCTGTTATATCTTTTGAGGTCAGAAAAGGTACAGTGATAGCAAGTCCAAGTCTCAGATAATCATTACATTGTACTCTTGAGAAAAAGGTTTAAGAAGCTGTCATTTTTACATTAAGCATATGTAATGATCATTACAGCTAATATCAAAAATAAATAGAAACGTATAACATTACTACTGCTAATTAAATACTTTTTTGTGACAGACACTTAACCAGAAACTTTATGTGTATACATACAGTCTCATAAACATTTGTTACATATGAACAAAGCCCTGCTCTTGGAGTCACAAATGGTTTGTATTTTCACCTCTGCTACCTATTTGCATTTTACTCTTGAGCAACAAATAAACCTCTTTGAACATGAGTTTCTTCAGAAAAATGGGGGAACTAGGCTAAATACTTGCTGAAATTCTTTCTGCTTCAGACACATACATACACACAAATTAGTTCTTTCTACTTCTAAAATCACTGTATAATGCTAGTTGTTTGAGCATTTGTATATGCATCTACCCATATGTCCACACACATATACACAACATTTTAAAATAAAACCAATGATTTTCCCTCTTTTTAGGTTTTTGGTTTTTTTAACCATGTATCCTAATTGAGCAAGATGATAGCACCCAGACCCCCAAGGAAGAATAAGTTGCAATTTGAATAAATAAAAATGTTTTCCCCTGGTTCATATTTTCAGAATTATAAATGTATATTCTTGGATATCTTTAGGGGAAAGCTATGTTCAGTATTTTAAACCAGAGTTTTCACTATTGTATTCCCACATAGTTAACATCAGGTTGGTGCCCCAGATAATCATAGTGGAACTGCACGGACAGAGACGTGGTCTGTTCTCTCCAGGAGCTCATTTTCTTTAAAAATTTCATGAAAAAATTTCTTGAGTAATAGAGTCAGTCCTTACCAGAATAATAATCCCTTTTTGGCATGATTCAACTTTAGCTGAGAGAGTTTCCTCAAAAGTTACTTTATGGTGGTTTATGGCTCAATAAGAGGCCCTATATAACAGGACAGATTTGTAGTTAGTTAAGAAAAGATAAGTTTAAGGTTTTAGCCCCCTTAAGATTCCTGTTGGTTGTTTTTCCCCCACTGTAATACATACTCTTGAGAGGTAGGAACATTCTATTTATCTTTATATCCCCAGGGCCTATCACAAGCACCTAGTAAACAATCACAAGCACCTAGTAAACAATAAATGTTGAACTGATATATGAGATATCCTTGATCTTAGAGATTAAATATTATCCTCATGGTCTAGGGGAATGAAACATCCATATATATACCATAATGTTTGTGTTTCCATATTCTGCCATCTATGGGTTTAGTAATTATTTTAGATATTATAAAATTACAGAAATCAAGACTGTTACTTTAAAATTTAAATTTTAATTTGGTCTATAGCAAATAAAGCAGATTATTTGAGTTGGGTGGCTATGCCCATCACCTTTGTTTGGCAGCTGAGTTCACAGTAGGTAACCTATATGTATCTACATTGTTAGGTGTGTGTGTATTTACCACATCAGTCCCCAGATTTTCTTGGTAATACTAGTCATGGTTGTGATTGTCTTTGTAATGTACGGTATCTGTTGTTACTGCTGTTCTTTAAGCTCCATGGGTTCAGATAGATGTCTACATTGTGTACCCTAGAAATCCCTGCTGTAGCACAGGCCTGGCACATAGTAGAGACTCAACAAATATTTGTTGAACATTGAAGGACTGAATCAGAACAATTATGTAAGTAGTAAAACCCAGCATCCCAGTGTCTAGACTAAACATCTACAACCACCATCTAGTGATAAAGCCAGAGCAATCATATTCAGTAAGTTTGTTGAGCATCGTTTCGGTGCCACATGGGAGAGAAACAGATGGGTAAGCCGCCATTCATTCCTGTCAAGGGCTCATGATTTGGTGAGTGAGACAGGCATATTACAAAAATGAGTATGCCCTTGAACCAAGATCACTTTGGTTCATGTTTCCCTAGCTCATAAGATTTTTAGTTGGTAGGTCAACTAAAAATAGCTATCCTTAAAGCTTTGTAAATCATAGAAGAGGTGTGATACAGTAACATTTGGTGGGATTGCAGCATATCTGAGGCTGCGTGAACTCAATCACAAATAACAACTATAGCCACTATTCTAACATTCATTTATCACTTATGTGATAAGCACTGTTCTTATCACTCTGCATACATTATCTCATTTAATCTTCTTAATAATCCCACGAAGTAGGTACCATTATTATCTCCATTTGACAACTTAGGGAACTGAGGGACAGATAGGTTAGGTCATTTACCTAAGGTCACATAGCTAATAAAGTGATTAAGATTTGAAACTGGTGCTCTTGATCACTACAGAGAGGTAAAGACATAATAGAGTAAGCTTCAAAAGGATGGAAGTATTACTTCCTACTAGCTATACCAGGGAAGACTTCTTGGAAGAGGTGGGCCTTAAAGAAGGAGCTGTATCTGAACTGTGTGTGCGCTAGAGTCATAGAATTTTAAAATATTAGATTTCAAACAATGAACTCTGAAGACCATCTTTTCTAAGCCTGTAATTTGCAGGGGAGAAAACTGAGATCTCTAGGGTTAAATGACTTGCTATAAGACATATGGCTGATTAATTGGCTTTAGAGTTGTTCTCCTAACTCCTCTATCCCTCTTATTTTTCCCCCACTATGCACACTAGCTCATGTTAAGTCTGGTTTTTCATGACCACATTCTAATATGATTTCCTAAAATATTTTTCAGCTTGGAAATGAAGACTTTCTAGTATATCCGTTTATTGTGATAAGTTAAGCTTGGAAAGGGTCAGGGCAGTGTGGAAGAGAGAGATATTAGATTGTATATATGTGTGTGTATATATATGTTTGTATGTGTGTGCATGTATGTGTGCATGTGTGTATATATTTGTATGTGTGCATATGTGTGTAAATGTGTTTGTGTACATGTGTGTATGTGTACTTGTATGTGTGCATGTTTGTGTGTGTATATGCATGTGTGTTATGTATACATGTGTGCGTGTGTGCGTATATGTCGGTGTATACGTGTGTGTGCATGTGTGTATATGTGTGCGTGTGTATGCATATATGTGTATATGTATATATACATGTGTGTATATGTGTACATGTGTGTATATACGTGCGTGTTTGCACGTGTATGTGTGTGTATGTGTGTGTGCATATATATGTGTGTGTATATATGTGAGTGTGTTTGTTTTTTTCTAGTATTTTTTTTATTGTTGCCTTTGTGTCCTTCCATAAGTGTAGACAATTCGAAGTTGAGAGAGAGGATACAAATGAAACACTAATAAGAAAAAAAAATGGTTTAAAATTCTGTAAGGTCTATGGCAGCTTCCCACAATGATTTCTTAGCCTCCTAAGTAAGTAACCTTGGGATATTTCTAGCTTCCACTAATGCTTATTAGCCAGGGTCCTACCTGTCACCCACCCACAAGTCATCACAAGAATAAAATGACATAAATATATGAATGTACATATATGATAGCAGTGCAAGATACTAGCAGGCTTGCTTCTTCCCAAGCCTAAACTGTTCCTTACCTCAAAATGTAGTGTTGATGTTGCTTAGTCTGTTTCATTAGCCAAGTGGTTGTGCCAGATTTATGCACTGCTAAACAGTCAATTTGGGACTTGGGTAAATACTCATTGAAAAAATATTTATCTTGCTCTGAGTGCTCCCTGTTAATCCTCTTCTTCTTAGATGGTGTTCTGTAGCTGAGGATTGAGGTTTTTCCCCTTATTTATTGTTTTTGTTTCCTTCAGTGATTTAAAATATAAAATGGAACTTTTTCAGTACAGTCTAAATCAGCAGATATTTACATCACTTGGGTGTAGGCTTTTCATAGCCCAGCTAGAAGATTACAGTAATTAGCCTATGCATTTCCTCATTAAAATGTCATTAGTGAAGGCTTTGTTCTTTTAAGATCTTCCAAATAAGGTTTATTGTATTGCATTCTATCATTAATAGTTTACTAGGAGCCAGATGTCTTACATAGGTGTGTAGAAGCAAGGACTGTTTTGGACTGTCTAAAGGGTAATGGCCAAAGAGCAGGGCTTGACATAGATAAATGTCTATGTTTAGATTGGGTGGGGCCCCACTTTATGTGCTACCAGTATAACTGCCAGTCCCTCCTCACACTGCCTGCTGGCAATGCCATACATACTCCTTTAGGTGTTTGGACACCTACCAAATCTAGACTTTTTGAGAGAGTAAGATTGTGCTCATCTACACTTGTTTCCCATAGTATCTTAGTAAGTTTGTGGGTGATTCAAAAACTTAATAAAGAATAAGAAAGAAGTTTATTTTCTACTATAATCATATAAGTAGTATATAGGAATAAGAATATAGGCTTTAGGATCAGACCATCATGGGTTCAGATCCTAGCTTCACTATTTACTACTTGTGTTACTTTGACCATTGTTATACTTCATCTTTATAAACCACAGTTGTCTTAAGTGTAATATGGAAGTAACAATGGTACATACCATATAGGAATGTTTGAAAATTCAGTTAGATTATGCATGTAAAGTATTTAGCTCTACTGCCTGGAATATATGATTTATTAATATATTATTTTTATAATAAAAAAGTATGTGTGTAATTGTATCTGTGTTCCTGCTATTTTCTTGTTATGCATCTTTCATCTGATTTAAGAAATTCTAACATGAAATTCCAAAATAAATAAGTAAATATTTAAGGGATGGTTATTCATATCACGAACTGGCTTAAGACAACTTTCTTTAAAAGGTCATTTATATGGTGCATTGGAAGTAAATTTCTTCACCTATGTTTATATTTCTACCATGCTCAGTGACCAGCACCTTGAAGGAACAAGTCAGGAAATGCACATTGATTATTCCATTAAATTACTAGATTATTATTAAATAACTAAATGCAGCATTTCTATATTCCATGGATAGGTGGGTTTGTTTTTGCTACTTTTTAGTATTGCCATATTCCAAGGATTTTTTAGAGATATTTTAAAGTTATTGCATGTCATCCTGTTGTCATGGGCAAATTAGTTATGTCATTCAGTTAAGAAGCATTTCTGCTAAGTTATCTATTCTGAGCCAGGCATTGTTCTTTGTGGTGGGATATAGTGCTAAACAACAAGAAAACACTGTTCTCGGGGGGCTTACATTCTAGGGTAAAGATAGGTATCAAATACAGAAGGAAGCAAATGATTAATTCAAATTTTTGTGAGGCTATGGAGAAGATAACCTAGGATAATATGATAGAGTATGGGTGGTGAGGATCTGGGTTAAGGGCAGAATGATGGGGACGCCTTTTGAAGAATAGTGAGCAAGTACAAAGCCCTGAGACACTAACACACTTGTGTTTGAGGGACAGAGTGTGGCTGGAATTTAGTGTTCAAGGAGAGAGAGAAAAGAGGATGACTCATGCAGAGCCTTTAAAGGCTATGGGTGGAAATCTGGCTTTAATTCTGGTTGCAATGGGAAGTCCTTGGACTATTTTAATCTACAGAGTGATACTGGTTTTTACTCTAGAGAAATTCTCTGTTGTGCTCACAAGTGTGGAAGCTAGGAGATCTCCTTGCATGAGCCAGGAGAGATAGAGTGTGGTGACTTAAGGCAGGATTGGAGCAGTGAAATGTTAAGTGGTCGCATTTAGGCTTTCTTTTAGGTACAGATTTGGCGGGACTTTAGGTGGGTTGGATATGAGATGCAAAGAATAACTTTCAGGACTTTAGCTTGAGCAACTGGATGACTGATGCCATTTATAGATATAGGGAAAGATTGTATGAGGATGAATTTGAAGGATGAGAAGCAGGGAATCAATAACTTTGTCTTGACAATGTTATAAAAGAAATGCCCAGGGCTTCCCTGGTGGCACAGTGGTTGAGAGTCCGCCTGCCGATGCAGGGGACACGGGTTCGTGCCCCGGTCCGGGAAGATCCCACATGCCGCGGAGCGGCTGGGCCCGTGAGCCATGGCCGCTGAGCCTGCGCGTCCCGAGCCTGTGCTCCGCAACAGGAGAGGCCACAACAGCGAGAAGCCCGCATACTGAAAAAAAAAAAAAAAAAGAAATGCCCATTGACAGCCAAGGGAAGATGTCAACTGGCCAGTTAAAGAGTCTAGATTGGGAAGATATCCAGACTAGAGATACAAATTTGGGAGTCATCAGCATATAGAAGAGATTTTAAAGCCTCGGGACTTTCTGGGTCCTTTAGGAAGAGAATGTAAATAAAAAGAGGGCTCAGAATATAGTCCCATATACAGAAACCTGGTAAGGAAGAAGACCCAGTGAAGAAGATAGAGAAGAAGTTGGGGATGTAAGACTAGGAATAGGTCACTTAAACAGAGCAGAAAGTGTTTCATAAACAAGAGTGCATGAGATGATCAGCTATGACTGTGCTGTGGAAAGATCGAACGTAATCAAAGAACTGTTCATTCATTAATTAGAAAGTGTGCCTTTATACTGCTCCTTTAATATAACCCATTAGTAAAACAAAAAATTAACTTATTACCTAAAATGTCCGTTACAGATGGTCTCTTCAGTCTATTTTAGTTTTTTTTTTTTAGTTATTCCCAAAGTAGATATTAACTCTTTCTCCAAAAGGGAGGATTTTTTTTTTCTGGTATTTATTGGAAACCCCACCCCTGATTATAAAAGTAAATGGGCTTTTTGTAGGAAAATAGAAAATACAAGAAAATAGGGTACAAGAGGTTTTTTTTTAAAAAGTAATTCATGGGAACAAAGAATTAAATTGGAGGATAGGAATTAAATTATGTGCATTCTGTTGTTCACCTCAGTTTTACAGTAGTTTTCTGGGGACGTTTACCCCAGTGATATTCATGTCGCTTCTGTCAAGAATAAAGTACAATCTGCTCTCCTCTCATCTTTCTCACTCCCCACCGCCTTATTCTACATGCAGACACAGTGCTTTTCTGACGAAAGTTTTAGCAATACCTTCTTTTTAAAATGAAAGCATTTTCCCTTCACGATTAGCATCTGTTTATAGAATAGTTCCTATTTTCGTAATTAGATCCTGCATAGAAATGCAAAGGCTGCTATGTAAAAGGATAATGAATCTGTATTGCACAGTTGAAATCAGATTTGTGCAAAAGGCACTTTGAAAACAGTAATAAGCAGAGACATGTATTAAATCATCCAGATAAGGCACCCTATTTATATTTTCTATTTATAAATGGAAATTATGACTACCCAGTGGATTCCATATGACATTTCCTATTACGAGCAAAGGTTTTTAGCATTGACTATAAAAGTTATCTAAATTCAAAAGTCTCTGTGTATTTATGGCTCTAAAGAATACTTCCGGAAGGGGCCAAGACAGGGTGGAGAGAGTGCTTTGTCTTTTTCCTTTGTCCGTGCAGCCAGGCAGAAGCAAAGGATAGCAGGAGTAGAAGAAAGAAGCCATTTGAGATAACCATGATAAGATCTAATCAGGAAACCCAGTGTCCTTTTAACACATACAGTAACATTTTAAGAATCTTCTGATTGGGCTCCTTGAGAACCAAGTTCATGTCTTTATAAGCTCATCCTTATATTTTCGCATTGTACACATCACTTCCTGGAAAACACAGGATTTATTCCCAAGCTAAATCCTTCTTGAGAGGTTTTTTTTTCTCGTCCTCACCTCCTTGGCAAGTCTCAGCTGGAGCATTGCTGTATGGAGAGAGCGAGGGGAGGAGACATTGGGAGGAGGGGTAAGAAAGAAAAAAGATCGGGAAGCAGGGAAAGTCAATGTCAAATGAACTGCCGAGGATGGCTATTATGGCTGCTGGGGACCTCAGAGGGTATCATGTGTCTTTTGTGTCTACTTTACAGTCAGTGCTTCATGTAAGATGGCAGTCTCACCTGGGCTATGCTTAGTATCGATTTACTCTCAGGCGTGCCAGACCATTTTAGCATTACTAAAGGGAGAAAATCCTATGTATTTCCCATTATAAACAGACATATAAAACGTGTATCTTTTTAACCCTTCATTTTCCTTTCTTCCTTTCCTTTTACTATTCTTTTTTTCCCTTCTTGCAACCTTCCCCTTTTTTAAGAAAAATGAAGAGCTCCATATTGAGAACATTATAAAGAGAACAAATAGACTTTTTCAGAGAACAACAGAGTATCAGTAACAACTCAGACCTAGGAGATAAAGGCTTCAAACATTGCATATTCCTAGCCTTTCAATGAAAGTGGAAAGACCTTCTTTCCTAAGGCTAGCTTTGTGGTGCCAGGCCCTAAGCACTGCTGAGTGTTGACAAAAGGGAATGAAAGGATGCTAAACTTGAAGACCAAAGTTATCATCATATTTCACCTGCTTGAACTCTTCTGTTGTTTTCCCCAGTTGCTGTGTTGCGCTTTTCCCCCAGTATGGGGAGAGAAGTCGGTTGTCTGGCTGTCTGAACTCCCGGCATCTGCTTAGCAGTTTCAGCAGTTCATAGATGAAACTCATCCCCCTGTCAGAATTTTTTTCCTTTTTCCTCTGCTCAGTTAGTAGGGAGCCTGGGACCGAGCTCCTGAATTGATTTGTACTTCCGTATTACCTAGCTCGGACAACATATGGCAATGTGGAACACTTGAATTTATTTCTCTTCACTCAAATTAAATTCCAAAAAAATTAGAAAACTCCAGGGTATGTTTTGTGTTGTAAAAATTCTTAGTTCCTTTTTTAATGGGCAAAAGCAACACAATTTTGGCATAAAAATCTCTGGGTCAGTTACGTACTTTAAAAAGAGAATATTGATTTGCTTCCTCTCTTCTCCCCTCTCAGGGAAAAATGTAGGTTGGATCTTGCAACACTGCATCACACAAAAAGTCCAGTTAGGCACACTGAACAGAAAGTGTCTTCAAGTCATTTTTGTTCTTTGTAACTCAGTGATTTTATATATTTCCTTTCCCTTTTTTCTTTCTTAATTGTGTAACTAAATGTCTCAAACTTGGGACTTTTCATAGGATCATCCATTGTAAAAGTAAGTAGATATAATCATACAAAATAGAACTGGATTGATGAGAAACTGTTACAAAAAGTTGGCTATTTTAAATGCACTTCACCTTTGAACAATACTAATGTATGAAAATCATATTTTCTTCTTTAGGAGAATAATTTGTTGCCTTATTTAGGGATAGATACCTTACACTGGAGTAACTGAGTTTTTAGGGGATATCCCTTAAAATGGGAAACAGTTTTCTTTGGGTACTCACAGCTTCTATTTTAAAGGCTCCTTGGAAGAGGCAACATGGTAGAAGGAAATACCACGGGCTTTAGAGTCAACATGTCTGAGTTTGAATTCTGGCTCTGTGACTTGTCCTTCTAGGATGGCCTTTGCAAATAATGTCACCTCCTCAAAGTGAGGGAGTCATCATAATGGTAATACATACAGACAATATTTTTGTAAGAGAAAATTGAAATGGCAGGAGTCAGTGTACCTGGTGCAGTTTTGACACTTGGTGGTGAATAAATATTTATGTTATTTCATTCCAGAGAGGTAACTGTTGTACTTCCAGTTAGGTTTGTGGAATGCCCACAGAGGAGGATTGGACCTAATAATACTTCTAGGGTCTTTAGAATAGTGAGCTACATTGTTCAGGTAGTAATATTGAATTCTGTTATTTTTTCTTTTACTTTATTTTAAAAAATTATTTTTTTCTTCTCTTTTACTTCAAAACTGAAGGCAATTTGTTTCGAACTCTGTGCTCCACACTAGTGACTTAATTAAGCAAGTTTATTGACTGTCTCAGAGGCCGTGGTTAAAAACTGGCAAACATCATGTGACTGGATTAGTACCTCTGAGGAAATAAAAGGAAAAGACAGGTTTCCACCCTTGCACATTTTTTTCCTTCTCTTTTCTCCCAAGCTCATTCGTGCGCTGCAACATTTCACTTATAATCTGTTAATTAAATCATTTCACTCCATTTTATATAATTTTTAATTTAGCATTCATTTTCAACTTAGCTTTTGGCTTCATTTACTGATAATAAACAGTGTTGCATACAACACATGTTCCACAAAACACTCAGTCATACACGTACAGATGCCAATAATTTTTTCCAGTATGTCAGGCACATTAAAATTAAAGGCAGCGTCTCCCCTCACCCTTTCCATTACTGAATGTGCACCCTGTTTGAATAATACATACTCCCCGACAGCCAGCAGTCAGCTAATGTGTAAAAATTATGTGTAGCATGTCACTAGTACCTTTGTGAAAATTCATGGTTTTCCCAGACACAGTTCTGTAGAAGGTTTCTGGAGTGGTCACTCTGATACCTTGGATCTGTCCCTTTGGCTTAATGTGTACAAGCAGTAATGGTTTTCTAGAATTCAGCTACATGGTAGTTTTGGAGAAAGGTCTAATGTGGTATTAAAATTACTTCCATTTAGATTATCATTTAAATCATAGTCTGAACTCTAAAGATACAAACTTTTTTAGCTTTTTAGGTGATACCCAAAAGTTTCCAAGGCTACTAACTCCAAATTTTGTGGATCACCTCTAAATGATAGTGTCGTTGGTATAGCTGTCCAAGTTCTTAGAATCCATTTACTTTCAGTTTGCTCCTGCTTATCATGTGAACCCTTTTAGTTAGAAGAGTTTCTGCTTGTACGTTTAACAGGAAGTTCTCATGTAGTAACTTCAATTCTTTGCCATCATCTGTCATTAGCTAAAGGAGGTACCCTTGGTCCTAGTCTTCTAGATATTGGCCAGTGAGTCAGCTAAGTTTATTAGACACGTGGTATGTGATAGGTACGACGGGAGGCACTGGTGATCTGATGACAACCAAAACCAATATGATCTCTTCCCTTATGGAGATGACATTCTAGACTGGGAAGAGTCATTTTACAAATACTAGCTACACAGAGGCAGAGTTATGTGAGAGATTCAGGGGTGTCTGAAAGAGCATGACCGTGAGATCCCACGTTGTCTGGACGTTTGGAAAGCTCCAAAGCAATATTACTTAAGCTGAGATGTGAGGCATCGCTGGGATTTAGCTAGGTAAAGAGAAGGGCATGGAGGAACATTGTATAGAAAGTCCCTGTGGCTATGCAGAAGATGACTTGTTTTGAGTCCCGGAGAAGGCAAGGAGCAGAGAACCATGATGTTAGCAGGGCAATAAAACATCAAAAGTGAATGTCAGATTTTATTCTAAGGGCAGTGAGAAGTGAAGAATTTTAGGCAGGGACTGACTCAAACACAATTGTTTGTATTTGGAAAAACATCTCTGTGTGATTTGGAAAATATTGGGCAGAATGGCTGGAGAGACATGTTAGGATTTGCAGGACAGTTGAGAAATGGTGACAACCTGGTGGACAGTGGTGGTGGCAGTGGAGTTAGTGAGAAGTGGATTAATTTCAGAGTTCTTTATGGGTGACACAAGGCTTGTGATCGATTGAACTTGAGAAAAAGGGAAGCATCAAGGATGACACCTCGTGGATGGACCTAGAGTCTGTCATACAGAGTGAAGTAAGTCAGAAAGAGACAAACAAATACCGGATGCTAACGCACATATATGGGATCTAAAAAAACAATACTGATGAACCTAGTGGCAGGGTAGGAATAAAGACGCAGACGTAGAGAACGGACTTGAGGACACGGGGGGAAAGGGTAAGCTGGGACGAAGTGAGAGAGTAGCGTTGACATATATACACTACCAAATGTAAAATAGATGACTAGTGGGAAGCTGCCGCATAGCACAAGGAGATCAGCTTGGTGCTTTGTGACGACTTAGAGGGGCGGGATAGGGAGGGTGGGAGGGAGGCTCAAGAGGGAGGGGATATGGGGATATATGTATGCATATGGCTGATTCACTTTATTATACAGCAGAAACTAACACAACATTTTAAAGCAATTATACTCCAATAAAGAGGATGAAGAAAAAAAAAGGATGACACCTCGGTTTCCGGCTTGAGCAGTTGTACAAATGGTAGTAATTTTTCATGTAGAAGGTGATAAAATTGTTTTTGTACCTATCTCATTATTGTTATCTGAGCATCAAGGTCAGAGATCAGAAACTCATAAGAGGTAGTGGCCTTAGAATCTTTTTATACAGAATATATTCTGTTGCAGTTGAACAAAAGAATTTGACTTAAATCATAGACTTTCTTTTTCTCTCTTTTGATTGTATCTGCTGAGAACTAAGCATAACAACTCCCAAGGTGACCCATAGAGAGTTTGTCAGATTGAAAAATAAGTAATTTCAGAATCAGAATCCTTATGTCCTAGCCCAGTTCTTTAGCACTTCTGTCCCTGAATGTTAGAGCTGTGTTTTATCTCTGAATTTTTCTACTCTGTAGCATTTTAATGGCTCCATTCCTACCTTATTGCAACTGTTCAGTCCTTCCCATACATCAAACTGGGTATTCTCCTTCCAGTTCCAAATTTCTAGTATATGCAGATTGCATCTTATGTTTAAGCTGGATAGAATGTTGGGAAGAAATGTGGATTCTGAAGGGTGTAAGACTGGCTTGAAGGCTCAACCCTACTACTTGGTTAGCGTCTGCTTGATTTGATTTTAAGTAATTCAACCCGAGCTAATGTTTCTGCTGCCCCACTCACAGCCCCCTTGTTCTTCCGCTTTAGTGCCAGTAGCCCTGTTTCCACGTGCCAGCCCTGTATTTATTCATCTGTGGAGTTTTCTCAGGTCATTGAATTCTGGGCAGGAAGTACAAGGGAATTAACTGCTACCTGAACAACCCTCTGTCAGTGCCTAATGAGAGTTGCTATATAAACGCCCCAGCTCCCTTGCCCCTTAAGTGGGATAACTCTGAGGTATGCATACCTCACTGGCTTCTACAGTCTCCCCAGTGGCATTAACTTCCAGCTGCCCACGGTGGCTTCGTTATACATCCTCTATCCCCAACTTCTATCCTCGTCTCACTTCTCCACTCTCCTGCTGCTGTTCACATTCCCTCCCAAATAAACGTCTTAGTACTTGTCTCGGGGTCTGCTTGTAGGGGAACCTGCGCTAAGACAACCACAGTGAGCTTTAGAAGGATAGTGTTTGACTAGATGGTCACTTTCCATTGGCCATCACCTCTGTTACCCTTCCTGGTTGTGTATCACTTGCTGCTTGCATCTTTCAGTTAACATGAATTCTTATTATCTTGTCCATGTTAGTCTGTTGGTCTGGGACTCTGAACTGTGTTAGAGCCCCAGGTACTGGGGGAAAGCTCTGAACTGCAGAGGTAACTGTGTACCTCACATGCATCCAGGACCTGCGTTTCACACACAGGCTTGTGGGAAAAGGTGTGTATCTGAGGAAGGGAATCTAGCCTTGATTTTTTGTAAATACTTCAAATTTCCTCTGTATTCTTTATTGGCACAGTCCACCATATTCTCTACTAGTCTTGATACTCCCCTTGCTTCTTTTCTTATCCTCCTTGCTCTATAAGATGCAGTGCATTGTATTTAAAAAATTGTTTTTCATGGTGTTGATACTACTTTTTAGCTATGTGTCTTCAATTACATATCCTTGAGCATCTTTTATATTTTATAGGCTTTTTTTTTGGGGGGGGGGGGTGTTTCTTTTTCTGGCCACTACCGCTATTTGGACTAATTATTCCAAAGTTTTACTTGTCAGTCTCCAACTTTTATTAGCAAGGAAGAATGTTATCTCCACTTTCTAGAATGAAACCACAGAGAAAAGAGGTTGGTCTAGAATATTGGTTTGCTGTGCTATCTTTGGTCCTGTCTTGTCAGCATTCACAGATGTTCCCATCATTCCTGTCACTGGTGCTCACATAACATAGGACCTTCCATGAATATGCACTTACTCTCAAATTGGGTGTCGGGAGAAAAAGAATGTGGCTCAGACCAGCTGGGTGGGAGAAATTTGAGATATACATGTAGAGCCCAGTTAGTTGGAAGCAGCTGAAGAGAAAAGAGGAAAAATTAACTGAGAAGTTTGACAGGCAGTTATAGTGCGGTAGTCTCGAGTGGCACCCCGCTCTTCATTCCTACCCAATCTAGTTGTCCTTTCTTAGCTGTAGAGACCAGAAAACTATAAACTTTATTTCCTAGGTCCCCTTACAGCTAGGATTCTGAGTGTGAATTAACCATACTCGCTCAAGGTTTGGAAGGTAGAAGTGAGGTAGAGGCCACTCCTCTTTGCTTTAGCTGCTTTCGTGTGCAAAGACACGTTATGGAGACATATGATTCTTCTGCACCGGTGTTTCAGGGCTCAGTTACTGGATGTTAAAGGCAATTGTTCTGTGACTTCTCCGTCCTGAATTGCAGCTTTGCCAGTGTATTCCCAAACTTAGGCTTCCTGTTTGCGGTAGAGGAAAGGCCATCCTTCAGCCCTACCCCAGTGATTTTTGTTAAGTAACTGATTCTCTGTATTAAACCCCTTCCTGCCTAAAATTTCTCAAGTGGTCTGTGTTTTCTGACCTGAACCCTAACGTATATAGATGGGTTGAAGCAAACTTTGTGCTTTTAAAGGGTTAAACCCAGAGAAAAAGGAGAAAATAGAAAGAAGCAGCAAGATGGTGTGTAGGCCTGCAAATGCATACATTACTCCGTGGTCTCGTGTCTACAAGAAAACAAGGCAACTGCTAGTTAAGTTACAGAGCAGCTAACTTGTAGGCTCTTGTGATCCAGTCTCACAGACCATCCCCAGCTCCTCTGTGTATTCATCCACCAAGCATGGCCATGAGGCAGTTCATTGTTGAGAACCACATCATTCCTAACTTAATGCTTTGAAGCAGGTGGCATTTTACTTTTTCTTCCACCTTAGAAATAAGGTGAACTGTGGAAAAGTAGAATAATTTGCCTAACCTTTGGCTAAAGGAGAAAGGAAAGATTTAGAGCCCAGTATTCCTGACTTCCCTGTAATGCAATAAAAAGAAAAAGAAAAAAAAAAGAATGCCTAATTTGCTGGAGCCACAGTAAGATGGCTGAAGTGTACACACTAGAGTAAGCCGTGGTCCCTGCCCTCAGGGTCTGTGATTGGCCACCGAGGCACACGTTTCCACTTCCTGTGTTCCATTCGTTGTGTTAATTTTCCACCAAGCTCCAGCCCCACCTCTGTCAATTATTTTTGTTTCAGCCTTCTAATTACAACATTATATGACCATTCAGACTGGTACTAATTAAATCATTACCTAATTCACACAGTGTGCGATAAGGCTAATGCTTCTTGTCAGCCGAAATTGCAACACGGCCCGTACTTTCTTCATTCTCAGTAGATGGGTGGTGGTGGGCGGGTTGTGCCTCTGCCCCACGCTTCTGCTAAAACCCTCTGGTAGCCAGCTGACATCGCCCAGACTCTACTCTTTTCCCAAAATGGGAAAACAGTGTGTACCTGCAATTTATCACTGTCACATAAAATCATCTTGACTTTTTGTGGAAAAAGTCTTGATAGTCAAGAAAAAAAAATAGTGCTAAGATTTAGAGTACTATTTGCTGCCATATTTTCTTGTCATTTTGTTCTTCATATGATATTATTTTTAACAGAGTAAAACAGTAGCTTGTCTCTTTTTCTCATATTTATAACAGATTTGTTTTCCGCTCAGTTAGACTTGTGATCATGAGAACACAAAGTAGTATTTTTCTCCTTCTGGATGAAAATTTGATGGGCAAATTGTCAGGAATAATTACACCAAATGATGGAATAAAGTCCAATGGAATACCTCTCTCTCCTAGCTAGTGATACATTTTTATTTAAGACACAATGAGCATCAAGCACATTTGTGACAAGGTGAAATTGACAAGTGGCCCTCTGCCATGATTTTATTTTTAATTGCTGGTAAGCTAATTAGCCAGAACAACATGCTGTGTAATCCACAAAACTGTCGCTCAGTGCATTCTCCAATAAAAGTGAGATATATGATGTGGAAAAGTTCTCCTTTAAGAGATAACCACACCGAAAAAAAGGTTTTATAAATATGATTGAGTAAAAGCCTTCCTCCCACCATGGGGTAGCACTTGTATGTAACATTTGTTTGAGGATTTGAAGAGGAATTAAGAAAGATGAACTGGGGGGCTTCCCTGGTGGCGCAGTGGTTGAGAGTCCGCCTGCCGATGCAGAGGACACGGGTTCGTGCCCCGGTCCGGGAAGATCCCACATGCCGCGGAGCAGCTGGGCCCGTGAGCCATGGCCGCTGAGCCTGTGCGTCCGTAGCCTGTGCTCCACAACGGGAGAGGCCACAACAGTGAGAGGCCCGTGTACCGCAAAAAAAAAAAAAAAAAAAAAAAAAAAAAAAGGAAGATGAACTGGGTAACTTTTTTTTTCTTTTTCAAGACCAGTTGTGCCTCAAAATAGCAACCACTTCCTTAAGTATATTTCTAAGGCAAACAATTAATAATTTCTCGAGTGCAGGGGTTGGCAAACATTTTCTGCAAAGGTACCGATAGCAAATATTTTTGGCTTTGTGGGCCATACAGTCTCTGTCACAACTACTGAACTCTGATTTTGTAGTGCAACACAGTCACAGACAACATATGAATGCAAGTGACAGTGTTCCAGTAAAACTTTATTATGGACACAAAAATTTGAATTTGCTGTAATTTTCATTTGTCATAAAATATCATTCTTTCGGGGTTTTTTCAACCATTTAGCTCATGGGCTGCACAGAGACTGGCAATGGGTTGGATCTGGCTTATAAACTGTAGTTTCCAGCCCTTACTCTTGGGCCTGCTGCATGCCACGCAGAGTCAATAGTTATTCTTCAGTATCTGCTTTGTGCCAGGCAGAGTGCTCGGTACTGAGGGATATTCAGAAATAAATAGAGCAAAGTCTCTGCCCTGAAGAAGCTTACAGTTAAGCTGGGAAGGACATGTAGACAGGACTGAGACACAGTATTAGGTGTTACATGGTAAATATCACTCTGTGACAAAAGCCACCATTGCTTTGTAAGTTTGGAAGAAGATGGTCGGTTCAGTTGAAAGAGATACTCTGCTAAGACTGACAAGGTTAGTTAAGGATGTGCTGAAATGATGGGATTTCAGCCAAACCTGTAGAAAGCTATCAGGGGCATAATGACTTCCTTTGGTTGGGGGTAGCTGGAGATGATGAAAACCTCAGTCATAAGTCAGTTACTCCTATCATTTTTTCCCCTCATGCATTCCTTCATTTCATCTCATGAAACTTTTAAACAACATAGCAAAGTTTTACAGAACTTTATATTTAATACCAAATACTCACCACCTGAATTTTGCCATTAACATTTTGCTGCACTTGTTTTATCACATTTCTATCCATGTGTTTCATTTTTGGTTTATTCCAAAGTAAACTTCTGATATCAGGATATTTTCTCATAAATACTAAAGCATGCATATCATAATCAGAATTTATGTTGGCTGATAGTATTTTTCTTTTTGGTGTAAAATTTACATACAAGAAAGAGTACCAACATCAAATATACATTCTCTCAGATTTTACAAGGCTTATCCCTATGTAATCTAAATCCCTATCATGATATATGTTTTCATTACCCCAGAAGTTTCCCTCCCAGTCAATCCTTGCCCCCAGCCCACCCCTAAAGGAACAACTGTTCTGATTTTTTCCAGCATAGATTCTGTTCTATTCCAGAATTTCATATAAATGGAATCATACAGAACCTGTCATTTCATGTGGGCCTTTTGTCATCACATATTTTGTCCTTATCTGCTTGGTTGTAGTATTCTTTGAAGCAGAAGGATCTAAATGCGTTTAGTTCCCTAAGAGTAAATATACTCTGAGGGGAGACTGTCTAATGTTCTATTAACAAAAACAATAGCTTTTTTCAATTTCATATATATTATCTTTAATTATTATAAAATTAAATGACCTGTGGATTAAATTTTTCACGTGAACATTTCTTTTTTCTTTTTTTTTTTTTTTGCGGTACGCGGGGCTCTCACTGCTGTGGCCTCTCCCGTCTCGGAGCACAGGCTCCGGGCGCGCAGGCCCAGCGGCCAATGGCTCACGGGCGCAGCCGCTCTGCGGCATGCGGGACCCTCCCAGACCGGGGCACGAACCCGCGTCCCCTGCATCGGCGACTCTCAACCACTGCGCCACCAAGGAAGCCCATGAACATTTCTTAAGTGTCTATCATGTCCAACATTTTACATATCTCACGTTATTTAATCAGTTTTTGTGATAGCTATGATCTTATTTTGCAGAAGAGGAAATGGAGGCAGGGGATTAAAGTAGCTAAATCATGTTATTCCAAACTTTGTTGCCAATTCAAACATCAGTTGGGGAGTGGGGATAGCAAAGGTAAGAATGAGTGTTCGAGAGATGAAAGATTGTGGAGCTGCTTTCTTAAGAGTTTTGTGGGGTTTTTTTAAGAAGTAGGTAGAATGTATTAGTGGAGACATTCAATAGGAACATGCAAAATTGGTTTTTCTATTGTAAGGGAGGGAGAGCACTAGAGAATTCAAGGACTACATTTAACATTTATGATTAGAATGTGATTTTTCCTGTAGTACAGCATAGACTAAAAGCATGAAACTGCCTTCTTTAGCAGAAGGCAATCACTGGTAGAGTTAAATTTAAGGATCTCAAGAAACTTTATGAGCTTCAAATCATTAAGCCACTTACTTGCATTGCAATGCTGGGAAATTACTCCATGAATTTTGCAATTCAAGATTGTGCTTTTAAAAGCCCCCAAATGTTTAGAGAAAACCAAGTACAGTATACATCGAGAGAACTGGCTTTTATTGTTGAGAGTGGGAATATGCTTATTTATCTATCTTCAAACCAGTTTATTTATTTTATTTTATTTTATTTATTTATTTTTTTGGCTGTGTCGGGTCTTCATTGTGGCGCGCTGGCTTCTCGCTAGTTGTGGCGTGTGGGTTTTCTCTCTCTAGTTGTGGTGCATGGGCTCCAGAGGACACGGGCTTTGTAGCTGTGGTGGGCGGGCTCCAGAGCGCGTGGGCTCTGTAGTTTGCAGCACGTGAGCTCTTTCGTTCAGGCACGTGAACTCAGCAGTTGTGGCATGCAGGCTTAGTTGCCCTGCAGCATGTGGGATCTTAGTTCCCCGACCAGGGATCGAACACACATCCCCTGCATTGGAAGGTGGATTCTTTACCACTGGACCACCAAGGAAGTCCCTCAAACCAGTTTATAAAGTGTTTGAGTGTTCTTTGCTGTGCTTTATGGTAATATTTATTTCTCTGGAAATTTTCACTGTCGTTGGTTTTCATGGTTAATACATCATCCTTATTTAACATTGAACTCCATTTGCATTTGTGACACGTGGAAAAAAGGTATGCGACATTTAATGTCATTTGAGAAGCCATTTACATTCCTTGTATTTTGGCTTTTACAAAGACTTGGTCTTCCCTGTTAACTGGAAGTCTGCATTTCTACTAATTTGTTTTAAGAAGCTTATTTAAGGACTTAAAGCTTCCCCTGATAAACCACTTCTGTATTAAGTCTTGAATTTAAGAGAGAATTTCCCCTTCTTTTATTTTTTCTTTTTCTTTAACATCTTTATTGGAGTATAATTGCTTTACAATGGTGTGTTAGTTTCTGCTTTATAACAAAGTAAATCAGCTATATGTATACATATATCCCCATATCTCCTCCCTCTTGAGTCTCCCTCCCACCCTCCCTATCCCACCCCTCTAGGTGGACACAAAGCACTTAGCTGATCTCCCTGTGCTATGCGGCTACTTCCCACTAGCTATTGATTTTATCTTTGGTGGTGTATATATGTCCACTCTCTCACTTTGTCCCAGCTTACGCTTCCCCCTCCCCATGTCCTCAAGTCCATTCTCTAGTAGGTCTGCATCTTTATTCCCATCCTGCCCCTAAGTTCTTCATAACCTTTGTTTTTTTTTTTAGATTCCATATATATGTGTTAGCATACGGTATTTGTTTTTCTCTTTCTGACTTACTTCACTCTATGACAGACTTCTGGGTCCATCCACCTTACTACAAATAACTCAACTTCGGTTCTTTTTATGCCTGAGTAATATTGTATTGTATATATGTGCCACATCTTCTTTATCCATTCATCTGTTGATGGACACTTAGGTTGCTTCCATGTCTTGGCTATTGTAAATAGAGCTGCAGTGAACATTGTGGTACATGACTCTTTTTGAATTTTGGTTTTCTCAGGGTATATGCCCAGTAGTGGGATTGCTGGGTCTTATGGTAGTTCTATTTGTAGTTTTTAAAGGAACCTCCATACTGTTCTCCATAGTGGCTGAACCAATTCACATTCCCACCAGCAGTGCAAGAGTGTCCCCTTTTCTCCACACCCTCTCCAGCATTTATTGTTTGTAGATTTTCTGAGGATGGCCATTCTGACCAGTGTGAAGTGATACTTCATTGTAGTTTTGATTTGCATTTCTCTAATGATTAGTGATGTTGAGCATCCTTTCATGTGTTTGTTGGCCATCTGTATATCTTCTTTGGACAAATATCTATTTAGGTCTTCTGCCCATTTTTGGATTGGGTTGTTTGTTTTTTTGATATTGAGCTGCATGAGCTGCTTGTAAATTTTGGAGATTAATCCTTTGTCAGTTGCTTCATTTGCAAATATTTTCTCCCATTCTGAGGGTTGTCTTTTGGTCTTGTTTATGGTTTCCTTTGCTGTGCAAAAGCTTTGAAGTTTCATTAGGTCCCATTTGTTTATTTTTGTTTTTATTTCCATTTCTCTAGGAGGTGGGTCAAAAAGGATATTGCCGTGATTTATGTCATGGAGTGTTCTGCCTATGTTTTCCTCTAAGAGTTTGATAGTTTCTGGCGTTACATTAAGGTCTTTAATCCATTTTGAGTTTATTTTTGTGTATGGTGTTAGGGAGTGTTCTAACTTCATTCTTTTACACGTAGCTGTCCAGTTTTCCCAGCACCACTTATTGAAGAGGGTGTCTTTTCTCCATTGTATATTCTTGCCTCCTTTATCAAAAATAAGGTGACCATATGTGCATGGGTTTATCTCTGGGCTTTCTATCCTGTTCCATTGATCTATATTTCTGTTTTTATGCCAGTACCATACTGTCTTGTACTGTAGCTTTGTAGTATAGCCTGAAGTCAGGGAGCCTGATTCCTCCAACTCTGTTTTTCTTTCTCAAGATTGCTTTGGCTATTCGGGGTCTTTTGTGTTTCCATACAAATTGTGAAACTTTTTGTTCTAGTTCTGTGAAAAATGCCAGTGTTCCCCTCCTTTTAAAATAAATTTTGCCTAGCACTTAACAAAGTACCAGAGTAGCACTGTATCGAATTTTTCAAAAGGAAAATGCAGTGTTTCCTTTTGTTTTTTTATTTCAGTGTCTCACATTTTTTAAATTTATTTTTTTTAATTGAAGTATAGTTGATTTATAATGTATTAGTTTCAGGTGTACAGCAAAGTGATATATATATTCTTTTTCAGATTCTTTTCCCATATAGGTTATTGCAAAATATTGCCTATAGTTCCCTGTGCTATACAGTAGGTCCTTGTTGTTTATGTATTTTATATATAGTAGTGTGTATATGTTAATCCCAAACTCCTAATTTATCCCTCACCCCCACCTTTTCCCTTTGATAACCATAAATGTGTTTTCTATGTCTGTGAGCCTGTTTTTTAAATAAGTTCATTTGTAACATGTTTCTAGATTCTACATATAAGTGATATCATATTTGTCTTCTCTGACTTACTTCACTTAGTATGATAATCTCTAGGTTCATCCATGTTGCCGCAAATGGTATTATTTCATTCTTTTTTATGGCTGGGTACTATTCCATTGCGCGCGCCTGTGTGTTTGTGTGTGTGTGTGTGTGTGTGTGTGTGTGTGTGTGTATACATACCACATCTTCTTTATCCATTCATCTGTTGATGGACATTTAGGTTGCTTCCATGTCTTGGCTATTGTAAATAGTGCTGAAGTGAACATTGGGGTGCATGTATCTTTTCGAATTATGGTTTTCTCTGGATATATGCCCAGGAGTGGAATTGCAGGATCATATGGTAACTCTAGCTTTATTTTTTTGAGGAATCTCGATGCTCACTGTTTCCCTTTGGATTTAATATGTTTAGATGCAAACGAAAGAAATACAATCACTTATTTTTTAGTATCTTAGTCTGTCAGTCTTGTCTCTCTTTCTCATTTTCCTCAGAACAGTTTTTAAAAATCAATTTAGGAAATCTCCTCCAAAATACTAAACTAACATGATTTCAGGGCTGCAAGTTTCCTGAACATTTATCTAGAAATGTTCTGCTCAGTGCTCAGATCTCTTCTATAGCATTCTATAAGAGTGGTTATCCAGTCCAAAGGATAACTGAATCCATCCATGTTGTAGGAGCTTTCTCATATAAAAGTTCATAGTCCGTTCTGGTTCTTCAGATGTTGAAGACTGTGAAATTCTACAAGGCAGCTGGCAGTTGAGACAAGGGCTTGCAAGGGCTTGGAGAGATACTGATCCTTTAATATTTATACAAAGGTTTAGATGCAGTTGTGAGTTTACTAATTAGCATTTTTTGGGGTAGCAAAACAAAAACCGTACAACACATCAAAAACATTGATTACCATATAAGATATCAATTTAAGAAAGATCATACTTGAAAAATTATTTGACTGATAAAAATTATTGTATTTTAAACTTTTTCTGCTCCTTTTTCTTAATGCCAAAATAAAATGGCTGTGTTCATGTATTTTCTTTTTTCAGTTTGGCTCAAGACTTGTATAGCTCCCAGTGGTAGATTTTGCAGTTGTATTGTATGATTAAGGTGTCCATCAAAACCTTACAGTTGGTAAACAGTATTAAAAATCCATCTCCAGCTTCCGTAAACTGTACAGAGTGCTATGAAAACTAGAAGAAATGGAAATATTTTAATTAACTCAAGTAGGACTAATCAAAGCAAAGCAACCAGTTTATTCAATTGAACATGTTAATGTCTATCCATCCATGACATGGCTGAACATTTATGTCATCTATTAAAAGCTATTCTGTTGCTTGTACAAGTATAAGCTATTGTTCAACATGGAACTGAATCCCATAGAGGCTTTTTCACCCCTTTTAACAATTATACGTCATAGATTATTTCCTTAACATCCTTTCTTCTGCTTCCAGTTCCCTTCAAATAACAGAACTTCTTTCATGAAGAAACACAGACTTGGATAACTTAGTTCAGTTACCCTGCCGTCGTTTCTTTTCTTGAAAGGAATTTTACCATCTTTATTTCTTCTTAATAAGGCTTAGGAAATGCTTACTATATGCACTGGATACTATTCTAAGCATGTTTTATGTATTATGTCACTTAGTCCTTGCAACAATATCATTTTCCCCCATTGTACAGATGAAGAGATGGAACCAACATGTGGCATTATGTTCTAAGTGGTAGAACTAGGATGTGAACACAGATCTCAATATCCATTGTGTTGAAATGAATTTAAATTGTGCCAAAGGTGACTGACATTAATTAGACATGAGGAAGAAATTTCTAAAATAAATAGATGCTTAAAGGAGCCTCTTAAATGAGTAAAGCTAAAAGGAGTTGGGGTACAGGTTGTTACCTGGGATTTTTATCCCCATCAGGATATTTAAAAACAGTCTGTATAAAAATCTTATTTTTTGTGAATTAATTTTATTCTTATGTTCAGGCAGTAAGTTAAACTAGATGGCTGTCTGTAGACCCCTTTAATACATCTTAATGCAGTCTCCAATGTGTATAAAAAGTGATAACTTAATGTTTCTTTTTAATTGTAATGAGTATAATGATTCTTTTTATTATAAAAATAAGTAGAATATGGGAAAAAATTACTTATACTCCTGCCATTCTAACATAATGACACTTTTTGGCCTATTTCTTTCTAGCCATTTTTTACATGCACCTATTTTTAAACCACACTACTGAAGTATAATGTATAAAATCTACCCATGTTAAGTGTATAATTAAATGAGTTTTAATAAGTTTACAGTGTAACTGTCACCACAATTCAATATTAGAACATAACTCTGCTCTCTATCTTCATTCTCTAGTTTTTTTTAAGGTGGAAGCCTCTGTTATTGGTTTGATCTTTTTTTTTCCTAGCCTAGGTAATTATAACACTACTTTAGCGGAAGCCCATAAATTTTGATATATTGTGTTTTTATTTTCATTCAGTTCAAAATATTTTAAAATTTTTGTGTGAGCCCTTTTCTAATGGGATATTTATAATTATGTTGATTTGTTTCAAAATATCTGTGGATTTCCCAAATTTTCTCTTGCTTCAATTTCCAATTTAATTAGAAAAACACTAAATAGACTTTTTGCTATTTAAATCCTTTTAAATTTATTGATACTTATTTTATGTCCTAGCATATGATCTATCCTGTTTAATGTATATAAGTTGTTGAAAAGAATGTGTACTCTGCTTTTTTGGGTAGAGTGTTCTATATCTATCAATTAGGTCAATTTTGTTGATAGTATTTAAAACAACTATATCCTTATTGATTTTTCTGCCTGCTCTTCTATCCATATTTGGAGGGAAATATTGAAATCTCCAACTACTATTACTGAGTTGTTGTCTGATTCTCCCTCCAGTTCTGTTCAGTTTTTTTGCTCCATGTATTCTGGGGCTTTGTTGTTGGATGTGTATATGTATATAAATGTTATATCTTTTTGATGGACTGACTCATCATTGTAAAATCACCCCTTTCTGTCTAGTAAAAATTTTGATTTAAACTCTTATTTTGTCTGATGGTATACTCTCTCCAGGTCTTTTATGTTTATTGCTTGCTTTGTATTTCTTTTTTAATCATTTTTCTTTCAGTTTGTATTTGTATTTGAATCTAAAGTGTGCCTCTCACAGGTACCATGTGCTTGCATTTTTTTTTTTTTTTTTAACATCTTTATTGGGGTATAATTGCTTTACAATGGTGTGTTAGTTTCTGCTTTATAACAAAGTGAATCAGCTATACATATACATATGCTCCCATGTGTCTTCCCTCTTGCGTCTCCCTCCCTCCCACTCTCCCCCTCCCACCCCTCCAGGCTGTCCCAAAGCCCCGAGCTAATATCCCTGTGCCTTGCGGCTGCTTCCCCCTAGCTATCTACCTTACTACGTTTGTTAGTGTGTATATGTCCATGACTCTCTCTCGCCCTGTCAAAACTCACCCTTCCCCCTCCCCATATCCTCAAGTCCGTTCTCCAGTAGGTCTGCGCCTCTATTCCTGTCTTATCCCTAGGTTCTTCATGACATTTTTTTCCTTTAAATTCCATATATATGTGTTAGTATACGGTATTTGTCTTTTTCTTTCTGACTTACTTCACTCTGTATGACAGACTCTAGGTCTATCCATCTCATTACAAATAACTCAATTTCATTTCTTTTTAAGGCTGAGTAATATTCCATTGTATATATGTGCCACATCTTCTTTATCCATTCGTCCGATGATGGGCGCTTAGGTTCTTTCCATCTCCGGGCTATTGTAAATAGAGCTGCAATGAACATTTTGGTACATGACTCTTTTTGAATTTTGGTTTTGTCAGGGTATATGCCCAGTAGTGGGATTGCTGGGTCATATGGTAATTCTATTTGTAGTTTTTTAAGGAACCTCCATACTGTTCTCCATAGTGGCTGAACCAATTCACATTCCCACCAGCAGTGCAAGAGTGTCCCCTTTTCTCCACACCCTCTCCAGCATTTATTGTTTCTAGATTTTTTGATGATGGCCATTCTGACTGGTGTGAGATGATATCTCATTGTAGTTTTGATTTGCATTTCTCTAATGATTAATGATGTTGAGCATTCTTTCATGTGTTTGTTGGCATTCTTTATATCTTCTTTGGAGAAATGTCTGTTTAGGTCTTCTGCCCATTTTTGGATGGGGTTGTTTGTTTTTTTGTTATTGAGCTGCATGAGCTGCTTGTAAATTTTGGAGATTAATCCTTTGTCAGTTGCTTCATTTGCAAATATTTTCTCCCATTCTGAGGGTTGTCTTTTGGTCTTGATTATGGTTTCCTTTGCTGTGCTTGCATTTTTTTAAAATCCAGTCTAACAATCTCTTCCTTTTAGTTGAGGTTTTAATCCATTTATATTTAATGTTATCACAGATATTGTTGGATTTATGTATCCATTTTGATATTTTTTCCATTGTTCATTCTTTACTATCTGCTGTATTAAGTAGATGTTTTTTAGTGTATCATTTTAATTTTTTGTTTGTTTTCACTACACAATTAATTTTCCAAATTGTTGCCCTAGCATTTAAAATATGTATCATCATGCATATGTGTAACTGAATCACTTTGCTGTACACCTGAAACTAACACAACATTATTGATCAAGTATACTCCAATATAAAACAAAAAGTTAAAAAAAATATGCATCATACCTTATGATCTATTTTAGTTTAACACTAAATTTAGTAATGTGTAAAAACTTTGCTTCAATATAGGCCCATGTCACACTTCTTTGTGCTATTATTATCATATGTATTATATCTATAATGCTAGTAAACCCAATATTGTGTTTTAATTATTGCCTTATGCAATATATTTTTTTTAAAGAAGTTAAGACTGAAAGGAAGAAAAAATTCTATATATATATAAAAACCTATGTGCTTACTATTTCCATTACTCTTCATTTCTTCCTGTATGTTTGAGTTATTGCTGCTATCATTTCTTTGGTCCACTCCAGCTCCATCACCTCCCTTCTTCCTTTCTGATATTATTATATATATATATATGTATATATTACATGTTTATATTATATGACCTACAATATCATTTTACAATTACTGTTTTATACAGTTCTTTTAAATTAGTTAAGGAAAGATAAAACCTATACTGACATAGTCTCCTATAATTACCTATATAATTACCTTTACCAGCATTATTTCTTCATGTGAATTTGAGTTACAGTCTGTTGCCATTTCCTTTTATTCTAATGAGCTTTGGTTCCTTTTTGTAATTTCTATCTCTTTATCGATACTCTCTATTTGGTGAATCATGATGTCATACTTTTTTCAGGTACTTATTTTTTCTTTAAGTCTTTGAGCACATTTATAATAGTTGCTTTGAAGACCTTATCTGCTGAGTCCAGCATCTGGGCCCCCTTTAGTGATAATTTCTATTAACTGCTTTTTTTCTTGTGTATGGGTCAATTTTCTTTCTTTCTATGTTTCATAATTTTTCGCTAAAAATTGTATATTTTAGGTAATACATCGTAGCAAGTCTGTATTCAGATTGCCCTGCCCTTCACACACGTCTAAGGTGGTGGTTGTTCTGGGATTTTTTTAATTTTTAATTTTAGTTTTTTACCTGGACTAATTCTGTGGAGAATATTTCCTCTATAATGTATGTCCAATGATAACTCTGCTTTGTTGTCTTCCTGCCCCCCAACCCCTCCCACTTATATATTTAAATCTAGCTTCCTAGGAATCACCCATGGGTCAAAATACCTTAGTGTTTAGCCAAACACTGGTCTGAGGTTTGAACACCTTGAGCCACTAAATCACAAAGGCTTCCAGCTTTTTCTGAAGATTCCATGCATAGTTTGGAGAATGAATCACAGTCCAACCAGTTTACAAGTCTGTCTTAAATTTTACTTTCTGTGTTTGTAAGGTCTCATGCTCAACAGGAATAAGTAGCTTGCTAGGGCTTTCTCTAGTCTCTCCTGAGTGTGTACACAACTTTGTGAATCTGAACAGCCTTCCATACTTTCAGAGGTAAGTAGGATGTTATCAAGACCCACTTTTGGGCTTCTCGGGTGTCGCAGCGGTTGGGAGTCCGCCTGCTGATGCAGGGGATGCGGGTTTGTGCCCCGGTCCGGGAGGATGCCACGTGCCGCGGAGCGGCTGGGCCCGTGAGCCATGGCCGCTCAGCCTGCGCGTCTGGAGCCTGTGCTCCACAACGGGAGAGGCCACAACAGTGAGAGGCCCACGTACCGCAAAAAAAAAAAAAAGACCCACTTTCATTCCCTGCATCTCCCTATTAATTTTCCTGACTGGCCTGCTTGTTTGTTGCTTACTTGAATCAGTAATGGGATTTCAGGCTAGCTGCAAATGTTGTCCTTCCATGTTTGTTTGTCATTTTTGTTTTTAACAACCCTAGGCATAGAATTTTCCATGTTGTGCTCCAAATAAAATTGGTCCTGAATAAGCAGAGCCTTGATCTTCACAGCTCGCTCACCTTGACAGTACTTCTGCCCCATGGAGCTGGGGAGAGGCTGGGCATGGGAGTAGCACCAAGCTAAAGTATACAGACTCCCACTGTTCTTACTAAGGTTCAGTAACTTTTCTTGAATGAAATCTCAATTTGTTCTGTTCCTTTGGTCAATTTTCAGTGTCCTTAAAAGGTTTTTGACAATTTTGTCTAGTTTTATTGTTTCTTTTTGTATTGAGGGTTTGACAGATTCATCACTCAACCATTGTAGAAGTTCTGCTCTCTTGGGGTTTTGTTGTTGTTTAAAAACATAGGTACTACAAACTTCACTAATTGCTATTGTCTGAATGTTTGTACCCCCTGGCTATTAATACATTGTAATTCTAATACCCAGTGTGATAGTATTAGGAGGTCAGGCCTTTTGGAGGTGGGTAGGTCATGAGGATGAAACTCCTATAAATAGAATTAATGCTTTTATAAAAGTGATCCCACAGAGCTCCCTGGCCCCTTCTGCCCCGTGAAGAGATGATGAAAAGCTAGGAGTCTGCAACCCGGAAAAGGGCCCTTACTACAAACCAACCGTGTTGGCACCCTGATCTTGGACTTCCAGCCTCCAGAACTGTGGACAATGTATTTTTGCCATTTATAAGCCACTTACTCTAGGATGTTTTCTGATATAGCCCAGATAAGCTAAGACACTAATCTCAAGTATATAGCTCAATACTTTATTACATGTGAAAACACCCTTCTCATCACCACCCAGATTAAGATACAGAACATGTCCAGCACCCCTTAAGATTCCCTCCCTAATCTCTATGCCTGTCCCAGAGTTAACCACTTCTATCATCTTAGATTAATTTTTTCTATCCTTAAACTTCATATGAATGAAATTTTACAGTATGTACTTTTCTGTTTCTGGCTGCTTTTGGTACTGAGTCCAAGCTTATACTGCTTGCCACACGGTAGTCCAATAAATCGAGAGACGCTTACTGCGGCAAGGAATAGCTACTTTCCAGAAGATGGTGGACTCATGCCCTAAAGAACCGTCTTGCCTGAGTTAGAATTCAGGTTTCTTTTATATTAAAAGGGGAGGGAGTAAAGTCAAACACTTCCTGGTTCCCATCAGCCTCCAGAGGGGATGCGTTAATTTGTTCCTCCCTGCAGTCATTCACAGGTGGGCTTGGTCAGGATGCTTCCTGTGAGCTAACAAAAGGTATTTATCTTAATGCTCATTACCTGGGAGACAGGATTCCCAGAGATGGGCCATTATGTATAACTTACAGGCAACGTCCCTTTAGTGATTAACTTATAATAGAATACAAAAGGTTCTTCCCTATTACAATTCCCCACTGTCAGTGTCCATTCCACAATCTTGTGGGAAAAGAACAAAGACCACTTTGGCTATTTCCTGCTGAACAGAGGTGATGAATGTTCCGTAGAATCTTTAGTCAGTCCTTTTTTATCTACAACTACTTGAACCCAATGAAACCTCTTAGTAATTTGTTGTCTAATTCATAATTGAACTTGGGGTTTTGGTTCCAGTGCCCAATCCATATACTAAATTTCTGTGCTTTTTTGACAAAATTAAACAAATTGGTTGCCCCTTCTCCATATACAGTAGAATTTACCATCTACTTAAGTTGGATAGGCAGACCTGTTGGAGGCAAACTCATGAATAGTATAGTGCCCAAAGTTTTAATATAATTGGCAACTGCTAGGTCTTTTAGCATTTACAGATTCTTCTGCCCAGGCAGACACCTGGAGTGGCCTGCCATACAATATTTTAAAGGGGCTTAATTTAAGCCTGCTTCTGGGAGCCACTGATCCATAGCAGGGCAACTGGCAAGACCTTATCCCAAATTAAATTAGTCTGATGACATATGTTAGAGGCTTTTTTAAAAAGTATGACTCATTTTTTTGTTTTTTCCTGTTGCTTGTGGTCTCCAGGATGAATGTAGTTTTAATGCCTTAATCCAAATTGGGATAATTTCCCTAAGGAAAGCTTTAACCACTTCAGAGATTTTCTGTCCATAGGATGCTTTCACGCATCCTGAAAAAGTGTCCACGCAAACACTAGCAGGCTATCTGAAGTTTATTGCAGTTCGAGGCATTTGAGTAAAGTCATTTTTCAGTCCTCCATGGGGCAGCTTCCTCTGTGTTGAGTCCCCACCTGGGGAGGTCTGACAGCAGTCTTTGGGTTAATTTATAAGACCTTGGGGGAAAGAGCTCTGTCTCCTCTCCTGGGGTTTTCACGAATGCCATCTGTAGGCTTAGAGTGTGTTCTGGTGGGACTCTGATGTCAAGCTATTCTGGTGAAAACCTTCAGGGTGAGGTCTATCAGAAAGTTAATCAGCTCGTTGCCCACTGTCAATTTTACCTGGGGTTCTTATGGGGAATTGGGTGCCTCAAGTCCAGGAGAGCCACTGGGCCTCTTCATTCAGGGTGTTCCTCTCTTTCTTACCATAGAGGCCCTCATCTTTTATTGTTCTTCTTCTGTTTTATCTTAGAGCAGTCTGTTTTCCAATGTCCTCCTCCTTCCAGTAAGCACATTATTCCTTCCCCAGTGGTGGCTTACCTCTCTTCGAGTTACTCACCTTCCAGGAATCCAGTGCCACTGCCAAAAAAGTGGTGTTGCATTTTGTATCTTCTTTCTTCTGTTGTTGTTCCCTGTTGAGTACTTTAAAAGTAACATGTACCGATTGAGAAGGGTTCATTCCAACTGTACCATCTAATTTTTGCAATTTTCTCCTGATATTTGAGGCACTTTGCCCAAAAAAGGTCGAATTTACCATGCTAATATTTTCAGGGGCCTCAGGATCTACATTAGTATGACATCTGTAGGCCTGATAAATCTTTTCCAATAATTCAGGGGGGACTTTGTTCTGCTGAATTTCTTGAACTGTGTTCAAAACTCTGGACTTCCCTGGTGGCGCAGTGGTTATGAATCCGCCTGCCAGTGTAGGGGACATGGGTTCGAGCCCTAGTCTGGGAAGATCACACATACCACAGAGTAACTAAGCCCATGAGCCACAACTACTGAGTCCACGTGCTGCAACTACTGAAGCCCAGGCGCCTAGACCCCGTGCTCTGCAACAAGCCACCGCAGTGAGAAGCCCATGCACCGCAATGAAGAGTAGCCCCCACTCACCGCAACTAGAGAAAGCCCGCACACAGCAACAAAGACCCAACGCAGCCAAAAATAAAATAGATAAATTAACAAAATTCTTTTGCTTTGGTTTCCCCTTTCAAAGCCCTGCCAAGACGCACTAATAAGTAGTACTCTAATAAGGGCCTTCTTTCCTCACTGGGGTCCCAATTTGGTTCAGCTGTGGGTGCTGCCAAGTGGGCAGCAGGTATAGGGGATCCTCCCTCTAAGGAGGGTTGAGATCTTTCCAATTACAGAAGTCTGAGAAACCCCGATGGCTGGTTGTTTGCATTTAGGCGCCCCCTACAAGATAATGGAAAGGGAAATTGCTCTCTCCCGGAAGTGGCTCCTGGTTCAAATTTGGTACCCTGTCAGGTCTTAGATGATGATGCCAGATCAAGTCCCTGTGCCCGAAACTAACACAGGATTTTCTTATTGATCCCCATAAGGAGGGGAAGTCCTGAACCCTAGTGTCAGGAACTGGGGCTGGATAGGAATGGAAGGTGGTAGAAGAGGTGGATATATTGACGTAAGGGCCAGAGTGGCTGGGACAGCCAGCTCAGCTAGAGGAGTTAAGGTTTGAAGCAACATGTCCTCACTGTCATTCCCTTCCTTGTCTTATTTTCCCTGATAATGGTACAAATGCTTGCACATAAAGTATTTCATCATTCTTCCCTGCTTCTTCACAAAATACCTATAGAGTCATTCAAAAGCCACTGTAAAACTATAGATAGCAATTGGTCATCTAACCATTAAAAGGATGCCTTTTTGCTTTGGCATCAACCAACTGGGATTACAACGCAATTGAACAGAAACTTGATTATGGCTGTAACAAGCAATTTAAGATAATTACCAAAATTACGACTGATATCATTTTACCAGGACATACCAGAATTTTAGGAGTTCCATATAATTTCCAGAATATTTATATTAATAAAATTTACCCACATGTTACAATCTAAGAAGTTTTATCACCACTCATTTGACAACACTTCCCACACAATTCAACACACCAAGTAAGCCCAATTAGTTTAGTATTCCTCTCTCTGAGATGGAGAGAAAACAAATAATTTGATATGTTCCAGGGACCCTCTGGAAAACCCCAAAGTTAGCCAGAGGTCAAATGAACCCCACTTAGAACTTGATCTTTGCGAAGTTTGTCAAAAATATCAAAAAATTTTAACCAGTGATAATAAAAGATCAATGGCAAATACAGGTCACTTAAAGAAAATCTGTTACCAAAAGCAGTTCAATATTTAAGAAAACTTCTTCCTCTTTGAGAACCAAATTCAGGTTTTTTACTTTACCTTTAAGATTTATTTTTCTTAATAATTAAGTTCAATCTTACCTTAGAACTTAGTTTAAAGTTACGAAAATCTGGAGAGATTATTCTAGATAGACATTCCCAAAACATTATTCCCATAGAGTTTACCCAAAACTCTTTATTTACCTCTATTTTATTTACTTAAAAGCTCTGTCACATTGTTATTTTTCTTGCTGACAAACTTTGTAACAGGAATAAGGTCTTGTTTGATTTCTAGTAAACCTAGGTACAATAAGAGTATTATACTTAATGTTGGTGATTCTAAAGACATCTGTATCAAACCAACAAGCTTAAGCTAACTTTAACACCGTATATTAATTCAATACTGAATATTTCCTAGATCATGTGAACCTGACACTCATTCTGGCCAGTTTCTTTTATATTTGAGTATTTATATAAGCACTTAATTTCCTTAAAGCCAATTAAGTAGAGCTCTTTTACAAATTAATTTTGGCAGTGCCACACCTCTATGACACATGTACAGACACACAGACACCTCATAGTCACCATTAAAAATTTTAGCCATGAATCAGGTACCACACTGTAAAACCCATCAGTTTACAGAAGAGGTTGAATTCAAATTGGGTTTTCTGGCAGATGGGACAGGTCAAGGTCACCTGTCAGATGGTTAAACCCTTTTTACTAATATTTATGAAAAAGACACTTCTATTTCTGTTTGTAGTTTTTGGTGATTTTAGGAACCAAGTAGAACCTTTCTCTTCCTTGGAATGTTCCACTCTTGGAAAAGAACAGAGGATTTTTTTCCCCTGTTCCTTTCCTCCATTTGACATCAGAAAAAGTTTTAAATATCACAAAACTGATTTGGCCATTAATGGAGAAACTACCAAACAAAATGAAACAAAAAACCCAAAGAACAAAAAAATTCTAAAGAAACCCTGAAGTTGTAGTCTTGGGGTTTTACATATACCAACGACACAGGAGACCATAAATGATGTAATTAACACAGCAAGGGTAGCAGTACATGGTGCACAGGGTCCCAAGATAACCCTGCCTAAACCCCTGTGGAGATCCTACCAGGTACTGTGGACGCACATTGTTACAATAAAATATCATCTTCCTCTCACCCATGGGTTCATAGCTGTAATCAGATCTTTTATCCAAAATGCACCTCAGAGGACTTTCTTTAGGGATAGTTGAAACAGTCCCCGTTTTTAAAGATAGAAATTCAAGACAAAACACAAACAGCATACACAAATGCTAGCATCCAAAGAAACAAAAGAACCGGTTCACAAATCGGATAAGAGTCCAACAACTCTTTCCTCTCTCCAACAGGGTACCCCACTCAAATACAAAACAAATTGGCTTATTCCGGAGAAAAAGCCCCAAATGGAGAGGAAATAAGGTTTCCGGCTGTACACACTGGAGCAACTTACCCTACTGTATGGAGCCCATTGGCTCCCAAATGTTGATTCCTTGTTTCAACTGTCAAGTGCTAGGGCAGCTGGTGCCACTTCAGAGAACTTTGAAGGGCAGATCCTCAGGACAGGTGGTCCCAGAAATTGCTAGGGCTTTACCCGAAAATTCCCCAACCGGGGCCAGCTGGCCAGGAGCAGCAAGGTTCCTTGGCTGGCTCACCAAAGTTTGTTACCAAGTCCAAGCTCATACTGCCCGCTGCACGACAGGCCAGTAAGTCGAGAGAGAAGTTGCTGGGGCAAGGAATAGCGACTTTATTTGGAACGTCAGCAAACTGAGAAGATGGTGGACTCATGCCCCCAAAGAATCATCTTGCCTGAGTTAGAATTCAGGCTTCTTTTATACTAAAAGGGAAGGGAGTAAAGTCAAACACTTCCTGGTTCCTGTCAGCCTCCAAAGGGGATGCGTTAGTTTGTTCCTCCCTGCAGTCATTCACAGGGGGCCTGGTCAGGATGTTTCCTGTGAGCTGGCAAAAGGTATTTAGCTTAATGCTCATTACCTGGGAGGCAGGGTTCCCAGAGATGGGCCATTATGTATAATTTAATCTTACAGGCAACATCCCTTTAGTGATTAGCTTGTAATAGAATCCAAAAGGTTCTTCCCTATTACACTTTCATTCAGTATAATATTTTCTGAGGTTCCTCTATGTTTTTAGGTGTAGCAGGGGTTTGTTATTTTTCTAGTTGCTGTATAATATTTTATTTATATATATGTCACAATTTTCTTATTGGTAGGCACTTTGGGTTATTTCCACTGGGGCTATTATTAATAAAGCTGCTATGAACATTCTTCTACACGTGTTTTTTTTTTTTTTTTTTTTTGCGGTACGCGGGCCTCTCACTGTTGTGGCCCCTCCCGTTGTGGAGCATAGGCTCCGGACGCGCAGGCTCAGCGGCCATGGCTCACGGGCCCAGCCGCTCCGCGGCATGTGGGATCCTCCTGGACCGGGGCACGAACCCGTGTCCCCTGCATCGGCAGGCGGACTCTCAACCACTGCGCCACCAGGGAAGCCCTACACGTGTTTTTAGGAACATGTATGTCAACAATTGTAATGAATATGTAATTTTGGCTCTTGCTTTTTTCCCTCTTTTTCAAAGGTTATCATTATACCAAGTGCTTTTTCTTGTTTCTGTCATCACCACAAGTGTCATTAGTATTTTTATAATATTTTTAGGTGGGTGTACATTAAACTTATTTGCATTTCTTTCATAAACAAAGTTAGTCAAAAGCCTATATTTAATAATTAACACAAGTGGCGGTTGGTGCTCAATAAATATTTGTTTGCGATTTTCTAAGAAAAATTCCAGTTCTAAGTTTTTTTTTTTTAAGTATTTAGTAGTTCAAGGTTAAACAAAATTTGTTGCTTTCTCTGCCCCTTTTTCATGTTCCATAACATTATGAGATTCAAATATCTGTAGTATTACTTTTTTCATACACAAAAGCAGGAATTGGTGGGAGCACTGGTCTCTATAAACATGTATTTGAATTTATTGTTTTACACATTTCATACTGGGTTAGAAAAAACTCTTTAGTTTTGGAGATGGAGGAAGCCCTGTAACCTTCCGCCTTGAGCTTAAAGAATTGGACCCCTTTTTATAAGACTCTTGGGGTTACTGCTTTTCCACCTCTTTCCTATGTTCCCTCCCACAGCAGCAAGCACATATGCACATATATTTGTACAAGTACCTACGACGGTCTCTCTGTGTCCTGAGCACATAATTCACATGGTACTTGGAAATGTTTTTGCCTGAGGAAATGAGTATTACAGTTGTGAGGTATAGGAATTGTATGCTTTTATCTTAACCGGATGGTGGTTTTTCTTCTCAAAAATGGTTGAGGGGGCTTCCCTGGTGGCGCAGTGGTTGAGAGTCCGCCTGCCATTGCAGGGGACACGGGTTCGTGTCCCGGTCCGGGAGGATCCCACATGCCGCGGAGCGGCTGGGCCTGCGAGCCATGACCGCTGGGCCTGTGCGTCCGGGGCCTGTGCTCCGCAACGGGAGAGGCCACAACGGTGAGAGGCCCACTTACCACAAAAAAAAAAAAATGGTTGAGGCTTCTGATGGGGTAGTATGAGCTGTGAAGGACACAAGGAGAATAGGAAGGGAAAGCAATTGCTTAATGGACCTCGCATAATTGTGACTATGACTCCAGGTCTGACGAGTTTAAAGATGGAATTGCAGACAGATAAATTTGTCGAGTTTGACTTAATCCCTTGGCTTTTATATGATGTATATTTTTTTCATTAACAGCAGTGTACCTTTCATCTCTGCTTTCACACAAAAAATGGTCTAATTTTTGGTGGACTTTCTTTTCTGTCCTTTTTGATGCTAAAACTGTTCCCCTAGAGTCCTCATCAACCTTTAGGCTGTGGAGAGAAGTCCACAAGTCACCAAGGCTGATTTTCCCGTTGCCAGGAGAGGGACTCTGTATGCAGCCGGTTAAAAAATCAGGCATGAAGTAAGTGGCCTTATAGCCCTGTACCAGCTTTACTACGAGGGGAAATTTGTTTAGCATCTACTGCTTTATCTTATCTGATTGTCAGAATGGGACCTTGTTCAAAAGGTTTCTCATGAGAAGGGTAGGCAACACTTGTGATTTTGTAGTTTTCACACAAAAAGAGAAAACCCAGTTCATGGTCTGGAATCACCACAGCTGAATTCTATCATGTGATGTCATTGTTTTATTGGTAGAAATCCTAGCCAGGCATTTAATTCACATTTGTGGATCAGAAGCCATAGATATTTGTGTTTTCAGTACACTGCGTTTTTCTGACACTTTGGTCATTATCATAGGGTTACTAATATATATTAATATGTAGCATGTTAATTTTTATATTATATTTATCAATATTTAGCTCCCACAATGGGTACTAGATGGGTAGAGCATATGTCAAGACTTTTCAGGTTTGGGAACTACTTATTTTTCGAGAACTGGTATTTCTTGAATGTTGTTCACCTTTCCGTTTACATCCTTCTGAAATCTTTCTCATTTCTCTTTCAGTGTTTTCTTCTTTCCTCTAAGATCTCTGATTTATCTTTCACACTCCCACACTCCTCTACCTAATAATAATATTATTATGTAATATTAATAATATTATCATTGTGAACATTTATTGCATGCTTACCTATGTAAGTTTTTTTTTTGTTTTTTGGGGTTTTTTTTTGCGGTACCTGTTGTGGCCTCTCCCGTTGCGGAGCACACGCTCCGGACGCGCAGGCTCAGCGGCCATGGCTCACAGGCCCAGCCGTTCCGCGGCATGTGGGATCTTCCCGGACCAGGGCACGAACCCGTGTCCCCTGCATCGGCAGGCGGACTCTCAACCACTGCACCACCAGGGAAGCCCCCTTTGTAAGTATTTTTGTCCTGTGATATTTTTGTCCACATTTCACAGAGGAGGAAACTGAGCCTATGTCTTGCTCTCTTTCCCTTTCCGAGCATAAAGTCAGCCCTTCTCTTTAGACATAACCTTGTGCTCCCATTCAGCAGCTCAGACTCACTTAGAATTACATTTACTTGCTGGGCCTTGTGGGTGTTGGTCCTTTGAATGTTGTTTTGCTAGAGGTCTAAAACATGAGTCCCCTTCCTGTAAATCTCATGGTGGTTGTATTATCTGTTTGGAAGAAACAAAGGACAGGGGTTGTGAATCTCCTCACTGTTGCACACCAAGGCACCTCGTGTCCTCAGGGTGATAGGCAGATACAGGTACACCTGGGGTGGGAAAGTGAAAGTGTGGTTTTCTGTCCTTGTGGTTGTAGAAAATACTCACATTAAAGATTCATTTCCTAACATTACTGATTAAAGGGCTTTCCTCAAAATCCACCAGTTGTTAAGGTTTATTGTGCCACTAATTTGGAGCAGAACCGCCTCTGTGTTGAGTGGGTGTGTCGACATATAAAGCTGTTTGAAGCTTATGAAATGCACATTTCGTTGTGTCTTAAGCAGGAGGGGCTCATAGGCTGTGTCCCTGCCATCTTTTCTGTGCTACCTTTTATTGTTACTTAATAACTAGAACACATACTATCACCTGTAGTTTAGATGGATGCACTGCTTCTCCTGCTAGACATGGGAGCAGGATACCTATCTTCCACCTCTGTTTCTGTCACCTGGCAGGGTAACCTAGCAGGATCCAGTACCTGTTTGTTGAATGGGTGAGTTCTGATGTTTAGCTTGGTTCCCAAAACACAGTGGACACTCGATTCACATTCTTCCCACCAGTCTGAGGGCGGCTGACTGTCTGCCTCAGCTCTTCATTCTTAGGAGTTGGATTGGACACAGCTAGCTGAGTACATCGGTTCTTTGGTGATTGGAGATGCTTACTGCTAAGAGTAAATGACAGAGTTTTTTGTCATTTTAACAGAACTTAATGGGAGTGCTGTCACAATAGTGATCTTCCCTGAGTGAGAACAAGCAGAGGTAAGGAGGGAGGGTGGCTGAGCTGACATGGGTGCTAGAAAGAAAAGCAAGAAAGGAAACAGCTGGGACTCTGGAAGCAAGTGAAAGAAAAGGACATGAAATAAGACAAAGGCCGAATTAAGGGAAAGAAAGAAAAACAAAAAGCTGAACACGTAATGACCACGAAAAAAGGGATGGAATGGATTACTAATGTTCCCTAAATTATCTCTTAATATGTGTCTTGTCTTTTAATTCAAGTGCTAGAGGAAAGAGATCTAGCAAATCTTTTTGGGCCTGCTTAGGCATTTCAGTTATCTTTCCTATTTTTTTAAGGAATTTCCGTGAGTTTTCTTTCATGGTGTCTCTGCCTTTCATCATCACTAAGGCCATGTTCATTCTCTGCCTCTCTTTCTCTTCAAGGGGCTGGCAAAGCTCAGCTGCTACTATTTATTTGTTTCTTATATTGGACTATTTGTTAAGATTTCATTTGAAAAAAGTTTTCACAGGTAAAAATAAAAATTTCAAAAACACTAGCATAACAGAAAGAGCTCTCAGTAGAACTTCTCTGCGATGGGATGACTAGCCATGAGTTTTTTGCTTCATTTCTGAGGCTCTTTATTTTTCCCATTGGTAAATTGAAGATGAAGTATATAATTTCCAAGAATCCTTCTTGCTCTCGTATTTTGAAGAAAGGATTATCTACAAGAACAACAAAAAAGGGAGACGTAGATAATTCTGCTTCACTCCCTGTTCTGGGTACTCTAGGTACTTTATCTTTTTTAATCCTCCTAACAGCCCACTTATTAGATGGGGAAACTGTGGAGCAAAGAGATCATTGCTTCCCTGACATAACTGAGCAATTGGTGTTTGTGTTCTTTCCATCATACCATGATCTTTCCCAGTGAGCCAAGCCAGGATACAGTAAAGAAAACAAAAATATAAAATGGAAAAATATAATGAGAATCAGATGACTAATACTTCATGGAGGCTTCGACTCAGATGTCATTTCTTTAGAGGGGCCCTCTCTGACCACCCTTTGAAAAACCATACTTTCCGTAATTATTCTCTGTTCTTTGCAACTTGCTCTATTTTTTCATAGCGCTTATCACTGTTTGACATTACATTTTACATTCTTTGCTAACAACCCAGACCAGAATGTAAGTTCCATGGAGGCAAGTTCTGGACCCTATTCACTACTTTATCCCTATTGTTGAGAGTAGTGTGTGGTACAGAGTGATGCTCAATAAATAATTGTTGAATGAATGAACACAGGTTATTAAAATTCCTAGAAAAATTTAAAAGATGGGCTTATTAGTAACTCAATTTATATTTTTACTGTTTTCCTTTCGGTATTCAAAAATGTAACACCATTTGTTCACATCGCTGATGAGATACTATAGTACTTGTCATTACTGTAGCAAAGTAGGTTGTGCAGTTTCACTGATGAGTGTGTGTGGCCTCCTTTCCCTTGTGGAAATGGAGTGAGTGAATGTTTTGTTTGGAACTGAAAAGCAGTGTTCAAGCTCTTTAGGCAGTCAGGTTCACACTGTCTTCCCAATAAAGTCTTCTCATTAACGCTTTTTCTTCCTGTCTTGTCTTTCCCGTTGATGCATATCATCACACTCATGATTCTGACCTGTAAGTGGGTGTTAACAGTTTTAGGAGCTAAGGCGGAAATGAATCTCAAACCACTTCCTTCAGAGTAGTAACTGCATTCTCTACTTCAGAGAGTATTTTGTCTCCTTAATGACAGTTGTTTTTCTCTCCTCCCACTTTTAGCGTCTCTTTGGTTTTACAAGTATAAACACATTTTGGCAAGCCTTGGGGGCTCACCTGAGTTATAACAATGTACTTTTTAATGCATTTACTGGCAGTAATTGCATTTACTCCACTCTGTTATTTTCTTTGTCCAGTACACACGATGTTCCTTTCCCCCCATGTTATTCTATGTTGGCAGAGAGCATTATGGGCAGCTCTGCATGCGGACCCGTCACCCAAACCAGCATATATGGAAAAGACAGCTAGCGGAGCAATGATTTTTTACTTCATGTTGTCTGCACTGCTCTGTTTAATCCTCAGTCACATCATATACTTCCTTCATAAAGTAAGTTCTGCACAATTATATATTTCTAGTTCCTGTTGTAGAATTTCAGAGAACTCAGTCGGTCCCACCCGTTCGCTAGTTAGATGAAGAGACTGACTGTGGGGAGGGGCCTCGGATCAGGCCTACAGGCCTCCTTAGACAGGGACTGTCTTATTCACTGTTGTCCTCTATGTCTAACATAGTGTCTGCACATAATAGGTGTTCAATAAAAATTTGCTTGTTTTTTCAAGGTCACAAAACTAGTGCTTGCAGAGCTAGAACTTGAACCTGTGTCTCCTAGTTATTTGTTCATTGTCACTGCCACAGTTATCTCATTGTAGTTTAAATTAGGGAGCCAGCTTCCAGTCTTTTAAAACACAATTACCTTTCAATTCATCTCTGGTAAACAAACAGCAGCTGTCCCTCATTGGCATGGCTGCAGTTCCACCACTGAGATATCCTAGAAACTGACACTATTAACTGTTCTGCTAAAAGGAGGACTCTTCTACTCACACGATATCCTGGCCGTGTCCAAAGTGTAATATTTAATTGCATTTTCTTAATCTTTACCACTGTATTGCTAAGCTTTCTAATACCTTCAAAATACCAAATCTCAGGCTTATCCTAATTAAAGAATCTCAATTTAATCTATATTGCATGACAATTCAATTTGTTGATTGCTTTCTCTCCCCCTCTTTGCAAAATTCCCGTCAAATGTATTAATTCAACATGATGAATCCTGTATTCAACCCACTGGAGTGAATAATTAAAATTAGCTGATAAAACTTTCAGCAGAATTACTTTGTGAAATTGCTGAACAGATGTGTCATTTTAATGAAAATCCACAGACAAGCTCCTTCTCCCCCTCGGCAGGATAAAAATATTATCCCCTCGGCACATACTTAATTTGGTGGTAAATACACTCGGAGCGATTGCTGGAAGGGAAGAAAAAGCAACTTGTCACACTTAGTAACTTGATTTTTCCCCAGCATGCAGTAACAGCTATCTACAGTAATTCATAGTGCTCTATTGTTGCTGCAAGTCCCAAAGAGAACTTATTAAAATGCAATAATCTCCTATTTAAACAGAAACAATAACCATTAAATTTCCTGTGGATCCAAAATTGAGCACAAGCCCCATCTGGTAAGAGTGATTAGAGGCCTGATGAGGGAATTTAATTTGCAACATTCAAAGACTAAATCTGAGCAGATCTTGTCACCTGGGACTTGAGTGCTGCTTGCTGTCTTCTTGAAAATCTCAACCTAAACCGAAAATGGAATGTAGGAGTGAAAATGTTACCCAAGGGCTACCCCTGACAGGGTTGTGTTTCATTAGATGTGTCCAGCAGACCCAGTGAGCAGAGGGGAGTTTAGTGCTGTCCACCTTGGCAAGGCCTTTCGAAAGAGCTGACACCAGTGCTGCCATTTCCTGGGGTGCCAGGTACTTCCTTAACGTGGCCGCCCCCTTGGGTCTTGGACTGCCTGCTCCTCCCATCTTATTTCCCTTCCTCTCTCAGCCTATCAAGTCCTCTCCTAACTTGAAGGTGTTCTCACCAGCCTCCCTTCCCCTTCCAGAGAGCCAGGATTCTTTCCAGGTTCCTTTTAGTACCTCAGAATCTGTTTTACATGTTATGTTTTCCGTCTTCTCCTTGTTTTTATGTTTCTTTTGGTTTTGAACGATGAGAGGGTGAAGATTTGTTGCGTGTCACTAGGAAACACAAGTTGTCACCTTGCTCCTCTTCCCAGCTCTTCTCTTCAGTTCTCCTTCCTTATACCACTGTCTAAGCTGCAGACATCATCAGAGAAAGACGGGTTTCTCTCTGTCTCTGTGTGTCTGTGCAGGAGCACACACACAGCATGTATGTTCATGTGGTTATAGGCCTGACCAGACAGTAACATGCCACAGCTGTTAGTATATCAATTAGTAAAACCCCTAATTAAGTATTTGCTTTCATGAATAGAGCTCCTGTTGGCAGTGAGGTAACTTGGCAAGAAAGAGGCAGTTACCCGTATGATAGAGATTCCTGATGTTTCTTTGTCCAGATACAATTTGGTGACCTCTATCTGAGTTTCCAGACTCTCCGTCGTCATCTCCCTTCAGTTTTCCACGAGCCCTCAGCCTCCCTCCCTCCAGCTCCAGCGCCTTCTTCAGCTCCCATGCCTGGGCAGGTAAACTAATCTTCCTGGTCTCCCTAAGTGCTCTCTTTGCCAGGCCCTGGTACCTACTCTGGTTCATAATTTGTTTTTTGAGAAGATGATTTTTCAGTTCTCTTCAATAGTAGATTACTAAGATGAATAATTTTTTAAAAACCCAAAAAAACCTTTTATCTCTTTCTCCTTCCCTGTGTACAAAGTTTATGTAGAACCAGCTCTCGGGACCTAAGTTTTGGGGGTGGGTGGAAAGATTTTTTCCATGAACCGTACCACTCTGGGATTCTGGAAAAATTAATTGTGTTTATTGAGGACCTACTGTCTGTAAGGCAGTGTACCCAAGAATGGGAGAGATACTGAGCAGTTTGGGATTCTGCCTCTGTTGTCCGTATGTACATATAGTTGGGAAAGTACAGCATAAACACGTGAATGTTAAGTGGTGCTACGGTGTAAACAGTGGAGAGAAAGAGATCGTGGGGCTGGATGGCGTTCATGAATCGTCGAACAGTATAATCAGAGCTGTGAGTGTGGAGTGAGAGATGACACAGCATTGGTAGAGTTCACAGAGGGCGCCTGAGCTGGCTGGAGTGACTTTGCTTTCCTAGCAGCCAGAACCTCCTGACTGCAGTAGCCAAGGAGCACAGGTGCTTGGCCGGAGAACGAGGCTTAATGCAACACAGCTGGGTTCACAAGGGTGCCTCTTCCAGAGCCCTGGGTACAATTGATGCACCCTGGTAACTGGTAGCATTGACTTTGATGTCAGCCACATCTGGTTGTGAATACTCCCTGAACTACCCTTCAACTCTTTGGGAAAGTTTCTTAACTGTTAAAGTCTGGGTTTCCTTGGTTATAAAATAGTGTTTAATAATTCTTATGTCATGTGGTTTTCATGAGGGTATTGTAATGTGCCTGGCTTTTGGAAGGTGCTACATAAATGATGGTAGTCACTTACAATCTTGGAGGCAGAAGGAGTGAATTAAATACAGAACAAGGTATTTGTTCTGTATTTTTGTTCTGTATCTTGCTGTGCTTCCTCCTCCCTCTCATCCAGTAGTACTTACATCATTCTAGAAACCATTCTTCTTGATGTTAGTCTCCACCCTCTGTCTCTCCATCTCTAGTCCATACTTGCTTATCTGCTGAGGACTTACTTTCATTTTTGGTATTGAATATACGAGCCTCTGGTTTTCTATAGCATGCACAACATGGTAGCTTAATTTGATAAAATAATTATTGGTATGCATAGAAAGCTCTGGAAAGACATCAGAACATTTACAGTGGCTACCTTTAATTCATGGGATTGTGAGTGATTAGTTTTCTTCTTTCTGCTTAAGTCTATATACTGTTTATGACAAAATAACAAACGTTTCAGTGAAATGGTTTCCCATTTAAATGATGTTTTCCCTCAGGGCTGTGAAATGAGAAGTCAAAGCTTAAGAGAAAGAAACTTGAGGACTGTATCTACTTTGGGTTTTGAAGAGCAGTAGTGAGGTGTTCTGAATCCAAGGTTAAGTCCTTGTTGTCTGGAAATATCTAATGATGACCCCCCAACCCCATGGCACTGGAGAATTTATAGTGTCAGTGGCGCTGTATACATAGGATGCCTGGATAATTAGGGGAAGCCTTCCCCGCCAGGCTTTTTGGCCTCTTCTAAATCTTGATTACCATGCAGATTTATGGTGCTGAATTCTGAATTGAGACATAGATTCCTATCCCAGATGATATCTTTATCAGCCTTGGTCCCCTCTGATACACATTTGCCCTATCCGTTTTGATTTGTACGTAAGATTCTAGACCACAGTGATAGAATAAGGGTGTATAATGGGAAAAATAACACATATCATTTTGATTTTTAGGACATTCAGTGCTTTAACACTACATACTTGCCTTTGTTTTAAAGCTAATTCTATGCCCTAAGAGGTTCAATATAAAAGATCTTATTTTTAGCCATACACTGTGGCTATATATAAATGTTCTGTAAAATATATCCCTAGATAAAAGTGCTTATTACTTTTTTGAAGTTTTTTTAAAACCTTTCTTTTGGTAAATAAAAGTCTTTTAGGCTTTGATGTGACTATTACACCCTTGGATTGGGTTCTTTCTCCATTCCTTTATCCCAAGCCCCTGTGGGACCCCTATAAGAAAAATGGGAGGGGGGGAGAAGCATGGATTCCTTAATAAGTCCCAAAGGTAATCAAACGAAAGAAATGCAATATGAACAAATTCACAAAATATTCTTGTGCTTCTTTGGGGAATACTTAATGCACATAAGGTCAGGCCTTTGTAATGTTAATTTCAGAGTTATAGGAAAAAAGCCATCATTTTAACAACTAATGTTGCTCTCTCTGAAAAAAACCTTTGATTTACAAAGAAAGGCTGTTCTCACACAGCTGCATTAAACCTGTACCCAGTGGCCTGGAGATGGCAGACCTGCGTGGTGGAGGAATGCTCCTTCCAGGATGCTTTCAGCATTTAGCTGAAGCTGAAGGAGCCTGCCTGCGGTATCCTGTTTTTCTTCGGTCAAAACAGCTTGTTCAGTTTGGGCATGGTACCACCCTTATTCTTTAGATGTGTTGGTCTGGAGTGACAGCGTAGCTCAGCAAGTGCGGGTGCCCTTCTCCTCTCCCAAGCCTGGCATTAAGGAGAGGAGTCACGGCAGGCACAGTGTAGGTGTAGGTACTGCAGGTGTCTTTCGGTTACAGTGACCTGACACAAGCCCCCCTGATTTCCACCACAGGTGGTGCCAGTGCCTTCTCACCAACCTGTAAGCCTCCACGCTTCACAGAGCAGATTGTGTAGCTGGAAAGAATGTGAGACTTACAACCCCTTCTCCCAAACAGGGTCCAAGGCAAGTGGTCATCCAGTCAATACTAGAACATTGCCAGGGGCTCTACCGATGCTTCGTCTTCAGAGGTCACTGATTGCATCTTTGGTTCCCTCTCTCCTCCACTTCCATTCCTACCTCCTTCCATCCATACTTCCCCTTCTGTCTCCTTCTGTCCTTCTGTTGGTCCTTATTCTACTTTTGGGGGTTATACAAATCAGGCAACATTTTCACATTAAATATAATTAAGCAGTAAAATAAATATGAATACCTTTTGCAAAGTGCCTGACATACCAGCACTTGCTCAGTTAATATCTTCCTCCGTTCCTTCCTTCTACCTGATGACTCCTTCAGTATTTGAGACAGTTGTCATGTCCCTTCTGAGTTAATCTCATTCATCCTGGTTTCTTATCCACTCATCTTCTTAGTCTCTTTCCCTCAAACTGTGTCCCACTGTGTGTGTGTGTGAAAGCATGATTCTCAAAACTGGCTATAGTTTTCTTTGTAGGGTCTGCTTTGCCAACTTATTATTAAGGAATGAGGAAGAAGGAAAGAGCAAGAGGGGAGGAATGCCAGGCTTTTTTAGAGGAGGCAATATATGGAAATTACTCTTGTTTCTTCTCTAAAGTAGTAAAGGTCACAGCAGTAGTTGCAAACCCCGTAGGCTGCCTACCGCCCTCCACACATACAGCATTACTATTCTTGCCTATTTTACCCTTAGGCATCCTTTATTTCTTGCACAGATGGTCTCACTCAGGCCTAACAAAATGTTTTAAGCTTTGCATAAATTAAAACAAGAGGTCTCTGAGTACTAAAGTGCAACTTTTTTTTAACTTGGAAACAACTATGCTGGCATCTTCTACAAAATTACAGCCTCAAGCCAGGCTTCCGTAGTTAGTTTTCCTTAAAAAAAGAAGAGGGATGAGAATGTGTCAGTGTATATATGTATATGTACCAAACACACAATTGGTTCTAATCAACGGTTAGATGGCTTTTATGCTGTTCTGTGTTCCCCTGAAGGTTGACCAGGCACTAGTCATGGTTCAGCTTGAAAAAAGATAGATTTGGAAATACTATTTTGAGGGCTTCTGAGTTTCTTCATTATTTCAGTACATGATAACTGTGGAGACATCTAGGCTTGCAGGAATTCCACCCTAGACCTCTTTACACCATGTCGCTGGGTCTTATCCAGGCTAAACTTGACTGTGGTTGAAAGAAAGTGGTGAGTCAGCTCAGAAAGAAAAATACACCGTTCCTCCCAATTCTTTTATAACCTGTCCCAAAGCAATGGCACACGGCACATTCCATTCTTGAGGTAACTGAGAAAATTAGTATGATCTTCTAGAGACATTGCCTCCCTTTGATTCATAGTTCATCAACAGAAGGGTGATGCCACAGATCTTTCCTACTCAGCATGTGTCCTCTTAACAGAGTTGACTCATTCAATGAACTGTGACGTGTAATGAAGCTTATTATAAATTCATGAGCTTTGGTTGGCTTTTGAGCCATTAGACTGAACCTACCCTTACATTTTACCTGGATGATAATAGTAAGAGTACCTACCATGTATTGAGCTCCTACTATGTGTCAGGTACTATGTGAATTATTTTATATACATTATTTATCATTATCCTATGGGCCCATTATAGAAAAATCAGAAAATACTGAAGAGTAGATAGAAGAAAATTTACCTAGTGTTCCTTCGTTCTCCAGAGTTAACCTTTCCCATTTTACCTCCTGATCTATCTGTATTTCCTTACACAGTAGCGCTCATACTCTTCAAGGGCCATACTTATAAATATTACTTTAGATGTATATCCTCCTTTTTTCACTTAACCTAATAGCACAGGCCTAGTTTCATATTATTAAGAAGTCTTTGTTAAGATCAAATTTTTTCAAAAGTTAACCTACAGAGGCCCTTATAGAATTGAGTAATGCCAATCCAGGACGTATAAACTACCTTTAAAAATGAATCCAACCCTTAAATAAAATCCAGGAGCCAAGCCATGTTCATGTTGTAGCAGAATGTTTTTCTCTGTTATAGCACCTCACAGGATTCTATTCCTGAAGGATTTAGTGGTCAAAATACTCAGTTCTTTGGGGTCTTGAGTTTCTCATTTCTCTAAAAGAACCACTTTTAACAATTCTGTGAATAACTAAGGGGCAGCAGAAACCGATGTTATGTGAATGTTGTCATCACTTGAGACAGTTGATAGGCATTACGGCTTTTTCATTCTAATATGATTCTGCATAGATGCTACCTATATTCACGGCCACTTAGATCATATAAAAAGTGGTAAATTTTCAACATAAGGGGGTGGCATTTTGATCCTTCTCTTTGTCCCTAAACTATTTAGAAACTCTAAACTTAGCTGTTAAAAATAAGCACACAACAACCTAGGATCACAGATTTTGAAAACTCTTGACCCAGTAACTTTATCCACGTACATAAATCGTAGTTCTTGAAGAATATGTTAACAAGGTACTGCTAATAATGTAATGCTCTTTAGCCTATGATTAAAGAGTCAAGACGGAAACTGGCAATATTACTAACGCCACCATTCCAGTTGTTTGACAGTGAACAGTGATTTGCTATTTAAATACTTAAAATGAATCACTTCCAGTAAATATTTCCTTAAAATTTATCTTTGTGTCACTAAACAATGATTCTTGTTTTTCTTGTTTTGAATTTTATATAAATGGAATCAATTCTGCAGTTCTGTTTTTCTGCTCGTTAGTTCCTGAGAGTCAACAATGTTGTTGTATGTAGCTGTAATACATTCATTTCCATTGCCATATACTGTTCCATTGTGTCACTATACCAGTTTACAAATTCTCTGTTGACCGACAAAGAAGAAGATAGGTTGTTTCCAGTTTTGAGCTGTAACAAATAGTGCTATATGACCATTCTTTTACATGTCTCCTGGCACATATTCTTGATTTTTACCTAGGATTAGAGTTGCTGGAATTTTAGGGAAAGTACGTAATCAACATTACTGGATAATACCAAGTTGATTTCAAAACTAATTGTACCAGTTTCCACTCTCACTAGCAGTGTAAATGTGTTGCAGTTGTTTCACATTCTTACCAATACTCTTAACTGTCAGAATTTTAAATTTTTTCCAGTGAGATAGGTATTGAAGTGTGTGTCTGTGTGTGTGTGTGTGTGTGTGTGTTTAACAACATCATTGTGGGTTTTTTTTAAAAATATTTTTTAGATTTATTTATTTATCTATCTATCTATTTATTTATTTATTTATTGGCTGCAGTGGGTATTCGTTGCTGCGCACAGGCTTTCTCTAGTTGCAGCGAATGGGCTACTCTTCGTTGCAGTGCACGGGCTTCTCATTGTGGTGGCTTCTCTTGTTGTGGAACACAGGCTCTAAGCGCACAGGCTTCAGTAGTTGTGGCTTGCGGGCTCTAGAGCTCAGGCTCAGTAGTTGTGGTGCATGGGCTTTCTTGCTCCCCGGCACGTGGGATCTTCCTGGACCAGGGATCAAACCCATGTCCCCTGCATTGGCAGGTGGATTCTTAACCACTGCGCCACCAGGGAAGCCCTATCGTTGTGGTTTTAATCTTAACTTTTTTGCCTATTCTGATTTCCTCTTCTGAGCATGCTTTTTTGGATGTTTTTTTCCACGCTTTTAGTTTGATGTTGGACTTTCTCTTATTCAATTATCAGAGTGTTTTATATATTTTGGTCACTAATACTTTATGAATAATATGTGTTGCAAATCATTTCCCAGATTGTAACTTTTTTACCCATTCTGTTCATGGTATCTTCTGATGACTAGAAATTCTTAATTTTAGATTAGTTGAATTTACCACTTTTTTTTATAGCTTGTATGTTTTATATCTTGTTTTAAGAATTCTTCTCTAAGGTCCTAAAAGCATTCTATGCTGTTGTCTAAAGTGTTCTAGTTTTATCTTTCACATTTGATTAATCCATGAAGAGTTAACTTTTGTGTATAGTGTGAGATAAGGATTCAATTTTATTTCTCTCCATATGGTGAAGCATCTACACTACCACAATGTATTAAATAGTCTGTTCATTTCCCAGTGATCTGAGGGACCAACTCTATTGTAGATAAAGTCTCCAAATTTACATAGGCTTATTTCTGAGCTTTCTTTTCCATTAGTCACTTAATTCAAATACTAACACTATACTGTTTTAATTACTATAACTTTTAAACAGTGTTTATTATCTTTTAAGTCAAACTCCCTCCCCACACCTCATGCACATACATTTTCAGGGATGTCTTAGTGATTCTTGGCTCACTGCTCTGCCATGTAAATTTTAGAATTAGCTTATCAAGTTCCAAATCCTGAAAAAATGTTGTATTTTCATTGGAATTGCATTACTTATTGAGGAATTTAGAAGGAATTGACATCTTTATGATACTGCCTCTTCTAATTCTTGAATGTAATATTTCTGTTCATTTATTTAAAACTTTTGTTTTTGGAGTTGCATGAAGTTTTATAATTTTCTCTATGTGTTTCTTTAGAATATACTTGCACATTTCTATTAGATTTATTCATAGGTACTTGATTTTTTATGCTATTGCAAATAATATTTTCAAATTTTACATTTATAACAATTCCACTTCTGGATATACACCCAAAAGAATTGAAAGGAGGGACTTGAATAGATATTTGTATGCCAGTGTTCATAGCAGCACTATTCACAATAGCCAAAAGGTGGAAATAACCCAGATGTCTGTTGACTAATGAATGGATAAACAAAATATGGTATATCTGTATAATGGAATATTATTCAGCCTTAAAAAAGCAGGAAATTCTGACATATCCTGTAACATGGATGAATCCTGAGGTTGTTATACTAAGTGAAACAAGCCAGTCACTAATGAATGTTGGTTATTAGGGGTTGGGGGAGGAGGGAATGGGGAATTATTGTTTAATGAACATAAAGTCTCAGTTTGGGGAGATGAAAGTTCTAGAGATGGATGATTGTGATGGTCCCACAACACTATCAACATACTTAATGCCACTGAACTGTATATTTAATGGTTAAAATGATAAATTTCATGTTACATGTTTTACCACAAAAAAAATTACATGTAAAATTTATTGCTGGTATATAAAAATGCGTTGGATTTTTGTGTATTGATTATGAATCTAATAGCCTTGCCAAACTCTTACTAATTCTAGTAAGTTTTTTGCAGCTTCATCTGGATTTTTCTATGTACACAGTCATGTTTTATATATATATATATATATATATATATATATATATATATATATATAAAATGACAGTTTTGTTTCTTTTCTAATCTTTTACATTTTTTTCTTCTTCTTAGTTCATCTATTTACCTAGGACATTAAGTAAAATGTCAAATAGAAATAGTGATAGCCAGATTCCTCTCCTTAATCTTAAAAGAAGCACTATGAACGTTTCCCATGATGTTGGGTGTACATTTTTTGCTTTGTTTTGTTTTCAGATAGCCTTTATCAGATTATGGAAGTTCCCTTCTATTTCTAGTTTGCTAAGATTTAATTTTTGTCATGAATGCTCTTGAATTTTATTATACACTTTTCTGCATCTATCTGAAATGATATGATTTCCCCTAATCTGTTACTGTGATAAAATACAACAATTGGTTTTCTAATGTTAAATCAATCTGTAAGTTCCTCAGTTAAACCCAAATTGATAATGATGTATTGTATTTTTCACACAATGCTGGATTTAGTTTTCTGACATTTCATTTAGGACTTTTTCATCTATGTTCATGAGTAAAATTTTTTTTTCTCAAATTATCTTTGTGAGGGTTGTTATCAAGGCTATATTCACCTAATAAAATGAGTTGCAGACTGGAATTATTTCTGCCTTTGGTGTTCAATAGAATTTGCTGTTTAAACCAAAAGTTGTCAGACTTTTTCTGTACAGTGCTAGATAGTAAATAATTTAACTCTGTGAACCATATGGTCTCTGTTGCAGGTCCTCAATTATCTCACTGTATTGTGACAGCAGCCAAAGGCAATACATAATGAGTGAGTGTGGCTGCGTTTCAATAAAACTTTATTTACAAAAAAGGCAGCAGGGGCTTCCCTGGTGGCACAGTGGTTGAGAGTCCACCTGCTGATGCAGGGGACACGGGTTCATGCCCCAGTCTGGGAAGATCCCACATGCCACGGAGCAGCTGGGCCCGTGAGCCATGGCCGCTGAGCCTGTGCGTCCGGAGCCTGTGCTCCACAACGGGAGAGGCCACAACAGTGAGAGGCTCGCATACCGCAAAAAAAAAAAAAAAAAAAAAAAGACAGCAGGCCAGATTTGCCGGTGGGCAACTCCTGGTTTAAACCATCTGAGACTGGAATTTCTTTATAAAGTTTTTTTTTTTTTTATCCATTTCTTTGTTAGAATTTCATTCAAATATTTTATTCCTTCTTGCATCAGTTTTATTGTTTTATATTTCCAGTAATGTTTCCATTTCATTGAGGCTTTCAAATTTATTAAATAATTTAAACACCCTCTGTTACTGTTTTAACATCTACTGTTTCTAATTAATTCTCCTCCTTTATATCCTCTTAATTGTGCTATTTACATTTTTTATTTTTTTGCGGTACGCGGGCCTCTCACTGTTGTGGCCTCTCCCGTTGTGGAGCACATGCTCCGGATGCACAGGCTCAGCGGCCATGGCTCACGGGCCTAGCCGCTCCGCGGCATGTGGGATCTTCCCAGACTGGGGCACGAACCCGTGTTCCCTGCATCGGCAGGCGGACTCTCAACCACTGCACCACCAGGGAAGCGCCTATTTACATTTTTTAGTTATTTGTTTTTTCTTGATTTTTCTTGCTAAGAATTTAGCAAGAGCTTTTTAGCCTCTTCCAAGAACCAACTTTAGCCTTGTGTCTTTTCTTCTTTGTTTATATACTCTGTTGTATCTTCTTTAATTTTAGTTTTTGCTCATGGCTTTTATTATTTTTTCCAACCTCTTTAGGTTTAATTGTTTGTTTTTTTAAATTTTTGAGATGGATTCATAGGTCATTAATTTTTAGCCTTTTATCCTTTTTTAAACATATATAAGTTAAAGCTGTAAATTTTTCTCTGAGTATTGCTTTAGCTTCATTTCACAAATTTTTATATGTATGTCGTATTTTTGGTATTCTTTGATTAAAACTATTTTTTATTTTTCTGTATGATTCCTTCTTTTATCTACATTTAAAGTGTATTTCTTGATTATAGGTATATAATTTTAGATATTTTTTCTTTCTGTTGCTAGGAACATGGTCAATATGATGCTAATCCTTTGTAATTTGTTGAGACTTACTCTATGGTTCAGTATGTTGTTAGTTTTCTTAAGTAGTCTATGAGAATTTGAAAAAATGTACATATATACCCTGAAATTATTGAATTTAGTATTATTTATATGTACAGTAAGTCAAGCGTGTTAATCTTGTTGTTGAAATTATATATATTTGTACTTATTATTCTGATTGGTATATCGAGTACTGAGAGAGGCGTGTTAAAATCTTTCAGCATGACTGTGCACTGTAGTTCTCTCAAATTTTGCTGTATATGTGTATTTCTTTTCTTGAGGGTATGTAAGATTGCATATATTTTTAGAATTGTTAGGTCCTGCTGAGGAATGGAGTAATTTATTATTGTGGTGACTTTTTAAAAAAATAAATTAGTTTATATTTGGCTGCATTGGGTCTTCGTTGCTGCACATGGGCTTTCTCTAGTTGTGGCGAGTGGGGGCTACTCTTCATTGCGGTGTGCAGGCTTCTCATTGCAGTGGCTTCTCTTGTTGCAGACCACAGGCTCTAGGCACGTGAGCTTCAGTAGTTGTGGCACGCGGGCTGTGGCGCATGGGCTTAGTTGCTCTGCGGCATGTGGGATCTTCCCAGACCAGGGCTTGAACCCGTGTCCCCTGCATTGGCAGGTGGATTCTTAACTACTGTGCCGCTAGGGAAGTCCGTGGTGACTTTTTTAATCTACAGAATTTTTTTTTACTTTCCAGTCCTTTTTGCCTGATTTTATTAGAGCTACAGCAGCATACTTTTAGTTGCTATTTCCCTGATTTTGTTTTTTTTAAAGACCTTTTTACTCATGACTCATTTGTCTCCTTATATTTTAGGAGCACTCTCTTAAAGCACTGCATAGATTGATTTTTTTAAAACAATATTTATTTATTTATTTGGCTGCATCAGGTCTTAGTTGCAGCATGTGGGGTCTTTGTTGTGGCATACGGGATCTTTTGTTGTGACGTGTGGGTCTTTTTTGTGGTGCGTGGGCTTCTCTCTAGCTGTGGTGTGTGGGCTTAGTTACCCTGCGGCATGTGGGATCTTAGTTCCCCGACCAGGGATTGAACCCACGTTCCCTGAATTGGAAGGGAGATTCTTAACCATTGGACCACCAGGGAAGTCCTTAGATTAATTTTTTTTAAGCCAATCTGATCTGATAATCTTTGTCTTTTAACTGCAGCTTTTTAGCCCATTTACATTCATTGCAATTACTGATAAACTTGGACTTCTTTTATGCGTTCATTTTCTGCCTTTTCTATATTTCTTTTTCCTTTCACTCCTTGCTTTGCTCTGAATTGATTATTTTTTCTCACTTCATTTTACTCTCAGTTATTTTAGAAATTATGTACACTATTTCAATCCTTTTGATGGTTACTCTGTCAATTTTATAGGAACTTACCAAAGTCTAAAGTTATTTAGGAGGAGAAGAAATACATTGATTAATACAAAGACCTTTGAACACAATCGCATCATTCTCATTCCTGTTCCTTATGTTATATCTTAATTCTGTTGTTTAACTGCAGCAGTTATTATAATCATCATCTTCATTACTATTTATCATTTATTATTTTAAAAAATTATGATATAACTTTTGTTTGTTTAGATTTGACCATGCATTTCCCCGTTTTATGTCCTTCATGTTTTCTTGTATCTCATACTCTCCATCTTGGATTATTTTCATTCTACAAAATCCTATATATTCTTTAGAGATTTCTTTACCTGGAGAGATATTTTTTACTGTATTAAATTTTAGGTTGACAGTTTTCTTTTAGACTTTGAAGGCATCATTCTAGTGTCTTGAAGATTCCGTACTATTGTGGTTGAAATATCAGCTGCTGTTTAATTATTTGCTTCATTGAATGTAATGTGTTCCTTCTCTGCCTGCTTTTAAGTCTCTATATTGTTTTCAGTGTTCGGAAGCTTTACTGTGATGCATCTTAGTTTAAATTTCTTTTTGCATGTCTTTCTCAGATTTACCAGTTGTCATTTTATCCCATGTGCATTATTATTTGCTTTTCCTTTCTCATATAAACTTTTTTACTGAACCATTTGAGTACAGGTTGCATACAACATTTTGCCTTAAATAATTCAGTTTATATTTCTTAAGAATAGGACTGTTCCCTTACATAGTCTCAGTATAATTATCAATTTCAGTAAATAAAACATTGGTACAATACTTTCGTCTAATTACTGTCTGTATTCCAATTTTGCTAGTTGACCTAACATTATTCTTTATTGCATTTTTTCCCCCTCAATACAAGATACAGTCTAGGGTCAGGTATTACATTTAGTTGTCTCTTTTTAGCCTTCTTTAATCTGGAACATTTCTGTGGTCTTGTCTTTTAACATTGGCATTTTAAAATAATACAGTCCTCATCTCCTTCCCCACCCCTTTTTCTGAGATGGAATGTTTCTCCTTTGGGGCTTGTCTGATGTTCATAGTTATATTGAGGTTATGCGTTCTTGGCTAGGATGCTACATAAGTGATGCTTCTTCCTCAGAGTATCACATGCTGAGACCTGTAATATCCATCTGTCCCTCATTGATGATACTAATTTTGATTATCTAGTCAAGGTGTTATCTGGTTTTTCCACTGTATAATTACTGTTTTTTCACCACTGGTATTAGTAAGCAGTCTCTAACAGACACTTTCAGATCATTCAAGCAGCTTGTTCATCATCAGAATTTCTCCCACTGTTTAGCATTTATTGATGATTCTTGCCTGATCCAGTCTTTACCAGAATGGTTATAAAATGATGATTTAAAAAAAATTCTACCACTCCCTCCAAATCTTCCAGTCTTTGGTATTCTAATATAAGTAAGAGCTGTTTTCCTTTTTTTTTTTTAAGTTATCCATTTTATACATGTTAGTGTATATATGTCAATCCCAATCTCCCAATTCATCCCACCACGACCACCACCCCTGCCACTTTCCCCCCTTGGTGTCCGTACATTTGTTCTCTACATCTGTGTCTCTATTTCTGCCTTGCAAACTGGTTCATCTGTACCATTTTTCTATATTCCACATATATGCATTAATATATGATATTTGTTCTCTTTCTGACTTACTTCACTCTATATGACAGTCTCTAGGTCCATTCATATCTCTACAAGTGACTCAATTTTTTTCCTTTTTATGGCTGAGTAGTATTCCATCGTATATATGTACCACATCTTTTTTATCCATTTGTCTTTCGATGGGCATTTAGGTTGCTTCCATGACCTGGCTATTGTAAATAGCGCTGCAGTGAACATTGGGGTGCATGTGTCTTTTTGAATTGTTGTTTTCTCCGGGTATATGCCCAGTAGTGGGATTGCTGGGTCATATGGTAATTCTGTTTTTAGTTTTTTAAGGAACCTCCATACTGTTCTCCATAGTGGCTGTATCAATTTACGTTCCCACCAACAGTGCAAGAGGGTTCCCTCTTCTCCACACCCTATCCAGCATTTATTATTTGTAGATCTTCTGATGATGCCCATTCTGACCATTGTGAGATGATACATCATTGTAGTTTTGATTTACATTTCTCTAATAAATAGTGATATTGAGCAGCTTTTCATGTGCCCCTTGGCCATCTGTATGTCTTCTTTGGAGAGATGTCTATTTAGGTCTCCTGTCCATTTATTGATTGGGTTGTTTGTTTTTTTAATATTGAGCTGCATGAGCTGTTTATATGTTTTGGAGATTAATCCTTTGTCCATTGATTCGTTTGCAAATATATTCTCTCATTCTGAGGGTTGCCTTTTTGTCTTGTTTATAGTTTCCTTTGCTTTGCAAAAGCTTTTAAGTTTCATTAGGTCTCATTTGTTTATTTTCGTTTTTATTTCCATTATTCTCGGAGGTGGGTCAAAAAAGATCTTGCTGTGATTTATGTCAAAGAGTGTTCTTCCTATGTTTTCCTCTAAGAGTTTTATATTGTCCGGTCTTACATTTAGGTCTCTAAGCCATTTTGAGTTTATTTTTGTGTATGGTGTTAGGGAGTGTTCTAATCTCATACTTTTACATGTAGCTGTCCAGTTTTCCCAGCACCAGTATTGAAGAGACTGTCTTTTCTCCATTGTATATGCTTGCCTCCTTTGTCATAGATTAGTTGACCATAGGTGCGTGGGTTTATCTCTGGGCTTTCTATCCTGTTCTGTTGATCTATATTTCTGTTTTTGTGCCAGTACCATATTGTCTTGATTACTGTAGCTTTGTAGTATAGTCTGAAGTCAGGAAGTCTGATTCCTCCAGCTCAGTTTTTTTCCCTCAAGATTGCTTTGGCTTGTTTTTTCCCCTTTTAAAATTTATTTAGTCAATATAAATTTATGAATTCCCATTTTTCCCAGCAGTCTTGAGTTCATTACTATACTTAATTGTTTTAGTACAGTTGTCCTACATTTGACCAGTGGTAGATATATCTAAACCGACCCCTGTGTCCTTGTGTTCTTATTATTGTTTTGAGCACTTTCCTACTTTCTGGCCTTATAAGCAATCATTTTATATCTACCCTGCCTTCATCCTGGGAACCATAAAAAAAAATTCTCTTTTCTTCTTTTGCAAAACTGTCAACTCTTTTTAAGATTCTTCTTCTTCCTAAATATTTAACCATACTTATTTTAAATTCCATGTCTGAAATTCCAATATCTAAAGTATTAACATTGATTAATGTATCTGTTCATTGTATCTGCTAGCTTTCACTCACGGCATTTGTTTCCTTAACTTGTTCGGTGATTGACTGTGAGTTGCTTATTTTTCCTGGAACTTTATTTGTAAGAATTCTTTGACACCTGGAATAAACGTGGCTTTAACAGGCATTTGATTCTTTCATTTCTCTGTCAGAACTACCAATGTGGGACCTTTTTTATAATCTTGGGTTGAAGTTTTTCAGACCACTACATGTAAATTAAGGCTTTAAATCTATATGAGGGTTAGCTTGTCATGATGAATTATCAAAAGAGTATTTTTTCTCCACAGTAATATTTGAGATGGGAAATTTTCATTGAATTTTTACTCAAGGGGCATAATAGCTCATTTCTAATTCACCTGGCACTGAATGTGTGGGTCTTTCATGTCCAGTTCTGTTGGGAAGTCTCCTGTTAGATTTCTTGTTGTAGGTGGGCCCTGTGCTTTGCTCTTGATCCCTAGATTTATGAGGACCTGAAACCAAGGCTAAATTTCAACCCAGCTTGGTAAATATTCTTAAGGCAGGAACTAGAATTTTTTTTTTCCTCTCTTTGCTATATTTTTTGGCCTGAATATTGCTTATTATCTGACTGTGGATATAAATTAGAAGGGTATTTTAAAATTCATTTTATTTAGTTTTGTCATCATGATCAGTTCAAGATTAAGTTTGGTACATAATCTCCCATTTCACAAGGCTGGAAATAGCTGTGTTCCTACTAAAACGTTGGTGCTCTGCAACCTGAACCAAAATATTTATCTATAAAAGTCAAGTAATTGTGTTCTTTTCCTAATAAAATAGTGTAAACATTAATGGAATTTAAATTATTTCTTCCATTTCTTTGCGCATATGCTTTTAAACATACATTAGATTGTTCTTCCTTCTTAAGAGGGATTAATATTTCATTATTCTATAAAGCTCTACAAATAGCTTCTTGTTTTACAGAGAGCATCACGAATTCCAGGTGCTTTGTAACCAGATCGAGTTTAGCAACTGCTCGTACAACCAAATTTAATCATTGGCTCTTCTTCCTAAGCACCCAGTGCTTTCCTGCTTCTGTGACTTGTCCTCACTGCTCCCTATATGTCGAATACCTTCCATTTCTACATGTTCCACTGTCACCATTCCTTTGGCAAATGCTTCAAAAGCTACTGCCTCTGTAAAGTTTTCCTTTGTTCTTCTCTTTTGACTTTATGAACTACTTTACTAGTTTGTAAGGTCCTTAAGAACAAGTTCCACAAACATGTTATCTCTGTTATATCTTCTGCAGTAAAGTATTCTCACAGATAAGAGTAAATGGTTCTTCTCTATCTGTTGAATGAAATGGGCAGATAGCAACATAATAGGATAATTGTACTTTTGCCTCCTGGACTATCTCAGCCTACATGTGCTTTAAATCCTAAAACTGGTTTGTGGTATTTCCGTTCAAAGGGTCTTGACCCTCTCCTCTTAGCATAACAATCCTCCTCATAACTCAGAAAGAGGTTTGGCTGAGCTGGGCTCAGTGGAACCTGATCTTCTCCACCTGCCTTCAGGAATCCTGCGATTAAACACAGTGGGTATTCTGAACCAGAATCCACTTTGTAGGCTTTTAAAAAGCAATGGTTGGAGACTAACCATAAAACAGAATTTAAATGACAAAACAAATAATCTTTCCTTTTCTGTTTCTCCTCTTCCTGTGATGTTCCTTTTGACATTCACATTCCAAACCAAAGCCCTGCAAATCAATGAGGTAAATGCCTGCCCTCCTTTGGCAGGCAAGGCTTTCCCTCGGATGTATTTTATAACTTTGGCTGATGTGGGAAGAACTCTTCTTTCCAGAGGTGGTTTCATGGTAAATATCCTTCAAAAGCTCACATTGTACAGTTTAACTTCTTCTTTATTGTTTTATTAACGTTGCTTTGGGAGGTTTTATTCGTCCTTTCAGCTGGCTTATGGAAAGAGACAGAACTTTTATGCAGCTAATTTGATTATTGTTTTCGTGCATACTCAGTCATGCTTATCAAAAGCACCATTTACCTTGTGTTGTCAAAACTAAAAAGGTGAGCGTAAACCATTTTCCAAGGGTTTTTAAGACTCTTAATTGTATATACTGAAAGAGGGTAACGCTCAGTTTTATTAAATGTTAGGTTATGGTTTCATGTGGAAAGAACCAGTCTGCAACTTTCCCCCAGGTTCAACAGCATTTTCTGCTGAAAACTTGAGAAGACTTAAGTGTATTGGAACTAGGGACTGAAACTTTATCTTTCCCTGAATACCAGGGTTGCTTTGTTATGGTGTTTCCATTTGTGGCATAATGAATGTGTAGCACGCTAATGATGTCGTCTCTAGGTGTTCCCCTGCTACTCAGAGCGCTGATAATGAGCTGCGAGTAATTGGTATGAGTCCCGGAAGATGAATTCTGATTACCTTTGTGGGGCCATTCCACTCCGCTCCCTTCCTCCTTGATGTTTCTGTAAAGAACATTTGGATTTTGAAGAGAGTGTTGTGCATTTGACTTTTAATTAGATTTGCAGTATGTTGGGTTAATAAACTAGGGCTCCCTCTTCTTCAGCTTTTCTGAAGGGATGTGTGTGGGTGTGACACGGTGGGCTGTGGGGAGAAGTGAGGCTCATACAGGCAGCAACGTCGGTGCTCTTCCCCTGGTGCCTTGGTGGTGAAGGCAGGTTTATAGTGGTTGAGGGCCGATTTCATCCCACGGTCCGTCATCCACAGATGGCTCCCAGTCGACCTAGGACCTGCCAAACTTGCATCCGCTCTGTACAGGAGGCAGCCTCAGAACGAAATATGAGACTTGTCCATCTTTGTGTCTTTTGGTACTCAGAAAACCCATCGTCTTGGTTGACCACACCCTTTTACTAGGATTTACAGGGACAACTTGGCTTTTACTTGCTCCCTTTCCACCTCCTACTGTTTTGTTCCCACTTGGGTGTGTTTTTCTCCTTTTCTGTGTGTTGAGACGTTGCCTTCTCTGTCACAGCTTTCAGATCCATCAGGCGTAGAGAGAGGGAGTCCTTGAGCATCTGTAATCTACCCCGGCTTTTAATCTGGAGGAGAGCTAAGGAAGGGGAATCACCTCGCAGTCAACCCACAACATGGTCTCTGAGCTTTTACTTTGTTTAGAGAGTCACAACACATCTCATAGTCCGTAGTATGACAGATATAGTCCTCTCCCCTCCTTGTGAGAAAAGTGGACATCTGGTCTCTGCTTTGGTCTCCATTGTTTTCCAGTGACCTTTCCGCTTAGGTCTTCTTTTTAGACCTGGCCCTGCTAGCCCCCAGCCCTATAATTTGGGCCCTGCTCTTTTAAGGGCAGGTCTTCCAGATGAGGTGTATGCTACAGTTCTGAGAAATCGTGTTGCTCTGTGCTTCCTGTTGTAGTTCTCCACCTTCTTTGATGCCCACTCATCTCTCTCCCTTCATTCTGACTCACTTTAGAGATCATAATTTAAAAAAAAAAATCATAGGCCTTACATAATAGGCCAGGCTTTTCTCCCTGCTACTGAGATAACCGTAGGGACCACCCTTCTTCACACCTATCCTACTATATTGTGAGTACACCACTACTCCTCACCTGTGAATCCAAAGATCTGGCACCATCTTCCTGCATCCTCATCAGAGTGAGCGCGTAGGAATTGAGGTAGGCGGAAAACAGGAGAGAGGGCAGAGGTTTCCCACTCACCCCCACAGGGATTCTTTCTTGGCAGAGGTAGGCTCCAGTCTAACTGCTGGCCAGTGTGGGCTGAGACAATGTGGCATAGTTGTGGCTCTGCGTCTTGTGTGTGGCGGCCGCCCCGTTTTTGTTTAGCAAGCTGCTGTGCCAATTTACTATGCGTGTTGTTACATGTTCTCCTCTAATTTGACTGCCACTTTGCTTCAGCGAGACGATGATTGTTTATGGCAGGGCTGTAATATGTTGTCAGCACAGGTTACTCGCTACTTGTTGGCAGTGGCCTAACATTGCCTGAGACGTAGTGTCACTGTGAAATGGTTTGACAATGTTGAGACTGTAGTTATGTTGAGCAGTAAGAACTGCAGAGGTCGAGAAAGGGCATCTAAGAGGAACTGTGTTCGTAAGGCAAAGACGGAGAGGGAATACTAAGTAAGACAGCAGCAAATGTCATCAAAGAGCTTCATTTTCACACAATTTTCATAATTCGGTCTGTTTTCTGTGAACAGTGTTGATTCAGCTGCTGCTAGGGAGTAGAAACACATTTCTGAGTTAGAAATTAATTTTGTTGTGCATGACCCTGGCTATCTTTTTCTTTTTTGAGCACTTTTAGAAAGTTCTCAAGCCTGCTGAGCAATACAACTGGCTCCCTGTTGCACGTGTGAGGCAAGGAATTCATTGGGGCACCTTCACAGGGTTTCATTTTTGGAGCGTTTATCTAATGAGTGTCTTACTACCCTGATGGACCAGGGTGCAGCCCACATTATGTTGTGTGAAAATGGTATTTGTGTTCTTCCTTCTTAAGAGATTCTCAGGACCTGCCAAGCATGATAACACAAACGTGTGATGACAGTAGATAAGGTAAACTTTAAAAGTGACTAGAAATCCCTGTAGAGTCTAGGACAGAGTGACCCTAACAGGCTTGATGACCCTTTTAAGACTTTGGAGTACATTTCATATTGGTTGCTGGTTCTTTTCCCAGGAATCTGGGAAGCGAGCCCTCTGCTTTGGGGAGGCACACCCACAAGGAGACCCCCCTCCATATCTCCACATAGGGATGGTACACAACACCATCCACCCTAGGCTCCTCTGCAGTTCGGGACGGCTTGGTTGTCTCATTTACTACACGTTGCCATGCAGGAACTCACTCTGCCCCGATTCCTTTCCTCTGTAATCTTACAAGCAGTGTGGGAAAATATTGTAACTCTTAGTAATGACATTTTCCAAGTATGGGCTTCTCTGAATGCACAAAGATGGCAAAATGTACATTCTCTTTGTAATGCAAGAAGCCAGAACCATTTTGATGTTGACATGCCTCCTGCAGTTGCCAGAGAGCCTTCCTTCTGGTACTACACATCTTTCTTCCTGAAAGCTGTAACCTCCAGGCCCTCCCTAGCCCGCTTCTTCTATTTCATGCGCAAGTCCCAAGCCTGGACCGCAGCAGGCTTTTTTTCCCGTTTCTTTTTATTGAGGTATAATTGACCTATAGCACTATGTTCGTTTCAGGTGTACAACATAATTGTGAAATGATCACCACAATGAGAGTAGTTAACATCCGTCACCATACATAGTTATAGAATGTTTTTTTCTTGTGATGTTTTTTCTTTTCCCCCTTTAAAAAAGTTCTCAAGCTTGATCACTGATGTATGCTGGTTCATCAGAAAAGCAGAATGTAACTGAATTGACGATCAGCGAGTGACATCGAGCATTGCTCATGATGGTGTCAAGGACCTGGCCTGCCCATTGAGGAGGGATTCTATGCGTTTTGCCAGATTTTTTGCCTGTTGATGCTCGTGTCAGGTCCATGGTGCATATTGCCAGAGTCTTTGACAGAATAATGCATCAAATCTGATGCCAGTCTGCCTAGCAGATGCCTTCTTGTTGTTGACCACTTCCTATCGGGATGAGCTAAGAAGAGCGACTACTAAGAGTTAGCTTTTAGAGGACTTTTCTGCAAGTGCTAAGTGTTGACGTTACTTCAGTTTGAATCAGATCATTTGGAGCTATTCTTTCATTTGTATCTTGGCCTCATGATATTGGTGAAGAGATATGCCAACTAGTTTGAGTGAAGTTCAAATAAATATTTTTTAAGTGTGGATATGTGGAGAAGGAAAGGGTCCCAGGATCATAATTAAAACCCTGGTTAAAACTGTAAATCGAGAGATTTGTTCTAATTTGGCATTTTCTTATAAAGTTTAAATATTTTTTTCCAGTTAAATTTCTTATATATTTACCCTACAACCCAGCAATTCCACTCTTAAGTATTTACCCAAGAAGAATGAAAATGTCTGCCTACACAAAAACTTGTACACTAGGGTTCATAGTAGTTTTTTTCATAGTAGCCAAAAACTGGTGATAAGCAGTGTCCGTTAATAGATGACAGTTATGGCATGTCCAGGTAATGGTTATTACTAATCTCTAAAAAGAAACGAACTACTGAGGTGCACAACACCATGGATGAAGTTTACAAACAGTGTGCTGAGAGAAAGAAGTCAGACACAAAAATGTATGTTCTGTACGATTCCACCTTTGTGATATTGTGGAACATACATGATAACAGAAAGTATACCAATGCTTACGTGGGACCGGGGGTGGGGGCATTGGCTACAAAGCAGCGTGAAGGAACATGGGTGATGGAAGTGTTGACTCTTGATTGCAGTGATGGTTACGTGTGTGTGTGTGTGTGTGTGTGTGTGTGTGTGTGTGTGTGTATGTATTTATGTATTATACCTTAAGTATGATAAAGTTGATTTTTAAAATACATTTGTGCTAATCCCACTTCTGCTATCAGTGGGAACCAGTGAAAATATTAGATGTTCTTTCTTTATTCTCCCATACATAAATTCTTTTTTATATATATATAAATTTATTTATTTACTTATTTATTTATTTTTGGCTGCGTTGGGTCTTCATTGCCACGCACGGGCTTTCTCTGGTTGCGGCGAGCAGGGGCTACTCTTTGTTGCGGTGCACGGGCTTCTCATTGTGGTGGCTTCTCTTGTTGCAGAGCACAGGCTCTAGGCTCACGGGCCTCAGTAGTTGCAGCACACGGGCTCAGTAGTTGTGGCGCACGGGCTCCAGAGTGCAGGCTCAGTAGTTGTGGCTCATGGGCTTAGTTGCTCCGCGGCATGTGGGATCTTCCCAGACCAGGGTTCGAGCCCATGTCTCCTGCATTGGCAGGTGGATTCTTAACCACTGCTCCACCAGGGAAGTCCTCCCATATGTAAATTCTAATCAAGCATTTCTGTCACAGTTGGAACCGTTGATGTAAATATCATTTCCTCCAATGGACTAAGCTGGATCCTAATTAATGGATCCAGTAAAATTTTGGATCCAACTTATTCCTTACTGTTCTTATCATTTCTGATGCTTGAAGGCTTGAATAGGTGACTTTTGGATTCAGAGAGTACATTATGAGTCATTTAGTAGGAAATCAGAATCCTGGCCTCGGGAGCAACACTTCGTGCGTGAGTGGCTTTGACAGCCATTTTGTTCTCTAAATAATGTTTGATAGGATTCATTTCTTCATATCATCTGTCTGGCTGATAGTTTTTTTCTATTAACATTTTGGTTTTGAAGTCTTTTTCCAGTAAAAGACACAATTTGATTCTCAGGCTTTTAATTTTATATTAGTGAGAGTAAGAAGGCATAAAGCACATAGGATGTAGTACATTTAATTAAAAATATTTCACTAAGTAAAATATTTTGAAAAATTGTCTTTTTTAAATAATCCACACCCTTTGAAAAGCAAGTGTTAGAATTCTATGGTTAGTGTCTTAATAATCAGTTTCTTACTTGTTGGTTTAATTTTTTTTTACATGTTTCATTTAAATATCTGAAGTTTTAGTTGATATTATGAACTTGGGTTTCTTGTTTTTTCCTCATATCAACCTTGTTTTATATGTCAAAGAAAAGGTAAGGTTTAAAATTTGTTTGAAGTATGGCTATATTCTCAAAAAGATATGGTATATAAAAATGAATTTTATGGTGGGTATGTTTTATAAATGAAGCAAGAAAATTTATAACTGTCTTATCTGAAATCTGTTGGTAAGATATAAGTTGCAAAAAACTATTTCTGATAAGTGATCTATGGAATTAAAAAATATTTTTATGCTACAATGCATGTTAAGGTGATTCCAGACAGGCCCCTCCTTTACAACTGGCCGCAGGAGAGTTACAGTGTTAGCCCCTGCATTTATAATGAGGACAATTCTGGGTCATTGAGTGTCAGATATGGTGTCCCTGGGCCCTACTGTTATATTTATATCTGTGGACATGGAGTATAATGATAGACAATTTGTTAAATTTACCAAGTTTGGAATCTTCCATAGAAATTAACTTGACAAATATACATAAATTGCATTAAATGCCATTAGTTCAATTGTACCCTGTGTATTTGCATACATGTTACCTCTTAGAAATATACTTAATAAAAATACAGCATAAGGGTTTTATTATGACATACTCAGCTGTACACTCTTTAGCAGTGGCAACCACCTAAAATGGTTGTCCATCAGTTAGAGTTTAACAACTGAATATTTTGGGCCAAATAGCAAGCTGGAGTTCTCGTTTAATCTGTGTCGTATATTGGGCTATCCATTACGATATCCTTGGGTCAGTACAGTACATCTTATGTTAAGTTTTTTCTGTAATGAATATTTATATTACGTAAATGGGAAAATTGGTGGGTTCCCTTGGTAGAAACATGATATCGGTATTTTTAAAGTAAACCTAAATAAGGTCAGAATTTTTATCCTCTAGAGAAAATTTCACATCTGATTAAATAGTTTACATAAACTTAATCTTTTTCTGCTAGATGCATTATAATCTCAGATATTATTCATGTAGCTATTCCTCTGTGAACCATAAAATGTTCATTTTTTCAAAATGAATATGAAGCTCAAAGCATTAGTGGTCTTAAGAGCATAAAAACTTTATGCTTAACATTTTTCAAGTAACTTTGGAAAGCCGAAACAAATTTTGCATTTAGATTAATGGAAGATATTTTCCATTTGAAGGAACTGGCAAGGGAGCAACAATAACAAAAATCCCCCAGGGTTAAAAATGTAGTGCTTTTGATGCTTACCAGAACTGTGTTAGCAGAACAATCATTTCTCAGCATGGAAAGGTATCATAATTGGTCTATACAGTGGCAATACTGAAAACGAGTATGCCTCAGAGAAAGCTAATACGACTCTACTTAATAATTTCCTTCAAGAGCCTGAATTTGAATGTGTATTCCACCCAGCTTGAGGCAAACAATTTGTTCCTATAAGTTCTAGTGGAAGTTACCAGGGGGTCATGCAATTTGTTTTTTTTTTTTTTTTTTTTTTTTTTTTTTTTTTTTTTTTTTTTGCAATTTGTTTTTGTCTTGAAGTTTTCAAAACTGTGTAGAACTAAAGACACATTCACTTGCATTGTTCCACTAGTAATTTGATCCAATTGGCAATTCTGCTTTCTCTTCTCCCCAATTCTATTATGTTGGAAGAGGAGAAACATTCATAAAATATTGTGACAAATAAATTCTTCCTGGAGATGTTTCCTCTTTGTGTTTGAACCTCTGGTTCACTCGTGAATGTTTGCATTCTTGCTGCTGCCCAAAATAGACTTGTGTTTTTTTGTTGTTCTTATGGGTTGTTTCTTAAATGCAGTATTATTTGTCCTTTTCACTAAAATTACCTAGTTTTCCAAATTGTTTCGTTATACTAAAGTTTTTTGCTGTGGGGCTAATTTAAAGCCCCACCACAGATGAGAAGGGTCAATACATGAGTATGTGAGCAATGTATAGGAAAATTTTCTTTTCCTTGAGGAATTGACAGTTTTAGGAGGAATGTGTCTATATGTTAGAGGATGAGGATACAGAGATGACCAGGTGTCAGAGGAATGACATGGTCTCTGCATTGCAAATACCAGTAACGGGGCTAAGGAAAAACCAGAAAATATTTCTAGGGAGGGTAAGGAATGGTTACACACTTCTGTTTCTGTTGTTTGATCCCATACTTTTAAGAATTGACAATACTTTGAAGGCTATGTTGTCTTAAACTCAAACAGCATGTGGACTCTGAAATCACACCAAACCTTAAACTTGGGGACATTGCCCTTTGGTTTAATCCATGTTCCCCAGACATATCTATTCCTTAGGAATAATGGGGTTTTTTAAAATAGTATTTATTGCCTTTGTCTGAGAATGGTTATGGCTTCCAGTCCTTATATCTAAACACTCAAGGATTAAAAATAATTTTTAATAATCAGCTTTACTGCTAATTCTTATAGCTGAAACAATGAATAAGAAGAGTGGGGAAATTAAGGTACACGGCAGGTTTACAGATAGCCACGTTGGCAAAGCATGGCTGTGAGGATGTTCATATTGTAAATCTGGTACCTGTATGAGAACAACTATGTTTGGCTAGTTTCTTGTGAATTAAGTACACACTTTGTCTTTTTTTTAATGTAATAAACTAGTATGTTTTCCTAAATGACTGTTTGCTTAAGAAAAGTGAGTAGGATCGTAAGGAATTTAGTACTAGAATAGAAAACTAATCACTGAAGGGAAAAAAAATGTGATGTCTTTTCTTCCATCCCTTCTTCTCCTGAACTTTTTAAATCAATTCTCCTAATGAGAAGCCAAGTGGCATGCCATTCTTTCCTTGTTCATTTTTCTCATTATTAGCTCTTTGCCATCTCTTTGGTTTCTTTTTAGTTACTTTTCTGTATGACTCCTTAATGAGGAGAATGTGTAAGATGCAGGGTGAGCAAAGGGAATGAAGGTTCGTGGTCCACGAGCAGAATATTAACCCCTGAATGATAAGGATATTGAGTATTGACTGTGACTGAAAGTATTATATTGGTCTTATTTAAGCCTGACCACTGACAACCACTTGAGACATGTAGTTTTTCTTAACTTAAATGTGGTTTATTTCAGAAAAACTACCATCAAATGCCATTCAAATCTATTATGACAGCTTTAACTTGTTAAGTAAGCAGAATAAATCAGTTTCTTTCTCAGGTCCACGTCAAATAAGGCTCAGGTCCACGTAAAATATGCAGTTTGCAACTACAGCATCAGTGGTGTCCTTTGGGTTGTGCAGTATACAACCTGAAAAATTGTATGAGGCAACCCAGTAATTCCATTCCTAGGTATAGACCCAAAAGAATTGAAAATGTATATTTCTATAATACTTGTTCAGAATGTTCATGCAACATTCTTCAGAATAACCAAAAAGTGGAAACAACCCAAATGTCCATCAGCTGATAAACGGACAAACAAAATGTGGTATATCCATGTAATAGAATATTATTCAGCCATAAAAAGAAAAGTACCGAACCTTGAAAGCATTATGCTGAGTAAAAGAAGCCAGACACAAAAGGGCACATATTGTATGATTCCATTTATATAAAACGTCCAGAATTGATAAATCCATAGAGTCTGAAAGAAATTCATGGTTGCCAGTAGCTGGGGGAGAAGAGAATGGAGGGTGACCCCTTGATGTATGAGCTTCCTTTTGGGGGTTATGAAAATGTTCTGGAATTAGATAGTGGTGATAGTTGCACAACCTTAGAATATACTAAAAAAACCCAGGAAAATGTACAATTTAAAATGGTTACAATGATGAATTTTATGCTATGTGAATTTAATCTCAGAAACTGGTACTAGAAGAAATAAAATAAAATAAATGTATCCAATGGGGACTGACTGTAAATGAGTATGTGGGAACTTTTTGGGGTGACGGAAATATTGTAAAACTAGGTTGAGGTGATGGTTGCACAATGATATAAATTTATTAAAACTCATCAAACTGTACGTTTAAAATGTGGGTGAATTTTATGGAATGCATTTATACCTCAGTAAAGTTGGTTAAAAAAAAAAAAACTGTATGAGGCAGTAGTGAAATCAGAGCCACTGTCTGAATTTTAGAAGTATCAAAGAAGAGCTTTCCAAATGTGAATTTATCATAAATAACTTTTGGTGGTATTGTGTTTCCTTTGGTTTCCCAGGACCCTGAGGTGCAAAAACCAATCATCATTTCCATGCTGAATTACTTGCTTTGGAACATAGCCATTTTGCAGATGGCCTGCTTGTCTGAAATAGGGCATGTTTTGTCATACCAACTCTGATTTCTATTGTTGGTGACACATTAATAACCGAACTACTTTCTTCGGTGCAGAAAAGCCGCTTCAGTGAAAATATTTGCAAATCAAATTGTATCTTCTTTTTGTGCTAGGTTGTCCTCAAAATCTCTGATTGGCTTGTTACAGACATCCCTACCTCAGCTTCTCTGTCCTCTTTTTAGTTTAAATATCTGTATGCTGTACCAGATTGCGTTATGAAATCCTCTTGCACTTATTGCTGTTTAGTGAATGGAAATGGCATTTCCTCGTTACCAAAGATAAACTCTAAATATTGTGATTTTGCCCCCCCCGAATTATACAGTAATATATTCAAAGACCTTTTCTCCATAGCCTTATTTCTCTGAGCTGTTTTTTCCTGAACACTGACACCAGATGCAGTCTGCATGGACCTTGGTCCCAGGGACATCTTGTCTTCTCCCCCGCCCCCGACGGACGGGGAGATTACAGGAAGAAATGCTTACTTCTGTTGTAGATAATAGGACATGAATGGGCTTTGGAATGCCTTTTCCCTTGAGCTGGGTTGAGAGAGGAACAGAGGCAGACAACTCCATGGCCTGAATTTCGTTAGCTGTGTGACAATGAGAGAGATAAGTAGATGTGACAGTTATGAATGATCCTCTGTCATGCACTTACGCGTTCAGACTCAGATAAACTGACACTGCTGTCAGACACCAGCTATGGAGAGCTGAGACCTCTGATGAACCTTCTAATATGGTAAATGGGAGTCTTAATTCTTCATTAACCGGAAAAAGGAGATTTGGCCATGTAATTTTCTCCTTGCTGCCTGTTTTAAAGATTCCAATAACCCAGCATTTACAGTTGACTAGGCAGGGATTGCTTCCCCCCCCCACACACACACACACTTGCAACATGCAGACTGTGAAATCTGAGGAAACGCCGCTTAAACCCAGACTTATTGCCTTGGTTATCTTTAATGACTTTGAAATGTATTGGCCTCATTATGGAACAGTGCAGTTATCAATTCCTCTAATTAGGTGATGTGCTCCCATAAGAAATTTAACATTAAAGCACAAAACTGAACTAGTTAGAGGCATCCAATGCAGGCAACCTCAGTTTAAGTGGTAAATTTAAGATACTGTTTCTTTATCAACTCTTTTACACCCTACTTCTGACTTCTTGAACACTAGAGTGTGGGACATGTTTTCTTTTTCCTTAAGGATTACATCCTTATATCCCACCTCCAGTACCTTTTATGACATCCGAGTGCTTCTCGATAGTAAACTGTGATCTCACCTTGTGCTGAATTGAGCAGGGGCCTAGGGGAGGGAGGAAGTGAATAGATTATATTTAAATGCTCTAAGTATCAACACATCTCCACTTCTCAGTATTTATCTCATGGTTTGTTACTCTTTCTTATAGAGTTAAAATAGAGTGTTATTCTTTCCTGTCTAATGACAAAAAATTTCCTTTCTGTAAGTAGCTTAGCACAGACTTTTTTTTTTAAGATTAGGGTCATTGTTTGTTTCTTATATAGTGATGCTATTTCAATCAGACATGTTTCAGTTGCATTTCTAGAAGAGGGAGATGAGGTTTCTGGGTTTAGGCTGCAGTGAAGGGATGTTAGGTATCTTAACTCTTCTTTACCTCAGTCATCCATCTGAACAACAAAAATAATTGTGGCCTCCCCTTTGGGGAAGCTATATAGTTTAATTAGTGTTTTCTAATAACTTGTAAATCCTTAGAGAAAAATTAACAAATAAGTGTAAGAAAATACCTTTGGGGTTTGTTTATTATTACTGCTATTATTATTGTCCTCGTTATTACTGCATGGAACTAGTTATTCTTTTAAGTTGGCTACTTGAAGATGTGTTTCAGATCTCATGGAGTGAAATTTACCTTTAATGTGACAGTGCTCAAACCAGAGGGTTATACTAAACATAAAAACGTAGAACAGTAATTTCTGTAAAATACCTGGCACTGTTAACAGTAGGACTGTTAACTTTGTCCCCCGCAAGAAGATTCAGTCCCAATTAGGAAATGTCAGACTGCAAACCTTAATCATCTCCTCTCAAATGGACATTGAGGAAACCTTCCTGTGCATGTACCTATGAGCGTAAGTCTGTTGAATCTGTTCAATGACAATATTACATCTTTCTGAACCAGTTTTTATCCTTAGCCTAGATTTGCTTTGAACCTCTGCAGTGTCTTTGTGTGTGTGTGTGTGTGTGTGTGTGTGTGTGTGGTATGCGGGCCTCTCACTGTCGTGGTCTCTCCCGTTGCGGAGCACAGGCTCTGGACGTGCAGGCTCAGTGGCCATGGCTCACAGGCCCAGCCGCTCCGCGGCATGTGGGACCTTCCCGGACCGGGGCACGAACCCGTGTCCCCTGCATCGGCAGGCAGACTCTCAACCACTGCGCCACCAGGGAAGCCCCTCTGCAGTGTCTTGACTACTACATATAATGGCAGTGATAGCCAGACCCGTCCTGGCGTGTGGCTTTTTACAAACCCTCTTCTCATGGCAGGCAAGGCCTTGTTGGGGCTCCACTCCTCACCCAGGCTCAGACTCGAAGAACAGTCCTGCCCCTTGCTGTGGCACCTTCCTGCAGGTCTGGCCCTTTCCTAGTGCTCTTGTTCTCTTTGACATGCAGGTTCCCGGTGTCTCAGTATATGCCTTGATCACTCCCTACTATCTTGTTCAGGACCTCCCTTCCAGGAAGTGGGGCCCTGATCTTGCCACAGGTGGGTGGCAGGAGGACCCACTGGCTCCTAATAGAGTTCTATGAGAATCTGGAGTTTAACTGCCTAGATTGAAATTTTCGTTCTGTCACCTGCTGTCTGAATGACCTTAAGCAAGTTATTTAACTTCTCTGTGCCTCAGTTCCCTGTCTATAAAATGGAGATGATAATAGTGCCTACCTCATCAAGGTTCTTAGAGAAAATTAACTGAGTTAATACATGTGAAACACTTAGACCAGTACAGGTCACATAAGTAAGCATTAATAAATGTCGTTTGTTACTGCTTTTGCTTCTGCTGCTATCATTTTACCATTTCGCCTCTCATAATCCATAACAATAAACCAAGCCCTTTTACTCTTGATGGATCTATTATTCTTAGCATTTGAGCCCTACTACTTGCTATTTCCTTCCTTCCACTCCTGTACTCATGTTACTATGTGTGAAATTGTAAATGAAAACAGAATTGATCACCATGATATAAAAGAGCCCTGGAATCTACCAGCACGTCCTTTCTCTCCTTCTCCCCTTGATCCTAACCATCCTGTCTAGCCTTGAGAAAAATCTTTTGTAAGGTAAGCCATTCATTTTGAATTTAATAAATATGTTCATTGGGTTGAATATAACAAGTCATATTCTTTGGAATAGAAAGATGAATAGGGCAGGTCCCTGCTCGCAAGTAACAATAATAGCAGCAGTGACAATAACAATAATAATAATGTTTTTGACTTCACAGAGGGTGTGGTGTTGGAGTTAGATTTTGAAAGATGAGTAAAGGTTTACCAGGTAAAAAGAATTTAGAGCATTCAAGGCAGAGACAACAGCAGGTGGATAAGGTGGTGTGGCAGTGAATGCCAGTCCTGACGCGTACATGTTGAGCCCTTATGAGGGTGAAGGTTCAGGTTTCAGGAGGAGGGAATGAGATTAGAGAGGGATGCAATGGCCTGGCACAAAAACCCTTTACACCATGCTGAGGAGTTTGGACTTAATCCTGTGGGCAGTTGGGAGCCTTTGAAAGATTTGCAGCAGACCAGGGATCTGATCTGATTTGCCAGCTCATTCGAATGGCTCTGTGGAAGGACGTCTTGGAGAGGGGCTCAAAGCTGGAGCCGAGAGACATGTCAAGCAGGGTTTCAAGTGCTAACTATCCCCTCCTGCTTCTCCTGTTGCTAAATAGAGTGGAGCAGGATGGTATGTGCTTCTGAGAGACGGGTGTTTGAGCCGACTTCCCAGCAGTCTCTTGAGTACGTGGAGAGGGTGCGTGGAGGAAGACACATGATCCTTACGCTGCCCTCTTCCCACCTTAATCTTTTAAAAGAGACAGGAACAAAGCTCCTATCACATTGGAGTTGACTCAAGACAGAAGTCCTTGAGCATCCTTCTTCTAAGTACTGGAAAGGCTGGTGCTTGCAAAGGAGAGGAGATTAGAATAACACCCTCACTGCTCAGTGAGAGGGCAGGCAGACCCTCACACTGGATGGTTCCATTCCAGAGCCTCTCCTGACAAGTGCCACAAGCATCCGATGTCCTTGGCTTCTCTTTTGTGTTGCTTACCCTGTAGCCGTTAAGCATTCAGGGCATTCTGTGTCTTTCTTTCCCCTCAGTTGCTTCAAGAAGATGAGAATTTGCTAAAAAAAAAAAGTGTCAAGAAAGCTCTATAAAATGGCATTAAAAAAAGAAATCCCAAACTTCCTTCTTCAGAATGCTTCCCTCCAGTTGCCATTGTCCTTTTTGCCCCTCCCAAAGCCTTGCAAATTATTATTTACGTATATTATTGTAATTATTTGTAGAAAATCAATAGAATTTCATGTCCTTATCAGCAATGATACCTTTCTGCCTCTCCCTTTTCATCCTCTCTTCATCCCTAGCAAGTTGTTATTTCTGAGGGTATTACTATTGTAATTACTTTAAGGAAATTGACAAAAATACCATGACAGTTTCATGCCTCAGAATTATTACACAGGTTTAGGGGGAAAAAATGATTTCTATATGTCATTGCCATGTTTGTTATTCCTAAATGATTCTTCCAGAAATACTAATCAAAAACGTCTCCCTCCAGAACGGCACTGTGGCTTTAATATCAGCTGCTGTTTCTTTGAATGGGGCTGCTCAATCTTTCATCAAAGAAACACATCACCCATATCCCTGTCTTTAAAAACAGCAATTATGTGTAAATGCCTCCTGATTTATTTGAACCAGGGCCACTGGCCAGTATGAGTCACCACAATTTACTGCCAACCGTCACTTTTACATGATAGGTCTGTAACAAATATCTACCGCATATTGTTAAATTAATCTTCCATTTAAAATTAATGGAGTTAGACTCCCCAGGTTCAATGTAATTTCGTGTTCACAGGCAGGGAGGGATGTGTGCTGCATACAGAATGAGACAAGGCCCAACGCCCTAATCTTTCATCACCTTGAACCTGGAGACTAGGACACGTCTCAGCACCAGCTAATGAGATTGAGCCCGCGTCTCTCCTGAGGATGCCGGCTCAAAGAGGCTTTTCTGCTCAGAAATAGCAGGCTCCATCTTATTTTAATAATTCCTCAGATATGACAAGTCTGATGTTGTGTATGAAAGAGCCAGGCTTGAAAAAGAGATAAAATGAATTTTGTATCATTACTTCAAACCTGAAGCCAAGGGAAGTGTGTTGCAGTTAAATTTAAAAAAAAAAAAACGAAAAAAGCACGAAGCATTTTAGCTGTGAAATACAGTGACTGTAAACCAGGAGTCATCCTTTCATTTATTTTAATGCACAGTCACCTTAGATTTCTGTAATTCTTGAACCTTTTCATGCATTAATCAAAATAATGTGGATGAAAGCAGGAGCCTTGTTCAATAAACATCTAGATGAAAGTATCAGCAGGAACATGTAATTCCTGATGGGACAGGTCACGTGAAGCCTCTCAAGTCCCATCACTTCTTTTCCGTGGCATCTTTTAAAAAGGCATTTTTCTTCTGTGTACCGCTTACTTACTATTTAATCTTTTAAACTTTAAAAATGATAAAGCCAAATTACACAGCAGTATTGGGTTCTCTGGTTTTCATTTCTTGATCCTTTTTACAAACTTGGTGACATTTTTTGTGTCCACAGAGAGGAAAGCCTAACAGAACAGTTTTCAGCTTTTAGGCATTTTGGCTCCAGAAGTTCTGGCAAATGGTTGCTGTTGTTCTTCAATTCTTAGAAATTAAACTCCAGGAACAATGGGACCCTTTTCATAGGTAGAGATAAATGTCTGAAAAGACAGTAAGTTGTAAAGGACAGGAAAGGCACAGATGAGGTAGACATCCTGTTTTGTTTTGTTTTTTTCATTCTGTGAGTTGAACTCTAACTTCAGTTACTTCTGATTATCTCAGAAAGGAATTCTAAGTATTTACACGTTGTGTCTGATTTATAATACAATATATGAGTCTAGAACTCTTCGCTTTCTGATTCGTTTTCATTTGGTCCCAAAGTAAAACTTCCAAAGAAGTAGGGTTAGTATTTTTCTACCTGTAGATGATGTTGATGATGATGGTGATGATGATAACTACTATTATTATTATTATTATACTTAAGATTATATTCTGTATCTTACAATTCTATTACCTCATAAACTATATTTCAGTAAACATAGGGTTAAAGAAAAAAAAGAAAACTGAAGTATAAGAATAAAGTATATTCACTAGTGACTTAGTGACACATGGCAGTTTTTTAAATTACATCATTTTGGTAGGCTATTTGTAAGGGAAGATTTTTAAAATGTTATTCCGTGTCTCCATTCGAATAAGATTTAGAAAATCTTAGTGGGATTTTAGAACTAGGTAAATGGGGGAAAATGATGAAATTACCTTAAAAATTGGGAAATAAAGAAGTGAATAATAGTAGGGACCTCTGTCTCCACGAAACTGAATAGCTTTGCTTCTTAATAGCCTCTCTTTTGTTGTCTTTATTTGTTGCATTTTCTACAGCAGGGTGCTTGGTGAGTCCCAACTAACAGATCACTTTTTCAGTCTTCCACTCAAGACATCCCTGCCTTAAGTTCTGTATATTATATTCTTCTGCCCTCTTTTTTATATCCTCACCTTCTTTCTTTTCCTTCTTCCTCCCCTCCCTTAAAAAGTCTTCTTATTCTGTGCTTTAGAAGCTTCATCTTTTTGAGTTTTCCCTTTTTGTCATAGAAGGAGAGGGCAGGTTTGATATGCCCAGGCTTTAGGTCAATGATAGGTTTATAGCTCTAAGCTTTATAATCAGAATGGTGGAGACACAGGGGACCTCTGATCTAATTCATCCCCCATTTCATAGGCTTGCCATAGAGGCCTGACAAAGTTAAGTCTCCCAAAGACTAAAAAATACATTGTTTGGAAAGCAGTATGGTGCTTCCTCAAAAAAAGAAATACAGAATTACCATATGATCCAGCAAGTTTACTTCTGGGTGTAAACTCAAAAGAATTGAAAGCAGGGATTCAAGCAGTTACTTGTGCACCAGGGTTCGTAGCAGCATTATGCACAATAGTCAAAAGGCGGAAGCAGCCCATCTATCCATCATCAGATGAGCAGACAAAATGTGGTATATCCATTTAGTGAAATATTATTCAACCTTAAAAAGCAAGAAAATTCTGACACATGCTACCACATGGATGAAGCTTGAAGACATTATGCTAAATGAAATAAAAGAGGCATAAAAGGACAAATATTGTGGGATTCCACTTATATGAGGTACCAAGAGTAGTCAAATTCATGGAGACAAAATTGCCAGGGGCTGGGGGTGGGGAAAAGGGTGAGTTATTGTGTAATGGGTATAGGTTCATCTTGGGAGGCTGAAAAAGTTCTACAGATGTGGGTAGAGGTGCTGGTTGCACGGTAATGTGCGTGTACTTAATGCCACTGACTGTGCACTTAAAACTGATTAAAATGGTAAATTTTGTTATGTATATTTTACCACAATAAAAATTCACACACACATAGACATACATATCGTTCTTACGATCTGAGAAAATTTAGAGCAGTTTGTCTGTCCTCTACCTCCATCTCTGTAGCTAACATTTAGACCTTTCCACAGGTCAGTTTCAGACTCGCCCCTCTGATGGTTTGAAGTGTTATGTTCTTCCTTTTCTCATTTCATTTTTTGTTTTTCTAACATTTGAGTATCTGCTCTTTGATAGTCACTGGAGATATAAATAGCTCAGAGCCTAAGAGGGATTTTGCAGGAAATATTTTCAAGAATATGCATATTTAGCTTTCAAGAGAATTCCCAGAAAATGTTGATTGTAAAAGAAACAAAAAGCATTTCATATTTGCAAAATGAATTTTGTGACCACCTCCTCCAGTTTCATAAATACTTCCTACCTAAAGCGATTTGTAGAATGTGGGTTTCTCAGTCAGGCCCTCCTGGTTCTGTAGGTTGACTAAGAAAATGCCACAAATGATTATGATAAGAGACAGAATAATGTAAGTATCCTAAGAGAATATTAATAATAGGCTTGATTCCAAAGAAAAGAGAGTTTATCAGACCATGTAAGGAACTTTGGCAGTTGGCCTTTAAAAGACAGATAAGATTGCCTCAGGCAAAGATGGGGGGCAAGGACTGAAATGGATAGCAAGGAGGACAATAGGGTTTTCTTGGAGTCAGCAGTTATCAGTTGGCAGTGTGAAATACACTTGGATTTGTAAGAGGTGTGTTGGGGCCAGTGGTTTGGAGCTTTGAGGGCCATATTGAGTTTGTATACATATATATATATACTTTTTGGCCGTGCTGCATAGCATGTGGAATCTTAGTTCCCCAACCAGAGATCGAACCCGTGTCCCCTGCAGTGGAAACACGGAGTCCTAACCACTGGACTGCCAGGGAATTCCCTTGTATACATTTTACATAGAGTTTGAGGGGCTCTTAGGATGGATCTGTCCCATGGACAACTGGATACTAAGGAGAGCAAAGCTAGAGTTGTAACTTCGAAGATTACCTCCATGGCAGTAGAATTGAAGCTTCTGGGTAGTTAGATGGTGAAGGTAGAGTAGGATAAAACCTGTTGAGCATTTCTTCTTTAGTGGGAGAAAGGTGATGTGAAACCGTGCACCTCAGATTGGGACTTGAACCTATGTGCGGGGACGCAAACCCAGCCTAAACCCAGGTTGGGACTTGAACCCATGCGGCTGGGACTCGAACCCGGCCAAAACCAACAGTTTTTTTAACTGAGAGCACACACCTGGTTTCAGGACTTAATGAAGCTCAGGTTCTTGATGTCTCATCGCAGAAAGAATTCAGTGAGAGACAAAGCGATAGGTAAGAAGTGGATTTATTTAGAGAGAAACAGACTCCACAGACAGAGTGTCAGCCATCTCAGAAGGCTAGAAAGGCACCAGGGTGTGGAGTTGTCACTTTTTACAGCAGTGGGTAATTTCATAGGCTGTTGAGTGGGAGGAGCGTTCCAGCTATTTGGGGGAAGGGGTGGAGATTTCCAGGAATTGGGCCATCGCCCAGTTTTTGATCTTTGATGGTGGGCCTCAGAGATCCTCTGCCTCGGAACTGTCATGGTGCTGGTGGGTGTGTCATTTAGCTTGCTGATGTGTTACAGTGAGTGTATTCTGAGGCTCAGGGTCTAGTGGAGGTCGACTCGTCCGCCATCTTGAACCTATTTGGTTCTAATCAGTTTATGTCGTGTCCTTGGGCTATGTCATTCTTTTAAAGTTTGTGCCGTGCCCCCTTCCCTCCTGTTTCAAAGGTGCTGAGTTTTCAGAGAGGGGAGAAAAGAAGAGAAAGTCAGAATGGGACTTACCCAAAGAAACCTGATGAGGGAGTGGTCAGAGGGGTAAATGCTATAAAAGAGGCTTTAAGGAGGATTAGAAATGAGGGGAAACCCTTGCATTTGATCTTGACTCTTAATAACCAGTAGAACTGCATTCAGAGATGTGGCATTTGTAAGGGTCCCTTGCAACTCGCCTGTTCAGTGCCCTTTGTGATACCATGGTCACTTAACTGATTAAGGCATGAAAGAGTGCTTTATTGAAGATAGTATTATAGGGGGAGCTTTTATTTTGAGAGAGAGAGAGAGGGAGAAACATCCGTCTATAATGTTTCCTCTTAAAAGAGGTGGGTATGGGAGAAAAAAAAAAAGGTCTTTGCAAAGAAGACACATGCAGGACAGATTCTAGACTTCTCTTTTTTTGTTGTAGGTCAGAGCCCAGACTGTGTAAATGATGGAGCAAAATATAAGTAGCAATGCAAAGAATCTTAGTAGAAACTTTCTTAGTATCTAATAAAGAGATCAAGGACCAGTGTCAAGTTAAATATATGTTATTCATTTTCCTGAAAAGATTCAGATTTTATTTGCCTTTTATCTTTTCGCTTGATCAAACACTAATATATTAGAAATACTCTGGGGCTTCCCTGGTGGCGCAGTGGTTGAGAGTCTGCCTGCCGATGCAGGGGACGCGGGTTCGTGCCTCGGCCCGGGAAGATCCCACATGCCGCAAAGCGGCTGGGCCCGTGAGCTATGGCTGCTGAGCCTGCGCGTCCGGAGCCTGTGCTCCGCAACGGGAGAGGCCACAACAGTGAGAGGCCCGCGTACCGCAAAAAAAAAAAAAAAAAAAAAGTAAAAAAAAAAGAAATACTCTGTGGGCATTTGGAAAAGTTGCAGGTGATTGTCGGCATGAGCCACCCTTTTCTGAACTTACTCTTGGGCAGGAGGTAGACCTGTGCACAGTACAGACGTTTGTGGGCAGTTGTTTTTTTTTTTTTTTTCTGTCATCTTCAAGCAAGAATCCAAGATTGTTATATTTGACATTAAACCAGGTGGATCTTACCAAGCACAACACTAACCTCTCAGTCCAAATGTTTGTACATCATACTAATATTATGTATCTTGTGGCAGATATTTTTTTAATGAGGATTCATTTTGAAAAGCATTGACATTTATATACCAGCTGACACCTGTTCATGTTCATGATTTAATTTGAAGGTAAGATTCTCATGAAAGGAAACCTCAGGAATTTCCTAGGAAATACTAAAATTCCATCCCAGAGGTGTTGTTGTTGTTATTGTTTTAGGAGTTTATGGGCTACTCTGATTCCTTATCAATTAGACAAAAGAGGAATGTGACCTGTCAGCAGTCACCTTTTCTACTTTCCTACCTCGTACTGATAAGTAATCAGGTTCATCTTTGGAAGGAAGATTCTTAAGTGCTCTGGTCTCCAGCAGTTCAGGTGAAATTTGTTAAAACTCAGCTTTATTTCATTGGAATTTGCTTTATTTCTGTCTTGTTAATTATATTTACAATAAAGCCTTTTATTTTAGATATTGGGATTTTGCACACCTTTGAGTAGACCCCTTCCTTCTGTCCCCGTGCCTCTCTAATAAGCCCGGAAGATCAAATCGAGACCATGAGATTCTGAAATGGGAGAGCTTCTGCCTTTTGCAGCTTATTTGATAGGAATAAAAATGACTGATGGCTCTCTCCTGGACCCTTTTGTTCGATTCAGCTATGATTATGGAGCCTATTAGCTGCAGTTACAACCTATTTAAGAGCAGTGCTTACCAGTAATGGGGGCCAAATGATTTTGGAAAGTTCAGATGTACTGGACTCCCTGCAGAAATGAATTCAGCACTGAACATATTGATGCAGAACCTGAAGGAGGCTGATCCGGTGGGACTAAGAGAATTGTGAGCTCTGCAAGAAATGAGCGGGTAGTAGAATTAGAGATCAGATAGGTGTTCGGCTCAAGGGCAGTCTCAACTCTGAAGTTCATCACAGCAATTTAATCAGACTCAAATGAGTGTTGTCCAGAAAAGAATCAGCCTTGTGTGTGACAGGAAATAGAATGTATTTAAGAGTCTTTTGTTTCTAGTAATTCCACGTGCCAAGGCTTCCGAGGTATACACCAAGATGAGGGAACTGCTACATTTGATAGGTGATGGCGCTTCAGTTTACCTTGGCTCAGAAAATGAAATCTGGAAAAGATTTACACAAGGTCATGGTCTTGTCCAGGAGGAGCACATGCCACTTGAAAAGTTCCAGCTTTTAAGATGTTCACAGATTAAACAGGCCAGGGACCACTTTTGGCCGGAGCCATGTGTTGCCCCCTTCCTGGTATGAAATTATTTTTACATAAAATGTTTGTGTACCTTCAGGGAGAGCTGTATAGCATAGCGGAAAGGAACTTGAGCTTTGGAGGGAGGCACACTTGGGTGTGAATCCCAGTTCTTCCACTTGCTGTGTGACCTTGAGCAAGTTACATCAACTGTCAGACCCAGAGTTCCTTTACCTATGAAATGAGAACGATAACTCCCACTTCACAAGATTATGGTGAGAGAAGTAAATTAAATGAAGCAATATATGTTAATTGCTTATCCCGGAATCTGCACATAATACGTGCTCGATAAGTGGTAGTTACTTGATGCTTTAAGACTCTCATCATCTTGTTCCTCCCTCATTTCTCTCTTATGTACGCTCTTCGTGAGCCAGAGCGATCACTGTTTTAGGCATCATTGAAGTAGAAACCTTTTAGAGGATCTGCGGATTCAGAACTGTGGAAAGAGAGCAGACTACAAACATCTGGAGGCTCGGGCAGCTGATCGTCAAGAGACCAAAGGAAAACACACCCTCCCCCCACCACACACACCAACACCGTGGCGGTAGTTAAATCGACACATAATTAGCCGAGAAACATTTTGAGAGCCATGTTATGGTTTTATACATATGACAAGAAGAATCCGTTTTTCTTCTGTGTTACTCACCAGGCTCTTAAGTTTGTTTACTAGGTAACGTATAAGTATTTTTGTCTGAATAATAAAATTTGAAAAGAACATAGTAAATATACTAGGAATTTTCTTCTCCACTTCAGGGATCTGTCAGAGTGTCTCTGTGTCTCTATATTCTTATCTGTATCCTTATCCTTATATCTATATATTTATCTGTGTGTGTGTGTAGAGAGGGAGAGAGAATGAATGAGTGAACGAATGAATGAAGAATGAGAACTGAGAGCCACATTATCAACTTTGTCGATGCCTCTGGGAAAACACCCAGTCATTCCTAAAACGAGAGGCACTCGGGTAAAAGCAAGATTGGAGAGGGCTGCCAAGATCCTCTTAAAGTGGAGCCTCCTAACCTTTTGCCCATAATTGATACCATGGGACCCACAGGGACGTGTCTGGGCTGCGGTCCACTAGCCAGCTGCATGGGTCAGGGGCACAGACCAGCCTAATCTGTGCTGCACCTGCAGTCCGGAGAGATACATATCTAGAGAAAGGACTGCTTGTCATAGAGGGATCACACCCACTCTACAATTGGCCCAGTCACGGTCCCCCTCTGACCACCCTTGGGGAAGAGTAAAAGAGACTGTAAGTGCTGGAGGAAGTTTTCTTCTCCGGGGTTAAGGTGAGAGGGTGAAAAGAGGTCCATAGAAAAGACATTCCATAGAATAGACAGTGGCCAACAGTTTGAAAACCTGCAAGATATAAGTAAGATAATAATTGTGAATTCCTGCCTTCAAACATTTGTTGACATACAGAGAAGAAAAATATCTGTGATCTATTTTGGATGTTAAAATCTACCCTGCATTTTCTATCACAGTTACCTAATGTGGTTATTTTGCTTTAATAAATTACTATTTGTTTAGTACTTTGAAGATTCAGAGTAACATATCAGAACATGTACATGTCCTATTAATAAACGAATCATATGAGTCAAGTGTTTAAAGGCTATTGTTCTGCCACTGGTACAGAGGAACCATTAAAGGGTAAAGACTGTGTTACTTAAGGTTTGGGTTTCACTGAGGAACCAGTGCTACTGTCTATTTACTGCTCTCTCATCAACCCCCCTCCCCTGCAAAAAAACCCAACAACAACAAATAGAACAAAAAAAGGTAGGTACATCAAAGAGCCTAACAAAGTGTTGGTATTTCAGATATGTAGGTAGAAAATTAAATTAAGCTTAAATGGTAATTTTGAGTTCGTGGAACAGTGCTCATCGATGACTCTGTGTGTGTGAGAGAGAGAGAGATTGATCGATTGATTGATTGATTGATTGATATAGGGTGCCCGTGGCACCTTGTGGGGCTTGCCTTGTTTCAGAAAGTGGGCTTCAGTACCAAAAGAGGATTGTAGAATCATAGAATTTTAGACCTGAGGGGGGAAAAACTTAGAAATCACCCCGTTTCACAAAAGGTGTTTAATTTCCTCATAGACTTTGGACTGGGACTTCGTGTTTATGAATCTACGAAGAGAGAGCATCAGTAGATATTATTCTGAGGGTGCAAAAGAGCAAAGCCGCCACACTTGCCATGTTTAGCTGGTTGAAGTAATGAACCCTTATGAGGAAGGATTTTGTGGAGAAGGAAAGTAGGCAGAGAAGGATAAAAATATGGAGAATTACTTCCTCTTCACGGAATGACTCCATTTTGATGTATATCAGCTTTCGGTATTCCCATAGATATTTTACTGGAATTGCTAGCTCTTTAAACATTTATGCTATTAAAAGATCAGACCAATTGTTGACATCAACATAACATAGCAGCTACTGTATAGACAGAATATGAATTTTTTATGCTATTGATGAGAAGTTTATGTCATTTATGTACTGTAGTAAGGGTAGAAGATGGATTTCGAATCCTGAAAAAGCTACTCTTGATACCATTCAGAATATTAGCTGTGCTTTGAATCAAAATATTAAGATGGCTGTATTGTCAGTGTGTGTTTCTGTGCAAAATGGCTTATCTATGGGTGGGATGGGAGAAATTACTCCACCTGGAGAAAGTAGTAATGGTTTTCTTTTGTTTATGTTTCGTTTTGTGAAAAGAAGGATTGATAGCACTTAATATTTGATTTATCTGTCCTTTCCTTCACCATCAAAGGAATTAACTGTTGTGGTGATAAAACCATATTTCATGTAATTGAAGGTGCCATCGGGGCAAGATGCAACATTATTTTATGTACCACTAAGAACATGCATTAACAATTAAACTGACATGCCATCGATTTTAAGACGCATTTCAATTTCAGAGATGTTGAAGTGTGTAAATAGGGTATCTTAGAATCAATGAAATGGCATATGCTATTCTCTTGTGGTATATTTGTCTATGTATACAAAATATACTTGCATTTGGTTATATTCTGTAGTATTTTGAATCATTTTTACTGAGCTAGGTTTTATTTATCCTTTAAATTTGCTGTTAACATTTGTTCGATACTATTAATTTAATATGGCATGAATTTGGAATCTTTACTTAAAAGAATCATTTGGACCTTCGTTTCTCAGGCTTTCAAAACGGAAAGAAAAGGGTCAGGTGCAAGGAGGCAGATTGACATTAAAGTAAGAGCGTTTCTTTTCAGAAAAAAAAATTTTGAAAGAACAACAGAGTGAAAAAGGAAGGTAGAAGTGAGTGATCTTAAATAGGAGCCACAGACTGCTATCGTACTTTCCTAAGGGAAAAGATCTTTGCCAGTGTATCAAAAGCCAGTCGTTTATGTGATTGCATATTTATAGTGCTCGGATGGTGTCTCTCAAGAGTGAATACTCCTGAAACCAGATGACTGTAGTTAATAATAATGTATACTGGAAGTTTACTACCAGTATATTTCAGGTGTGTTCACTACACACATAGACACACACACACACAGACAGAAACACACACACAAAATGATAACTATGTGAGAAGGATGTGGTAATGAGCTTGACTGTAGCAGCAATTATTTCACTGTGTATATGTCTATCAAAGTGTGTTGTACACCTGAAATATATACAATTTTATTAAAAAGTAAAATCAATAAAATTTACTATATACTCATTACAAGACAAAAACAACTCACAATACATATAACAGTAATGCATGTCATATATTAAGTGCTCAGTAAATCATGGACATTTTTCCACATCAGTACATTTCTCCATAATAATTTTTGGATACTGCTTAGTGTACCATTGTATGATAAAACATAATTTTTAACCATTTCCTTATTTTTGAACATTTGAATTATTTGCAGTTTTTCAGTTTAACCACACGGTTGTCAGGAATAACCTTGTACTTGCCTTTTGTCACGTTTATCCAGTGATCATTTCAGGATCAATTCCTAGGAGCTCAAGTGCTGGAGCAAAGGCTGTACATGTTATAATAGCATTACAAATGCTGCAAAGGGACCATTTCCTCACATGTTCACCAGTACAGGATATCAACAGTCTCCACTCCTCCATCTTTGCCAGCTTGATTGATTGAAAAAAATCACTTTTTGCTTTTATTTGCATTTTAAAAATTATAGGTGACGTTGATGAACACCTTTTCACATGTTTTAGCCTCTTCAGAGTGGTTCTTGGTAAGAGAAAGAATGAAAGGTCAGGAAAAGAGCAGGAGGTCTTAAGGGACTTTACAGTTTCGCAAAATGCTCCCGGTTTTTGAAGAAACTTTCCCAAGTTCCGTAAAGTCAATGAAACTGATAAATAATAATGGTGATGTGCCGATTAGATATGGCTCACTCACCATCCAGAGCTAGAAAGGAAAACTCACTGCATCAGAAAGCCCAGGGGAATTCAACAGGCTCAGGCTTGTTTGGGAAACCTGGAGAACTATAAAGAAAAACTGTCGACTCCTACCTGCTTTCTGTGATGCAAGGATTTGAAGGAGAGGGCAAAAGAGGGCTCCTTGCCTCTGAGTGTGACACGTTTCTTTAATGTTGTTTCCCTTTGGTTGAATTGAAATGTTGTCTTCTTCATTGCTTGCCTTTATGGGTACAAATAAGCAGATATTGTGATTTGGTGGGAGTTAACAATAAAAGTGCATAGTATGAGCCATGCTGTTTTTTTTTAAGTGGGCAAGTAGGGTGATTTCTCTATAAACCTCTGCTGTTAGAAGCTCTTACATTTCAGTCAACATGAGAATTATATTTGGAATAAATTAGTAAATTCCCATCCAGATTGACTATACCATGCAATCGTCAGGAACCATAATGACTGTGTAGTTACACAGTATTTCTCCCACTTAGTAATTGCAAAACACTCTGGCTCTGAGAACCCCTCAGGAACTGTCCTTCCTGGCCCGGCGTCCGTGCCACCTCCTCTGTTGGTCAGTATTTTATTGTACAGCGGAAACCCGTTTGTTTTTGGAGTCAGACCAGATGTAAAGTGTACTCTTAAGTCTGCCATTTACCAAAGTATTCTCATCTGTGGAAGTCAGGAGCAACCTAACTGTTGAGACAATTTATTTAATGAGGTAAACCACGCAAAAACACTTAAGCAGAAAGCATCGGTCTTGGCACATTTTTGTGTTGCCTTCCTCATTTATCTTTGAAATCTTCAACTGCGTCCATGTAGTGATATCTTCTTTGAAATTCCTTAAGAGTCTTGATCTGGATCACACATTGACATTTATTTGACATCTAATATTGATAGTTATCTCTTGACATGTGTGTACTTCTTGTATCCAAACTGTCTTCCATTAGCACAGATATTCATCCGTCAAATATTTAATTAGCCCCTTTTGTGTGTTAGCCCCAGAATAAGATGCTGAAGTAAGTTGGTGAACAACAGATGTGGTTACTATCCTCACAGAGCTTACATGCCAGCGGGGGAGATCTATATGAAACAACCTTGAATTAGTAAATGAAAATCGTGGTGATTACTGTGAATGATGCTATAAGGAACTATTTGGACCAGCTCAGGGATGACACTTGAGCTGATGTCTGTGGATGAGTAGGAGTTGGCCAGGAAAAGGCAAGGATGATCAGTCTTAGGGCAGAAGAAACAGCATGTTCGAAGACTGAAACAGCAAAGAACCTGTTTTAGTCATGCAATAGTGAGCAGGAAGTCCTGGGAGACTGGAGGATAGGAAGCCGGCCTTCTCAGAGGGCATTGCAGAGTGAAGGGAGTTAAGGCTGGAACCAGGTGTAGAAATCTGGTCTCTTTGGCCCAGGAGCAATAGGAAGATATTAGAGGGTTGAAGGCTTACCTGTGGAAGACTTATCAGTAAAATAGATAAATGGATAAATTTGAAGTGGATCTAGCTATAGCTTAATTGAGAGTTTTGAGTGTCGAGATCTGCCCTTGCAGAGTCTTTAGGAAAAACAACAATGACAACACTGCCAAATATTTTCAAGTATTCCTTCAACTCAAATACTATGATGATGGGTATAGTATGAGGAATTTTATTTTCCAAACAACTTAAATCTAAAGATCTATTTCTGAGGAAAAATAAAAGGGAATACTAGCGAAGTTTTTAGGACTTTTAAAACACTGTGTTTAAAGAGAAAATGATACTTGTCTTTAAAATGTATTAAAATGCTTAAAGTATGCTACTGAATACAGATGAAGAGCAGCAGGTCCAAAAGTAATATTCTTCAGGAGAGGGAGAAGATTGTTTCCAAAATCTTTTTGTTAGTCCTATAATTCTGTGAGCCTGGATTCAAATCGGGTCATCTTCTGAGTGATTGAATAAAGGCTAGAGCCCTGGCCTCCTAACTCCTCATCCACATACATAATGCTCATGTACTTTAGTGCATTTATTTTTGCCACAGCATACTTGTGTACTTAGGCAGAATCCAACTTTTCTCAGAGTTTTAGGAGGGGATACCACAGGTCCAGCCTCAGCATCTTACAAGAAGGTAAAAGCCAAAGTCGGACGCAGGAGCTGCCTAATTATTGATTTCTCTGAACAGAGTTTTGGACATGGGGAGCTCTCTCTAAGGCAGTATAATAGAAACTCCCAGCATCACTTTATTCCTTGATAAGAATCAGGATCTTTATGTTAATCTTCAGATTCAAAATACCAGATAATTAAGTACTCCTTTTACCAGGTGGAAACTTCTCTTGATTTACTGTTAACCTTGTCTGCCTTGATATATTTTTTTTTTTTTCTTCATTACAGCTCTGCATATTGTTGCCTTTCTGTTTTTGCTCCTCATGAGACCTGCTGGCTGGCTGTGCCTCTTCATCCGTGGTGGGTTCCACGGCTAGGTTCAAAACTTAGGGAAATGTTGGGCACAGGAAAGAGATCTGTGACGGGTCCTGCTGCCCTTCCCCCTCATTTTCCCTATGGTACCACACTGGAGTTACAGAGAAGAGTGACCTGTGGCCCTTGGCCACAGAGGCTCATAATAGGATAAATTATTTATTTGCAATGTCCTTCCATATCTTTACATGTTTTAGGAATGTTAGAAATACAGTGTTTCCTGTGAAATGCCAACTAGGAAAAATCCAGCTAACTTGGGTATGATTGAATTGATTAGCAAATTACTGGGACTGCTGAAATTAAATAAGGATGTAGTTCTTCCCACCAGTTTTAGTGTTTTGATGACCACATTTTTCTTTTTATCTACCCAGATATTAAAATTAAAACTCTTAAAGTAAAATTAACTTCTCACCCACAAGAGGTAGGGAGAAGGACAGTAACGTCTATGTTTAATTTAATTTTTAATGTGCATTTGTCTGTGTATGTTTTTGCATAAAATCACTGCTAGTTTTTGTCCGGACAGGTGTATGAAGTGAGACTCTGATATTGAGGATGGAGAAGGATAGGGAACCACCAAGCAATGACTTTAATATTTTGTCTCAAAAAACAAACCAAAAAACCTCACTTTTTTTGGTCTGATCAAAAATTTTTATGTAATGAGGATTTAAAACTCTCCCTACAGAAATCATAGTGATAACGGCCATATTTCAGCTCTTAGATATTCCCAATGGTGCTTTGATCTTAGATATTCCCAAAGGTGTTGATTTGGTTCTGTCTAGAGCTGAAGGAGGGGAGTTCCTGCTTGTCAGCTGAAGAGTAAAATAAGCCTTTAAAGATGAGATGCAGGGGAAAAAAATTAAACTCAAAGCATCTTCAAAGTGACAGAAGGGCACAGTTTTTGCCATCTTTATTATAAGATCCTTAGCAAAGGTGTCCTCTTTGTTAACAATTTAATACTTGAAATCCTCAGATTAGATTTCAGACTGCATGAATGCAGTCTGAGCATTTTTTTTCTTCTTCCTGACTTTTATCTAGTGCTATGGGCTGCCTGTATTTCTGAGCCTTCAGACTTATTTTCTCTGGATTACTAACCTCTAATTGGAGATTTATTAGGTGCTCTTAGGTGAGTGGAGAGGAAGGCCAAAGGAGAAGGGAAATGGTGAAGCAGGAAGAAACTGAAAGAAGACAGCAGAGGGAGGAGCAGGGGAGGATGGAGATAAAGAGTGATAAATGAAGACAAATGAAGAGCAGTGAGATAGGGAGGCCTGAAGGGGACTCACATACTGAAACCGAGCTACTGAGAATACATGTAAAACAGGGTCTGGTGGAAGATCTCCAGCAAAAGTGGTGTAAATCAGTGATGAGTAAATTAATAGGGCAGTTGTGCAAATGGGACTCACTCACTTAAACTAAGCGTAATACATCTTTGATGACTTAGAGGTAATGCAACCCATAGGCTATACCTTTTAATCTGCTTGGGACCCAGTAGACAATGTTGTCGCTTCAAGGGTAAAAAGGCAGAGGATCAGAACATTGGGTGTGTCTCTATTTTTAAAGTGTTAATAAGACATTCTTTTTTGTTTCTTTCATGATTTTTAAAAAATTTTTATTTATTTTTAGCTGTGTTGGGTCTTCATTGCTGTGCACGGGCTTTCTCTAGTTGGCGGCGAGCGGGGGCTACTCTTCATTGCGGTGCGCAGGGCTTCTCATTGCAGTGGCTTCTCTTGTTGCGGAGCACGGGCTCTAGGTGCGTGGGCTTCAGTAGTTGTGGCTCACAGGCTCTAGAGCACAGGCTCAGTAGTTGTGGTGCACGGGCTTAGTTGCTCCGTGGCACGTGGGATCTTCCCGGACCAGGGATTGAACCCGTGTCCCTTGCATTGGCATGCAGATTCTTAACCACTGCACCACCAGGGAAGTCCCAATAAGACAGATTCTGAGCAATGTGAAAATTAACCAGACTCAGAAGCTTAGTTTGTAATATATGGATTCAAAAGGAGCTTCATGTATTCCAGACTTCTTTCCACAAACCCAAAATATTTCTTTAAGAAGTGTTTTAAAATCCTCATTTGAATAGGTTAACATGTGCAATTGCCTTAAATTGAAGTGAAAGGAAAATGAGTCACTGCATGTATGATCAAAGGAAGAGCTGAGTGTTAAGTGGGTGTGATCACATAAGAATGCAGTGCTGTAGTTGAAAGTATTCTGAGACCAGAGAAGAAAATTCTGATCCATGTGCCGCCTCTTCTTTCATTCATGCATGTATTCAGTCACTCACTCAATAGATGTTTCATGACCACCTGCTTTATAGGAGGTACTGAGGAAAGTCATTGTAGGGGCTGCTGCTTCTACCTGAAACAGAAACATTGGAATTTCATCCTTTGAGCCCTCTTGTCCATATTATTGTTATTGAGGAAGAAAAAGAGTTAACACTGGGAATGGAGAGAAGTCTTAGGACTTTTAGGATTCTAAGACTACTGTTCTTTTTTAATTCAGAAAATGGTAGCTTGGAAAAGTCAAGTGTCTTGGCCAAAGTCCAGAGCTAGTTGGAGTGTTGAGGACTAAGGGATTGTCGACTCCCTTCTACGTTACTATTAGATTCTTCGCACTTTTATCTTCATGAAGGGATTAGAGATACAGTTTTTAACCTATAGGGGTTAGGAGTGGGACTAAGGGCAATTAGATGGCAGTAGGTATGTAAACCCTTCTATTATTGGAAAAGCAAATGAGTAAATACCCTCTCTTCTCCAGTCAATCCTGGGCCCTGAATGTAGGAAAATACTTAATTTAATAAAAGAGGATGGATTTTTGTATGTGATATCATACTATGCTCATAAATTTCTCTCACTGATGAGGAAAATGACATTATTCCAAGTTTTGCACCATCTAACAAAGGAGCTAAACAAAGCCAAATTCCAAGGAGTCGTGGGAAGCCAGTAATTTGTGAAAAACCTTACATGTGAGGAGTTATCGTGTAGAACATCCAAACAAGTTGATAACAAGAGGTTTCTCAACACATGTTTAGTGGTGAACAGGTGCTAATTTAAAATTCTCTGTTATAAATGATCAATAAGTTTATGTTTTCCTGTGTGAAGGAGAAATAATTTCCGAAGTCATCAAAAACAAATTACCAATGATGTTAAAATTTTTTTGTACAGATAGTTTAATATGAGAGGGCACTCAACATGCTTTGGAATCAGCTTGGATTTTCATGTTTCCATTCCAGAGATCAAAGAAGACAACATGTCTTTAGGAATATGTCTTAAATCTGGAAGTGATACGTAGATGGTTGTCAGCAACCTTATTATTTGTGTCAACAATAAGCAGAATTTGAGACTTCCCTGGTGGTCCAGTGGCTGAGACTTCGCACTCCCAATGCAGGGGGCCCGGGTTCGATCCCTGGTCAGGGAACTAGATACCACATGCCGCAACTAGAAGATCCCGCGTGCCGCAACTGAAGATCCTGCACGAGGCAACGAAGATCCCGCCTGCCGCAACCAAATAAAATAAAGAAAGAAATTTTTTTTTTTTTTTTGTGGTACGCGGGCCTCTCACTGCTGCGGCCTCTCCCATTTGCAGAGCACAGGCTCCGGACGCGCAGGCTCAGCGGCCATGGCTCACGGGCCCCAGCCGCTCCGCGGCATGTGGGGTCCTCCCGGACTGGGGCACGAACCCGTGTGCCCTGCATCTGCAGGTGGACTCTCAACCACTGCGCCACCAGGGAAGCCCAAAAGAAATATTTTTTAAAATAATAAGCAGACTTTCTTTTCTGTTCTCAAATTGCTTAGAAGATTCTAATCCTTTTCCTTTCTACGTTAAGTTTGGTTTGGCCACTCACATTTAACTTCTAATACTTTGTATGATATAGATTCTACTGACACTGTTAACTCAAATGAGAAATTAAATACTTCCCTCCTCATTTATAGTATGATTTAGTTTAACCTTCCTTTTTCCCTCTTTTCTCTACTCCTCACATCCCAATTCAGGTATCAGATCCTTTGACAATTGTTAACCTGCCCTTTTGGGATTGTTTGGCGTTAAGCTATGACTGTAGCATTTCTTCTAATAAATTAGATTCTTAAAAGAATGCTGCCTGCCAAGAAGCAAAGTCACTACATAGTGTGTATATTTTCAATGCGTTGCTATAAAAATCTCCTTAACCAAACATAATAGGCAGGTAAAATAAATTTGAAATAACTGTGTCACCTCTAGGTTTTAAAATTATTAAGCTGAAGACAGGTGGTCTAAGTTTGCTCTGTTTCCATTTTCCTTTTTCACATGCCATGATACTTGCTCTATGAAATCACATATATGCCTTATATCTGTAGCTCATGTATTTATATGCCTAAATATACATTTTTCTAGTGAACTATGATTCAAAAGTGAGTTTTCTTTTACAGTTGGAAATTAGTCTTACAACAATCGAACTTCCGTCATCTTTGTCAGTCAGCACTCTAATTTGCCATAAAGAGCAAAAATGTACTTGACATGACCCTTTGTCATACCTATGTTTGAACTGAACACGTTATGTGAACAAATTGGAGAATTGTATGAAGAAGTCAATATATTTCTATTTACTATTATTTTTACCTCATAGCTTTCAAAAAGGCATTTGGAATGATTGGAAAGTTTAATAAAATAGAAATGAAAATTAAGTACTAGATGGGAGAAGTGAGAAAATAACTTTGCAAATTATGTATGTTCATGTAATTGCTGAAATTGTTCATAAAATTGACTGAGGTTCCTGGCAGCCAAGACAGTGAAACAGTGTGATAATTCCTCTTTTCAGAAAAGAAAACTAGCTCCTTATTCTGTTGCTGGGAGTAGGATGAGGGGAAGCAATGTATTTTCGCCTAGTTCTAAACTCTTAGAAAAATGTGTCACATGGGTTTTAGGGGGGTGATTGAAGGATATACTTGACATTGTCCTCAGTTACAGATTCCTGAAAAATTCAGACATGGAATTCATTATTTTAGTTCTGACCTTTGATGAAAGTTCAAGGCAATACGTTGAAACTGAAGTAAGTAAAGGTGTTCCTCAGGTGAATATGGTTCATTGTAATCAGTAACTTTCTAAGGGTGTTCATATTCCATCCCACTGATCAAGAATAGATTAGTGGGCTTCCCTGGTGGTGCAGTGGTTGAGAGTCCGCCTGCCGATGCAGGGGACACGGGTTCGTGCCCCGGTCCGGGAAGATCCCACGTGCCGCGGAGCGGCTGGGCCCGTGAGCCATGGCCGCGGGGCCTGCGCGTCCGGAGCCTGTGCTCCGCAACGGGAGAGGCCACGACAGTGAGAGGCCCACGTACCGCAGAGAAAAAGAAAAAAAAAAAAAAGAATAGATTAGTAAGCTTGAAAAATAAGATGAACTGATACGAGAGATTTTTTAATAAATATTAAGGAGCCTGGTGAACTTTCTGGTTTAGATGGAAACCACTCTATTCTCCCAGGTCAAGAAGTATAAACAAAACTGTTATTTACACTTTGAAGGTGTTGCTTCAGGGAGTTGTCATTATTTGTGGTGTTAGGTTTTTCAACCTCATCAGGATTTAACACTGATTATGTATTTGTTTGTTTGTTTTTACTGATTTAAATTATCTGTACTTTTTAAAAGTTTCTGCTGGCTCACAGAATTGATTTTGTGGACCTACTGGTAGTCTTTGGTTACCCCAAAAGTTAATCTTTACTACTTTAACAAATATTTATTGACCGTTCCCCTTATGCCAGGCATTGTGCTAGATTTGGGGAGTATAGCAGTCAGGTTGTCCTTGCCTTCGTGGAGTCGCTAGTCAAGTACAGGTTCCCCTGCTATCTGAAAGTAGAGCGTTCCTGTGAAACCTTTCCTAAGCCCAAATGGCACAAAGAAGTAATTACCTTAGGACACATCTTCCTAACAGATGCACAAAATAAGTTGAGATAAAGCACACATGCTCAGAGACACAGTTGAAAGCTATGGAGGCTGGATGCTGAAATGCTGAGTGTGGTTCCCTGGGAAGGAGCTTGGCGGGGCCACTCTAGTTGCTCCCATGCACGCTGCCTAATAACGGGTCACTGCACAACAAACCCTGAAGGCTATTTTTGCTTTTCACCTTTTTTCATAAAAGTGCAAAATCCTCTTCGGATGTCTCTCTGTTAGCAAAAACAGGTAGTGACGTGGGTCTTTTGTAAAAGTGAAGTGACATAAAGCAAACTTTCGAAAAGTGGAGGATACCTGTACTTTGGCTCTTCAATCTCTTGTTCATGTCATGGAACATATAATGGTCATTTTACCTGCACAGACTTTCCTTACCATAAGTCTTCATCACCTGCTCTGTTTTCCCACCAAAACGCCTATGTGAAAGTATGGTCATACTCAATATCACTCAGCAGCGGGACTTCAGATCTTAGAGTTTCTTAATGATTCTGTAAAAACATGAGTATGTTTCAGGGGTCAGAAATGATTCAAGTGTTTCAGGAAGCACACCATCAGCCCCAATATCCTAGACATGTCACCCATTCAGCAAGCAAGATATTCGTCTTTCCTTTACGGGCATACGTTTCATAAAGTGGGATAGAGTGCTAGTGTGAACTTCCAAATGAAGAATGAAATACGTGATTGGGATGTAGATTATAGTGAGCTTTGTGAAAGAGTACTAGCACGTGAGACATTAATTCTTCCAATTACTTCCGTTTTTCTTTAGTTCTGGTTGTGAGATGGTTACCTTCTAGTCAGAGAAGGAATTTTAAAATGCTCTGTGAGTAGATGGTCTTTTAAATTGGTCTCTTTAGGTTCCGATGCAACTAAATCAAAATGGTGCCCCACTGAGTGAGGAGAACCCTTATTAACTCATGCAACTTTCCATTAAGAGTGTAAATACACCACTGTTGTGAAGCGCTTTATGGGTCACAAAGCACTGTCACAGACATGTTATCTTCGCTTTGCAAACGCCATTGTGCGTGTTATTCTCTCTCTACTCTGCTTAGCAAGTACCTTCTTATCCTTCAAGAGTTCACACCAACTCTGCAAAGGCCTCTTGAGAGCCCTCTGAGCAAGTAGATGGTCTCTTGCCTAATCTTTCGTGCTTGCCTCTTTACAGCACTGATCTCATCCATGTAGTCATTACTTGTTCACATCGGTATCTCTCCCTGTAGACTGTGAGCCTCTCAAGGGGAGGGAAGCTGTGTGCTCTTCATTTCATTTCCCAGTGCTTCTGTAAGTGAATATGCGGGGTGCTCTGTAAACAGTGCTGGAATGAATATTGTGTGATGTAGCGGTTAGGAGAGCTTAGCCACTGCCCTTAGGCAGTGTTTAGTAAGTAGTAGCTCAGAGTAAAACTTAGATCTCCTAACTCCCATTTTTATCACTCTATTTGGTTTTTCAGTTAGTTGGGAAAAGCTTGCTCATCTGAAGATAAGCCATCTACCATCTTATTCATATTATCCTACAGAGATGTTCCGTGGTAAATATGGAAGATAAAGGACAGTGCTTTGTTGGTCAGAATGAAGACGTTTCAGTTCCATCACCGTGTGAAATTACCAATTGGCATTAAGAGGGCTTTGGACAAATACGTGAATGTCAGAGCCATTTCTTTCGCCCTGAATATCTTTTCTCCCCAGTTCCACTTGGCATATTACCTGTCATCCTTGGAAAGTGTGCACTATTGCCCCATCTCAGGGTCGCCATTCCTTCCACATCCTTCTTGCTATCAGAGGATCTGGATAGTGCCCCGTTCCCCCCGCTGCCCTCAGTACACTGTCCTGTTGAAAATCAGGTACATTAATTATAATGTGCTTTAAAAACACCATTGCCTGTGTAACATTCTACCTGTCTTGGAGTATTTGAATTTGAGTGACCAGTGGATTGAAGCTCTGTATAGTGGAGTGTTAGATGGTGGATGAAGACTGTAAAAGAAGATATTTGAGGGCTGGAAGGCATTCCTGGGCCCCTTAAAACTACCCTGCTGGGGACCATTCCGGCCTGTGATTAACAAACCTTAGTTATTTGCTAGGTAGTCTCCCATGCCACAGCAGGAGATATATATATATGTGAGGCACAATGCAGTGTTTATGTGAGAATAATGTCGATTATTTGAATCTAGGCTGCAGAACCTCCCTGAAAATGGGTTTTATAGTTTTGTGTGGCTGCCTTTTCTTTGTGTTTGCATAGAAGGCGTTACGTAGCTGGAAGATGATGGCAATTGTAATTTATTATGCTGTAATTGTTACCTAAATGTTTTTGAATAAGCAAAAATCACATCTGTTTAGGAGTAAGTTGCACAGCAAGAGAATTCCCTTTGAAATGAATGCCGTGTTCTCATATTCTGTAACTGTACACATAAAACAACATATTTATTTCCCCACTGAGTCCATTACATTCCCAAGTCAAACTGCATCCTCTCTTCCCTTCCCATATTAAACCCTTTGATTTAATGGAGGTTTTAACTACTGGTTCTTCAGGGAATTTTCAGTAGGCTTTGCACAGATTAGGTTATTGGAAAGTATAGTTATTTGCTTGTAAAGTGGCAGTTCTGTGTCAAAATTGATTTTCTCTGGAGCTGCAACAGTAAAAAGGATAAGCTTCTGCTTTGCATCCAAAATGCCCTGATGTTCCTACCATGATAGTTTTCCCCTTGCTTCTTGCTCAGCAACGTTTGGTTACAGGCTGGTTTGGACAGGTGCATATGGACACATGGAGCCCAGAGGGCTTTGATATCCAGTGGTGATAACAGATAAGGCCTCTTTTCCATTCTGGTTGACACTGGTCTGTGGCAGCCAGGGTTCTGGGCATGGTGAGCACAGTGTTTCTTCCCTTCTCCATTAGATAGAAACTGCATAAGCCTGGGATGGTTTTGTTTGTTCCACAGAAATGTAGCAGTTGAAATAATTACCTTGCCGTGCCCAGGCTAACAGGATTTATCTTCCATTATAGATCTTGAAGACCATACGCAAGAGTAGTTTGCTCCTCTAAATTTACTAAGCTACTCACTTAGAAATGATGTCACTGTGTAAAAGAGAACAGTCATAGCTGTGGCATAACCTAGAAAACCTTTGATAGCTAGAAAGATGAAGGGCAAAACGTATTCTCGATTTTTCTGCTCCCTGCTCATAAAGTAGAACTGGAGTATATAAGAATAGCAGGCAGCCTTATTTTTGTGTGTGTGTGTGTCCTCATTGCAAGTTAGGGGTCCTTTAAGATGGGCTTTAATCACTGAGCTTATGTGCTTTCATAGAGCATATATCCATCTATCTGGTAGCCTCCAAGACGTATCTTGCTCTGGTCAGAGTCAGCCTAGTGACCAAGATGTGTCAGTCTGTTCTTCCTCAGACCTGGTGGAGGCCACATCTTTGAGTATCACTTGGGGGATATTGTCCTGTCTGTTTTGTTCTAGAATGCTGACTCCTACTCCTTACTTTTTATAAAAAGATCTTAGCTCTTGTCTCAGGTCAGATGCCCTTGATAGATTTTGCTTTTTTTGTTGTTGTGTCTTGGGCTTGGAGCTCCAATTTGCAACCTGAATACCTTTGCAAGCTTCATATTTCATGCAGTTAAGTCTTCATGCCCTGGCTTTAATCATCAAAACATTACTGGATTGTCTTTGTTTTCAACTCAGCTGTTCCCACTTCAGAGTCTGGCTTTCACTACCTGCTAATAGGCAGTAACCCCAGTTCATCTTCGTGAAATCTGAGGTTTCCTTAAGGTGCTGGTCTCAGATGTTGATGGACCTGTGAAGGTACAGAACTTTAGGCTTGGGAGGATCAAGAAGAAAACAAACCAGGCTTCCCTATTTATGATTTAAGTTTCATTTTGGGGCCTGATAGCTCATAATACAGATTGTTTAAAAAAAATTTATTGGAGTATAGTTGATTTATAGTGTTGTGTTAGTTTCTGCTGTACAGCAAAGTGAATCAGTTATACATATACATATATCTACTCTTTTTTTAGATTCTTTTCCCATATAGATCCATAATGTAGATTATGGAATCAAGAAGCCTAGAATTTTAGTTTATCTTCGTTAAACCTCTTTCATTATAGTTCATTCACACCATTCCTCTTTTCATCTTTACATCCATCGATCCACATGGTAGTTAACATACACTCTTGATAACTTCTAGTGTTTTAAACACTGGGGATAGAAAAAAAGAGTAAGATATGCACCTTTCCTTTGCAAATGACAAAACTAAAGCCCCAAGACCAGAAGCTGTTTGCTGAGTGAGCCATGCAGGTAAGCTGTGGCAGAGTGCAGACCAGAACCCATTTCTAGAAGAATCTTCCCCACATTATTTAAGATCAGCTCTCTTTAGGCCTTTAGGACTCGGGTCTTCAAGCTTCTCAAAGTAGTAGATTTCGACCCATCAGACATTTGTATTTTGGGAGTATCACGTGGGTGAAGAATTGGAGAAAGCTGATGGAAACAAAATAGCTTTTATTATAGTAAAAGTGAAAAGTATCTGTTTTAAAAATTTTGAGGGACTTCCCTGGTGGTCCAGTGGCTGAGACTCCACGCTCCCAATGCAGGGGGCCCGGGTTCAATCCCTGGTCAGGGAACTAGATCCCGCATGCCGCAACTGAAGATCCTGCATGCCACGACTAAGACCCGGTGCAGCCAAATAAATAAATACTAAAAAAAAAAAAAAAAAAAAAAAATTTTGAAAGACACACAATGTATAATGAAGAAAATTAATGTAACAATCATTCTACTTCTCTTTTTATATTTTCTATAATGGAGAACAGCATTGTCAGCTTATTTTATATATAGTTCTGTGCCCTGCCGTCTTTGCTTAATGTTACATAATTAGCATTTTCCCACATTATGAGATATTTTTCCAACACATAATAATTAATAACTGTATGTTATTTCAAAGTACAAACTTTATTTAACTATTTTCGTGCATGTTTTTACCTTTTTGTTCTACATTTAGATTTTTCTACTAATTTTGAACCCTTATCACCATACACACCGTGCTGAGATGAACCTCCTTGTAATAAATAATTATATATATCTGTCATTATTTCCTTAGGATAAATTCCTGTCAGTGCTGTGGCTGCATCAATGGAAATGAACATATTAAGGCTATTGACATATATTGCCCTGGGTGTACTTTTAACCCTTCCTTATACCACTCAGAGTCCAAAGCATGGAATCCTTACCCGAATCACCAGAGTATCTAGTATCTTAAGCTTAGGAAAGAGTACTCTTTGGCTAAATATAAGCCACAAAACTGCTTTCCAGCAGAGAAGTCCCCCGCACAGCTAAGCTTCCTAGTGAGGGAGGTTTCAGAGAAAAGATAGCATTTGAGCTAAGTCTTTTTTTTTTTTTTTTTTTTTTTTTGCGGTACGCGGGCCTCTCACTGTTGTGGCCTCTCCCGTTGCGGAGCACAGGCTCCGGACGCGCAGGCTCAGCGGCCATGGCTCACGGGCCCAGCCGCTCCGAAGCATGTGGGATCTTCCCGGACCGGGGCACGAACCCGTGTCCCCTGCATCGGCAGGCGGACTCCCAACCACTGCGCCACCAGGGAAGCCCTGAGCTAAGTCTTGAAGACATTGGAGCTCAAAAAGTTGTGAAAAGGAAATTGAATTTTCCTAGCAGGACAAACAGGGTGTTCAGAGGGAAGACTTTATTAAAACTATACGGAATTTTAGAATTCATCTATTCCGGTGGTTATCAAATATTTTGAGCCTAAGAAATATTTTTTTTTTTTTTTTTTAGAAATATTTTTTCAATCCTGATCTTGTCTAGCATATCAATACTTCAAACTGATTGATGTGCAGAGTCCAGTTAAATCAGAGGGGGATGAGGGAGCTCAGAATTGGGGGTAGAATCTCCTTTGCTCGGCTTCCCTTGAACTTCCTGTGCAGGTTCTGAGATACACCTATAAAATCCAAGGCCCCTTTAAAAAACAAATTTAAAACCAATCATTCCGGTTTGAAGTTGAGGACACTGAGATACAGAGACAGACTGTGACTTCCTCCAGAGTCAGAACTGGTTCCAAAACAAGCAGTCCAGTGCTTTTTCCCTACCCTAAAGGAACTATTCCAGAGCTTTTACCAATACATACTCCTGTGCAGGTTGAAAGAGATTATTTTTACTTTGTTAGGTTATGTATTGTCGCAAGGTCCCAAGGGATTAATGTATGTATTAACTTCTGTAAGATGTTTCCTCAATCCATATTAACCATGTCTGACTGAGACTCAAAGGTTCTATTAAATTATATCCAGGTTCCTATTAAATCACAACACTGGCAGGAATAGCTGGGCTCACCTTCTCCTTAACCCAAATTAACACCTGCTCTTAGCGGTCTCAAATCTAAGGCAAGTTCCTAAGGTGAACAAATGACTGAGAAGACAAGAGAGAAGAAATTAAAATAAATGATAGAGTGACCTTCTCACACCACTCATGGTTTCTCAATTAACCAAATGCCAGCCAGCTCCACACTGCTGTTCTTTCAGTAATAGGTTTCATCCTCCCCTTTAATGCCAGCCCACACGAGTGCACACACAGACACACACTTTGCTAATCAGATTGGCAGCAAATAGAATTAAACCATTAAGGCAATTAAGCAATTCTTAGATAACATTTGATCAGTTCAACGAAAATGCAAATTCATGCTTCTTTTAGAGAAAAACGTTGATGAAAAGTCATTTCACGTTCCATGATCTTCATTAGTTTTTTTTCCAAATAAAGATTGCCATGTTTTAGGCTTAGAACTGCACAGATGGAATGGAATTTTTTCACTTTTTTGTTCTGCTCTGTTCATCCTTTTGTAACACACCAGGTTTATCTGCCTCCACACTTCTTTGGCACATTTAGGTAAACTTACCTCCAGCCTCTTCTTTGTGCCCCAAGGCAAACTTTGTTAATTTTCTCTGACATCTGATGACTCATGTCAAACATGTCCTCAGACTGTATTCTTTCAGCCTTCTTAAATGATCGTGGTTGGATAGTCATTTGCTGTAGCTCCTTCCTCTCTGGAGCCCGCGTTTAAGGTCTCTACTCTCTCAAAAGCTTGTGGGGAAGACAGTACTGCTCCCCAAAATAGGTGCTTGAAAGTGAGTGTGTGGCCTTTGCATTTTCACTGCTGGGTTTGTGTGAGGCATCACTGAGTGTGCAGTCTGCACTCCCCTGCTGGCGGCTTCCACACCCTTAGCGAGAAGATGAGCCAGTTGCAGCCCGTGTGTCCTTCACCCCACCGCAGCGCCATTTCTGCTCTAGCTCCGGGTTTCCAAACCTGGTGGGTGGTCATCAGCTAAGGAGTTTTAAACATATTTATATTTATATTTTAAGCATATTTATATTTATATTTAAAACAGAGTCTCCAGAGTTTGGCTTAATTAAGGATTGTTTGGTTTTGTTTTTCAATCTTTCTATTTGATTACAGTGATCAGCCAGTCTTTATAAGACTTAAGCCTAGGTGCTATATTGTTGTTGTTTTTTCCCTCCTTAAATTAGAGACTGTAACACACAGTCTGACATATAATCTGTCAATGATACAGAAATCACGTGCATCTGCAAGATGTTATGATTTCCTTGTTTATAAAAAAAAATAAGAATCTTCCACGTCAGGTTGTTTTATATGCACACACATACACACAGGTGTAGCATGCTGTATCCTGCATGTATGTAGATGTCTATATGTTTTTGTGTGTTTAAATGTTATTAGAGGCAGGTCAAACATGAGAGGCAGCTGTCGAATAACGTTGTAGCCTAGGACATTATATTTAGTGCATCTCCTCCTTTTCCGTATTAAATAAAGTATTACAGCAAACTCTCATCTGGCAGGACACCTGTCCTTGGTGTGCCTGCCTACAGACTTTTGTGAGTGTTAATACAGATAGTAAGGAATAAATGTGAATGCTTCTCAGAGTCTCCCATGCTTTTTCAGCACAGAGCAGCCTTGAATTTTACTAATTTATTCACCACTACGTGGGAGTAGGAGAACACATCTTTTGGAGCATTTTTGGATACTGATGAGCTACTATTAAAGCCATCAAGCCAGAGTGCTACCAGTGTCTTAGGGAAGAGTGATGTTTTGGGAAGCAGTTGAGCTCAACATTCCAGGAAATGTTTTTCACCTATTTGTTACTGTACATACAGGCTTACATTTTCTCAATTTAGAAAGACTACTAAAGCGTGGACTTTTGGGAAGCAGACACATAATGTTCTCAGCAATACTGTAAAACCTCATTAATTTGCTAAACAAATAAGTGAGATTATAAAGGATATTGCAAAGATTGTAGGGGGAGGTTTAATCGTCTTATATTTAACTGGCTCTAAGAGCAACAGCTTTTTAAGTTCTTAAGATTCTGGTGGTTGGTCTTCCTTTATTAAATCTGTCCTCTAAGATCTTTTAGCTGTTAGCTAGAATTACATTTTGGACTTTAGGATAATTCTGTATTCCTTAAAAAAAATTATTCAAAATAATTCAAGCTGAAGTTTCCCATAAGTTGGTCTAAATTACATTTTATTTATGTGCATAGTTGTATTCATACTAATATATTGGAGTATGAAGAAGGGGAGGAAAGTCAGCCAGTGTGTTGTATTACTGTTGACAATAATTTCCTGATGAATGTTTGCTTAAATGAGGGATCATATACGTTAAAGGCTATTATTGGTCATGAGTACATAAAAAAGTTTATTTTTCGTTTTATAAGTTGGTATAAAATTTCAGACTCAGTACCTCTTTCGTTTAATTTTTATACTTCTTAGACGCATGAAGTATTTCAGTATGTGTTGATCTTTGTTATTGGGTTTTCATGGCTCAGGAGTTTTTTGTTTTAAAATAAAATAGAAAAAGCATCTCTTAAAATAGTCATCTTCTTGAACCCATAAAGTTGAGCCTTTGAGAACATGAGGCATTTGTGAGGTTCTAAGAGAAGATGTGTCTTCCCTTCTTCTGTCTCCATCCTACCTCCCTCGCCACCATGCTGTAATCTTATAATTAATAACTTTTAAATCAGTCAGTACAGGTAATTTTAAGGCTTAAATTTTTAAAAATTTCATAATGGATGAGGATGTTTAGATATGAACATACATTTTTAAAAGCCTGCCATACCAATTCCCAAAAGGAGAGATTGACAGACACTTCTGATATTTATTTATGGAGCTCCAGTGTTTGTACAATGCCCTGGAAACCAAAGGCATCGATTAAGTTTATAGACCCCACAATAAGTTACAGTTATGCTAAACTGGGTTGAATTCTGTAACTTGTTTTAGTGTTTTAGTCATTGAAAAACACCCTTACCTTCAAATGCATATAATCACAACTAACTGTATTCTTTTTTTTTTCCAAATTTTTTTTTTTAGAATTTTTTGTTTTGATGTAGACTATTTTTAAAGTCTTTATTTAATTTGTTACAATATTGTTTCTGTTTTATGTTTTGGTTTCTTGGCTTCCAGGCATGTGGGATCTTAGCTCCCCAACCAGGGATCAAACCCACACCTCCTGCATTGGAAGGCGTAGTCTTAACCACGGGACTGCCAGGGAAGTCCCGCAACTGCCTGTATTCTTGAGTTAATTGAATGCATCCTTTTCCTGTCCTCTCTGTCTTCTAAAACTACTCCTGATTTCTTCCTGTCCTCTTGCTGGTATCCTTCCCACCATCCATCCACCACTATGTAGTGTGCTGTCAGTAATAAAACCGCCAGATTGTGTTAGCGTGTTTGTTACATTAAAGACTAAACCAGGGGTCTTGGTTAAGAACACAGTTAGGTGGTATTGGTCAGTCTGCCTTGGCTCATCCTTCTTCTGTCCTCAGCCTGACTTTCAATCCTCAGGAGGCTCCAGGAGAGAGTGAGGGGTGGGTGCGTGAGTGAAGGAGTGGGTGTGTGTCTGCCCACACCTGCATGGTGACTCTTTTCTGAAGATGTTTCCTTTAGCCATCATTTCCATCCTGTCCTAGTACATCCTTTCTCTTTACAAATCAGCAGTTAGCCCAGGCCCTGATGAACAGTTTTCTTTGATCTCCCCTGTGGCTGTGAGTTTATCAGCGAGGCTGCTCTCACCTAGGGGTAGACTCTTGGGAGGCAAAATGCTTCTTCCCAGAGTCTCACTCGGGTTCAGGGAAACCTGTATAACACTCCACATGGGAAAGGACCCTGCAACGCTTACGTACACAGTCACACTGCCATGTGCTCAGCTGTGCGGTAGCAGGCAGGCTGGAAGCCGTCCACAGGCCACCCCTCCCTCTCCACTTTGAATTAGTACAGGGTGACAGAGTTACTGCTTTCCCCTCCATCTTACCAGGCCAGTGTCTCTCCTGTCCTCATGAGGTTCCTGACCTTTCTGTTGATGCCTTTTGCAGCCTCTGCCCTCCTCCCACTACCAGGGGCCCCAGGGCTCTGTAATGGGCTCACATTAACTGCCTGTTCAAGGACAGATGCAGTTCCTGGAAGGCAGATTGGAGATCCCCAAGTGAGTACCACTGGGTAGAAGGGAACTGAGGTTGATCTAGCCACTGGGCGGTGTTGCACTGGCACAGTCAGACACACACAGACACTCACGCACCACCCTGCTGCGCCTCCCAGAGCACCACACGATCAGTGCTCCAGCTCTAGGGGTTTTCATTCGGCCACACTCTGCTCTTGTTTGATTTGCTAGTACAATCACTCAGAGAAAAGACAGCGACTCTATCCATTCTAATCCCCTGTGGGTTACAGTAGTTCTAGATAGAAGACACCCCAGAGAAGGCGTATAATTCAGAGATTTATAAAGGTCACCTTATGGGCCCCCGTGTCCTCTCTAAGAATTGAGCCTTTCAGTCTGCATTGCACCTGTGTCCTTATTGCCAGAAAGGCTTTATTGGTGTCCTGCACCCTTCTTTTTTCTTCACCCCTCTCAAAGCAAGAAACACAAAACCATCTTTTTCGTCCTTACGTCTTCTTTTAGACGTACGTGCTGCCATTTCCTTTTTCTCTGGAGACTGTGGTGTGACAGAGGAAGGGGAAGCATCAAAGGCTTCTTTCTGCTCTAACCACAGTCTTTGACTGGGCCCTGCTTTACATCTCTCATTGCTCTAGATGAGATGACTCAGCCAGCGCGCTCCCCGGCCCAGCATGCCACCCTTTTTAGATCTCAGGGCATGGCATTTTGATTCCTCCCTGCAGTTCAGTGCTCATCACCAACACTGCAGACATCTGCTGCCACTTTCCTGCCTGAAGCACGGGAATCCCAGCAAGTCATTCTGTGAGCAGCAGCAGGGGGTCTTCTTCTCACTTAGCATTATTCCAGTTTGTCTCCTTTCTTAGGCTGTTATCATAAAACCCTGGAACTTCATAGCAGGATGGAAGTTTAACGTGTCTGTCATGCAGAGACCCCAATTAGCAAGTGAGGAAACTGAGGCCAGGAGCCATGGGTGATAGTGTTTACCTGGCTGCTGGTTCAGATTTAGCCAGCTTTGAACTATGCCTCAGCATTTTACTTGATGTAGATATGTCTTTTAATGTGATTCAAAGTGCCCCACAGCAGGCAGAGTTGCCCTGAATCAGAATTGATGGTTTTTTTTTTCACTTTTTCACTGCCAGGGCAGTGTTGGCAACCTGTAGAAATTTCCCAGGAACTTTTGCTTGGGGTGTGATGCCTTGTCTGAAGTTGGAAAAGTCTGAAGGTGATGCTCGGTTCTGGGTTGAGTGTCTTTTGAACATCCCCTCCAGACTTCTTGCAGAGAAACACAGAGGAGGAAAAGCTGCTGTTGTGAGAGCAAGGCTGGTCCCCTTTAAAAAAGCTAATACCCAAAAGCTCTTTTTTTTTTTTTTTTTGATAAATTTATATATTTTTTATTTTTGGCTGTGTTGGGTCTTCGTTGCTGTGCGTGGACTTTCTCTCTAGTTGCTGCTGGCGGGGCTACTCTTCATTGCAATGCGCAGCCCTCTCATTGTGGTGGCTTCTCTTGTTGCAGAGCACAGGCTCTAGGCGCATGGGCTTCAGTAGTTGTGGTGCATGGGCTCAGTAGTTGTGGCTCGCGGGCTCTAGAGTGCAGGCTAAGTAGTTGTAGCACACGGGCTTAGCTGCTCCGCGGGATGTGGGGATCTTCACGGACCAGGGCTCCAACCCATGTCCCCTGCGTTCTGGTGGGTGGACTCTTAACCACTGCGCCACCAGGGAAGCCCAAGGCTCTCTTTCAGTAGGATTTTTTGGTTTGCTGATTTATAGCAGCAATATAGTTGCATTCTAGAGATTTCAGAAAATGCAGAAAATTTCAAAGAAAAAATTGTGCTTATAATAAAATTGAGAGGTGATCACTCAGTGTTTTGGGGTATAAGCACTTTAGTCTTCCTTCTCTCTGCATCTCACATAAACTTTCTTCAAGGTCTTTAAATATATTTTCGCCAGCCTGATTTTTATATGACCGTCCAGTATCCTATTATATTGATAAGGCCCATTATTTGTATAACCTGTTTTTAGATATTTGGGTTTTTTCCAATTCATCATATTATGAAAAACGTTGTATCTCAGTGATTATATTTTTGAATAACTATCTCCTTGCAAAATTATTCAGTAAAAGACAATGAAGCTTTTCAAAATGTGCTCTAGATCGTCACATTTCCCTTCAGTGTCCCAGTTTATGTTGCTACCAGTGACAAACGAAGGTGCCCACTGAAAGCACTCTGTGCTTTCCCTTTTTTAAAAAAGGTATTTCACCACATAAAAATCAGTCCTTGTGTTTGATTTATAATAACATACGTCCACATCTTTGCATTCATAAAAATACTGAATTTGGATTCTCTCCAATTTCCCTTTTTGTAGAAAGGCACAAGTTCAGTAAGAAATTCTACTTGGAATTGTATTGAGTAGAGAAACATACTTTGACTTCTTCAATTTGTGACAAGTAACCCATAAACATTAATTAAAATATTGGTTAAAATTTTGAAGAATGCAGAGATTTAATTAGGCAATAGAGTTTAAAAATCCAGCAAGCCACCTATGCTGACCTCCTTGGAGATGACTGTCTGCAGGAAAGACAGGACTTTAAACAACATTGTGTCAAACACAGAGCAAGTTTCTAATTTCCCACCTTTTTTGTGCTGCTAAAGCCTTAGAAGATATGTATTAAGTCCCACTGAGTATATATTGTCAGACTTGAGGACATTTCTAATAAAAGATTCACATAGTAAGTGTGAAACAGTAAGCAAAAGACCACTAACCATGTAATGAAGGATTCAGGAAAGAGAAAATAATTATATCAGACAACCTAGGCCAAAAGAAGCAAATGAGCACAAAACTTAGGCTGAGTTTCTTGCAGCCTGTACAGAACACGGGAATTCATCTTTATTTTTCCCTTTACAGCTTGTATTGTATTATGTATTGAAAGGAAATAGTAAAGTTTATCAGAACAAAGAAATGTTTCTTTGTCACTAACCACTGAGAAGAAAATGTAGAGACTTAAAACAACAGACAGTGGACAGTGTGATTCACAAGACTTGCAGCACAGCTTATGACACATAGAGGAAAGGGAGGGAGGGAGGGAGGAAGGAGTGAGAGAGGGAGGGAGGGAAGGAGCGAGATGGATGATCCTTTGTCATCATTTTGTTTGTCAATGTAAACTCAAGGCACAAAGTTAAATTGTGGATCTTTGCAGGCATTTCTGAGAGTAGCTGGACGCACCAGGTCTGTAAGTCTATGGAGGTTTGATTAGATATGAGACAGAACTCAGAAAAATCTACTGCACGATCCTGACACTGGTGGTTCTCAAACTTGCTTCCATCAAAACAGTTTTGCTGTGAGTGGGACTAAGCCGTTTCACTGTCTATAATCAAATGATTGCTGGCATTTTCCCACTGAAAGATTGGGAAAAAAACAAGTAAATGGGTAAAATTATTTTAGATACATGTTTTTCTAATACATATTTGTAGTAAGCCTTGCCTTCTTGTGTAATCAAGTGACAAATACTGAAAGGAACAACTGTTAACTCTGGATAATAAACGCAACAGCTTGTTTTGAGAAGGACACTATCTTTCATTTTTAAAAAATATGTAAGATAATTATGTACTTTATGAGTAAAATTGTGCCTATTTCCTATAACAAACATATCAGGATTTAATGGATATTCCACAGCCATTAGCACAGAGTAAGCACATGATTTCCAGGTGCTCTGCCACGTGAATCAATTTGAAAGCCTCGGTGAGCATCCCTGCTAAAGTACTGCAAGTGCAGGTATCCCTGATGGTGATTAGAAAGCTCTCCATTGCCTCCTGACTTTATAAGTGGGGTTAGCAAATCTGAGACTTCATTATAAAAAAGAAAGATCTCAGATGCGTTCTTGTCTTCACGAAGGACATACTGCAGTGCTTGCAGGCAGTTGTTAAAAATTATAGCTGTGTGTCCACTAGACTCTTTTCTTATGTGCCTGACATGCTTGAGCTTTACATCCAATATTTGTAAACCTTACCACAGCCTTGAAAGGTAGAGGGCGTTATCCTCCGTATTTTATGGGTGGGGAAACTGGGCATGGAGAGGTTAATTGAATTTGGCCAAGACCACAGAGTTAAAGAGTGACAGCAGAACAGCTTAAGTCTGTTTGCCTGCGCTCCTTCCTCTATGGGCACTGCCTTGGAGTAATCAAGATTTCCGAAAGCAATTTTGGGTCTGCACAAGTTACTTGAACGGTACTTGAACGGTTACTTGAACGGTAACCTCATTGAAGTACCATAAAATGTAGGATATAACCTTAGCCTTGAAATATTTTTAGAGGAAGAATGAAAAACTTTAAAAAACAAACAAACAGGGCTTCCCTGGTGGCGCAGTGGTTGAGAGTCCGCCTGCCAATGCAGGGACCATGGGTTCGTGTCCTGGTCCGGGAGGATCCCACATGCCGCGGAGCGGCTGGGCCCGTGATCCATGGCCGCTGAGCCTAAGCGTCCAGATCCGGAGCGGGAGAGGCCACGGCAGTGAGAGGCCCGCGTACCGCAAAATTTAAAAAAAAAAAAAATTAAAAAAAAAACAAACAAACAAAAACTGTTCACCTTTGAGCATAACCACATCCCAAAGAGTCACTGAGCTACTGACAGCAAGTCCCCCGGACAAGTAAACAAAGAAACCTAAATAAGTAGTTTAGTCTTCTCTGTCTGCATGCTGCTAAAAATAATGTTTTGCTTTGACATAGAATTTTTGAGAGTTTTAAATGAGATCTACCTAAAGCCTTTAGTTTAGCAACATAAATGCTTTATGTTTTGGTGTCCATAACCCATGGGCTGAAAGTCATATCTATCAAGGAGGGATAATTGCCCCAGCAGATGTGATGTTTTCACTTGCATAATATCCTACTTTGAATCTTTGAGGAACTGTTTCACCAGTTATGTTGATTTGTGTCCATAGTATAGAGTAGTTATTTAAAAAATCATTTTTTGAAAAGGATCTAAAATGTATTTATTTGGGTAAAACTCAATGAATATTTATCGATTGAAACTTAGATCAAATTTCTCTCATGCTGATTTTGCCAAGCTTTAGTTAACTTGAAGACTTTCAAATAAGAATTGTGTCAGAGTAGACCCCTGGTTATTAGATATGGAGCAGCAATCAGGCTTTGTCCATTCTGAAGTAAGAGGAAAGAGATGAGGGAATTGTTATGTGAACCCCATGAGCCCTACGAGTTTTTAAAAGTTTCCCAGGGCAAACCCCATCTTAGTTCACTGGCATTAGCATTTCTGGGCATGTACTAGGAGTGTAGAGAGAATGTACCCAGCCTCAGGGGTATCAGTGGTAAAGTTTAGAATACTTTAAGAGCAAACTTATCACTTCGACTCCTGTGTTGTCCATTTCTCAGATGGAGATAAGCTGGGAAAGGCTTATTTTTAAATAATAAAACTAGTTGTTTAAGTGTGTGACTAAAATTCTCCTTAGTATTAACCCATAGATTGCCCTGAAGTACTGAGCTGTGATTATAAATAAATTTTACCAAATATTGTCACTACACCTCTTCTATAGTGAAGAGAAGAATTTAGTGTAAAATTAGTTAAAATATGCAAGCTATTTAGAACAGTGCTTAACATATATTAAGTCCTCCATAAATATTGTCTATTGTTTAGAACGGTAGTTCTCAACTAGTGTGTCAAGACACAAGTATACCCCTTCTCAGACATGCCCTGAAGTATCTGACTATATTTTTAAAGAATATTTTTTTTTTGTATAGCTAAACATATAGACGAAGCACACACTGATGTTTCAGTTGGCTAAAATAAGAAGTGAGAGACAGTATAATGTCAAGTCTTTGCTTGCCAAATGGGGACATTGCCTCTTGGGTTTGTAGGAGGAGGGCCCTGAACACTCCTGATCAAAAAAGCTTATGTTCAGAAAGACACATCAGGTGGGCAGTGTGTTAATTACCACTGCTTCTTATACACACTCTGAAGACACATGGCTACATTACTGTAATTTCTTGAGAACTTTTGGAGCACAGGGCTCCAAAAGTACTTCAGAGCTATCAGTTAAGAACTAGTGGGATGGGGCTTCCCTGGTGGTGCAGTGGTTAAGAATCCGCCTGCCAATGCAGGGGACACGGGTTCGAGCCCTGGCCCGGGAAGATCCCACATGCCGCGGAGCAGCTCGGCCCGTGCGCCACATCTACTGAGCCTGTGCTCTAGAGCCCGTGAGCCATAACTACTGAGCCCGCGTGCCACAACTACTGGATCCTGCACGCCTAATGCCTGTGCTCCACAACAAGAGAAGCCACTGCAACAACAAAGAGTGGCCCCTGCTCACTGCAACTAGAGAAAGCCCTCACAGCAACGAAGACCCAACGCAGCCAAAAATAAATAAATTAAATAAATTAATTTAAAAAAAGAACTAGTGGGATAAGTTCCTGTCTATAGTTATAAAAGTGATTTATCTCATGTCTTATAACTGTACTATGTTAATGTACATATAGCCTCAAAAAAAACCTTTGTCAGACTTTTAGACCAGAGTCTAAATATGTTGGTGACATTTCCTAGGACCAGGTTTTGATGGCATGGAAATCAGAGAGTCTGAGAATGCCAAACTTCTCTAATACAGTTAAGTCATGAAAGCATAGGAAAATAAGAAGAATAGGGCATTCGGGACAAGATTCTATACCTTCCCTTTTGGCCCAAATCCTGTAAATTTACTCACATAGAAACCTGCTTTTTATTTGCATTTGCTATGGCTTGTGTCTCTAATGTCATCCTTTTTGAACCAACACACACCACATATCTGATTATTGTTTAGATATTCTACTTAGCGCTGAAGGCTCAGATCAGTTAAAGCGATGTCAGATACTGTAATGAACACAGTAGGAAATCATTCTTCTATTGTATGGTAATTGGTTGGAACCCATGAATTACATCTAAAATGTTACTACTGTTTTTACATAGTCTTAAGTTTATAATTAGAGTAAAACTTATTAAAGTAGGTGCATCAATAGGAAAAGAAACCATTATCCTTTCAACTGAGTCTTCTTTCATAAACAGCGTATTAGCTCTTTAGTGACTAAGAAACATGGCTCATCTTTGCAGTATGTTGCCTCTATTCCTTTTTGCCCACACATCTGAGGGGAGAGGTAAACTGATAGAGGAATTAAAGTTCTGAAGCAAATTAAGTTCACATTTTTATTTAAGGATTCTAGGAACCCCAAGACTGAATCCAAATTGTTACTTAGTTTTTAACCAGAATAATAGCTCTCTTTCTATTGTAGAGTAAGGGAAAGGTTAATGTTATCTGCCCTTGGTGATTTACTAATTGACGAAATAGCCAATTGAAATGTGTGGAAGAAAGATGAAACAAACTGCATCTTTATTTATAGGGTCAGATCTTTGCATTTGGATGCTGTGGGGAAGAGACAAAGTGTTACAGGGATTGGAAGCTTATTTCAAGGGGGTGTGTAGGAGATGGAGGACAGAAGGAGTGAATTCTACACGTCCTCAGTGAGTAGGCCCAGCCCAGGCAGAAGACTGCAGAGGGCCTGGGTGGACCACAAGACCTTTGCTCCCCTCTCACTTCTCCCTTAACCCTCAGGCTGTTCAGAAGACAAACTGCAGGAACATACAGGGAAACACACCAGCAAACACAGCTTCCTTTTGATGTATTGTCTCCTAGCATAGCCGACAAAAGATAATTCTGTTTTTCCTTTAGAATTCTTTTTATGACAAGGTGATTTTATTATAATACAAGTTTTTAAATGTATAAATAAAAAATAAAAGTGCATTTTAAAACAAAATGACAAGCTTTTCTTAGTTTGGCTCTCCTGATTTTTATTTAAAATGAAGGATCACTAAGCCTAGATTTTGCCTTACCAGTTTAAAAAAATTAAATTCAAAAAGCAGTTCCTATAGCTCTCCCCCTCCAAACGCATGTTGCAAGCTGCATGGTTTGTTTATATACATTTTGCTTCAACTCACCAGCTTTTCTAAAACTTAGGTTGATGGTTTAGCGGGTAATGATGGGACGTAAGCCTGTTGATCCACTTGTCTTCAATCCACAAATGGGATAGCGAAGGTACCTATCTGGTAGGTGTGAGGTTGTAGTGAGGTGATGCAAGGCCATAGTAAGTGCTCAGATGTTGCTGTCATCACTGGCATAGCTTCATCATTATTAACTTATTTCTCAATTCTTCGTCCCCTTTCTACATTCTCACTTCTAGAGCTTTCCTGCTTCTTACTGCCAAAGAATATTTTTGAAGCTCCCTCTCTTGGGGGTACTTCTGGTGTAGCTGACTCCGGTGTAGTACAAATGCTTTGAAAATGGGTCCTGAATTCCTTTCCTAGGGCCTTTAGGGAAACTCTTGAGAGAATCAGGATAAGAACGTTCCTGTAGTTCATCAGATCTTACCCTTTGTCTGTGTGTGATTTATGGTAATCTTATACGGGGGATACTCGACTACTTTAGAAGGACCCACTGCAGCTTTCCTGAATTTGGAGGATTGGGTGTCATGGAAGGCAGGGATGGCTGTAGAGGAGGATGGGGTATAAACAAATGAAGTATCACAGGTCGGGTGGATGTTTGGGTGGCCGTGTCAGCACCACTGTGGACAGGAGGACCCTGAACTGGGAACTGAAAGACTAGGTTCTAGACCAAAATGACATCTTCTTAGCCTCTTTTCCTTATCAAATAAGGATTTTGGATTAGATTGTCTCATAGGTCCCTTTGTGCCTTAGTATTTTGTAATTTTTTGCAACTCTCTCATCCATACTGGTGTCCACATTTTCCAGTTGCATAAGTTAAAAAGCAACCAGGTCAGATGCCAATGTAAATCTTCATCAGGGTCAGTGAGAGACTATTTAAGAATTTCTAAGTCTCAGTAAAAGAGTGTTATTTTTCCTTCCTTCTCTGTGCCCAGGCTCCATAGAAGTAAAAAGTAAAGATATGAAGTCCATCTTCTGTGTTTTGTCAGTTTAAGTAAAAAGAACTTTTCCTTCCATTTTAATAATAGAATTTTTGTGTATTTAATATAGGCAGCAATTTGGCCTCCAGCTGAGTTTAGATTTGAAAAGATGAGAATATTAAAGCTTGTCAGACAGCCCACAAACCAATTAAGTATTTCTAAGCTGACAGGATGTGGGTAGAGTTCTTTTTCTTTTCTCTACCAGTACCCCTCATAAGTAAAAAAAAAAAAAAAAAAAAATCAGATAAACTAGATACTCTCTTTGAAAAGGTGGTCCTTATAATAGGTAGCAAGAAAGATGGCTCCACAATGAGATGAGTATGTAGGCCAGAAATTCAGACAAAAGTATTTCAAGGGTCTTAGAACAGTGCTGTCCAACAGAACATTCTGTCGTGATGGAAGTACGTGCCGCCCTGTCCACTATGGCAGCCGCAAGTCACACGTGGCTGATTGTGGCCAATGTGACTAGGATCTGAGCTTTAGTTTATTTCATTGTAATTATTTTCAATTTTAATAGCCACCTGTGGCTGATGGCTTGGACAGTACAGGACAAGAAAAAAATAGATTTTGACACATTTTCATGTATCAAAAAAGAGATAGCCAAAGAGCATGAGCTTGCTGGAGTTGTGGATGGCTGATTTGGGACTAAGAAAATCTGAAGAGCTCTTCTGTGGAACACAATCAGACTTCTACTTTGTTGTTCCAAAGGAAAGAAAGAAGACCACTTGGGAGTAATCGCAGGGCAACGTACTTAGGCTCAGCGTAAAATACTTCCTTACAGTTAGTCATATGAAATTATAATCAGATGTCTTAAAATGTAAGGACGTCCCCCAGTTCTGAGAGTACTCAAGGTCAGGCTTGGTGACAGTATGGCAGGGACCTGCAGTTTCCTCGTCAATAAAATGAAGGCGGTAATACTTGTTCCACCCTCCCCCACGCGCTGAGAATTAGATGAAATACTGTTTTTATAAGTGCTTTGAAACTACCAAGACATTTTATTAAGCATGACTGATATTAGGTTAAAGACAGTGATTAAAGGACTTTATGAACTTGGAGTCACCTTAAGGCTCCCTATTCTGAAACAAGCGAAAAGATTCTCTTTAGGATCCTGAACCAAAACCCCGTAGTTTTGACAGTAAATATGCCCCCCATGAATATGATAAGTGGCATCGGTCATTCAGTCATTGATCTTAAATTTTTCCGTGATTATTTCGTCTGGAGAGGATCCTGAAGTTGGCACCGTTGCCTTTCCAAATACCCAGAAAATTTCTGATAATAAGCAAATGGATGAACTCACAGTAGTTCAACCATAGTAGATGCCCTCATTGCTGAGACACCTGGTTCGGGCTTGTAGCATCAATCAGCCTTTGCAGCCTGCTGGTTCCTCCTGTTGGATGTAACAGATTCATGGAAAAGGAGCCGTGTAGGTAATGTCACAGCAGTGGCCTGAAATTGCAAAGAATTTCTACCAGCCTCACGAACCAGGGCATGGCATGGAATGCATTGGCCCTGCTTATCCTCCCGTGGAGATGTGGGAACGGCAGGGCCGTGGATGTGCAGCTCAGCCGCCCATCGGTGGGGCTAAGGCTCCCATAAAGAACTCCCACGGAATTCATTAGCCGCATTTCAGCACTGGAGCTGGAACCTCTTACATCGTAGGAGTGATGGTTCAGAAAAATAACGATGCCCCTTAGGTTATTATTGAGAGACCCTGCTTTCTTTTTAAGCAGGAAGACATTTCCTTGTCCTGTCTCCTGTTAAAATGATGTGCACAGCACTCTCATTAGGATGTAGCCCCTCAGCTCCCAAGGACGCGAGGAGTTTTCCTTTCCTTCCTTTTCTGCTGCCTCTCAGGTCGTCTCATTGCTACATTTTGAGTAGACAATTATGTACTAATAAAAGCTACAAATAAGGGACACCGGACAACCCCCATCTTACATACTGGCATTTGGTCCTTCTCTTCCATCTCCTTCCCTGGAGAGTAATGATACCCACCTGGACACAAAGCTGGTGGAATTAAAATTCAGCCCCGATTCACAGATGGCTGCCTTCGTCCATGGCAGGCGTGCGCATCTAGATGTTCCTGCACGTGCTCTCCTGGCAGCCGAGATGGATGCGTGCATAGGTTAAATTGCTGGAGAAAATCAACTTTCTTCACCAGTTGCATCTGATACAAATTTCTAAGTCTGGCTGGGCCCTGGTGCTGAGTATTCCCTCACTGTCACCATTTCCACAGTGGGTGCTTCAGACTTTTTCCTCTCATCTTGAATCCTCCAGTCCAGACTTTCCTATCATACCTCGTTATCTATAGATAGCCTTGGACACTATAGGTAGTGTCTATAGATAGGCTATCTATAGATAGTGTCCAAACAGATCACCCTTGACTTCCACCTCCTCCATTTAACATTTTTTGTCAGACTCGTTATTCATGTTTACATCACTCCCTCTACTGTCGGGCGGAACGTGTTCTTCTTTTTCCCAAGGTCAAAACCGTGTTCTTCAGCCAACCCTTACTGTCTCCTCCATGGCTTTGTCACATCAATCATTTCTTTCCCTTTGTCTTAATACCCACTAACTCCTTCACCACTTCCTTCCCTCTCAGCATGTGAACTTGAGCAGGTCCTCTCCATCTTAAAAAAATAAAAACAAACCAGCTCCATTTTGAGTCTCTCCTTCCCTTCAAAGTCAAGACATTTTATACTTGCCGTCATCCTTCCTTCTTAACCTCTGAACATTATATCCTATTGTGCTCGTAGTGTCCTTTCTTAATACCCACCAATGACTCACGAATGACAAAGTCCAGTAGAGGATGGTGGCCTTCTGCCTGGCTGATTACACCCCCCCGGAGCTGCCATCCCATGGCTTTCCTGATCCTGCCCAGTCCTCTTTCTCATCCTCTTAACTGTTTTTATCAGGTTCTCCCCTCTTTCTCCTCAAATACATAAGAATCCCAGTGTTAATAGCGAACGTCACTTAATAGCAGCAAATCCTGGCTCCACCACTTGTTTAGCTGTGGAAACCTGAGTGAGTTGCTTAATGTTTCCGAGGACATTTCCTCATAGCTCTTCAGAAAAAGGATAAAGGATAAAAGTAGCAAAGTGAGGTTAAAAGTAGCGAACACATGCCAAGTACTTAGCACAGTTCCTCTGTTCACTGCTTCTTACTTTGCCATTTTTTGCTCCCACTGCCCATGCCCTCACTTTCCATCTTTATCCTTTCTGCTCTTGGCCTCCCCTCTGGAGCCCCCAAAGCCACATCATCAACCACCTGCTGGATGCCTTCCTCAAATAGAAATCATCATTTCTTTCACCCAAAGTAAGCTTCTCAGTCCCCGTCTCGGCTTGACAGTCTCTCAGGTTTGAAGCACAGATGTCCATTGTCTCTCTCACCCTCACATCCAGCCAGTCTACAAGCCATGCCAGTTCTAGCCCCCTGGATTTTTGGCTCTGGAACTTTCTTTTGATTCTAAAAGCCACAGTCGGGACTTCCCTGATGGGTCAGTGGTTAGGAACCTGCCTGCCAATGCAGGGGACATGGGTTCGATCCCTGGTCTGGGAAGATCCCACGTGCCGCGGAGCAACTAAACCTCTGCACCACAACTACTGAGCCTGTGCTCTAGAGCCCGCGAGCCACAACTACTGAGCCCGCATGCCACAACTACTGAAGCCCGCGCGCCTAGAGCCTGTGCTCCGCAACAAGAGAAGCCACCACAATGAGAGGCCCTCACACCACAATGAAGAGTAGCCCCGGCTCGCCACAACTAGAGAAAGCCCACGCGCAGCAACGAAGACCCAACGCAGCCAAAAAATAAGTAAGATTAATTAAAAATTTTTTTTTAAATTAAAAAAAGCCACAATCATGGTTAAGTGTCCTTTTACCTCCAGCTTAGATTATTGTTCTGGCCTCCGAAGAAGTCCCCCCTCTCTATTCCACTGTAAACATTCTTCCTAAAATGGTACACATGTGATCACATCATTACCAGCTCAGATCGTTCTCTGTGGTACTTCCTGTTACTGTTAACTTTGGACTGAAGGTTAGCCAGTCTGTGGTTCACGGATAGAGCAGGAGAAATGGTCGATGCTCTGCACAGAGTCAGAGCTCATTAAAAGCTGAATAAATTTACTGTAAAATAAAGAAAATCAGTAGTGTGACAGGATGTAATGCCGGAAGAACTGCTTTGGTGATAAATGGTTGATTAAGTAAAGCTTAGCTCTCAATGGATGTATCCTCAGAATTAGTTATGGAATGAAATAGATAACGTGATCATTCTTCACTTGAAGCCTATCAGAAGAGGGCAATGGATTGGATGATTACGCGGGGATCTCAGCTGCAAGTCAACAGGCTGCCTTCTGCTCCCACCCAGCCAGTGCGAGGTCACCCTCTGTACACCTCTCCTTTCAACCCGCGCTGAAGGGGCCAGGTCTCCATCCTTGCGACGGGTTTTTTGATCCTGAGACCACCGTGGAGCTCCAGAGGAGTTCCTTGCCAAACCTAGCGCAAGGATGAAATTGGGTCTCCAGAAAAACCGTGCGATACCTTGTACTGCAGGTCTTTTGTGGACACAGAAAGCTGGTATCCCTGGGTTTGCTCCCACTCCCACCCCCACCATGCTTCACACCCTCTCTCCCACCCCTGACCCTCAACACTCTGGGCAAGAAAACAGCATGTTGTGTGTGAGAAGAGGCCAGCGGAAGGGGATTTGATGTGTGAGTGACAGGTCCCCTAGGTAACGCTGCTGGGGAGTGCTTGATCTGACTGGTTTGAAGCTGAGAACTCACCAGGTCACACTGGAAACATTTGCTGCTGGGCATGGCTTTCATCCTTGTTTATCTTCTTTTTTTAAAAAAAAAAACCCTTCCTGAGGTTTGGAGGGGGGGTTGTTGTTGGGTTATTTTTTGGGCTTTGTTTTTTTGGAGTTTTTTGGGTACAAATGGGTATTTTTTTCCTGAGAGAGAGAGAGGGAATGTGTGTGTGTTTGTGTCTATTGGCAAGAGCATTTGTATATTCCTTGTATTGTTTCTCCTCACTGCAGGGAAAGGTTGTAACCTTTTGATGCCGATTGTGAATCTTAATGAATTCATCACTTGCCATGGGAAAGAGATGCCTGTTCAAGGAGTGGGGAAACATTTTCTTTTTCTAATGATATTAACAGGAACATTGTATAGAAAATAATAACTAATCTTTTGAGCACCTACTGCGTGTTACCTACCATTTCAAGCACTTCATGTATTAACTTATTTAATCCTCACTAGAATCCATTATTGTTGGTTTTCCCATTGACATTTGAGGAAACAAAAGCAGAGGGAAGTTAAGTCCTTTGCCTGAGGCCGTACATTAAGTAAATGAGAGGCCCAGGACTCAGACTCAGGTGAGGGTTCTAGTGGCAGCAGTGTTCATCCTACTGCTTTCCAGCCTCGAAATCGATTGGTGCACATAAGCATGGAGCTCTGGGGACTTACTAGATGTTCCCTCAGGCTGGTACCCAGGACATGGCCTCTGCCTTCAAGGTTATTACTGTCTAGTGGTTAGAGGAGAGGGCTGAGTCTGTCTTGTTTACCGATGTATCTCCATTGCTGGGCGCAGTGTCAGGCACGTACTTGGGAGGCAGTCAATAAAATTTTGTTGAATTGAGTCAGTATAGGCTCCAAAAAGTTAATTTAGCTTGTGAATTATCGAGATTGAATCGTGATCAGTTAACATTATAGGGTGGTCATGACCTGCCGCCTTTAGAAACACCAGTGGGAAAAAAGTTTGGCAGTGTTTGGATCACTGTTCTTACCTGCTATGGTATTTTTTTCTTTTTAGAGATTTATTTTATTTATTTTTGGCTGCGTTGGGTCTTCGTTGCTGCGCGTGGGCTTTCTCTAGTTGCGGTGAGCGGGGGCTACTCTTCGTCGCTGTGCACGGGCTTCTCATTGCGGTGGCTTCTCTTGTTGCGGAGCACGGGCTCTAGGCGCGCAGGCCCAGTAGTTGTGGCTCGCGGGCTTAGTTGCTCCGCGGCATGTGGGATCTTCCCGGACCAGGGCTCGAACCCGTGTCCCCTGCGTTGGGGGCGGATTCCTAACCACTGCGTCCCCAGGGAAGCCCCCCTGCTGTGGTATTTATAAAGCTCTCTCAAGGGTTATGTGGGGGCTCCCTAGCTCCTGTATGATTTATAAATCTATTATGCATGTCAGATAAAGATTTTCATGCTGGAGAACCATCAGATGCACTCATTGACATACTGTAATGTTGTGAGAAAAGGACGATGATTAATTCAAAGGTGGGACATAGGACAGAGGTGGGCGGGGCCTGGAGGACAGTGAGGGTGACACAGCAAAGACGTGAGCTAGAGTGGAGGCACGAGAGTTGGAAGGGGGAGGCAGGCGTGGGGAAGGCTGTACAGGGACAGTGAGCAGGGACTCCGACTAGACCGGAGCGTCGAGGCAGAGCATGAAACATCGCTCAGAAAAGCCTCAGAGTACACGGGTCCGGCAGTGACCTTAGACCTGAAGACTTAAGAGCTCTAGAACTATGGGCCTGTGGCTAATAAGCTGTCATTTCAGGTTGACTGAGTTTCGATTAGGAAAGCGTTTTCAGGCCACCCCTGCCGCCCCCCCTGTCGTTAATTCTCAGTGTTTGGACTATGAGTTCTGGGGTGTTCTGAGACAGCATGAATCAAGGGAGAGGGGTTCTAGCGGCCGGAGGGCTGCTTGCTGTAGGGGAGGTGAAGGAGGATTCCGTGAGTGTCAGCAGGTAGGGTAGCTTTGCCAGAAAGTGTTTAGAAAGGTGAGACATAGCACCCCCCCTTCTCATTGAAACACTTTACTGCCGTCATCCACTCAGCAGAGCTGCACCTTCGGTGCCTAGCGTTTGATTTGAACGCTGTGTCGATTCTGCATGAAAACGTGCTGTGCCTGATGTCTCTTTGGTGCTGCTGGGACGGAATGTGGGTGTTTTATATGCTGTCTCTTTTCAAGGAAGATGGAATGGCCTTGTAAAAGTGGTTTCTAAGGAATAACCTAGCATTTTAAAGATTTATAGAACAACTGTCCACTTATAGGTTCATTTAAGTTTTACAAAACATTTTTGCTTCTGCCTTGCCATGTCAGCAAAAGGGTCTGAGATTTAAATAAATAAAACCTGGTGGGACATAATAAAGTACAAAAAAATATGGTGCATCAAGTTACTACTGAAAGGAATATTGAGGCCTAAGTGATCTTCTCACTGATGCCTCCTGAACAGAAGACAGCTTTAATCTTGAGGTTCTATGATATTTAAATAAGCTGAGGGATTTATGAGCTGGGGATGCTATGAGGTGTATCCACCAAAGATGAAGATCCCATCTCAGATGTGCACTTTTGTTTTAATGAAAGAACACAGCTGAGGGTGCAGAACAGAAATGTTTCTTCCCGTAGGAGTTTCTCAACCCAGCTAGCTTGGTGAGATTTTTAAAAATAAATACTTTTGGGCTTCTCTGGTGGGGCAGTGGTTGAGAGTCCGCCTGCCGATGCAGGGGACACGGGTTCGTGCCCCCGTCCGAGAAGATCCCACATGCCGTGGAGCGGCTGGGCCAGTGAGCCATGGCCACTGAGCCTGCGCGACCGGAGCCTGTGCTCCGCAAGGGGAGAGACCACAACAGTGAGAGGCCCGCGTACCGCAAAGTAAATAAATAAAAAAATAAATAAAAATAAATACTTTTGAGTACATCATGAAATAGGATGTATTGTGGTGAGACAGAGAACAGTAATGGAAGCAGGAACACCTGTAGACATTAAAAAGTGTTTGCTAAGGCCCTCCTGTGTTTACTGTTGCGGGGGTTTTAGTAAAAACAAAATATGGTCTCTACCAAGCTCAGAAGGTGTATTTTCTCTGTCTTTATTCGTTCTTCTTGGTTTCCTCGGGGGCCCAGAACACCTAACACCTTCAGAGCACATGCCCCCTGAATGAGTGGCTTTGGTAAGAAGCTCTAGAAAACACTATACAAACACTTTTAATCAGTTACATTGTAATGCCTTCATCCTGTTTTTCCATCTGGCCCAAGTAACTGATCCTTTGAAAATTGCCCTGAGGGCACTTTTATTTTACTGAAGAAATTAGACAAAAGAATAAGTAAATGAATGAATGAACAGAAGAAAATTGTCTCTCATGTAAAAGGTAGACCAGATTATCCTAAACCTGCTCATTAAGACTTGTTTGGCTATGCTTTTTACACTACTGTCCCTAAGTACTTTAATCATTTATTATTAAACCTCCCTATTGCTTTAGGTGAAATACAAACTTGACACCAGTTTGGAATGCAGTAAGTTTCCTTTTTATTTTCCTCAAGTCTATATGCAATCAGTTAGAAACTTTGCCCTGTTGGTACTTTGTTTTACTGAGCCTCAGTCTAAAGCGTAAATTAAGCCCAGGAGGCCACTGCAGCAGCATCTTCTGGAAACTCCTAGTATCTGAAAAGGGCATCCTTCATTCAGCTCCAATATCGTCTTTGTGCCCTTATATTTGTGTGGAGAAGGGAAGCATGTTGTTCATAAAACCTGGCTATAACTACGCAAGCCACCTTCACGTTTGTGATAGAAATATTCTATGAGAGTAAAGTTCACTATCATCAAACTTATACAAAAGCCAAACTTTCCGACATGTATTAAATTTGTCTTTATTTTGCATCATGGCGTTTGTGGGGGAGGGTCCACTGGGGGCAGCTTATTTGATCTGAGATCCAGATATTTTTTTCATTTGGCAAACATTTGTTGAACTCCTACTGTGTGCTGTACACCACGGGGGGATAAAACTAGGGCAGTCACTGTTCTCAGGGAGTGGTTGTCTAGCATGTGAGTCCAATGTAAAACAGCTAGCAGAACTGGGAAGTAATAGGCTGGGTGGAGGTAGCGGGCCTCAGAAGAAAAGGGGAAGAAGAAATGGCGAAGGTAGACCAAGGCTGGCAACAGAGAGGCTCCAAGTTCCCCTGGGAATGCTAGCGTTCAAGTAGAGAGGCCATTTTGAAATCTCATCTCAGCAGCTGAGTGGATGGTTCCAGTGGGATGGGTGGAGGAAGAGGGCTCGGTGCAGCTGGGCCAGGGTCTGGCCTCCTTCCAGGGGTGGGATGACAGGGGCCCCCCAACATCAACAGTGATACCAGCTGAGTGAAGACAGTCAGGGAGACACCTTACAACAGTGCTTAATTAGGATCCTTGCCAGTATATTTTAACAAAGGGATGGCATTTGCCCTATGAACCAGATACCAAAGTGCTTTACCTGTATTATCATGCTGCATCTTCACAACCTCGTGAGATAAGCAGTGTTATTCCCATTCAATAGGTGGGAAAACTAAGGAATAAAGGGGTTATCCACCTAGGAAAAGGCAGGGAAGGTGCAGCAGCAGTTCAAGTCCAAGACTGTTTAACCGCAACACCTTTACTCTTAACTGGGAGGCAGTCGTACCTCCTTTAATACAGAAAGCCCTTCCAAACATCCCAACACCAAGATTCCACATACTTTCCTATTAGGGTAGCTTTGCGTTAGGTCTCTTTTCCCCTCATTTTCTTTCTCCATAAGTTTGGCAGAATCTTGTTGGCTTCGCTTAATCATCATTATAAATGTAGCAGCGCTGTTTTAAATACTTATGAAAAGAGAGTTAGGAAGCAAATGCACTCTGATTTTTTTTTAAAGCCTATTTCATTATTTTTAGTAGTTTGGAGGTTTAAATTGATTTAGTAGTTTGGAGCAACTTCGGGTGTTCTCTCAGTTACCAAATAAACAGTATTTCTAACCACAGTGACTGAATCAGGCACTTCCATGTTTGAAAAATTTATAGGGTAGAAAAAAATATACGTGGCCAAATAAATATCCAGGCAGTTGGGACATGTCTAAAGTGAAACACTGGTTTCCTGAAACATATTCAGTAAACGTACAACCATGTCACAGAAAGAGATTATGCTCAAGAGAATTTATTATGATGTGTTTGCTCCCCAAGAATATTGCCCTGTAGTTTATGAAGCATCTCCATAATGAAGTCATTTGTTTCAGGTACTCTTTATGAAAATGAAATGTTCCCTTGAACCCTGGAAAACTTATTTGGTCAATCTAATTAGGAAAAAAATGAATTTTATATTTAGCATTTTAATCCTGAAATTAGAAGGGACATTCAACAACTGAAGTAAATTCAAGGGTTACTTAAAATAGGGCTTCCCTGGTGGCGCAGTGGTTGAGAGTCCGCCTGCCGATGCAGGGGACACAGGTTCGTTCCCCGCTCCGCAACCGGAGAGGCCACAACAGTGAGAGGCCCACGTACCGCAAAAAAAAAGAAAGAAAAGAAAAAGGTTACCTAAAAGAAAGACTGAATTGATTGTCTTGTTTTAACATTTTCACTAAACAGGAAGATTTGTCAGATCAGCAAAACTTCTTGTATAAACTCTACTTGAGTTTGGGACTTTTTTTTAAGGAAAAAAAATTCTTTGTAGGGATTATTTTTAATGTGAATTGTAGTGTATACATGTATGTGAGACTTACCAAATTCTGATGAAATGAATTGAAGGGAACGTATTTTTCTTTTTCTTTTTTTGGCTGTGTTAGGTCTTCTTTGCTGCGTGTGGGCTTTCTCTAATTGCAGCAAGCAGCGGCTACTCTTAGTTGCGGTGCGCAGGCTTCTTGTTGCAGTGGCTTCTCTTGTTGCGGAGCACAGGCTCTAGGTGTGCGGGCTTCAGTAGTTGTGGCACACGGCCTCAGTAGTTGTGGCTCACGGGCTCTAGAGTGCAGGCTCAGTAGTTGTGGCACACAGGCTTAGCTGCTCCGCGGCATGTGGGATCTTCCTGGACCAGGGCTCGAACCCTTATCCCCTGCATTGGCAGGCGGATTCTCAACCACTGCGCCCCCAGGGAAGCCCTGGAGGGAACGTATTTTGAATTCGCCATCTATTATATTTTTCAGTTCAGTGTATGAGGTAGAAGAACAAGGCTGATCTTATTGTGCAAATGGGCCTTCATGGTGTGGTGTGACACCTCTGCAAAGCTGTGGAATTTTATCCTCTGCATTCTGTAGCTCCTAGATGCTAAAGTCTCAGCTGTATTCATGTGGAGCCAAAAGAAGGCAGCCAGTTACACGTTAGCCTTACGCCCAGGCAGAGACAGTCACAGAAAGATAGCTTTGGTGATCCTAATCAAATGCCTACCAGGAGTCAGATGATTTGTGGTTGTTTTCATTTTGTGGCCTTCTCTACTGGTGTCTATTTAAAATAAGTGAGAATCAAGCAAGTGAAAGAGTGCCACACATGTTTGTAAAGAGGGCCAAACCAAAGAAATAGGGCCATTTTCCTGAGACCGTCTATCACAGGAGCTCAGGGGCATAGCTCCACAGTCGGGCTGGCTGGGTTTGAATCCCACCACTGCCACTTATTTGTTGGAAGACACTGGCTAAGTTGCTTACCCTCTCAGTGCCTCTGTTTCTTCATCCCTGGAAAGGGTAGAGAATAGAGTCTATAAGATCAGTAAAAGGATTAATGGAAGAATATAGATATAAAAACACTTTGAGCAGTGTCCTCCCCATGCCGAGTATACAGTAAACGTTAGTGCACATCACTAATATTTCTAAAATTCCAAACTTGAACTTTGCAGGCACTTCTGTTAAGCACAGTTGGCTACCCTGTAGATACAAATTCTTAGGCAAGGATGAGTGATTATCAGATGAGTCCATGCAGACAGATTGTCCTGTCCCCAAACAAGACATAGACCGTGGACATCAGCCTGGCCCTCACATCCAGGCAGTCTGGGGCACTGTGCTCAAAGGATACAGCAAGCTCAGGCAGACATTTGTACCAGGAACAACCTCGTAGGGGCACCTCCCAATGGTCAGCATCATGGGAGATGGTACAGGGCCAGGTAACGCTGAAGCCTTGCCCCACTTTTGTCCAGAGCTCAAAAGATGGCACAAAGCCCTAGTTTTCTTCATCCTTTTGGTCCAAGTACTTTACATGTGATTCCAAACTCAGGTTCAAATGGGCGCCTCCCAGCAACATCACCCTCTCCCCTTCCTGGCTTACACCAGTTAGAGCCCCTTCTAGAACTGGAGTTGGAGTTAATCCCACAGACATTGAAAGCAGAAGCAAGGATATTTCCCAAAGGAAAATTGGAGTACTGTTTTACCAAGAAAGTTGAAAGGATGAGGTGACAAAAACAACAGATGTCTGTACATGTCGGGGTGGGGTGTAAGCAGTGGGGCCTGAGATAACTTGGTTCTCCACTTAGCATCGGCCCAGAAACCAGGTTTGCAGGGGAGGCCGGTCCACAACCCAACTCAGAGGCTGAGACAGGCAAAATAAGAGGAAAAGAAACAGACATTGGGAAAAAATAGTATTCACCGGGTGTCTATTCCACGCCAGGGTCTTTACATTTGTGGTCTAATTTAAGCCTCGTCTCACCGTGAAGTAGAATTGAGGGTTTAAAGGGGTTGGAGATGAGGATAAAGATAAATCTGGAGTCACCCAGAGCTTTGGGTGACCCCAGGGCAGACTGACAAAGCAGGCCTCTTAGAGGGGAACAGGGGTGCTAAGTGGTGGGGGGCATGCAGGCAGATTAAAAAGGGGGCTGCTTGGGGTTCTAACAATGAATGAAATCATTCTGTCTGACCTAGACGTGAAGTGATTAATTACTTTCATTGTTTGGAAAGCAGTAAAGCCAGCCAGCCATGCCACAACCTTGATCTTGAAACCCACATACCTTATTTTTCAACAAGGAAAAATCCTTTTAAAGAGATAAATGTGAATTCTGTGTGCCATGTATATATTTGTGCCACATTTAATTTCATTAGCTGTACCATCACATGGCTGTGCTTATTTAACTGCTGAGACCAGATGGTAATGCCTTCTGAAGAAACATGGTTCCACAGTGTGATTGAACATGTCCTGTTGACAGAGTTACAACCACCCATTTTCCCAGTTAAATATAGGTAATTCAATAAAACGAACACAGAGTCTATTTCTCTGCCACTACTTGTAGCTCAAAACAAAAGGGCGAAAGTGTGCTGTAAAGTGGGGGAATTGCACAGTTACAGTGTATAGCATGGGGGGGATAGGAATAAAGGCAGGCCTTTCCCTCCCACTCTGGACGACAGAGGAGCTATTTGATACCTAGATTTGGCTGGTGACCCAGGGGAGAGGCCTTGGCTTTCTCAGCTATGACCAGTCTGAAAGTGGTGATGAAAGTGGACGTGAACATTATGAAAACTAGCCAGTACATTTTGCAAGATGATGTAAAGTGTTGGCTTCTGAGTGGAATCAAGTGCAGAGGAAACATTTGTGTCGACTCTGGGCAGATGAGGATGTTGGGTTTTATGATTGTTTTCAATTAATACAAAAATAGGCTGGCCAAATTAATGTATGAGGACAAACATCTGATGAAGCTGTCACTGAAAATATTTTTGTATTTATTGAAAAAAAAAATAGATTAACTGTAGGCTCCTCCAGGCCTCCCTGATCCTACTTATGTAACTATGAAATATAAAGTTTCAGTAAAAGAAAGAAGAAAGTCATACGCTGGCACTGGAACTTTTCAGCAAGGTCACTGGAGATGATGACAATGATGATTATCACTGTGGCTGATAATAAGTGAGACCTTCTTATCAAAAAGAAGTTGGGGGGCTTCCCTGGTGGCGCAGTGGTTGAGAGTCCTCCTGCCGATGCAGGGGACACGGGTTCGTGCCCCGGTCCAGATGGATCCCACATGCCGCAGAGCGGCTGGGCCCGTGAGCCATGGCCGCTGAGCCTGTGCGTCCGGAGCCTGTGCTCTGCAACAGGAGAGGCCACAACAGTGAGAGGCCTGCGTACCACAAAAAAAAAAAAAAAAAGAAGAAGAAGAAAAATGGATTTAAATGATGCAGTTGCTATGTGTACATTTTTCTGAGCTATCTTTCTATTGTGTGAGCAAAAACTTGCAGTTGTTCTCACCTCTCTCCTTGCCTGTGGAGAAGTTGAGAATCAGAAGGACCTTAGAATCCACTCAAGGTCAGCCTCTCATTTTACCCATTGAAGAAAGTAAGGCCCAAAGAGGAAAATACACACAGCTCAAGAGAGATTAGGGCCGGGGCTCCGTTGTGTCTTCCCCTGTAACTGATTTTGCCCCTATTCCAGTGCTGAGGGGCTGATGGGGAGAGGGAAGGGTGGGACGTGAACACGTGAGGGTTCCCTACCCTCACTGCTGGTCACCCAAAGCAGCTTCACTTCTATATGTTTCATATATTGGGGTCCCCTGTAAGAATTTATTTAAAATATTCTTCTCACGTAAAGAAGTACAAAGTTCGAAACCCACTATCCTTAACCATAGGAATTCTTAACAGTAGTGGTGGTCGTATATTATGTCTGCCCATCTGCACTCCTGCCCTGTGGGTCTTAAGATATGGGCTCCCCTGTATCTACTGTTCCTAATTCACATGACAAAAAGTAAAGCTGAACCAAATCTTCTTGTGGAGAGTATGTTCAGAAGGTAGAATAAGGAAATATTTTAGGGTAGTTGAATGTTTAGACAGTGTAGAACTTTGTCACCCTACCCCCATCCCAATTCGATTTGGGAAAATTAGACTTAAGAATCCAAGCTCTGCAGGGAGTTGCTGTTTGACATTGCACATCACCTGTAGCCCAGTTCGGAGAACCATCAGTCCTACCTGTTAAGGAGGTAGGAGAAGCTGGCAGGGCTTACCCAGATGCTGCAGAGTGAATCCCAGCAGGAAGAGGAAGGCGTCCCACCCCTGAGCCCATTAGCACCAGCCACCTGCCTGCATGTACCTTCACCCCAGGCCTCCTCTCTAAAGCATCTCCACTGGTGACTCAGAAATCTAACTGTTCACTTTACACGTTTTCCGTTTGATTCATTTAGTCACCAAGTCTGGAGCTACTTTCTCTGCTTTTTGCCCTGTGGGTGGGGGGCCAGCCTCAAGTTCAGCCCAGCAGGCTGAGCCTGGAGAGGCAATCACAGCCCCCAGATGAACTCCTTTGTCCCTGAAAGGGGCCTTTCTAGGAGGCTCCCCAGGGGCTGCTGATGTGTTCTCCCAAGGCTTTGTGATTGCCTCTCCACCTGTCCCCAGAGGGATCTGATTGCAGCTCTGCTCTCCCCTGGGCCTTTCTATGCTTTTTACCCACTTCCAGCCTGTGTCCTGAAGGCCTGATTGGCCTCTCCACTTCTCCAGGGCACCAGAATTGTTCTGCAGCTCCCCTTCAGCTGCCTCAGCCATCTGACCTCTGCCACACTGGGTTTTGGGTTTTCCTTACTCCATGAGTGTCCATTTGAACACAGGTGCATGCACACACATGTATACAGGCCATTGTAAAAACCCCTCTGGATCTTTCTCTCAGCACTGCTTAATATCATTCCCACTTTCTCCTAAACCTAACTTCCCAGTTAACCCCTGACTCAGACTAGCCAACCAGGGCCAAGTTGGCCACGCCCTTTTCTTTAGTTTACTTGGAGCTGGTAGAAGAGGCTAGAGGCCCAGGTATTGTGTGCTTCACACATCATCTCTCTAATTTACCTTAGCACAGGGCCCGTAGCCACTTCTGAGAGATCAGATCAGCTTTACTCTGAGTGGTTTCTTTTAGCCATGTTGGAATTTTTTCCTCCCTTGGCATAATGAGTGTGCTCCCTGGGGTGGCAGCAGTGAAGAGGCATTGAGTGTTCACGTCACATCAGCACAGTTGTGGAGGCCGTGAAACAATCTTATCATCAAAGTGCTCGGTAACAGCTATAAAAGCGTAATCACAGATGGCAGAGGGCATGAAGTGCATGGCTCCATGCTTAGTTCTTAGATAATAGGAGCATTCATGGATTTCCAAATGGAGCCCTTGGTGTTTCCAGCCCTGTGTCTTCCCAGCTTCTCAAAGGACTACTTTGCTGCATTTGTCTAAAGGCCACTGCCTTTAGGAATAGCCTCAGGGGCTGCTCTACCTGTCGGCCTTCTGCATGAGCCTTGTGGAGCTGGTTATGGTGGAAGGGGAACTGGAGAACATTCTTCAGCCATGGCACTGTATAGATTTGCTCTTCCAAAGAAAATTGCCTTGGGAATAGCACTTCTAACATGGCCAGGTCTGGGGATTGAGGGGACAGCAGAAGGTAACTTGTGACATTTTCCCAGAATTTTTTGTAATATCTGATTCTTCATTTGAGATTTCTCTTTTTGAATAAGATTCACAGGTAGTTCATGTAATTCAGGATTTGGGTGTTCTGGGCATCATACTGTGTCTTTCAAAATTCAATGAAGGTGCGGTTAGTCTAGGTCATCTTTCTGTAGGAATCTCTTCTGTTCCCATCTGCTCTTAGACTCCCTGTTTTGTAGTATTTTGTCAACTGACCTGCATTTGTTGTGTAAAATTTGTCGTTTAATTTTTGTTTTATTCCTAGCTATCAGCATAGGATGACTATGGTGACATCTTTTCAGCCTAAAGCAGAGACACTGGTATTTGGTCGGTCACTATAGCCTTGGTGGAGGCGTGTGTGGTTCCTTTTAGGCCTTTCTAAATATTGAGAAGAGCTCCCTGACCCCCACAATCAGCTCCATGGACCCCTGCTCCCAGCCACTGAATTCAGCAGTGCTTTGTGTTTGTCTTAATACTATCGTGATGGAGAGAAGCTACGTTTAGGATTTTTATTTGAAGGGTTGGACAGCAAGACCTTCTACTGCATTGGATTTTCAAATAGGCTTAATGCTTTCTACTCCAGAGAACTGGATGCCTTTTAGGTAAGAAAACTAAAACATAATAGGTTGGTTTTAAGATCACAGTGCAAGTTTGTCAGAATCACATGAGTAACTTTTTTGTGTGTATCTATTGGGTATAAGCCAGTGGGCTAGAAGCCCAGGGGTGACAGAAAGGGGTGAAAGTTGCAGACCCTGCCCTCAAGGGGTTTCTGTGTAAGAGAACAAATAAAGTATAAATAAAATTAACCACATTCAGCAGTAATGAATGAGTTTAGACCACTAATTTGTGAAGATTTCAGAAAATGGGAGAGAATTTGATTTATTTAAAAAGACAGTTTATAGAGATGGAGTTCACATGACAAAATTAACCATTTGAAATGAACAATGCAGTGGCATTTGGTACCTCCAAAATGTTGTGCAACCACCACCTCTACCTAGTTCCAAAATATTTCCATCACTCCAAAGTAAAACCCTTTATCTACTGAGCAGTATACTGATTCCTCTCTCCCGCAAGCTCCTGGCAGCCTCTGATCTGTGTTCTGTCTCTAAAAGTTTATTCTGGATATTTCACATAAGTGGAATCATACAATGTGTGACCTATTTGTCTGGCTTTTTTGCTTAGCATAATATTTTGGAGGTTCATCCATATTGTAGCATGTGTCAGTACTTAATTCCTTTTTATGTCTGAATAATGTTCCAATGTATGTATATACCATAATTTTTTAACCATTGGTGGACATTTGGGCCATTTCTACCTTTTGGCTATTTTGAATAGTGCTGCTATGAACATGTGTGTACATGTGCTTGTATGAGTATCTGATTTCAGTTCTTTTGGTTATGTACCTAGGAGTCAAATTTCAGGGTCATATGGTAAGTCTATGTTTAACTTTTTGAAGAATCACCAAATCCATAGGCTGAACCATTTTGGGTTCCCACCAGCAGTATATGAGGGTTCCAGTTTCTCCAAGTCCTCTCCAACACTTGCTCTTCTTTTGTTTGTTTGTTTGCTTTTGTTCTGTTTTTTTATAGCCACCGTAGTGGGTGTAAAGTGATACCACATTGTGGTCTTTATTTGCATTTCCTTATCAATTAACGGTATTGAACATGTTTTCATGTGCCTGCATATCTTCTTTGAAGAAATGCCTATTCATGTCCTTCGCTCACTTTGAATTAGGTTGTCTGTCTTTTTGTTGTTGAATTGTAAGAATTATTTATATATTTTTGATATTAGACCCATATCAGATATATAATTTGCACATTTTCCCCATTCTTTAGGTTATATTTTCATTTTCTTGGTAATGCTCTTTGTTGCAGTTTTGAATTTTGATGAAGTCTAATTTATCTGGTTTTTGCTTTTATTGCTCATTTTTTATATTATATCTAGGAATCCTTTGCCAAATCCAGAGTCATAGAGATTTATCCTTATGTTTTCTTCTAAGAGTTTTGTGGTTTTAGCTCTTATATTTAGGCTGATGATCCATTTTGAGCTAATATTTGTGCATGATGTGGCTATCCAGTTGTCCCAGTACCATTTGTTGAAGGGATTCTTCTTCCCTGTTGAATAATCTGGGCACCTTTGTCTAAATCAGTTGGCCACAGATGTTTATTTCTGGACTCTCAATTCTATTCCATTGTTCTGTATGTCTGTCCTTATGCCAGTATTACACTGTTTTGATTACTGTAGTTTGTAATACGTTTTGAAATGGGGAAATGTGAGTCTTGCTAACCTTTTTCTTCTGTTTCATGATCGTTTTGGCTATTTATAACCCCTTACAATTCCATATACATTTGAGGAATTGGCTTTTCCATTTCTGCCAAAAGACCATTGGAATTTTGATAGGAATTGCATTGAATCTGTTGGTCACTTTGGGTAGTATTGACATTTTAACAATATTAAGTTTTCCAATTCATGAACATGGTGTGTCTTTCTATTTACCTAGGTCTTCAGTTTTGTAGTTCTTGGTGTACAAGTCTTTTACCTCTTTGGTTAAGTTATTCCCTAGGTACTTTATCCTTTTGGATGGTATTGTAAATGAGTAGTTAATTTCCTTTTTGGATGGTGCATTGCTGGTATACAGAAACACAACTGATTTTTTGTGTGTTGGTCTTACACCTTGCAACTTGGCTGAATTCATTTTATTAGCTTTGAGATTTTCTGTATATGGAATCACTTCATCTGTGAACAGAGATGCCTTTTATTTCTTTTTCTTGTCTAATTGCTCAGGTTAAAACTTCCAGCACAGTGTTCAATAACAGTGGTGGACGCAAGCATCTTTGTTTTTTTCATGATCTTAGAAGGGAATGGTTTCAGTGTTTTACCACTACGTATGATGTCAGCTGTGGGTTTTTCATAAATGCTTTTATCATGTTAAGGAACTTCCCTTCTATTCATAGTTTTCTGAGTGTTTTTATCAGGAGAGGGTGTTGGATTTTGTCAAATGCTTTGCCTACATCATTTGAGATGCTTGTGTGGTGGGTAGAATCTTACAGAAAGAGGAGGAGTGGATTGATAGAGACAAAGAGAAGTGTGGAGTCTGGAGAAGTAAGTAGCTAAAGTACAGTGCTAGGAACTCGACTAGATTCTGCAGAGATTACTGCACAATCTAAAATCACTGGAAGAGAATACAGCAGAACAGCGGACCAGGTAACAAGCCTGGAAAGGGCAGATTCTGAGTATACTGGTAAGGACTTTGAATGCCAGAATGCCTTGAGCTACTGGACCTTTGTAAAGTTTCTGAACCCAGTTGAACTAGGAATTGTGATAGCTCATTATTCTCTACTTTTGTATTTCCACTTCTGCTTTTCTGCTGACTTTTTCATCCATCTAACTATCCTTCCTTCTTAATTTTGGTAGTGAAGTGTTATGTACACTTTATGAACAAAGGAAATACTGGATTTCTTCAATACCGTGTAATGAATCCTATGATTTTTTTTAAATTCAGGATAAAAACAAAATTAAGACGTGAGCCAACTCTTTTTGGTGGTTCATTTCTAGTTATGTACAGAGACAGACCTGGTAACAAGCCAACAGCTTTTGTCAGGGCTGTAAATTAGACTGGAGAGAAGAATGAACTGCACATTCCTAGCTCCTGGGCCAAGGTTCCTGAAATTTCTGCCAGCCCTCTTGCAGACAGCAGCATGGTTCTTCAGCTGTCCTAGTCAGGGAGACAGATGGAACCTCAGGGGCTTCCTGTTCAGGCGTCTCAGAATTCAGAGTTGTTATGATGTGTGGGCTTTGAAAATGCCACACTCCAGGGAAGCTGAGTTTCTGCATCTCAGGCTTTCTCATATTGAGCATGTGTTCTTTTCCATCTTCATGGCATTAATTTTTGTTATGTGTGCCTCCAGGCTTTTTCCTGGAATCTCAACAGAGGATGGGTCCTGGCTGTGCTAGAAGCTAGACTCATTAAGTGTACTCAAGGTTTGCCTTCCGGCACGCTCTCCTGCCCCGTTCTCAGGTCAGCCTTGTTCCCCTCAACCATTTCATGGGATTCTGCTCCCTCCAAGTAGTGGGCTCTGACCTAAGGACCAGCCTGTGTCAGTGGCCAACGCATATCAGGAATGTGACTATCTAGCTCTTTAACCAGGTGCCTCTGTCCCTTCTAGAGACCTTCCAACATACTGTTAACGTAAGTACAGGGACAGAAGAGCCCAGGAGCACCTGATACAAATGTTAATGGCTTTTTCATTAGGACACTTCATCACAGAATTCCAACTGTTGGTGTCAGGAGGTGACAGTGAAGCATCTTGGATAAGAAGGATGTGGAGAACAGCAGAGATCAGAAATGGAAAGATGAATATGGTTCAGTCATCAGAAAGCTATTTGACATCTAAGTTTTAGCCAGCAGGGGGTATGGCTGCATGGAAAATGCATACATACATCTGTTGTCGCAAGGCCATAGTTTCCTTATCACCATCATCAAGCAGTATTAATGAAGAAGCCAATTGTGCATAACACGGTGCTGTCCCTGTATGCAGCTATGCAATAATGCCTCCCAGTTAAATTGACTATGGATATGTAAAGTGATTAACAAAGACTCGACAGTTAACGCAATTCTTTAACTGCAGCAAGCATCTGAAGTAAATATGTGAGTCTAATATTTGAAAAAGCCTAGAACTAAAAAGTCTACATTTGGGAAGTAAAGCATGCCCTTTCACTTTGCACGAAGGGATCTTTCTCTCTTAAAAGATTCACAGGCTTTTATGCTGGAACATCTAATACAGATTTTATTTTTCTTTTTAAAAAAGTCGGTTTGTTAAGAATTAGGGAAGCCATACAGGTTAATTATTTAAAAAATTGAACAATATAAAAAAAGTATCCAAACTAAAAAGCAAAAGCCACCAACCCACCCCAACCCCGCTGAACATGCATCCACTCCCACAGGGTGACCACTATTAACATTTCTCTATCGCCTTCCTGTCCCTTTTTTAAGTACAGATGTATGTGTCTGTGTGTTCAATGATTGCTTTAAATTCATATTAATAAATGCATATGTTTTGTCTGGTTGGCTTTGCCTGCATGGAAGGATTATTGTTTAGACCTGCTCCCTTAGCTTCTAGAAGAGAAAAGCCGACAGCCTTGCCCTTGATCCTGCGTATTGCAGCAGGAGTTAAGCTTACTGTTCACCACCTTTGGCTTTACTTTTTAGATGACTTATTTTTATCGGTTTTAATGCCACCACCAATTGGCCATTATGTCTTCACATTCAGAGTGTGTTTCTTCTGTTTTGGGTGAAGATAATTTCTGCCACTGAATGCCCATTTTGCTAAGAATGCCTTTAGCAGAGGTAGAGCACCAGGACTACCTCTTTGGTTTTTACAGGGACACTTGCCTCTGAGGCTATAGCTCTTAATTGCAATTAAAACTTTTTTGCAAAACTTTTTTGCAATTGACAGGTGTATGTGTGACCATCAAGACTCTGTATGCTCAGTGAAACATAAACATACTCTCTTCCATGGCTTTTCCCTTAGAAGCTTACTTATCTGCCTCAGCGTCCTCTGTCTCAGCCTTGTTTTGTTTTGAAGTTCGCGGTTTGTTCTTGGACATTGTAAACCCCCTTCATTGACTGTGGTGTTGGCTACTGATTCACAAATCCAGTCCCTGAAGACATACAACTCAGCAGACATGCACAAGGTGGGCCCCTGCTTTTGCTAAAGTCTCTCTTCATCTCCAGGAACTGAATTTTTCATGCAGTAATTAAAATTTGTAGGTCAGGCCTCCCATGGTACCGTTTGCTGCTAATATGGGAAAGCAGTGATCAGATTCACTGACGCTGCTCTTCACTGAGCTGAGACTTAAAGGATGAAGGGTGACATTTTCCCCTATTTTGTAAATTAATGCCATTGATCTGCCTAACAAGAACAAAGTTAGGCTTCAAGATACCAAATGATAAAGAGATTAAGACTTTAAATGGCTTTCCAAAAGGCAACCTCTATTGTAAGGCTCCAAGCTGACTATTGAACTTTCAATTAGAATTTCTAATAGGCTATTGACTTAAATGGATAAAATGTTACAAGTGATAGCTTTCAAGATGACAAAGATTGCTTTTTACATTCTAGAATATTAGTTTATGTAGCATGTAACGTTCTGGAAGGTGCATAAGCAGAATGAATAATAAACTGTTGGCCTCCCTTTGTAGAGTGTCAGCTGCATCTGTGGTATAGCTTTCTCAAAGAAGAATAAATGCATTTTTTAAAGTAAATGCAGTTTTGCAATACTTCGTCTTTTCATATTTTCTAACCACGGGCTCCACAAAACCTTTCGTGGCATGCAAGTCCCTTAGTCTTTGGCACTGTGGTGGTGTCCTTTTTTTATGAAAAGCCGTCAATGCGGTATGTGTTTCTCTGTGTGCACACACAGGCGTTCACGCATGCTTGCATGTATGTTCACAGTTGGGACTCCCGCCTATGTGTTGTCTGTCGTTGTTCTCTGCCTCAGTTTGCTGTTCTTAGAAGCTGTGATTCTCCTCCCCAATGGGCTTCCAGGGAAGTGTGACTCAGTCTGAGCCTTGTTATGAAACACTAGCTCCAATACATTTTTTAAATACTAATTTTTCAAAGACCAGCTACCTCTTCTAGGATAAAGGGTTAATATTATGCTTATGTTACAGTGCCTTAAAAACTCTAATTAAAACAGCATTACATTCCCATCTGCCAATCTCCAGTAATCTTCTTTAATTGCAGTAATTAAACTATATTTACATGTTCAGAATACTTGTAATTTAGCAAATTGCACTCTCTGCTCTACATTTAATCAAACAACCAGTTCCAGTATATTTAGTGTGGAAAGAAGTAATTTCAATGTTTTGATTACTGTAGCAGATTTGACAGAGTAAGTGCCCCTCTAGTAGAGGGCTTGAAAGGGAAGGCAAACATGAAAGATAGTCATGGTTTTGATTGTCATGTGAATGCCTAATTACATGTTGGAGGATTAACTATTAAAGGGTATCATGGTTGCACTTGATGTTTAGATGCAGCCAACATTACAGATAGCAAAGACTGTCTTATGGGGAAATTCAACAAAAGAAGCTAAGTTTTCTCTCTAAAGGTTGGGAGATCATTGCAAATTTTAGTGAAAATGTTGCCTCAATTGTATAATTGCCATTGTGTCTCCTGCCCGTGATAGTAAAGCCTACTGTGCAAGGTGATTACTTTAGTCTCCCCAACTAGAGTCCGGAAGAAATTCAGTGAGAGGCAAAACACAGGGAAATGTTCATAGCGATGGCAGTTCAGGAGCGAGTCCCTCCACAGTTCTGCCTTTTGTGTTGTGTCTGGGTTAGCTCCGGAGAAGACACGAGGTATCCTGACAAGGCCCCGTCAGTAGAAGTCAGGCCCTTTTCCTTCCTACCTTTTGTACCAGACCTTTCCACCTAACCCATCTCCATGGCCCCCTCTCTGCTTCTCGGTTTCCTCATTTTAAAAACAGAAGTAATGATGTTGTGAATATTGATTGGAATCAAAGAAACAATCTCTTCACCACTTTAAAAGTACTTTTGTTATTGTTACCATCTAGTTGTACCAGTACAATAGTTTTGGTTTCTTTATCTGTATAAATTTGACTGGGATATTGGGTATTGCCATCACATCTCAGCTTTCCAAAATAGCATGTCAATTTATTCAACATAGAACTTGAAATAATATTCTCTCTTCCAGTAACTTCTTTCTAATTGGATGATGTCTAGTATTTTCTAGAATTTGTATCTCTCCTCACTTCTGGGCCATCTATTGTATAAATAAGGATTATGCATTAGTGAAAATGAAAGGACAGTCTAGCACTCCTATTGAGTACGAATGCTAAACCTTTGCTCTTGATCATGTGAAAAGAGCAAGCTACTGAATTGTTAAAAATGACGTGTGGCGGTGAGAACCTGAGCTTTTCTGCATGGTTCAGTTAGTAACTTGCTAGATCATATTGAGCAAGGGGTTTCACTTTCTTAGGTCTTACATTGTTAGAAATGGGGCAGAGAGTAGGGCTTGGATTTTTTTTTTTTTTTTTTCTCTTTTGCCTCATGAAGAAGTCACTTACATGAAAAACCTTGACCAAAAGAATACTGGACTATAGACTGTCAGAGAAGAACATTTGGTTCAAACTCAGACCCATTTCTGTGTTACATTAGTGAAAATTTAACTCCCGACCAATGACTTGAAATCAGTCTTCTTCCTGCTGCCTGTAAGTAGTTACAGAGATTCTGATTACTTTATGATGACTACTTTTTAAAGTGTATTGGACAAAATTAAGCCTTGTGGTGAAATTCAAAGCAAAATACTGCACTAAGGAGGTCTGCAGGTGCTAGAGATACTTTAAAAGGAAAAGAGAAGTGATTTGAAGTTGAGGACAGGGCCAGCCAGGATTGAAATTCCAGGTCTGTCACATAGCTATTTAATCCCAAGAAAACTACCTGATCTTCTTGAGCCTCTGATGTCTCATTTATAAAGTGGGGATAAATATATACATGGGGACCCCACTTCTAGTTTTTCTCTCCTATCACCTATAATGTGTGTTCACATATGAGTAGACACACACACACACACCCAATAATAACTTAAGAGCCTTTGGAATGATGTATGCTTTAAAGACAAATAACAGTGCAGAAAAGTATTTTTAAGAATGCAGCATAACTATCGGGAGAAATATGCATAAACGGTGAGGTGTACCTAGAAACAGGAATCCCCAGATTTTTTCCAAACCTTATTATAACCATTTGTTTTAGTCCCTTGTTCTAACAAGTACTACTTTCTGAAATTGTTAACAAAAGACACAACTGAAGGATCTAAATCTTGCTACTTCTTTCACACTCTCTGCTTAGAGGTGTTAATGAGCAGCAGAATAACCCCAGAAAGTCCATTAGTCCAAACTTCATCAAGTCATGTTATGGGTAATTAAGAGACCGTAGGAAACACACCTGCATGGCAGCTAGCATCTCTGCTTTCCAGAGGGTGCTACGGACGCAGAGTTCAGTTCCCATTCTTGACCCTCACTGGAAATTTAGGAGTTAAGATCAGCATCAGTGTACTCAGACGTGTGAATCTTTGTCTTTTTGAAGACGTTCTACCTTGGGGTAGGAAATGGGCACCCTGGATACAGAGAGAATCTCTAGCATTTCATTCCAAAGCCAGAAGTTCTGACATTTACATTTCTGCTAATTTCACACATCGTCTTGCAGCATATAGGATCTGGGCTCCTACCAAGAGGACTGCAGACTCTTTTTGAAAAAGTGCTTTTTGGGGGGTGTAGGAAGGGTGTTGGGCTGCAGAGACATTTCATTAATAGTGTGCTTTAAACGTCCAAGTGGACATAATATATAAATACATGAAACTCAAAGCCCTCCTCTGAACTTAACTTTTCTAAGAAAGCTTTACTACAGCCTTCATCTTAATAATATGGCTGATTTCCTATTATCCAGTGTTTACTTATACTGTATAATGTTTACTGTATAATGAATTTATCATATAATAAGAGACCCTGATTTATTAGCTCTTCATTATTCTCATTCTATCAGCTTCCTGATAAATGCTGCAACCCTTGGCAGGGACCTGAGTCTCAATCAGGTGATATCATTGCTTTTTAATGAACTCTTCTCAGAGTAACAACATTACATGTGAAATTCCTTATTCTGCATTATTAACGGGCCCCAGAATAAAAGGCACAAAGGCCCTGAGAAGGTTGCACTGAGAAATGGGGAAGAATTCATTACCAGTTCAATATACTGCTGGTTAGCAGTCTTTGATCTATCACGTTTACCCTTCTGAAACAGTAAGCCGGCATGGGCGGGGCAGCAGCGAGCTCCATCTAGCACGTGCAGGCATTGTGTAAATGTGGCCTCAGTTTAATGCCTAGCCTGACTGCTGGCATTTAACCCGGTGACAACTTCCTCAGAGGCGGCACGGAAAAAAAAAAGTGAGATCTTACAACCTGAGAAGTTCAGCGCTGAGATAGTTAGGGCCCAGCTCTCATTAGCTGAACGGTAGATTTTTCTAATTAGTCCTTTCTAGTGCAATTAGCACGAAAGAGTCTAATCACCTCCTGTGAAATCAATCTAACGCTTGGAAAAGAATGCCCTTGGCTTCTCTTTCAGATTGGATTTTAGGATTTTCGGTTCACCTCCTTACAGAATGGAACCTGTTAGTGAGTGTTTATTTAAGGTGTGAGCACAGATCTGCAAAAGGGGCAAGACGTGGACAACTTGCTGGCTCCCGGTGGAAGTATAGTTGGCAGTTATCAGTGTATCTCTTCAACTAAAGAGTCTGTTTTCCTTGCTTTCTTTCATTTACAACTTGTTGACTTGGGCCTGGAACGGCCCCAGCTCAGCATGGCGGCACTTCCTGAGGGCACGAAACATACTGCACATTAGACTCAAAGTGCACTTGGAGGCCTGGGCTACCTGGCTGGATTTCTCAGCCTCTGCAGCGCGGATTCCCCATCAGTTTCTCCTCATCAGTGCCTTCAGTGCTCTGTCTCTCCTCTCTCGTTCTGCCTTGGTACCACGTTAGATTTTGAAGTGTTCTCAACTTCCTAGTGCCCGTCCGTCACTTCACATTTCTTAAGGGAGCCAACTCTGGGTGTCTCAGTTGATAATGTTCGTGTTTAACTGGAAAGGAAACTGTAATGACAGCATATGGTCCCGTAGCATAGAAACTGTTGTCCCTTTCTGGGGAAGCCACTTGCTTGCAAGTAGGTGAATGAGAAGATGCTTAGTATGTGCATATTCATCACGAACTAGAGGAAGGTATGGGCGTCCTTGCTCACCAGGCTGTAGAGGCTGAGAATATGCAAGCTTCCATTGTCCATGCCATGTTGAATGCTCAGTAACACTTCCTGGGATGATGAGAGCGTTCTGCACCATCCAGTACAGGAGGCACTGGCGACACATGGCGATCGTGCACTTGAAATGGGAGGCTGAGGGACTACATTTTTTTTTTAATAAATAAATAAATGTATTTATTTGATTGTTTATTTTTGGCTCTGTCGGGTCTTCGTTGCTGCACGTGGGCTTTGTCTAGTTGCAGCCAGCGGGCGCTACTCTTCGTTGTGGTGCACAGGCTTCTCATTGTGGTGGCTTCTCTTGTTGCGGAGCACGGGCTCTAGGCACGTGGGCTTCAGTAGTTGTGGCTTGTGGGCTCAGTAGTTGTGGCTCGTGGACTCTAGAGCACAGGCTCAGCAGTTGTGGCACACGGGCTTAGTTGCTCCGCGGCATGTGGGATCTTCCTGGACCAGGGCTTGAACCCATGTCCCCTGCATTGGCAGGTGGATTCTTAACCATTGCACCACTAGGGAAGTCCTAAATTTTTATTTTACTTAATTTTAATTTGTTTAAGTAGCCCCATGTGGCTAGTTGGTACCATATTGGACAGGGCAGGTCAAGACCTCTTCTACCTCCTGTCCACCACCCTCCGCAGCATACACATAGCTGCATCTGTACCGACAGGAAACATGCTACCCTCTGCTCCCCCTTCCTCTCTGTTTTCCTCATCCTGGTCTTCAAACCAATCAGATTTTTCTCAGTGCTACTAGGAGTTCAAGACAAGGCATTCTCTTGGCTTGTGTTAACTGGAGATCATTCTGTATTCCACTAAGCCAGTGTTTTGTCCGAACATTGGAAAAGACCTTGTAGTTTCTAAAATAGCCAAAACGCTGGTTTGTTTCTAAGAGGAGAGGTGGGAGGAATCAGTCAACTGAAGCTCATTTGTGATACCTTCCAAATCTCAAAGACAGGACAGTATCGAACATCTCTCCAAAGAACTAGATTAAGTAGATGCAAATGGCTTTTGCAAACTCCCTGTGGTGTTTTAATTGTAGTTAATTAAAGTAAACAAAAATGGAATATTTAATCATCTTTATCAATGATGTCTAACAAATGTGCTAACTTTGCTCCTGGTAGCCAGCTACGCTGTCATGGAACTGGCTCTTTAATTTACACTGAAGGAAAGTCAACAACCTGGACACATAGACCTGCCTGTGCTATGAGCAGTCTGGCTCCTTCTCCCATGGTTAGAAGTCTCATTTCGTTGCTTTGGCCCCTGGAAATGATCCTGCTTAAAGGAGGGAAGACAGAACACTAAGGTTGTATATTAAACAGAACGCACATTCGTTTATTCAACAAAAATTTATTGAAGGCCAGCTCTGTGTTAGGAACTGTGGTGATCTCCAGGGATGCGTCCATGAAAGACACTATGTACCCCCAGCGGACTGTAACCTCCAGCAACTGACAGGTAGGCAGATAATACTCTGTGACACGTGTTGTAATAGAAGTAAATACAAGGTGTGCAGTGGAATGAATATGCGGGAGGGAGACCAAGTGGTGACTTTAGGGGAGGCTGCTGAGGTGGAAACGTGTAAGGGAAAGTTTATATATTTTTTATGTGTAAATGTAAATGAATATAAGGAGACTCTTAGGGAATTATAGGATTTTTCCAGGGATAAAGAGCAGGTGGGGCTTCCATGAAGGGGACTGTGGTTTGCTACAGCTCAGATGTGTGAAGCAACGGTGTATGTTTAGGGGCCTGCTGAGAGAAACGGAATGCCAGTATTTGGTGTGAGATTCTGAGAGTCTGGGAGATGAGGATGCAAAGGCAGCCCCCGCTCAGATCCTGCAAGCGGGTGTGTGGTGTGGGTGTGCTAGAGCATTAGGGTTTGATACTAAGTGTCAGAAACTTAATGGGGCCAGGATTCGGATGAGGCAAGAGAGGCACGCAAGGTACTAAATACAAGGAAGCACTGACTCTGAGGGTTATGCAAGTTCAAGTTTGGTCCTTATACCACCCTGAGATGATGGCCTCCTTAAATTTCGTGCCATAGGCACCTCACTTGCCTTGCCCTAATGCAGCCCCCCCCAAACATGACTCTAGTTTTTATGCAGAGGAAAGGGTTGAAAGGGAAGTGGATGGGAGTGTGAACCGAGGCAGTATGGTGGACACGGCAGAGTAGAAATTAGTGAGACATCTTTACGAGGTAAAGGCAAAAAGACCTAGTGACAGAGAAAACATGAGGCATGTGAGAGAGGGACCGGATTGTCCTGCCACTGATTCTGGGGATTGTCCTGTTGCCTGACACTGTGTTTTCCCTAATTTCTCAGTTCCTGCCCTGTCCTGTAGTCACACCCAATTCAAGTCCAGCCCCTACCTACCTACTGAGTCTGACGCCCTTGACTGTGTTTTGAGAGAAGGCCATGAGAGCTGGATTTTTCTTTAAAAGTGTCTGACTTCAGTTAGATCTGCTGTACTGGATGGCGTTAACACATGTAGAGAATTGCAGTCTTTCTGGCTCTCTAAATTCAGTGACCTTATTTTAAAAGATGATCAACATGGCTTAGAACCTTCTGAGGATTAGGAGACATTTTAGCAAGTTTATCAAGAATAAGCAAAGATGACATTTGGCAAGCAGTATTTCCCCTCAAAAAAAACCATTTGTTTTGGAATGAAACTTTTTCCATTTGACAAGTTTAGAATTACCAATACTGCTTGAAACTCCCTCCTTCCTCCAAACTCTGGGATGTTTTCAGGAGGGACTCTTTCCTTCAAAGGCATCCAAGAATATAGTTAATTGGGAAAACATGCAGGAAAAGACATCTCAGGCTGCCCGTTGCACTCTTCCAGCATATGCTATTACTTGTCTCAGATAAGTAGACAGGTGGCTGTTTGCAAAGCAGGGTCTAATGTGCCTTTGACTCAGAGAAGTTTGGAAACAAAGCCCTCCGTACAGTGAGCGTCTCACTGTCCCATGAAGTCTTCAGGTCTTGCCTGTTCCCTGTCACCTGTGTCTGAAGGAACTTGTGGAGGACACGTGGTGTAGTGTAACTTAACGCTCGCCCAGCATTTATTGGGATTAGAGTCGCAGCATCTCAGGGTTGGATGAGTACTTGAAGGTCATGTAGTCCAACTTGCATCTGGAAAGTCTCCCGTTCAGCTTTTCCCCGAAACGGCTGACTGGTACCCATAACCGCCTGGGACCAAGTGCTCACTCTGCCTCTTCAGTCAGTGCTCGCCAGGCTTCCTGACACTCGTGAGTTAACTGTCTTTCCTCATTGTTCTCTTTAGTAGTAACTTCTCTGTTAGCGTGTCATGCTTTCCAGCCTATGTGTATGTCCTCTTAAAATCATCTTATCCCGGAACCTCCCTGTTTAGCTCCTGCTTGATCCAGCTGTCCCTGCCCCCCATACCCCTTCTCCAGTTGCAGCGTCACAATTTCAAAGTTCCTCGATCCCCTGAGCCGTTATCCTTCCAAAACCTTTTACTATGAATGGTAGACTCTATTTTTTCCTAAGAAAAAATTTCCTGTTATTTTTCCTAAGAGTTTCCTAAGAAGTATAAACAACCGAGGTGGTAGGTGTAAGTGGCTCGGTGACTCTGTACAGGCAGACAGAAGACCACCCACCTCCTTCTCATCCATGTGAGCAACATAAAGCTGCTACCTTGTGTGTAGCCAGGAGTCCGCACCGCCCCAGTGCATGTTTCCTTCCTGGGCTGTTGTCTGGCTCTGTGCGTGACTCACGTTCAGGGAGCCTGCCTCTCCTTCCGGCCACGCAGAGTGCTGGTGACTCCTCACGCTGTTGTGTCCTGTGTCTGGGTTCCCACTGCTGCCCCGCCCCGTCCCCCTGCAGCCACATCACACTCACTGAGGTGCTGCTGCCCGGTGACCGCCTAGCTCCCCTGATCCCGCCCTACCTCCCTGCTCAATCCCAGGTTTGAGATGTGCCATCACTAAGGCCCCCTGTGATAACCTAAGCACATCTCTGTCACGGTCCATCCATTGCTTTAAAATTATCCGGATGTGTGCTGGTCTCTTCCATTAGACTGTAATTTCCTTGAGGACTGGTCCCGTGCCTCACTCAGCTTGTGACCTCAGTGCCAAGCCACGTAATAGGAGCTATTTAATAAATGCAGGCGCGTGTGCACGAGTATTCCACAGTGTTTCAGGACATTGTCTTTTCTCGAGTGTCTTTCCTCCTCTCTCCTCCACTTGAAGGAGAATGGATGAAATCACGCCAATGGGAATGCAGGAAGCAGAAGAGAATCTCAGCCCCCCAACAACCCTTCCCCGTCTCGGGTGCAGAGACCTGTCCTCAGGACCCCTGCTCATCTTTGCCCGCGGTGTGCAGCTGCCTTGCCCAAGATCCACCCAGAGTGCGGGCTGGCCCCTGTCAGAGCAGGACAGATGGGATGTTGCCCGCAGGACTTGGCACAGTGTCCTCAGCTCCCCAACCTCTGCATCAGGCAGGGCTCCAGGCCACATCTCCTTCCTTCTACCCTTGTGGTACCTCCTTTATTTTATTTTATTTTTTCTTTTATTGAAGTATAGTTGATTTACAATGTGTTAATTTCTGCTATACAACAAAGTGATTCAGCTATACACATGTATACGTTCTTTTTTTAAAAAATTCTTTTCCATTATGGTTTATCATAGGATATTGAATATAGTTCTCTGTGCTCTACAGTAGGACCTTGTTTATCCATTCTGTTTATAAAAACTTCCATCTTCTCACTCCAGCCTCCCACTCCAGCCCTCCCTCAGACCCCTACCCCTGGGCAACCACCAGTCCGTTCCCTATTTTCGTGATTCCGTTTCACAGATAGGTTCATTTGTGTCATAGTTTAGATTCCACATATAAGTGAGATCACATGGTATTTGTCTTTCTCTGTCTGACTTATTTCACTTAGTATGATCATCTCTAGGTCCATCCATGTTTTTGCAAATGGCATTATTTCATTCTTTTTGATGGCCTAGTAGTATTTCATTGTACATATGTACCACATCTTCTTTATCTGTTCATCTGTCGATGGACATTTAGGTTGTTTCCATGTCTTGGCTATTGTGAATAGTGCTGCTGTGAACACAGGGGTCCGTGTATCTTTTTGAATTTGTTTTGTCCGGATATAAGCCCTGTGGTGCCTCCTTTAGTCTGTGGCTCTGAGAGAGATCCCCACCCCAGCCCCATGGAGTGTGCCATTCACGCCACTCTCGTCTCTGCTGGCTCATGTTATCTTTTCCTGCTCCTTCGGGTGGAAGTCCTAGAGGCTGATCAACACATTAGTTGTAAGCTTCCTACGTAGTCCAGTTATAAACGAACTAGTCAAGGGGAAGGAATGTGAAAGCCCTAGAAGGAGTTTAGAGCCGGGCTCACACTCCCTCCCCCGTAGCCTGTGCTGCAAGGTCAGACTGAAGGTGCTTGCGCCCCACCCCATTCAGTCACCACCACAGGGCGTCAGTGGGGTTCCCGCTGTGCTTTAATATCAGGGAACTTTCTAAGACCACTCACAGCTGATAATAGGCAGAACAGGATCATACATTCAGACCTGTCCAGTTGCGTCCCTGTCTACATGAAACTGAAAAGGTTATCTGGTATGTGGCTCCTTAAGTACCTTTTAATCTCCTTGAGGTAAACTCTGCAAATAATGTTGCTTCTGCGGACCCATCTCCACCACCACCACCACCACGTCTCTTAGAATTCACCATTCGTCAGGCACCTGCTCCCTAAGAATTCCAGCTAAGTGACTGCGAACTAACGGGATCTCACCCTGTGACTTGGCAAACCCTTTTCTAGGATCTGAGTGTGTGCCCCACGCCGTGGTGGAGAGCTAAAGAAGCTGGGAGGCGTACAGAGAACAAGAGTGGTTCCTGATTAAGAACTTTTTTTATAGCAAAAATGGCTGAGTTACTAACAGTCGAGAAATCTAAGCATTTTGTAGTCTCAGACCCCGTATGAGGGAGATACTACTACCACCCTCCTCCATTTTACAGACGAACAAACGGAGACCTGAGGAGGCTAAATAACTTGGCAGAGCAGGTCCCAGGCCTGACCCCAGGCTCTAACCCAGAGCCCTCCACTCCCAGACAGTATTCTGGCTCCATTTCCGGGGTGGTGACGTGGAGGATATAGAGCAACCTGTGGGCTTAGTGAGTGTGCTGCTCGGTACACAGCAAGACAGGCCGTAATCAGCGGTTGAATAATAGAAGTTTCATGAGTGATTAAAGTAAAAGCCAGGATTTAGAGATTGAGGGTTGATTGTTAAAGGATAAATGATATTTGGAAGGTCTTACTGGATTTGATTAAAGTGAAATTCAAAAAGCATCACAGGGCTTCCCTGGTGGCAGAGTGGTTGGGAGTCCGCCTGCCAATGTGGGGGACGCGGGTTCGTGCCCCGTTCCGGGAAGATCCCACATGCCGCAGAGCGGCTGGGCCCGTGAGCCATGGCCGCTGAGCCTGCACGTCCGGAGCCTGTGCTCCACAGCGGGAGGGGCTACAGCAGTGAGAGCCCCGCGTACCGCAAAAAAAAAACCCCCAAAAAACAAAACCAAAACAAAACAGAAAGCATCACAAAGATGATTATTTACCAGTGGTACTTTAAGGACTTTTTTTGCGGCTTAAGTCATTGGCACTCCAGTGCCCCAAATCTCTGTGCTCAAAACCAGCATGTAATTGATCCTTAGAAAAGCAGAGGTTAGTGCCTCCTTTGGAAAGCTACTTTTGAGCTTTGATACACTGAAACATAATCACCCTTTGCAGACTGAGATCTTGTTTTATGGTTTTTTCCTCCTCCTGTAGTGCCTAGTATCTTGCCTTATACATAATAGGTACTTTGAGATGGATGGACTGACAGAAATTATTTTATATTGCCTTAGGGGCTGTGAATTTAAGCAAGAGTTGGTTTCTGAATGAAGTCTGTTAGCAAAGATTGCTTAAGCACAAAAGTCTTACTTCTCTTCTTAATCGCCTGGACATCGATACGTTAAGTCCCAGTCCAAGTGTTTTAACGGTGTCTCTATAAAGCTGATATTTTCTGGAAGGGAAACCAAATGTGAAATAATAGCAAGCACTGGGGCAGAGGCTACACCTCTTCTCTTGGCCACTACAAAAGGTTAGACAACAGCAGGGACTGGATCAGGGTTTGTGGTTGGAAGTAGGCATTTGGGGCAAACTTGTGATTTCAGCTCAGAGCCAGTGCTAGATGCTACAGCAGCAAGACGAAAGGAGATGTGAAAGTATACATGGGCCTTGCCCACATGCCGGAATTGACGGGCCAGACAGATGAAAGTTGGGGGGAGTTAACTAGTAAACAGGTTTCCTCGTCATTTAAGAGACCAATTAGTTTTGATAGCTGACGTTTATTGAGTACTTACTACATACGAGATGGGATTCTAAGCACTTTACCAATATTTAATCCTCACAATAATCTGTGACATAAATACAGCGGTGGTACAAGGAGTTTAAGAAACTCACCCAAAACAGCGCGATTCGTAAGTCATGAAGCCAGACGATCTGGTGTCTTAACCCCTGCGCTGTGGCGCCAGTTCTTCTGGGTGGTTGGTCTTGGTTCTCAGGTTAGTTCGGCTGGCTCTGACAATGTCAGCCCAAGACCTACATCAACCACATGGCCTGACCAGCTTCTACCAAGTCAGTGACTTTTTTTTTTAATCTGAATCTTTGGCTACCTGTGCTCCATTTCTCTTTTCCTAGACTGTAAACTCCCTGAGGGTAAAGAATCTATCCCATTCATTTGTGATCATTCAATTTTTGTCCAAAGGAAGACTCTGGGTTTTTATTCTAGATTCCTCTAAGAGCTAGATCATTCCATTGGCCACTGGGATCTTTATTGGTGTTCTTGGCCCGAGGATTCAGTCAGCAGCAACAGAGGAGGTAGCAGAGTTCTCAACCGCGTTCCTCAAACAGATGTTGAGTGCCTACCGTATTTCAGGCCTGAGCATACAGAAGTGAAGAGGACAGACATCACCTGTGCCTTCTCAGAGCTTACGGTTCAGCAGAGAAACATAAGACATAAGCACAGTGTGCTAGGTGCTGTTGAAAAGAAAAAAAAAAGGCCAAGAAGCTGAGATGGAGAATAATGGAGATGGAGCGTAGAGGTAGAGCCTACTTCAGATAGAGTAGCATTTCCTCCTTGAAAGTTACATTCTAAGCTGAGACTTAAAGGAGAGACAGACTTAGGTGAGCATGAGAAGACTGGACAGGAAGCACTTTCTTTTTTTTTTTTTGCCACTCAGGGCGGCATGTGGGATCTTATTTCCCCAACGAGGGATCGAACCCACGCCCCCTGCATTGGGAGCATGGAGTCTTAACCGCTGGACCTCCAGGGAAGTCCCACAGCAAGCACTTTCTAGGCAAAGAAAACAGCACATGCAAAGGCTCTGAGGTTGGAAAGGCTTGGTCTAACCTGTTTAATAGTGGAATTCAAAGAAAATCATTACGCTTAGACAGTTACCTTTTATACATTCTGGCCAAACTTTTGTCTCCCAGTTTGCAGCCTGTTGTCTTTTGGTAGTGATTCCAAATCCACTTCCCAAAGCAACAACCAGTATTCAGAGATTTTTTGACTGCTTGCTCTGGAAACAGAGTAAATCAGAGGCAGAGGCAGTTCCACACAGCTAACAGGGTGTGGAGTGTAAGTTAACTTGGTCCATTTTATTTCCTTTTGAGTCATAAGCCTTGCCTGCATGGGGCTCAGCGATAGAAATATGTCAAATTCCTTATATTTGTTATATCTTCAATATGTTTGACTTATTTGAAGCATGAAAAACATGAAATTAATAAAAGGGGAATGACTTTAGATGATCGATGATCAGGAATTATTTTTTCTAAAATTTTCTAAATATTATAGTTATGTCTCTTACCCCCAGAGGTGGTAGTTTCACCATGTTGCACTCAAGAGAAGATTGCTTACAGATCCCAGGAGAGAGGTACATTCCCAGCCTCCTGCAGGCTACATTAGGTGCATGGAACAGACGTCAGAGTAGTCCACACGTGGACAGCAGCTTACTTGATCAGATCTTTCTCCTCCCCAATATTCTCGTTGAGATCCCTTGAAAGCTCCCATTTCCCCACCATTCATGAAGGGTCTGTAAATTATTTAAGAGAAGAAAACGCAGCCTTTTGTCCCATCGGATTTTCCCCCTCAGTTACATGAGTCTTTTCTCTGAGCACACACACGTGGCCCAGACTCACTGTCAGGGGAGATGTAATGCCAGCATCTGGTGTTAATATCTATTGTTGACATTTTGGGAATGAGAACATGAGCTAGTAGGGAAGATGCTTGCTTGTACCTAATTAATGTCCTGTTGTATCCCCTCTTGTTGTCAGCTCTGCCTCACCACCCTGCCTTGGCATTTTCTTTTACTGGCTAACTTTAAAAGTTAATTATTTCTCTGTTGAATGTTAAATGCCACAGTTTTTTAATGCTGTTCCTTGGTATGAATTATTAGTTATCAAAAATTACAATGGTCTGTGCAATTATCGACCCTTTACCTAAAGCCTGTGTTCTCACTAACCATTCTTCTCAAGTGTGGTAGCATTTGCTGATGTCTGGCAACATGGATCTCTCCAGCAGATGTTGAGTTTTGACTCACCACATTCCTACCCCTGTCTAGGCTTCCTAGTGTATAGCAGAGACCAAGTCCTGGTAAATCATCTACTTGAAGCAATTGCATATGGGGCCAAGTCTTCCTAACCGATTTTGCCTTAACCCAAATCACTGTTAGAACTCATTTGGCAGCTCCAGCAAATACAGGTAGAACTGAGGAGCCTCAGATAGCTTTTATAAAGCATACGTCTCAGTGGGAAATCGCAACTTTCTGTACTTGAGTTTGTAAAAAATAATAGCAAAAATCGCAGCTGGTAGTTATCGAGTGCCTTACTCGGTGCCAGGCCTTGTGACTAGCTTTCCCCGTGGATTATTTCACTTAATTTTCTCAACAACCCTGTGAAGTAAAGTATGATTATTATTCCCAACTTAAAGCTGAGCAACTTGAAACACTAAAAACTTAAGTAATTTATGCATCGTCACCTGGTGGGGCAAGAGTCTGTGCCTTTACCTCCTGCAGCACAGAGTTGTGTTGTCCAGGATGCTGGCCTTGAGTCACACGTGGTCGCTGAGCACTTAAACGGGGCAAGTCTGAACTTACGTGCTATAAGTGTACAATATACGCCGAGTTCCCAAGACAGTGCAAAGTAATAGTGTAAAATAGCTCATTAATAATGTGTTCATATCCATTACTTGTCAAAATGATAGCATTTTGAATATATTGGGTTAAATAAAATATGAAAGTCAATCTCACCCGCTTCTTTTCAATTCTTTAATGTCTCTACGAGAAAACTGTAAATTTCCTGTGTGGCTTGCATTACATTTCTGTTGGGAAGGGCTGCTATAGAGACACACACAGGGCTCCAGAGTTTCTAGATTCTTTTCTTACCTTAGGAGTTTCTGATTCTAAATTATTGAGGGAATATACACAACTTGCTGACCCTTCCCCTCCCTCCTTTCTGGTCTTTTCACTTGCAAAAATCCAGCACAAAGTATAAATTCTTATGTCTGAGTCTCCACCAAGAACCCATCTGTTGGTGCTTATCAAGTATGGAAAGATAAAACGCTGACATGTTATGCATTAACGAGATCAAAAGGAGGGCTAATGACAGAAATGTGGCTGCTGTTAAAACGTCCTGAGAGGATAATCTGGGCGGACTTTTTGTTCTCCTCAAGGCGACCCCCTTCAATGCCTTCCAGAGACCGGCTCCCCGTTCTCCTTCCGAGGCCCCCCGTGCCCTTCCTTCCAGCCCCTGCCCACCGCTTTCCCATCCCACCCTCCTCTCTCCGGGTGTCTGTGCAGCAGAGACAGCTGCTCTGCTAGGCAGGTCTGACACGAGGCAGGTCTTTCTTCCCTGCCTCTGAGAGCAGAGTGTAGAATGGTATTGCCCTCCACCAGGGATCTTTGAGAAGCTTTATGGCTCTAGCAGGCGTGGGGGAACCAATCCAGGCACTAGCAGCTGATATATGACACTAATATAGGGTTCACTTTTATTCTCAACCTAAAAAAAAGATAGATTGTTCCAAGCTTAGACAGGCTGTAAAATCGTGTGCTTCTGGAACCATGCTGCCTTCCCCCCGGGACCACTCTAATTGCCTTACATCTGTACAAAGGTTCCTTGTAATCGGGCTTTCTGCCTTCATTTGTCTTCTTTTCAGCCTCTTAGTAAAGACCTTAATTGGTCTTAGTGGGGCTTTTTTCAGTTAGTGCAACTGTACCTTTAGGGCTGAACAAGTACCAGACACTACCTGCGGGGAGAAGTGGGGAGATGGGAAAGACATCAATACTCCTTTACCTCTAACGGTTTAATTAATGTGCTCAGAACAAGGAGCGGTTTGAAGAAATTTCTGCTCCTCTGAGACCCTGCCACAGACATAACTGGGGTTAGGTGGAATTTTCTAGATTTCTTTCCTGCTTCAGTCTCTGTGAACACTCAGCCTCATAACTGTCTCACAGTAAACTGTATCAGGTTTCAGTCTGTCCTCTTTGGAGGATCAAGTTGCTTTACATCAATAGACTGAAGTACTAGGGGATGCATGGGTAAGGAAGTAGCCTCTAATTTGTTTCTTAGCTACTAATTATTTAATAATACATTTTATTGCCTATTAAATTGTGGCATAACTTGCTTGTCAGCAAAACTAGATGGAACCCGATCATTTGAGGAGAAGGATAATTGGCACTTGTACAGATGGCTTTTACTGCAAGTTGGGTTTGTTATTGCAGATCGAGTTCCTTGCCAGGTTTCTTGGTTCTGTTTGTGGGCTGGTCAGTGTTGGGAGGGGGTTACTGTATTACAGCCCAGGCGGTTAAATGTGGTAGCACTGCAAAGGCAGTGTGTACTCAGTTATAGATCATAAAGGCTTCTGCTGTGTAGGTACTTTTTTCCCTTCTCCTTCCCCCCCTCCTCCACCCTTGGTTTTAAAGGACCCTAGTGAGTTTTGTTCCACACTGAAAATTACCTTATGTGCTGGAAAATGCATCAGTGGAGACTTTGTTTAAACAAAGGGCGTTTTTATGATGGATAGAAAAGGCCAAAACTTCTGGATTTCCATCTAGTAAAAATTTGTGTAGGAAAATTGGACCAGTCCCAGTTCCTTAGTAGAATTTCATAAAGGTTTTCCTGTTGCTTCAAAATGACCCCTTAAGGAATGTTGTATAGGTTCCATAAAATTGCCCACAGTGTTTCCTAGAGCACATTAAAGAAATGAGGGGGACACACTGTGTGTGGGATAGTTTGGTAGCAGGATTCGTTCATTGGATAGCAGAGAGGGAGAACCCAAGCATTTTAGCTCTAGGTGGGAAGTGTTAGCCAAGATCCATAGCAGGAGGTGGATTTGGCAAGCACTTTGGTAAGGAGCATTTTTGGTGGCATTTGGTAGACAGGGGGAGAAGAGTGTACACGCCCAAGCTCTGGGATCAAGAGCCCAGATTTCCCATCCCCAGGGTGCGTTCCTTCTTTGCCTTCACGTGGCACTCAGGTCTTACTTCCTGGGCTTATCCAGCCCAAATTCACTGACGGCCACCACCCTTATTTGAAAGTCTGTCTTGTGTTCTGACCCAAGAGGTTTGTTTAAAACCCAGAGTGATGTCCACCTTTGTATGTTTTCCAGATCCCGTCTTTCCATTCCTCACTACTTTGTAATTATTCTTTTGCCTAATAGTAGAATTCCTGGGGTCTAATTGTACCAGAACATGTCTCCTGTCTGTATGCTATCTCCCTTGGCAATTGTTCTCCTCTTCCTCTAGAAGACCTACACGCTCTTGACCCTTCTCTCCAAGGTTCCAAAACCTCAGTGAAGACCTGTGAGTTTCACCAGTAAACACATGGATTTTTTAGCTATGGAAGAAAATATCTATCTTGGCTTGATATTTCAGAAAATTAGTATAAAGTAACCTTGACGTAGATAACTCTGTTTCTTAGGGGTTGAGCTTGGGAATTACTGTAATTTAACACCTATAATAAAAGTGTTAAAAGAGGGGAGAAAGCCAATTCTGAGGTTTTATGTGTTACATGAAGGGTATGTGTTACGCATTATCATTAAATTTTCTTGAACAAAAGCTACGGGCAAGTTGAAGCCAATTTAAAGGGCGTGTATCGGAACTGAAACATGCAGCCATAAACTGATTTGGGAGCTGATTTGGGAGGTGCAAATCCTACAGAGCAATGATAGTGTGGAAGTCGGCAATGACCTAGAAAGTCCATAACCCTGGTGGTCATAGCCCACAGCCCACTCTGGAAGGGGTGTGTGTGTGCATGTGTGTTGAGAAGCAGACTTTAGACACATCTGTTGATTTCTTTCTCTCCTATAGTTGACTCTTCTGGGGTTTATTTGTAAATAAACTCAGCTAATAGGATTCTCTGGTCATCTCTAACTTATCCTGGTAACTTTTCTCTTGTCGATCTAGATGGGAAGACCACAGTGAAGGGGCAGGATGTTTTTATAGTATGCCATTCTCTATTGAATTAAGCACCATTAAATATACTTCTGTCTCTGGGTCTCCTTTTACCAGACCCACCCCTGACCTTGCGGGGCAAATGCCCCTTTGCAGCTGCCCCTTGGCCACTCGCAGGCCTGCAGGTGTGCATACCAATAGCATGGCCTGGCCTCGGGAGGACAGTCCCCAGGGGAGACGCCTGCCCATGCAGGCCCTGGAAGGGGCTGGGGGCCATCTGAGCCGGGGATTCCTGTGTATCTGGTATGGAGAATATGGTCCAAAAGGGAAGATGTGTGAGCTGGGTGGATGCATCCTCATGACCCCATGGACTGTTGCCCCACAGAAAGGCGCATAGCTTGAGGAGAGCCTGAGAAGGAGCCTCTTATGCATGGATCTCAGTGCAAGGACCCAGCTGCCTGGATATGAACAGTATTGCTTCTGCCTTTCAATTTTAATCTTGATAACCTCACTCTACATACCCTGCAAAAACAAAGTAAAATAAAAGAAGTAAAACGGATCCAAGTCTTTTCCACAAAAGCTAAATGAGATGAGTTATTGTCAGCCCATCAGTGTCTATGGACACACGATGTGAATGCTTAGTCTTTAGATTCAGTACTGGGAAGTCAGCTGGAATCTTGCGCAGAGAGATGTTATGTGACATGTTTATATAAGAAATGTTCTTTTCCATTAGCATTTAAAGTATCACATACTGCCATCCAGATGCAAGGAATGCCATACTGTACTATGCGAGGACCATGTAAGGGAAAAGTGTGGCTAAGGAACCAGATTAGGAAGGATTTTCAATTTTAGGAGAAACAAAGCATTATACTGACATGGTTCAAACAAAGTAAGGCAGTTTGAAGGTTGCTAGCATTTTTAAAAACATCTTTATTCAACCTCTTTTTTAAAAAAAAATAGGATAATTGCATTGTCACTGATAGTATTTCTAATATGCAGAGGGTACTGAAACTCATTCTCCCTCCAAACTTAAATATGGTGCCTGGCCTTCTAAAGTGATCCAAACTCCAGTAAGAAGTCAATGCAGCATGTTTTCTCTATTGTGCTACAGTTACCTAGATTTTTAAGAGTGGGAATTCTGACTTTGGTGTGGAAGTGATAGTCCTTAAAGTATTTGAGTCTTTGTAGGTATATCGTTAGTTGGGAGTTTTTTTGGGGGGAGGCGGGGAGCTCATGATTTTAATGACCTTGATTTTGAGCTTTAAAAAGAAGTTTAATCGGTCTGTTATCTTCATCTGACAGACAGTGGTTACTATTATTTATTGGATAGATGAGATATATTACCCTCCAAAAGAAAAGGCTTTGGGGGAAGTATGCTAATATTGGCTTTGAAAGGGGCAAAAGGAAAATTAAGCACGTATCTTGAAATGGGTCCTTGTCAATCTACTTTTCTCATTATCTCAAGAGATGGCAGTATTAGGAGAATAGGTTTTTAGGCTCACTTTTCTCATCTAGAAAATGACAATCATACCTGTATCAGGTGGTTAGGATGCAAGAAATGCACATCTGTAAACCATGAGGCCCACGGTGGCCTCAGTGCTAGCTGTTTTCCCCACTCACCTTACTCAAAGAAAATTGGATGTAGGGAATAATTTTGCATAATTGTGTATCTTAGGAATGGCTTTTCTAGTTTCCTTTTCTTTCATTTCTTTTACTTTCATTTCCATTAACTTCACTTCCCTGGCTCGCTCTCCAGTGAGACAAAAGAGGGAAATGAGCCAGGACAAGTGAGTTGCCACTTGCAATGTTTCCTCTCCCTAAAGGCAGTGTTTGTGAAGGGCTCATTGTCACCATTCTACCCAGAGGACTCTGAGCTTCTCTTTTCTGGAGAATCAGACTGACTTTCAGGATATGCAGTATGTTTGCTCACCACCCACCCCTCCCTGCCCCAAAGCATCATCTCTTTATAAAACTGGCCTTGGCCTTACCTGCATTTCCAGTGCCATCCTGTTTGTTGCTTCTCATCCACACTTGGGGAAAAAGTGGGTATGTAGCAAATTTGTTTAAAATTGTCATCAACCAGCCCCTCATACAAATAAAGATCCTTGAAAATCAAGCTGGCTATAATGATATGGCAAACTATTTAGCTTGCGTTTTTTGACCCAATGTTCATTTTTCATTACGCCTCAGCCTGCTTTCCTTTGAGCCTCGTTCTGATCTATGGGACTGTGCTTATATTCATGGCTGTTTTCCAGAGCATTGCTGGGCTGCTTGAGTTTTAAAGCTCCTGTCTAAATAATGGCTAGGTTTCTGAGATGTCATCACCCACCCCCTCCAAAGAATCTGGCACACTTTGAATTCTCTAGCAGCACCTGCAAAATGCTAAATCATACAGTCCAAGGAGGTCAGTCATCCTCCAAGAAGCAAGGAGAGAGTACTAATAGAAAGGGGGAAAGATGCCCTAGTGAGCCGACTCAGCATCATACACACGCTCCCTGGTTGAACTCATTGTCCATAGAGTTAGGTGGTTGGGTTCTGCCTCAGACCTTTCAACTCTGGAAGCTACTAAATAGAATAAAACGTGCTGTTATTAGAGAACTTTAAGAAGACCAGTTTATATATGTGTGTGTGTGTGTGTGTGTGTACACATGTATATGTGTGTATATACATGTGTACGCACATGCCTATTTTTACATATATACACACATATGTATTGTATCTATAAGTATGCGTGTGTTGATATATGCATACACAGGTAAAATACATGTTCATGCATACACTCACACATACTCACACACACTTAAAGAATTCTAATTTAGGGTAGATTTAACCTTTTGACAGTTCAAAGGGAAAAGTTAAAGTCTATGAAGTGATTATTATGGAAACCCAACTGAGCCTTTCCTGGAAATGCCAGAACCACAAACATTTTTTAGCATTTGAAAAGATGACAAATGCTGATTTATGCAGACCTCAGGACTCCATTCCTAGGGCACTGTCATTTATTACTTCCATCAGCAGGAATGGTTTCTTTTAACAGCAGATTGGGTGTGTACACTGATGACAATTAAGGATGGTGAAATAATTCCAATAAAACAAGCACCAGACCAGCATGGGGAGTAAAACTAGTCTGTCCCCAAATATCCTCTCTCCTTACTTGCCTTCCTCTTTCCTTCTTTTCTCTACCTGGTTTCTCTCTTCACTCCCTTTCCAACCTTCCTTCTTTGCCAGGGAAGGCTGAGCAGGTTTGAAAAGCACAATTCATGGAATTTCTGGCTCAGATAAGACATTCAAATCCAGAAATACCATACTAGGATCTAGTTTTAAAATGTTTCTTCCCAGGGAAGGTAAAACATTCCTTGCCGTCTTAAGAAATAAGTATGCTCTCTGATATTCCAAGCCAAAAAAATTCATTTTAAGCTGGAGTATTTATCTTTACATGTGACAGGATAATAGTTCTTTCTTTGTTTTTCTTTTTTTCAATCAGAAGGAAGGTTTGGTTTTGTTTTTTTTTTTTTTTTAGAAGATGTTGGGGGTAGGAGTTTATTAATTAATTTATTTATTTTTGCTGTGTTGGGTCTTCGTTTCTGTGCGAGGGCTTTCTCTAGTTGTGGCAAGTGGGGGCCACTCTTCATCGCGGTGCGCGGGCCTCTCACTAGCGCGGCCTCTCTTGATGTGGAGCACAGGCTCCAGATACGCAGGCTCAGCAGTTGTGGCTCACGGGCGTAGTTGCTCCGCGGCATGTGGGATCTTCCCAAACCAGGGCTCGAACCGGTGTCCCCTGCATTAGCAGGCAGATTCTCAACCACTGCGCCACCAGGGAAGCCCTGGTTTTGTTTTTTAAAGGAAGACAAGTTGTCAACATTGCATATTCCAAAACAGGCACTTCCTATGTCCTGGGAAGGTAGGTAGACTATGCCTTAACAGGTATTCCAAATTCTTTATTCGGTTCCTGATTTTATTAGTTTAACATTTACTCAACACATACTTAAAGAACTTTTTCCCAGAACTGTGCAACTAACACATGGACATTCATAAGCCGCAGCGGTGTCTGTGAAGGTATCCACTCTTAGGTGGGAGAGAGGCAGGTCCTCAGCTCTAAGTGGAAGGCATACTACAAGAAAGATAAATCATCTCCATAACTCTGAGATGACATTAGCCCCATTTAGAACTAAAGGAATAGAGGCTTTGGGATACATGTCTTCTCAATCTTCTCCTGTGTATATGTATAATCTCTTGTTGTTATTAATACACAAATGGTAACCTAATAGGGTGTAATGTTTATCCCCCTGATATTTTTATGAACAATGTATCTTTTCATTTTGTTAACTACTGTTCTACATCTGTTTTTGATCCATTCCATGGGTACACAGTAATGCAGGTAACTAATCTCTAATTACTACATGTTTAAATTCTGTCCAGTTTTTCACCTTGGTGTTCATTAAATGTTTTCGAATTCCTTAGAACATCATCTTGGAATGGAAATTTTGGAAGGCTTTGGTAGTCTTTTTTTTTTTTTTTTTTTAAAGAAGATGCTGGGGGTAGGAGTTTATTAATTAATTTATTTATTTTTGCTGTGCTGGGTCTTTGTTTCTGTGCGAGGGCTTTTCTCCAGTCGCGGCAAGCGGGGGCCCCTCTTCATCGCGGTGTGCGGGCCTCTCACTATCGCGGCCTCTCTTGTTGCGGAGCACAGGCTCCAGACGCGCAGGCCCAGTAGTTGTGGCTCACGGGCCCAGTTGATCCGCGGCATGCGGGATCCTCCCCGACCAGGGCTCGGACCCGTGTCCCCCGCACTAGCAGGCAGACCCTCACCCCCTGCGCCACCAGGGAAGCCCTGGTAGTCTTATTTTTTTAACTGCTCTTAAATAAATATTACATTTATAGGAAGAATTCTTTATTTAAATGGAGATATTTATGCAGATGAAATATCCAAGTGTTATGGTTTGCTATTTATTATTCTCCTGTAACTCATCAGATATTTGTATAATGAATTATGCTTTTCAAACATTTTCATCCCTGTGTTCCACATATCTTGCTACCCATGTGCTCTGAATTCTGTACTTAAACAAAAGAGCTCTAATGACACTTTTTCCTAAAAACTTTCTAAGACTCTCCCAGCCTCTTTGAGCTCTTCTTTCTTTGGCATCTAATAGTCCTCTTGTAGCCTATTCATCTCACTTGTCAATTAACTGTCTTATAGGTTATCTTTTTATGATTAGGATTTTATTTCTTTTAGTAGATTTTAAACGAAGAACCAGAGACCATGCCTTGGACTTTTTATCTATACATGGCTAGAAGAGCATCTTACATATCATAGGAATGGAATATATTTTAATAATTATTATTTATCATATATACATGTTTTCTTTTTGTGTCAGTAGGGTCCATGGAAGGGTACAGCCAAGTTCATGGTATTCGTATGCCTTTGAATATCATGTTGGCCATTGCCTTCCTCATTTTGATGTGGAAAGAGGGAAGATTGGCTCACCGAGAAAGCACTGCATTTGTCTACGTGAGAAAAAAAAATGAACTTAGAGTTTAAACTGCCTAGCACCTAGTGGGCATTCAATAAATAGAAGGCTTTTTTTTTTTTTAAAAGACTCAGAAGTGAAGTTTGCCTCTTACTGTACGATGCCAGGTAGGTATGATACCTTCTGCTTCTCTCCGTTTCCTCGTCTGTGGGAGGCGGATTGGATTCATTCTTACTGGACTCTTCGATAACATTTAATAACTCTCTTTGGTTCTAGGCATGCATATATTGGAGGCAGAAGCAGAACTGGTCATATAAATGCTGGCTAACGTTCAACCTTGTTTTAAGTAAATAAGATATTCTTGGATTGGTTTGGATAATTCTTGATGACAGATTGCTAAAGAAAAATTTCATTTCGCTCGATTTGAGCTCATATCCAACTAGCAATGGTGCTACTGTAGATAGAGTGTTACTTCTTTTCTCTGTAGTTCAGTTTAAACATCCTGTGTAAGTGTAGAAAGATTCTAGGAAAGCTTATTATAAAAAGGATCAATAGAAATTTAAAAAATTAACTGACTAATATTATTTCTTTTCTAAGACACTATCAACAAAGAAAGGACATTTGGTGAAAGGATAACTGGATCAGTGTTTCCCCCCAATATGTTCCTTTTCTGCCCTGAATCTCCCACTTTATTCTTCAGAAGAGATGGTCAGTTCCATCACCCAGTGAGATACAAATATTCTCACTTCCCATTAGATTTGGGGTTCACAATTGCATTTATTTTGATGCCTTTAAGTATTTTGTGGTTTGATGAGGAACCGATACACTTGGTCAACTAGCACTTTATTAGTAAAAGAAATAAAACGCCATTCAAACTGAGAAGAGATTGAAAAAACAGTCCATCCATTTGCATGTGACATGTATAATGTAGATCACAGGTTCAAAGAAAATTATATTTCAGTGCCATGAGCACTAGAGACTTACAAGGTACCTGCAATTGACAGGGAACTTAAATGGTATTTTTAAATACTAGAAGTTTGTAGACTGCTTCCATTCGTGTCTGACATCAGCAAGCTCTTAATAATGCAGTGTGTACTTATTTATTGAACAGACCATTTAAGTAGTAAGACATGAGAAAGTGGACACTATTATCTGGTAATTGACCATATTGGAGAGTTAAGTGTTCTGACAAGGAACTAAGTGTGTCTAACCTTCAGATAAGATCAATTTTAAGATAATGCCTACTTTGGTAATGAACCAAAGCTGCTTAGAAACTTTGTACTCTAGATGCTTCTAAAGCAATGCTATTTTGATGACAACTATCATAGTTTTAATGACCAGCTCTGTTTCTGAGAGTTGCTGGTCTCCCAGGGCAAACTGGAGAAGGGTTACTAACTTTCATACTGTACTTAGAATAAAAGCACAAATTGAAGGGGACAGTGATTAGCAGCGTTGCCCGGGAAGTTATTCATTCATTTAGGAAACATCTGAGTACCTTCCATGTGCCAGTCATCACGTTGCAGTCTAGGGCTCCACAGTCTTGTAAGTTATCTCACTTGAAGGAACTTAGGCTCCAGCTTTGTTTTTTATGTTCAAATCTCAGTGTGTAAATCTCTGAACCAAAGCTTATGTAAGGCCCTCATTCATAAAAAGCAAAAGAATTGTACCTCAAAACCTGCCATTTTTGCCTCTGAGTCCTTTCCCTGTGGGCTCATTGAACAGAGCTTAAAACCGACTTCTCTTAGAGACAGACCCATAAGCAAATATCACAACACATTCTAAGTGATGTAACAGAAATATGAACAAAATTGACGAGAGAACATAAAGAAGGATATAGCTAAAGCTGTCTATGAGATTAGAAGGTCTTCCTAAAGAAAGTGCCTTTTCAAGCAACAAGACAGTCTTTTTGGATGAGTAGAAGCTCCCCCAGGGAGAGAGGGGAATTGAAGGTAGTGATGGCTATGGTGTTAGGGAACTAGGTACCCCTAGTTCTGTAGGGCTGCATAGAGGTATTTGTAAAGGAATATTGAGAGATAAAACAGGAAAGCAGATTAGGCTCTAAATCCTGTAGACTGCAGAGAGGTTTTTAAGCAGAAGAGTAACATAATCAGATTTGTTTTTAACTGAGTTGATGTGGACAACCTCAGGGGAATCACAGGGGCTCTTTTAGATCAGAGGTGAGGAAGCTTCACCTAGGGCAATACTAGTGATATTTGAGAAGAGGGTACATTCCAGAGAGATTTAAGGGTGGTAAATGACAGATCTGAGTGATTGGCTAAATGTGTAGAACTGGGGGGTGAAAAGGAGGAGGGAGTATACCGAACCCTGAAGACTGTGTAGATGATGATGTATAATACAGGGGAGGATGAGAATAGGGAGAAATCCGTTCGGTTTTGGAGATGTTGACTTTGAGGAACCTGTGGGACATCTAGGTGGAGGACTTAGGCTGATAGCTGAAGATAAAGGTTGGGATTAGAAATACTGATTTATGAAATCACTCATATAAAACATAGGCTTAGGTATGCTTACTGCTGACAGCTACAAGAGGAATATGTAGCAAGGGAAATAGAGGTATTCTTTTTTTTTTTTTTTTTTTTTTTTTTTTTTTTTTTTTTTGCGGTACGCGGGCCTCTCACCGTTGTGGCCTCTCCCGTTGCGGGGCACAGACTCCGGACGCGCAGGCTCAGCGGCCATGGCTCACGGGCCCAGTCGCTCCGCGGCATGTGGGATCTTCCTGGACGGTGGAACGAACCCGCATCTCCTGCATCGGCAGGCGTACTCTCAATCACTGCGCCACCAGGGAAGCCCGAGGTATTCTTTAATATTGAGAAAAGAGTGGTTTTGTAAATGAGTTTTCAGGAAGTGGAAGTAATAATATCTGATACCATAGGACAGAAAGATGTGAACCTTCTGAAGACCACTGGCTTTGCCAGCTGACCTTTCGGAAGAACTGTTTCAGTGGAATGATGAGAGTGATTCTGGGTTGGAATAGTTCAAAAAGAGAATGAAGCATAAGGTAAGAACATGAAGACAATGAATGTGTACACGATGGAAAATGAAGAGGAGGCCATGGCGTAAAGGAGAAGCAGAGTGGAAGGGTGGATGTGTGTATGAGCGTGAGTTGAATATGTTTGTAGACTGAGGACATCTATATGGTTAGGATGGTTAGGACTTTGGAATCAGACTAAGGGTCAAATCTCAGGCCTGCCATTGACTAGGTGATGACTTTCGGCAAGTTCTATGGGCCTCAGTTTCCTCATGTATAAAATGAGGTTAATAGTCTTTTTTTATATAAATTTATTTATTTTTGGCTGTATTGGGTCTTAGTTGCTGCACGCAGGCTTTCTCTAGTTGCAGCAAGTGGGGGCTACTCTTCGTTGCGGTGCGCGGGCTTCTCATTGCGGTGGCTTCTCTTGTTGCAGAGCATGGACTTTAGGCGCACGGGCTTCAGTAGTTGCAGCACGCACGCTCAGTAGTTGTGGCTCGCAGGCTCTAGAACACAGGCTCAGTTGTGGCGCATGGGCTTAGTTGCCCTGCGGCATGTGGGGTCTTCCCGGACCAGGGCTCGAACCCATGTCCCCTGCATTGGCAGACGGATGCTCAACCACTGCGCCACCAGGGAAGCCCATGAAGTTAATACTCTTGTGTTTGTTTTTTTCTGTAAGGAGGAGGGATTAAAGACACAAGAGAGGGAGGGTATCAACTATATACCTCAGACAAAAGAGTCAGGTGGGAGTGCAATCTGGAAGAAAATTAGAGTTAGCTTCAAAGTGAGGATTTACATGTCTTCCTGGGTAACAGAAGGGAAAGATAGTGATAAAATGGGATATTGGGCAAGGTACTTTAGGATATGCTACGGAAACAAATAGCCCTCAGATCTAAGTCTGTTCGTGTAACAAAGGTTCCTTACTCAGGCCACACATCCAACATGAATCAGGATGGGGGCTGTGTTCATCCTGATTCATGGACCCAGGCTGACGGAGGCTTCATCTCAGCATTTACACCTCAGCATTTGCTTCTACAGTTACCACAGCGCAAGTCCCATGGCTACACCCAACCTCAAAGGGCCACAAAAGTGCCTAGGACTAGGGGAGAATGAAAAATATTTGATGGACAGTGCTGATGACTAGAACAATAGGTAAAACCCATAGGTATCAGTAAGTATGGCGGTGATAAGAATGGCATAGATTTTCTTAATGACAGAGGCAGCAAACTGTGATCCACCAGGAGTAGTTAGAGTTTTGACAAGAGCGGTAAATGTTTGGAACAGCCGTTTGTTAAAATAATTATACAAGAACATAGCAGCAAAGGAAAAGGAAGTTGTTCTGGTTAAATATTTATCATTAGGGCTCCATGCAGAATGAAATGGTAATGCAGCTGCGATTCAGTTTCTTAGTTCAGCTGTAGCTTAAAATTAGAAGCTGCCCATCAATAATTTTCCCAAGGGAGTGATTTATCCTGTAACAGCACATAGCCTAGAGAAAAGGAAATGCAAACAGGCAGCTTTCTTGGAATGGAAAGGGAAACCACTGCAGAGAAAGAACATGCAAGAGAAGTTGATTGTGCACCAATCCTTGGAAATAAAAAGGACTTTTTTATCAGTCAGTCTGTAAGTACATTAGCTGCTGGCCTAGCACTTTGGCACCGTGTGGAATCAAGAGAAGTTTATGACTTTATTCTTGCTGACAAAGAGTATAGAGTTTGGTCAGAGGGACAAAGCTCATGATATGAGTTTGGGGTTTGTTTAATTTATATCATTTATTACCCTAATTAGTATAATTTTGGGGAAGAGTTTCGTGGAATATAATGCATTAAATCTAGATCTTGAAGAGTAGGTTTAACTTGGAGAGTGTAGAAGAGAGGGAGGATTCAAGAGTGATGGTCCGATTAAAGATCTGATGGTAGAGTGAAGATGGTTTGTACGGGGGAAAGGAAGGAGAATGGCTAGAAAGAAGAGGAGAGGATTAGATGAAGGAATTATGAAACATCAGGCTGAACTGATAGATTAGAGCCTCATTACTGGGAGCTGGTGCAGTGTGGGAGGAAAGGAGCAATTGTTTAGTTACTGAACATGAACTGAGTGAGTTCAGTTAAAAGACTTCATAATAATCGCTGTGTTGTCTTTTAAGCTGCTCCACATAAAACCTTAATGGCTTTCCGCTACCTTCAGAATAAAGCCCTGGTCTGTAGTCTCATTTGTACATGCCCATTTAGAAGGGACAACTGCATATCCAAAGGATATTGTGATGAGGAAGATTAGGATATGTTGAGGACCGGGTGCCAGACCCAAGAAGTACATTAGAATCAAAAGATCTTGTCAACAGGCTAGACTCAGGCTAGCCCCTCACAGGGGCTGCGACCATACCAGACAGGCCCCCAGCCCTAGTAGGAGACTGAAGGGTCTGGGAGCTGCCAGGTCAGACATCAAAGCAGAAGCCTTCTTTTCTTTTGTTTCCTTTTTTTTTAATTTTTTTTACAGTTTTATTGAGATAGAATTCACACAGTACACAATTCACCCACTTAAAGTATACACGTCAAGGGTTTTTAGTATATTCACAGAGTTTTGCATTCATCACCACCATGAATTTTAGAAGATTTTTATTACTTAAAAAAGAAACCCAGGGGCTTTCCTAGGCGTCCCAGTAGTTAAGACTCTGCGTTTCCACTGCAGGGGGCACAGGATCAATCCCTGGTCAGGGAACTAAGATCCCACGTGCCGCCCGGCATGGCCAAAATATTAAAGAAAAAGAAGAAGAAGAAGAGGAAAAGAAACCCTGCACTCCTTAGTCATCATCTCCTTCCTTACACGCCCCCCACGCCCCCCTACCAGACATCTAGCCCTAGGCAGCTGCTACTCTGCTTTCTGTCTGTAGATTTGCTTGTTCTGGACATTTCAGATAAATGGAAACATACAATAAGTGGCCATTTGTGGCTGAATTTTTTCACATGGTTTTCACTTGTTTTTATGTTCATTCATGTTATGGCACATACCAATACTTCATGTCTTTATATTGCATAATAATACTCCATTGAGTGGATATACTACATTTTGTTTATCCATTCACCACTTGATGGACATTTGGATTGTTTCCATTTTTGACTATTATGAATAATTCTGCTGTGAACACTCACGTACAAGTCCTTGTGTGGACATATGTTTTCATTTCTCTTAGGCATATACCTGGTAGTGGAATTGCTGAGTCATATGGTTTAACCATTTGAGTAACTGCCAGGCTGTTTCTTAAAGCATCTGTATCGTTTCATATTTTACAACATTTATTGGTACATTACAAAATAAGGTAAAATTTACATTTACAATATCTCCACATCCTTGGCAACATTTGTTGTTATTATCTTTTTGATTATAGCCATCCTAGTGGGTGTGAAGTGGTATTTCATTGTGGTTTTAATCTGCATTTCTCTGATCAGAAGCCCTATTTTCAAAACTAACGCATTAAATACGAGGCATGTTATAGGGACTTCAGGAGAAACCTGAGAAAGAACTATCAAGAGACTGATATGAATAGAAGGACGGTTTCAGGCAGTTAAGGACTAAGTGCGAGTTGAAGGCAGCCTGTTATAGTTTGTCCAGTCTGTGGTGTTGCCACATTCCATCATAATGAATAACCAGAGGTTACTGTTCTCCGTCAGATTAGTTGTTCTCAATCCTTGCAGCACTAGACTAGAGCCGTCTGAAAAAATTTTTAAATGTATCTGTCCCGTGCCAGTTGAATCAGAATATCTGGAGATATAGCCCAGGTTATCTGTAAATATTTTTTTAAAGTCTCCCCACGTGAATCTGTTACACTGTGGGAAAACCACTGTTGTAAATAATTCAGCAGGATTAAATAGTGGAATGAGTTTATTGATTATATGTACTGTTCAGATAGCCATCTGCCTTTATTTTGACTTGTAAGCTTTTCTGAGACAACTGCTAACTGAATTTGAACAAAAAATTTGAGATATAATCGCAGTGTGTGTAGTCCTCTCTGACTAATAGCAGAGAGAAAACCCAGTGTGGAATTCATAAAATCAGCTGATTGGTTTTGCCCAATTAAAACTCTAATTTCAAAGTTTGGTCAAAGAGTTGGACTCCTTCACTTCCTTTCCATTTATAATGACGACTCTTGAGGCTTTTGTTTATTTCCAGTTACACCCGTCTCCGTCTCTTTAAGCATGCCGTGATCATGTACAATAATTATGTACCTTTTCAAGATAATGAATAATTTAAATGATAAAATAACCTATTATAATGATATATTGTCATGGGTCACTGATGGATATCTTAGTAGTTGGCTCATAGGTACACACATTTCTTGTGGTTGTGTTGATTTGAACATGTGCCATTCCTATGTGCACTTTGACCTTTCTGATTGACCCGATGTATCCAGATGACAGAGAGGAGATCAATCAAGGTGATATTCCATTACCATAAGGTCAGCTATTTTTCTAGGATTAAGGTATTATTTTATTTTCTTCAGGGATTGGGGACCATTTGCGTCTTTCTATTTAATTGTAGGTCTAGTCACAAAATGGAAAAGGATGAGAACTAAAGTGGAATATTATCCCATTAGATTGGTGCCAAATTTCCAGTGCTGAAAGTATGCATTTTCCTTGTCCAGGACCTTCTTCAGAGGAATCAGATGTCCCTGTCTTAAATTTGAGTTGTACAGTTTCAGAAAGTGAAAACTCGTATTCTGTAAAGAAGAGGTAGGCAATGCAGAAATGTTGATAATCTGACTCATGTTCTAATGCCCCCCTTGTCCGGTACTGCTGTGGTTTCACTGCAGTTTGAGATTTCTTATATAATGTTTAAAGAGAGGGGAAATGGACAAGAAGGGCAGGATGAGGGAGGTGGAGAAAGATGTGCTGGAATATGTTTTCAGGGGGAACCTATATTTTTGTCATAATAGAACTGCTCAAATCTGTGCAGTAGTCCAGGCCTGTCACTTCCTCTCAAAAACAAAGCAGGTATTCCTTGTCTTTAGTCTCTTAGTTGTTTCTAGATTAAGTGAAAGAATGGCATATAGAGCCATTGGTGTGAAGTGTAGCATAGAAAAAATTGAAATGGGAAAACGATGGAGAGAATGCATTTTACAGCATCATCTCCTTTTGGCTAGCTCTCGGGCTTCCGGGCCTTTTCTCATTGTTTTTTCCTCCTTCTTTCTTTTCCTTCCTTTTTTTTTAAACCTATTTTATTTATAAACTGCAGCCTGTAAAGAAAATGCGGGGTATATTACACATCCTTAAAGACAAAGAGGAAAACAAACCAACCCTTGTTAATCACGTCCACTTTGAGTGCTTGGGCTGGTTGCAAGGCCCAGGGGACTAGTAATCTGGCCAATGTGGAAGGATATGGAACCATTTGTCCTGGGAGAACCACTACATTAAAGGAAGAGGATGAAGTCATGGGGGGAGGGGGAGGCTCTGCTGATGAAAGTAGCTGTCAAATTAGCAGGTCTGGAAGTTGGAGTGCATATTGTTATGAGCTGCTCAAGTTCACACCAGAGCTACCAGCTCCATCCGTCTTTCTCAGTTTACATTTTAATTGGCTTGTAGTTAAGTTTTTTAAACACTGTGAGATTGCTGACATACACTGTAATATCATGTGAATAATTTATGGAGGTTGCTCAAGATAAGCTTTTTCTTTGATTTGAGAATCCAAGGAGAAGGGGGAGGAGAGGATGAGGGGCCTGTGGGAGGGGCCCAGGACAGAGGAGCAGACACAATTTCATGTTGCACACTGGATGTTAAACGTTTCTGCCGGTGTAGTCAGTAGCGTTTGGGAATTCGGGAAGGTTTGTACAATACAATCTTATTAATAACAATTCTGTCAAGAGAGCACCCAATTAAGTTGAATTGGGTTTATGACTCCCTCTTGGTTTCTTAAAATGTGTGGATATAAAACCTGTTCCATGTGAGTAGTGGATAACAAGGGTGGGGTTTTTTTTGTTTGTTTTTTGTTTTTTGGTTGGTTTGAATGATTCCTCCTCCTACTGAGAATTTTCTTGTTTATAAATGCAGGAGTAGGCATTTTTCCCAAGCTATCTTTTTCTTTTCAGCTCTCATGATAATATAGAGAAGATGGAACTGGTGTCAGTGGGCAGTCGTTCTAGTTAAGAACTTGACTGCTTCTGGGAGTGGTTTGCCAGACAGCTCTGAGTCTAGAATATCATCTAATTAAGACCTGTGGGAGAACCCTCTTCTGAAATATACTTCTAAAATATACTTTTTTTCTTATTATAAAACGTGGAGGGCTTCCCTGGTGGCCCAGTGGTTGAGAGTCCGCCTGCCGATGCAGGGGACACGGGTTTGTGCCCCGGTCCGGGAAGATCCCACATGCCGTGGAGCGGCTGGGCCCGTGAGCCATGGCCGCTGAGCCTGCGTGTCCGGAGCCTGTGCTCCACAACGGGAGAGGCCACAGCGGTGAGGGGCCCGTGAAGCGCAAAAAAAAAAAAAAAATGTGGAGAGTATGAAGAATAAAAATCACCTATGACTCCTCCCCACATTGATAACAATTGGGATGATTTTTGTTTATATCCTTCTAGTCTTTTTTCTATTCATAACGAGGTTGTAATCATATATACTGTTTAGACTTTTTTTCTTTTTCACTAAACATTACATCGTGAGTATTTTGTCATACATGTCATCCACAGTTCCACTTCTAATGACTACATAAGGTGTATGTGTATGTATTCTCTGTGAACTTACAGTGTTTTATCTAACCTGTCCAGCTAGTGAAATGAAGCGTTGTATGTTTTTATCCATTTTAGGCAGGGAAGCAGTTAATGTACTTCTGTTTAAATTTTGGTGTACGTTCTTGATTATTTCCTCAAGGAAGTTTTTAGAAATAGAATTTCTACAATGAAGCAGAGAGAGTCTGAGGGAAAGATCAGCAATGCCTCAAGAACAATTTTGTCCTGAAAAGTGGGATAAAACACAGATTTTTCTCATTAGTGAAATTAATAATTTTTCTATTTAAAAAATTGATAATGACATTCAATCTGAGGTTCTTTGAAATTATTGAGTTTTTTTTCCTCGTGTTTCTTAACCACAAAACCTATCTGGTAGGATTAATGTAGGCTATTTTTTCTTTACCAATTGGCATATAACTACCTAAGACTTCATGTAATCAGTTGAGATGCTACAAATATATTGCCTGTCAACTCCAATAAAAAAGAGGGCAGTTAATTAAAGGGATGTCTTGCTGTTAAACAAACTTGCAGTCCATTGCTTGTAAGTAACATTTGGTTTGATGTGTAGTCAAAGGGCAAGAAAATCAGTGTTCAGAAAGGACTAGCTTTTTTTTTTTTTTTAGGACTAGCTTTTTAAAATTGTAAAAGGGGAGGGACTTTATTTGGGGTTGAGATGAGTAACTTATCAATTGATATGATGTTTTCCTTTTTAAAAATATATTCATATATTAAAAAGAAGGTGACAGACATGAGGCACTAAGGTCATTAAGGTCCTGTCAGTTTGGAATCTTTTCAACTTAAGATAACTAAGTCACTATCCTCATGCAGCCCTAGAAGACACTATTTTCCCCCATGATCAGGCCTGGCTTCAAGGTCATCTTTGTGTGTGTGTGTGTGTGTGTGTGTGTGTGTGTGTGTGTGTGTGCGCGCGCGCGCGCGCGCATGACTGCATGGACTGTAAGTAGATGAAGCAAAAAGTCGTAAACAAATTGCTATACTCTGCAGATGGGCAACTGCCATTGGTAGACGCAGTAGAAAGGCTCCACCAGCACAGCAGCCCTCCGGAACAGCTGCTTCAAATCAGGCCTGTTCTCTGCTCCTTCCTAGGAGTGCACTAATGCTCTCTGCACCTGTGCTCAGCTCTTCCTTGATAATGTAGGTGGGAACGCACATTCTCTGAACAGTGATCTTGTAGTGAGCATGTACAGTTCTTTCAGAGGGAGGGTCTATCCTAAAGACCCCATTCCAATTAAAATTCAAGTGTTGAAATATTTGTGAAACAAAGAATGTGTAGAGAGTGGAGACCTCTTCCATCTCAAAGACACACATATTAGAGACTAGAGCTGTTGGAAGCGCGACCGGCTTTATGTTGACGCTCTGTTGGAGGTCCCTGAACTTTGGAGCCTTATTCCAGAGCCAAGAAACTTCAGATTTTGCCAGTGACCGCATTAAAATGTTTGTGTCTGGAAGGGTAAACCAGTCTCATTTACTAGCTTTCATTCTTTACGCTAACTGTTATTTCATAAACAAGAATTTATTTTTTTAGAGCCAATTGTGTGCCTAACTAGGCATTATGGAATGCAAGAGAAGGCGTAAGTTATGGTCATACCCCTCATGGGCCTTCCAATAAGGCAAAGTAAATACGTAATCCACTTACAGTCAGTCAATGGAAATATTTTTATTTGTAATGAGCCCACATTTCAGTTGCAGAAAGTATTATTCTAGGAAGAAAAACATCGGCTGAATTAATGGCAGATTCTGAATGGGTGCTGGGCTGTATTCAGAATGCACGTATTTTCAGTTAGGTGAGGTGGTTGAGGTTTGCTTTCTTTCCTGAGTGCTTATGAATTAGCAAATTCTAAACCAGCTGTTTTCAAATTACATAAAATTGGGGCCTACCTCGAGTGTCTCTTTCTCTCTGCCAAGTTTCAACTCGTAACCTATTTTAAAGCTTAGTCCTAAACCCCCCAAAACCAATGGAATGATAGCAGGCACCACCTTAAATCATAATATTTTCTCAAACATGTTCAAGCTTGAAATAATGACCAGGTTAGAGAAAGAGGAGGTAAGAAGAGAGAAGTAGACAAGTTTGTGTTTCTTATTTAAAAAAAAAACTTGCGGGGCTTCCCTGGTGGCGCAGTGGTTTAGAGTCCGCCTGCTGATGCAGGGGACACGGGTTCGTGCCCCAGTCCGGGAGGATCCCACGTGCCGCGGAGCGACTGGGCCCGTGAGCCATGGCCGCTGAGCCTGCGCGTCCGGAGCCTGTGCTCCGCAACGGGAGAGGCCACGACAGTGAGAGGCCCGTGTACTGCAAAATAAATAAATAAATAAATAAATAAATAAAATCAATTGTTTAAAAAAAAAAAAAAAAAAAAAAAAAAAATTGCTTGAATAAAAAGTTGCTTAGATTTCTGCTGCTTTTTTCCTAGACGGCCAAAGGGGGAGAGCTTTTTGCTCATGAAAGGGGTGAATTAAAAGGATACCTCTGCATCAAATGAAGATATTTGTAGGATGACAATTGGTGATAGGGTTGGAGTTTCAAAATGTTCTCATGTGACCATTTCACAGTTCTCTCTACCCTCCTTCCTTTGGTATTGAATACGTTGCTTAATTCCTATCAAGAACATGGGTTGGCGGACTTCTTCTGTAAAGGGCCAGGGAGCAAACATTAGCCCTTGTGACCACATAGGTCTCTGTCATATAGTAGTCATCTTTGTTTTCTTCTTTTTTCTTTTAATAACACTTTTAAAATGCAAAAACTAACCTCAGTTTACAGGCAGTACAAAATCTGATTGCGGGTGAGATTTGGCCTGCAGGCTGTCGTTTCCCACCTCATGCCCTAAAGAAGTGTGGGGTGAAATGCTGGATGAGCATGCGAGTTGGATATGCCAGCATGATTCCTCTCTTTCCACTGCTTGCTTTGTCCTCTCCTGGTCACTGGCTGTCTCAGGAGCTGGTCCCTGGAGCCTTGCTCTCCTATTTGACCTAACGGTGTGAAATGGCGTTTCCACTGGAAGGCCTGCAGGGGTAAATTCTGTCTCTAATTAACCTGTTCATTTAGTGCTATTATCCTTTATCTCAAACGCAGTTCTGCTAGGGGAGGATAAGGAAAGTGCTTAATTAGAGTAACTGTTTCACGTTGTCTATGTTTGCATGATGAAGTATAAAAAGCCTGGGAGATGAAGCTGTCAGTCAATAAGTGTCTTTGGGAACCTCTTGGTTTTTAGTATTTAATAACCGTGCTCTGTTATTGAGGGTTGTTGAGTGAAACCTCAGGTCACAGAATTTGTGAAACAAAGACTCTGACCCAAGACATCTGGCATATGTAAGTTATGGCTAATGTCCGCCAACTGGATAATGTCATTGGCAAATTGTAGCTTCGTGGATGCTTGTTTATTTATTTGCTTGTTGTTTTAGAGTATTTTAAATTGTCATTTGTCTTTTTAGTTTGTTTTCTGTCTCCCTAATTGGATATTAAGTGCTTCTAGTACAGGGAAAATGCCTCATATTCTTTGAAGCTTAAAGTCTGTTGGAGTATCATTGCAGTGTTCGTAGGATTTTCTAATTGTGGTAAGATATACATAACAAAATTTATCGTTTTAATATACATAGTGTAAAATTTACTGTCTTAACCATTTTCAAGTATACATTTCAGTGGCACTAAGTACATTCACATTGTTGTACAACCATCACCAATATCCATCTCCATAACTCTTTTCATCTTGTCAAACTCTGTACCCATTAAACAATAACTCCCCATCCCCCCTTCCCACCCACCCCTGGCAACCACCATTCTACTTTCTGCCTCTATGAATTTGACTACTCTAAGTATCTCGTATGAGTATTTGTCTTTTTCTGAATGGCCTGTCTCACTTAGCCTAATGTCCTTAAGGTTCATCCATGTTGTAGCATGTGTCAGAATTTCCTTCCTTTTTAAGGCTGAATACTATCCCGCTGTATGTGTATATACCACATTTTTTTTATCCATTCATCCATCAGTGGACACTTGGGTTGCTTCCACCTTTTGGCAATTGTGAATAATGCTGCTATGAACATGTTCGAGTCCCTGCTTTTAGTTCTTTTCTGTAGATACCCAGAAATGGTCATCACAATACTTTTCAGACTGCCAAATTGACAATTTTCTTTTAAGCTCTATGGTACTTTAAGTATTTTTACCATACTTTTCTATGTCATCTATCCTAATAAGATCAATATTATAATAAAAATAATTAGTTATTAGCTGTGATGAACAAAAAAGTTCAGTGAGCACAAACATTTATTCATCCTATGTATCAAGGCACTGGGCTTACCTTTTTAAGTGAATTAATTTACTTAAGGCCCACAGTATGTTATCTGCATGTTACAGAAGAAGAAACAAGGCTTAGCAAGGTTAGGAAATTTGTCTGAGGTCACACAGCTCTATGTGACAGACAGGGTTCTACTTCAGAGCCAGTACTTCTAGATACCAGGAAGCCATTCAGAAGAGCGGATTACATCTGTATACTTCATTATATTCTCGGCATGGTTAGTGGAAGGCTTATTATTTTCCAAAGCCTGATGTCACTTGAATTTCAAAATCAAATTATATAAAATGACATGTAAAATTCTTTGAAAGCTCTAAAGTGCTATATAAATGTAAAGTATTAAGATTAAGCCTAGCGATGGACACATGTTAAAAGCTGTAAATATATGGACCCCAAACCATCTAGATTGTAAACTGCAGTCTAAGCGTTATGCAAACTTAACCAGGGCCGGCCTTGTGAGCGTTGCTTCATATGCCATTTTATTTTATTTTTTTATATTTTCTTTTGCGGTACGCGGGCCTCTCACTGTTGTGGCCTCTTCCATTGCGGAGCACAGGCTCTGGACGCGCAGGCTCAGCGGCCATGGCTCACGGGCCCAGCCGCTCCGCGACATGTGGGATCCTCCCGGACCGGGGCACGAACCCGCGTCCTCTGCATCGGCAGGCGGACCCTCAACCACTGCGCCACCAGGGAAGCCCCATATGCCATTTTATTCATGCTAGTTTTACTTCTTGTTAGGACTGGCACTACCTTTTCAACTGCTGTTGTGAACTTCATGTCCTTTTTGACTTAAGTTGGTGGGAATAAGCCAGGTTCTCGCATCATGTTCTTTATCACTTCTAGTAGCCTCTGAAGAGGACCTGTGCCTTCAGCCATCTTTGAAATCTCACAGCTCCCAGGCTAGGTCTAGATGCTAAATAGTTTAAGAACTATCATGGAAGAGCCACTAGGCTTACCTGTGCCATTTCAGAGGACAGAGTTAGGCCATTTGTGTGTGTAGGTTCTAGAGGGGCAGATTTCAGTTCAGGATAAAATGCATAGTGGTACAGTGGTAGACTGGATCCCTTGAAAAGTAGTAAACTCCCCGTCAGTGGAGCTATTCAGACACAGGCTAGAAAATCCCTTCTCAACAATGAGGCAAAGAGGATTCCTACACTAGGACACTCATTTCATTACTCTTCAGTCTTGGAGTATCATTACATTTACTTCAAGTGTCCTAAGAACTTCATTTTAGCTGTTATCTTATTTGGTATTGTTTTCCTCAACACAAGGCAGGTGCTAAGAGAGTTGGCCTGGTTCAGTTGCTGTATGTGGAGCAAATAACTGCTGTGCTGGAGTGGCGTACAAATAAAAAATATTTAGATTAGACCCAGATCACGGTCGAGGAGATTAACAGGGTCATATTTTTAGATTCAGATTCTCCAGGGTCTGGACTGACCATGTCCAAAACAGGATCAACAGTGAGCAAAGTGTCTGAAGTACTTCAGTGAATTTATATTATTTGATTGACTTCTGTGCACAGTCTTCTTGGAACTCTTCAGCATCCAGAGCTAGAAAACTTACAGTCTTTCAGTGTAACGTTTGGCTTGAGCAAGGACGTGGGGTTGGCACAAATGACATTCTCTCCTCTTTTCTGGTTCACGTGGCTCCGGGATCACCAAAGTTAATGCAAATAGAATATTTGCTCGTATAGAGACCAAAAGTACTTAAAATTCAGTGCAGGTGGAATTGCTTGTTTAAGTATCAGGAGGACAGACTTGGTAATTTCAGTTGCTTCTTATTTTGTTTTGGTAGAATTTGAGTGTTAGAGACTTTGCCTGGAAGTCAGCCTCCAGCATTGACGTCTGACACGAACCGCAAAGGCAGCCCCCCCCCCCCTTTCCGCTGGCAGAGCCAGACCCACGTCCGTGGCTGTGATCTCAGGGGAGGGCTCTAGTCCACGGCTTGGGTTTATGACTGGGAAGCCTGCCTCTTCTAAGGTGGGAAAAACAGAGCCAAAGTGACCCCATAGAATTTGAGCTTGGGGGAACTGTCAGATCCAGAGGACCCGTCAAGGTCCGGGATGTGGCCCAGCTTGAACTGGCACCCATGGGCTTCACCAGAGCCAGGTGTCAGAAATGGGTAAATATCAAATTGTATCTGATGAAAAACAGGAGGAAGCAGAGCTCCCCTTACCTCCTTGAAGGAGCCAAAGTCAGCTGAATGGTGTTTGGGTCCAGATGATTCAAAAGCCACAGTCTCATGACCCAACCAAAGAAATATTCAAAACTAGCCTGAAAAAATAATAGAATGTTTTTAAAAAATATGCTATCAAACACATTTATCTTTGACTCAAAATGAATTAAGTATTTTTCTCTTAGAATGTCCAAATATTCATTAATATAGAAGACTATAGGTTGAATACCTCTTCTGGAGAAATATTCAGATTTAGGATTTCTCTTTTAAGTCAAAAACTTGGCAGTGATACTACATAAGTAATGTTTGATCTGGTCCAGAGCTCTTAGTTGAATTTATTGTCCATTATATGGGGGAAATACTGAAATAGTTGGAAAAAATAATACTAAAAAAAAATCAGACTTCTATGTCTGAAAATGACTGATTACATAACTATTGTGTCAATGAGATATTGATAAGATAGAGAAGGAGAATAAGGATGGCTCAAGTGGGTTCCCAAAAACGTAAAAATGAAAAAATCAAAATCACATCAACATAGAAATGTTTGATAAGAACAAAAGTTTGATAAGAAAACAAAAGTTTGATAAGAAGGCAGGTAAAAGTGCATACATTTGTGAAAACACAACAAACTGTACACTTCAGATTGCTACATTTCACTGTGTGTGAATTATACTTCAGTACACAAAAGGACCAAATCTAATCAACTTATCTGTTAGCAACAATTTATGAGGAATTTACAAAATAAAGCAATTTAGGGAGAGACATTTCCGTCCTTCAGGAAACGTGCAAATCATTGGTTAAACCTAGACACAAATTTAAGAAAATTTTAATAATAAAAATTAAATAAACTAACAATGATTGAGTCATAGAATTCTGGACCTGGATGGAGCCTTCAAGATCATCATCCCTCCTATTTTAAATATATATAAGAAAATGAGACAGAAAATTTTAGAAAATTATCAAAGAAATTTAGAGACAGAATTTCACCAGATGGCAGGACTACAAGCTTCAAGCTTCTCTCCTTTCTTTTTTGTCATGTTGACTTCCTCCGCCTCCCACCTGCTATCCCTAAGGCCCTGTTTTCAGCTCTCGCTGGCTTTCCCTTTATGTTGCACTCCCATTGATTCATTAATTTCAATGTTAATATTCTGTATTCAATCAGTAAATACTTTTGAGTTCCTACCGTATGCCCAGCACTGTTTTGTGGGAGGGCAGTACAGCACTGAACCAAACAGACTAAGCGTCTTCCCTCACAGAACTTATGTTCTACCAGTGTCAGGGCACGTGGAGCCCAGATAGTAATTTCTGGGACAAGAGTTCTCACCCAGTCCAGACTCATTGCCCTAAAGCTTCTTGCACATCATGGCAGCACTGCAAGCTGAACTTGGCAATAATCTCATCTTCTCTCCAGATCATCTGCTCCTCCTGCCTTGCCTATGCCTGAAGAACGTGTTTGGTTCTTCTTACTGAGCCTCTCAGTCAACCAATTTTAATTCCCTAAACTCTAACAAACTGACATTTTCTTATATCTGTTCAGCATCTCCTTGTTACTTTGCTTCTTCCTTGGAAAGTTTCAGTACCTTTCTAACTTATCTCCTCTTGTCCCCAACTCTGATCTATCCTATATGTTACTGCCTAATTTTTCGAAAACGTACTTCCTCTATCACCCCCTTGACACACACAAACACACACACACACACACACACACACACACATTTTCCTTGGATCCTGTTCGCCTTCCGAATTAAATGGAGACAGTCTTGGTCGGTAAAGACAATTAAAAGCATGGCCCCAACCTCCTTCTCAAATCTTCTTACACCCCCACTACAGGCACCTGCATTTACTCTGGCCACAGTGGTTCTCGGTTGCTCCTTTAGCCGCTCCCTTTTTCTCTCACTCTGTGGCTGCTCCCTCTGTCTCCCACCCGGACCCACCACGCAGCCTCCAGCCACCACGTCCTCAGCTTCTGCATACATCTCACCCACTGCCTTATCTAAGAGGCTTTCTGACCAACACGATTCTTCCCTCCTTTGAATGCATTTATGTCTCACTGCACCGCGTATGGTTATTATTACTTTCTGTTAAAATAATTTGATGGATTTTCATAAAATGACACATCCTTCTTGAAAAAAATTTAAATGTACAGAAAAACAATGAAAGTAAAAACCACCTGAAATCTCTTCACCCAGAGATGTCTGTTCTTGAGCATCCCTCCACACCTCTGTGTGGATATACAAGCTTGGTGAAGTCTATACATTTTCCCATAAATGAAATCAAATTTTACCTGGTTTCTGTTCTCCCTGTTGATATATTCTGGTGCTCTTTTATTGTTACTCAATATAAAAGACAGAACTAATTTTCACCGGCCACAAGATATTTTGTTTGGCTTTGCCATAATCTAACAACCACTGCTTGTTTTTTTGGTTTTGGTTTTGGTTTTAAGCTTGCCTTCATCTGTTTATTAGGAGGTACAGGGAGGAAGTTGTTATGTGTTCTGGCCCATGTGCTTAACACAGCCGTGTAAAATGCAAGTGAGCAGTCTGTCATGGACCTTGACAAGAACTGTTTGTGACACACCACTCCATGTGGTTCGGGACCTGAAAAAATGTTTGAAAATCTTGGAAAGAGGTTAGAGAGGATTGACCTAAAATCCCGAGTAAAATTGTAACCTTTTTAAACATTTTTTATTACTGCTTTGAACGGCATTGTGCCTCCATCGCCTGCAAGAAAGCCATTCATTGTTCCTTGTTACATAATCTGCAGAGAGCTTATTCGCTTCGAAAGCAACGCGTTCATCACCGTCCCTCTCTTACGAGGAGCTAAAAGCAGAATCTGTTCTGTGTCTCTGAGGCATTCTTCACAGCACAGACCTCATGCTATCGCTAATTAGCCAGAGCATTCCCAGCCAAAAGCCCCAGTGCCTGGACTTAACAAAAGTCTGTTTTTTTTTTTTCCGTGGAAAGGTGAAGCCTGCCTCTCTGTCGAGGGGCACCTCCGTAAGACAATCAACAGCAGTGTGGTGGCGGGCTCTCAGGTCAGCCAACGCGGGGAAGCATGCTGCAGCCCCCGGAGGACCGGCTGTTTGCCACCTCCCTGCCCCTGCGAGGTGGGATCTCCACCAGGCTGTGCCTTTGTACTCTAACTGAATACCTAACCACCACGAGGCAAGCCACTCTGGCATTATGCCGAGCGTTATTCCTATCTATTCCCCGTTTCTGGCTTTAGACACCGGTCTACCCAACATCCCTTAGCCAACTTCCAGCCACTTGTGTTAAATGATGTATGCGATTAGCAGCCTCTGCGAGTTCATTAGGAAAATAAAAGAAAAAAAAAAAAAGAAAGGAAAACCGTGAGATTGTTTGTCTGTCACTGTGAAGTGGAGCTTGACTGGAACATCCTCACCTGTCCCTCCCCACCGCCCCTCCCGCCATGTGTCTGTGGTCTTCGGTGCGCACGCGCTGGCGGCTGCCGGTGTTCCGTGGCTCTGCCATTTGCTCAGTGGGGGGACGTTTTCTTAGCCGAGCAGTGCATTGCTCTGCCTGAGGGATTGAGAACATATTGCTTGGCAGGTGGGCCTGCTCAGATGCACTGACTGTTGTTTCAGCACTGACAGGGAACATACATCATGCGGGCCCATTATGCCAGCATAAATCCATGGTAACCTGTTCAAAGGGCTGCAACCAGCAAACCAAGTGTTTGGGTCTTAATAGGTGATATTTTTAAAACATATAATTGGGATCTGAGAAATAATTCTGGGTGACAGGCCACTCACTCCTTCTGCCGTCTTAGCAGAAGCTGGGCCTACGGCACAATACCACTCCTGTCATACTGCACAAAGACGACTGCCATTCCAGCTCGGCTCCAGGCAGCTGTGCACGGCGCCAGCCATGCCAAGAGATCGTCTGTGCAGGGAAAAGAGCCTTCAGTTTCGAGGTCTTTCCTTCCTGCCTTGGTGCTCAGTACTACTTGCAAAAACTGCTCCTGGCAATGTCAGTGGAAAACGTCAGAGCTCCTCTCCTTAGCCTACTAATACGAGCTTAAAGGGAGCTAGAGTTTGCTGTGGTGTTGGGTGGAGGACAGATAAGCCTCTGAGCAGGGGTCCCTGATGTTTCTCACGAAGATAAGCTGCTTCTTATTTCCCCGCTGGACGCCAGCAGGAGAATGAGATATTGACGAAGTCCCTGGGCAGTGCGTGAAGGGACTCGATGTCACAGCCTGGCTGCTGCCCCACGGGGAACGTGGACAAGTGGCTGCCGGCGCCTTGGGGACACAGCGGGTAAAGGTTGGCACAGCACTGGTTTCCGGCCACATTTCCGGAGTTCCGGAAACTAGGCAGACAGAAGGGCCCTTTACGCAGGTTGTCTCCTTCCGGAGTCCTGGTGCGCGCTCCTCGTGGCACGCAGCCTGTGCTCCTACCTTCCCACGGCACAGGCTGCTCACAAGACTCGCCTCCCTACACTTCGTCGTCAGTTACTTTCTATGTCTTCCCTAACCTGCATTCTCCTTGAGGATTCGTGCTTAGCTGGGTGCTGGATTCGTGGCGGGTGCCCAAAGAATGAACAAAGGAAGATGGTCATTTGTAAAAAGAAAAGCCGTCGTTGGGTCATTGTGGAGTTGTTGGCTTTTCTTTTACCTTCTTGATTTCCAAGGAGTCATAACTCTGGTATTTCAGTATGACTTGCCAATCAAATAAAAACTGGGCAGCAATATTGTATTATTTAATTTTCATCCTGCCAAACAACTAAAACAGTATCAGCACTACAGCATCTGTGTTCTCTCTTGCTTCAACGGAGTTTATTTCCCTAAAGCAAACTAGAAAACGTCCTCGTGAGATCAAGGACCTTCTAAATTTTAAGGACCGGGGGAAGACTGTTATGAATGTAAGCAGTAGCAGTCAGTATTTAGAAACGTGTTTCTGGTAGTCTGGCATAGAATGGTAATTGTGAGAGACATGGGCCTCATCACGCCCTAGCAATGGCCCAGCCACCACTTTGCCAGTTTCACTCTTTGCTTTTGCTTCTACTCAGCAGTGTGGTCAGCCACAACACAGCTGTGTGCCAACACAGAAAGTTTCCTAAAAACAGACTTAGGGGCCTTCCCTGGTGGCGCAGTGGTTGAGAGTCCGCCTGCCGATGCAGGGAACACGGGTTCGTGCCCCGGTCTGGGAAGATCCCACATGCCGCGGAATGGCTGGGCCCGTGAGCCATGGCCGCTGAGCCTGCGCGTCCGGAGCCTGTGCTCCGCAACGGGAGAGGCCACAACAGTGAGAGGCCCGTGTACCGCAAAAAAAAAAAAAAAAAAAACAGACTTAGGCGCTCTGTCCCCAGACATTCTAGGTTAGGAGGCCTGTAGTGAAGCCTGGGAATTTGTACCTTTGAAATGTTCCCCAGGTGGTTTACCTGCAACCAGTCTGTGGGCTTTGGTTTGGGAAGGACACAACACTGCAAACCTCAGCATTTCCCTCAGTCTTACTGCTGCCTTGGGCAAATACTGATACGTTCTTCCTAGGTCATCTTTCAAAAAAAAATCATGATGTCTTAGACAGATGCTCTGAGGAGACTCAAAAACTCCTTGCAAAACATAAAACCAGGAGGGTTTAAGTATGCAATGGAAACATCATTTGGAAAGTACATTTCCAAACCCATCATCAGTTCTACCTCTGAAATATTCTTTTTTTAAATGACTTAATTTTTAAAATTTTAATTAATTGATTTTCATTGATGTATAATTGACTTGCAGTGTCATTAATTTCAGGTGTACAACATAGCAATTCAATTTTTTTTTATTGAACTGTAGTTGACTTAAAATATTATATTAGTTTTAGGTGTACAGCATAGTGATTCAATATTTTTATACATTATGAAATGATCACCACAATGAGTCTAGTTACCATCTGTCACCATACAAAGTTATTACAATATTATTGACTATATTCCCAATGCTGTCACAGGAATGTAACGTACAGCATGACTTGATTTTTTAAAATAAAAAAGCATTGTTGTGATGTGATTCACATAAAGTTGACCCCCTTAACATATACAATTCAGTGATTTTTAGCATGTTTACGACCATTTAGTATATTGTGCAACCATCACCACTATCTAATTCCAGATTATTTTCATCACCCCAGGAAGAAACACCATACCCACTCCTTTCTGCCTCTAGCCCATGGCAACCACTCATCTGCTTTCCGTCTCTGTGGATTTGCCTACTCTGGGTATTTAACCTTTGAAATATTAAAAGCTGACTGGACACGAGTCCAGTTATTTTCTTAGGTATCTCCAAAGAAGAATTTTCTAACACTCCAGTGATGGCTCCTGAGTCTGCCATGTTTTATGGTCAGAAAGGTATCGCTCATGTCTAACTTTTACTTCCTTCTGTAGTATTAGCTCCAATAGTATGAACTCATATTCCCTTGTTTATCTTCTCTGCCTCTCTTTGATCATTTCAGCAACCCTCAAATTCTTTATAGATTCAAACATCAAGTCGCCTCCACTTAGCTGCAGGATGAATGATGTCAGCATTCCTATGCCTCTACTCAGATTTACCCGATATTTCCTCCTGTTTCCTCTTCTCAGTCATCTAAATAAATAAGTATCCACCCTTTTCTCTAAGGTGAATGCCATTGTTTCTGCCCTCTGTTTCGATTCCTCCCTCCTCCTCCAGAAACTGGCTTCTGAATATCTTCATCTTCTTTCTTCAACCTACAGAAATACTCAAAAGTTCACACTTTTTTAAAAAAAAAATTGCTTCGATCCTGCTGCCCCCTCAAGCTACCATTCTATTTTTCTCATTCCCTTCACTGTCAAACCTTTTGAAAGCACAGCTTGCTCTCACTGTTGGTGCTTATTTTCCACCCACTCCCTCCTCACTTTTTGCACTCGTGATTCTACCTTCATTCCTTTACTGAAATGTCTTTCTTCATGGTTCATGGTGTCATCTTATTTGCCAAGTCCAATAACCTTTTCTGATTCCTATCCTCATGACCTTTAGGTGCCGTACAACCATGTTGACTGTCTCTCCATCCTGAAACATTCTTTTGCCTTTGGCTTCTTGTAATATTCCACATTCTCCTTCTAACTTTGGCTCCAATGCTCAACGCCTTCCTAAATACGGATGCCCCCTCTTATATCTGTTTCTTTACTTTTTCCGTTTCCAATCTCATAACACCATCTGGATCCTAACTATGTGGATAACTTCCAAACCTATCTTCACCACTTGGATGTCCTGCCAGCTTCTTAGACTCATTGCTCAAAACAGAACTCATACCCTGGAAGGCTTTCTGACTTCCCTAATTCTAGCCATGGTGTGACCCAGGGTTGAAAACTTGACTTCTTTCTTTCAACTCCTTGGTTGCCATAGATGACAGCCATCATGTGTATAATAGCCCATTTGTTCTATCTAGGCTGTATTTCTTCATCTCTTGTCCTACCAGTCAGTGTCATTGTCCAGATCCAGGTCTTCATTGCCTCTTACCAAGACTATCACCAAGCCCCTTTTATCTCTGCCACACTCATTCGTACGCATTGCTGCCAGATACCAATCCTCCGTCAGCACAGATCTCATTATATCATTTCCTTAGGCAACTATCTTTCAAATTCCTTTAATCCTACTGAATACATTCTGTACTCCTTAACCTAACTTGCGAGGCCTTCTACAACTTGAACCTTGTCTTCCATTCCAAGTGTATTTTATACTCTTCTACTTCCTATTCTCTGTGTTCTAGCCTAAGCAAAACACTGATCATTCTTTCTTTTACCTTCACAAGTTCTCATTTCTATGCCCTTGCTTCTTCTGTATCTTTTATCTGAAATGATGTTCTTTATTTCTGCCATTTCTGTTGAAATCCTCTCATTCTTCAAATCCCTTCTCTTCCATGAAATCTTCTTGTAATAGGATTCTCTCCCCTTTGGAGTTCCAGAATTCCGTGTGTGTGTGTGTGTGTGTGTGTGTGTGTGTGTGTGTGTGCGCACATGCGTGTAGGGGGTGGGAAAGGACTTCTTAGCACTTTGTCTTGTATTTCAATTATTTATGTGCTTGTCTTATCCAGCCCCCGAAAGATAGGAGCCTTGCATTTTCATTGTTGTAACTCCTATAACAGCTGATAGAATATCTTAAATGTAGTATATTATGAATAAATATTTCTTCAGTGGATGAATTTATGTATATATATATTTTAATTTATTTATTTGTTGTGGGGTTTTTTTGACTGCATTGGGTCTTCGTCGTTGTGTGCGGGCTTTTCTCTAGTTGGGGCGAGCAGGGGCTACTCTTTGTTGCGGTGCGCGGGCTTCTCATTGTGGTGGCTTCTCTTGTTGCAGAGCACGGGCTCTAGGTGTGGGCTCAGTAGTTGTGGCTCGCGGGCTCTAGAGCGCAGCTCAGTAGTTGTGGCGCACAAGCTTAGTTGCTCCGCAGCATGTGGAAACTTCCTGAACCAGGGCTCGAACCCGTGTCCCCTGCATTGGCAGGCAGATTCTTAACCGCTGCACCACCAGGGAAGTCCAGTGAATGAATTTTTTAACCTCTGTAAAAGATAGGAGATATTAAAAAAACTAAACTTATGACAGGCTTTATGTCAGTGTCAAGAGAGTTCTCAGTAGTTTCTGAACTATTATTTTGAATCAATCCAGGTGCAAGACTTAGTTGAAGGAAGCTTGAGAGAATTGTAGCAAACCTGCCATCTTCTTCATTGCCATGTCTTACAATTGCATAATATTTTATACCATTTGAAAGTACCTTCACGTCTTATCTGACCCTCTGTATATTTATGTACGTTGAGGAAGGGATAGCTATTCTAACATCTATCAGTTCACAAATGAAGGAAATGTGGTCTGGGGAGTTTTAATGTCTTAACCAATGTTTGGTTATTATATAGTGGCATTGCATAGACAAAGGGACATGTAGACTGTCTGTAAATATTTGAAGAACTATCATGTAAAAGAAGATTCAATCTTATTTTTTATTCATTATTTCCTCAGAGGACAGAAAAAGTATAAGCAATTTCAGCTCAATTAAAGAGAAAAATCATTTAACAGATCACTTCCAAGGTGGGGTTGACTGCCTCTGTTGTTCAAGAGGAGCTCAGGACAGCAGCCTGGCCAACCAGGTCTAGGACATTTTGTTGCAAAGAGCCACTCAAAAGGTGCAGGTTAGCCAAGGTCCCTTCTTATTCTGCAATTCTCTGATTCCTTTTTAGGTTAACACTGTGCTCCTATACTCCATAATCTAAGTCTTGACTTCTGACTTTCTTTAGAATTTGATCTTAAGCAAATGTAGCTATGTGTGGGATGATCCAGATCCTACATCTTTCACAAAACAGAGACCCCCACTTTACCCTAGCCACTCTTTATAACTGTCAGTGCACCGCCTGCAGGTGGGAACATACCAGAACACATTTTCACCCAGTCCTTCCGTGCCTAGAGTTGCCAGCCCAGGAAGAAATGAAGTTTGCAGAAAATCTCACAGATGCCCGCATCACATGTAGCTGGCCCAGTCTGGCGGCTCCATACACCTGTCTGGTGTCCCGGGCATGGCGGGCAAGCTCAACATTCTCTCCGAATGGCATATTCTGTTGGAAGGAGGTAGGTGACTCTAATGAGCTCCAAACTCTTCCTTGAAATGGGGAGTTGCCTAAAAAGGCAATTGCTGCAAAACAAGCACATGGAAATCATGATATTTCACTGAACTCAGAACCAAATCTGCCTTTTTTTTTCTTTATAGAAACATTTTGTGTGCCATGTGCCTTGGGAGCCAAAAAGAAATCATACTTTGGCTCCCTGTTCCATTTCACTAAGCTCAGATACTGTAAATACCCTCCTCTCCTCTCATAACATTAAATTTTTCATGAATTCATCATAAAGGAGCCACTTTGTAGGTTTGGCTGGTACCAGTGAAAGACTTCATTTTCTATTTCACAGTAACTTTTTCAGTGCAAAAAAATTATGGGTGCAATGTTGAAAGACTAGAATTATTCATCAAGTCTTCAGCGCCTGCAAATTAAGAGAATTTTTCTGAAACCTATCTGGGAGAATGCAGACATAGACATGCATATTTTAGATGGTGCTACATCTCAGCTATAGCCACCTAATCTTTCTCAGGGGAATTAGGGGTAACAGAGGCCATGTGCTTTCTCACTGCTTTATGGATTCATTCAAGAGTCCACACCAGCTCACAAATCTTCCCCTGCCTTTCAGTGTTCCTGTAACTCATCAATGCACTAAAGGATAGAATCTTTCATTGTATTACACATGCATGCAAATACAGTAGCTTCATAGCTGGATGCAAAAGGCAGCGTAGTGAAATGCAGTGGTGCATCAGAATCCCCTGGAAGGCTTGTTAAAGCCCATGCTAGACCCCACTTCAGGAGCTTCCGATTCAGTAGATCTGGGGTGGGGCCCAAGAATTTGCCTTTTGACAAGTTTCCAGGGGATGCTGATGCTGCTGTCTTAGGACTACACTTTGAGAAACACTGATGTACTGAATGTCAAGTTCAGAAGTCAGCAAACCTTGGTTCTAGTACTGAGTCCACTCTCAACCAACCATGGGTCTGTGGACAAGTCCCTGGGTCTCAGTTTCCTCATCCATAAAAGAAGAGTAATGATTCCTGCTCTAGGTGACCTAGGGTTGCTTTGAGAATAAAATCTGAGAATCCACAGGAAAATGCTTAGCACTTTTGCAAGGACTCGAAGCATACAATTCCTGTAGTGAGAAGAGTTAAAGGAAAACAACTTGGAGAAGTTTTAAGATGCAGACGTTCTGTCAAACAGGCACACAGGTAGCACTACTCCCATGCTAAGAAGGGCCAGCAAAGAAGAGGTGGAAAGATTTTAGGGAATTCCTCTCCTCTGAGACCTGAAAAAGTCAGATACCCTGCTTTATTCACAATATAGCCAGGCTGTGTTTTGTGTTAGAGCCGTGTTTCTCAGACTTTCCCGTGATTCAGAATTCCCTGGGACACTTACAAGTATACAAAAGCCAGGCCCCGGCCTACTTCAAGGAGCCTGGGCCTTCAGGCGATTCTTAATACACTCCAGAGTTTGAGAACCACCGTGTCTGGGCCGATAACACTCAAACCATTTCATGACAACTTATAAAGGAACTCTAGACAACGGTTCTCAACCTGTCTGCACATTGGCATCAACCCGAGGGGCCTTTAAATCCCACACGCACGGGCCACCGTCCAGTCCAGTTGAATGAGAATTTCTGGGGGTGGGATCTGAACATCAACACCATCTTAAAAGGCTCCTCAGTAATTCAGATCTGCCGCCGAGGCTGAGAACCACTGACTCCGAAAGAGTCCTCTGTCATTACATCAGCAAACATACTGTTTGTGTTTGTTTGCTTGTCTCTTTCCCACCCCATACGGTGAGAATATTGAGGGCAGCTCTGGTGCCCAGAAAGCAGCCCAGTGCCTTCCACTGCTTTAGATGCTCCAAGTGTGTTGGTTAGAATTTTGAATGAATGAACCACTCTGTTTATATACAAATGAAGCGCCAAGAGAACTCATACCAAAAAGCCCCCACATTTAAATATCTTACACAAACACGGCCCTTTGTGGAGCTCAGGCCCTCACAGCGAGAGGGTGTTTATTGAATAATTCTCAGAATCACCATCACAGGGTGTCATTTGAACAATTTCTAGAACTGGAGTCAACCCCAGCTGTAAGTTATTCTTCCAGGTGAGATCAGGCATCAGGGAACTTTTGCCTTGCAGAGCTCTGAGAACGCTAAGGAAGGAAGCAAATGAACACCTACTGTGTGCCAGACATTTTCATGTGCTCTCACTTCACGACAAACTTGCATTCTCCCTGGTTTTTTCCTAGGGGAGAAAGAAATGGCAGCAGATTGCCCACAATGAGAAGCATGAGGGGGCTTGTTTGATCCCAGAGGCCGAATTCCTTCCCCATATTTATTTATTGATTGATTGATTGATTGATTTTTATTTTTAGCTATGTTGGGTCTTTGTTGCTATGCGTGGGCTTTCTCTAGTTGCGGCAAGCGGGGGCTACTCTTTGTTGCGGTGCACGGGCTTCTCATTGCGGTGGCTTCTCTTATTGCAGAGCATGGGCTCTAGGCACGCAGGCTTCAGTATTTGTGGCTCACGGGCTCTAGAGCACAGGCTCAGTAGTTGTGGCGCATGGGCTTAGTTGCTTCGTGGCTTGTGGGATCTTCCCGGACCAGGGCTTGAACCCGTGTCCCCTGCGTTGCAGACGGATTCTTAACCACTGTGCCACCAGAGAGGTCCCCCCATATTTATTTTGCTGCCACTCAGATTTTCCCCAGCCACCCCTGCCCCCTCCCTGCCTTGTCTGCCCCTGTGGGCTCCTCGCTGGATACCTTGTCCCTCCCAGCCATGCAGGACTCCACCCAGAGCTTCCTGACTTCTCTAACGAAGCTTCCTCTGGGAAATTCTTACTGACCCACGACTTGATTAATTGCCCGATAACCTTCACAACAGGTCAGGTACCCTCTTCCCTCCTGGTATCCTGTGCCAGGTGGTCTAGAGCTCATCCCTAGAGCTTTGTAAGTGTCCATTGAAGCGGTCTGTGTAGACAGGAGGCTCGTTGAGGGCACCGTTTCTTGCTCATCTCTGTGTTCCCTTAGCCTCGTGTACTTCCTGGCCCTTTGGAGGCACCCAGTACGTTTTTTGAAAGAACGAGTGACAGCAGAAACTCATCTGTGAGCAAAGATCTCCAGAAACACTTCAGCATGTGTGCATGTGTTGTGCTTCAGAATATTTTAGAAACATTTTCCAGATTTAACTGAGGCTTCTGGGAAGCCTTGCTGTGTTCTTCCTTGCAAAAAATAGAAGGCTGTTACCAGGAAGTCTCAGTGTACCATATTTATCTGGTGAGTTTTGAAAATACTAAGTAATGGGACTAATGACTCAACATAGCAGTTTCCAAACTGTGAGGTAATCTTTGGACTTCGCAGGACTATTATATTAAGTGTACTCTTTAGTCTGTCGGGAAAAAGTAAAAAGCCTGTATTTTCACATTAGAATTCAAAGAACATCTGCTGCGTGTTGTAAATAACACATTTTGAAAACCAACTGATGCGTATACTCAGCCTGCCTCCGCCTGCTAACCATAGTTGGTCCTTAAGATGGGCTTCAGTTCGCCATCGGTACGGCTCTTGCCATGACACCCCACCGTCTTCCGCGAATCTTCGGAAGCCGTTCGCCCCCTAGACACACTCAGCCGTGTGAGGTTTTCATTTTCCTCTTTTCTAGTGGGATCAGAAAGGGACTGGATTCCTGCATGATTGAGAGCCGTGGAGACAGCTTTTTCAAGGAGTGAAGCTTAAAGAGGCTTTCTGCCGGGGCCCTTCCTTACCCCTAAGGATATGAAACCTCAGAGAGCCACCACTTGTCTGGGGCAAGTGACCACTCCCACTCCTGACAGGAGGGTGTATTGCTTTGCCCGTCTGCCTGCTAGGAGGAAGCGCAAGCAGCAGTGCTCAGGGGCTCCTCCGTCTGGGCCAGGCCTTTGCACTGGTAGCACCGTCAAGTCCTCCAGCCCGAGTCTCACCTCCTCGTGGGACTGAAAAACTCAGTCAGCTTTCTCCCTTGTTCCTTCTCAGTTTGTCTTGTTAGCACTCTTTGCTAGCAAGTAAGCACCATATGTCTTCCTGGGGAGCTTGTTTTCAGGAGATTCCCAGCACATGTGTGCTGGCTTGGAAGGGTGGAGGAGGGTGTTTGGTGAACCAGCAGTCCTCACCAGAGTGTAGCTTTTGGGGGTTGCCCATCTGCCCCCAGACAGACGGGCTGGTTTGTTCTGAAGCATGCACACGGCATTTCCCTGGAACTCCCTGGGGTCACAGAAAATAGCCTGGCTCTCAAGCGGGTTTTCGGAGCCAAAGAGAGAGCCTGGGCCCACTCTCTCCAGTGGTTCCTCATTATCTCGGGCAGGTTCTGTCCCGCAAACACCTCTTCATTGATCTTGTTCTCCTCTCGTGGAGAGGATAGCACAGACTGATTATACAAGAGGGACCCCGTGGGTTCTTCCGCCTCCTTTGCTCTTAACCAGTCACTGGCGCCACAGCATGCAACTGCTACGTTCTGCTTTTGAAATGATTTGGCTTCCGTGACGTGGAGTCCAGCATTCCTCTTCTAACCTTTAATGCCTGTCTCCTTTGAAAGCCAGTTTGTTGAGCATCCAGCTTGTCCTTTTCCTTCTTCACTTTCCCCGTTTTTCCGTGTGCTCAGGCTGTCTTTTATCAAAAACCAGACAGAGGGTGAGCCGTTGACACCGCATGGCAAGCGGCAGCTTGAAGCTTTTTCTTCATTCGCCTTTAACATATTCTCGGCAAAGAAAAAGCAAGGGTTGGGAACCCGTTCTATTCATTTGGGCTGCCACAAGAGCTCCCTCTTAGAAAGCAGCTTCACAAATAGCCTTGCTGGTTGTCACTGCTTGATACCTGTCTCCCTGGAGGTCTCACCAGTTGTTTCGAAAGGCTGGCTATTTTCCATTCCTTTGAGAATTCACCTTACCTAGGCCTCTTCATTGCTTTTATTCCCCCCTACAGAATCAAAGTAATATTAATAATTATCAGACCTTATTTTGAGTTTCCTATGTGCCAGCGGCTTGGCGTGGTTTCATGTCATTCTTACAACCTTTTGAGGTACTGCCCATTTTATAGATGGGGAGACTGAGGCATTAGAGGTTATGTCCCTTGCTGGAGCTAAGACATGAACCCAAGCATTTGGACTTGAATGCCCAGGCTATTCACAAATCAGCTAAACTGCCTGGGTCTGATATGCTATCCGTCACCCATTTGAATTTTGCTGACCATGGTCCTGTGTTTATCCTTGGAAGGACTAGATCTCAGCAAAGATGAGGTGAATGAAGGATAATCTACGTTCTGAAGTTCTAAGGGATACGACAATCTCCCACCAATCTCTGTGGCCCATTAGATCAGTGATTCTCAGTGGCCTATTAAATCAGCGATTCTCAGTAGTGTAGAGGATGTTAACCAGTGTGGTGGGGAAAGTGTGGTAAAGACCGTGGGAGAGAAAGTGGGGACCCTAGTTCTGATACAGCCCAGGGTGACAGAGGAGTTGTGGTAATCACTGGATAGTCACAGTTCTAAGACCACCTAGCTACAATAGCTGCCACTGGTTGAACATTCAGGTTACATGTCAGCCTGGACACTTTATGTTTTCATTTAATCATCATTCATAATCCTATAAGATGGGTATTATAAAGGAGAAGTGTAGGTTCAGGGAGGTTACCTTGGTCCAAATTTGCTCAGATCTTAAATGAAAAAAACTGAGACTTGATCCCAAAGCTGTCTGTCTTCAAAGTCTGTCCTCCGTTCCTCCTTCCTTGCCAGCCTCTACCCATTTTGAGATTTAATCAGAGTCATTATCACCATGAGTAGGTCTTCCTACTGATAAAGGAAAGAAATAATAGACGGATCTTATGTTTGTGGACCAGAAAGTGTGTCTGAGCTGAGTATGCAAAGGTTTGTACCCCTGGTCCCATAGATGAGCTCATCACGTTCAAGTGGTCACAGCAGTCAGCTGCCATGTTTTTAATGTAGGTGGAATTGTAGTTGACAACTTTGCTTCACTGAGGATTGTTTCTAGAATTATAAGTGGTTGCCAAACTTTGTAGATGAACACAGATTACAGGATCAGTGAGCCATCAGAAGTCAGGGGAGCTGGGAATGTGCACCCAGCTCTGCTCTTTAATTGGCTGTATGGACCTGGGAACCTCACTTAACTCTCTTCAACCTCAGCTTTTTAATCTGTACATCATATTAGATAATTCCAAGGTTTGTTTTAGCTCTAAATGATGATTGCTCTCCACTCTCAGGCCATTTACATTACACACAGAGGAAGAGCCCTGTTAACCAATGATGTATGTAGTTAGTTAATTGAGAAAGTCATTTAAAGGAGGAAGTCATAAAAAGGGAAGCATGTTATCAACATTTTTTTTAAAACAGCTTTATTGTAGTGTAATTGATGTACAATAAACTATACATACTTACAGTATACAATTTGATAGGTTTTCACATATGTACCATCCATGATGTCCCCACTACAATCAAGATAGTGACCATATCTGTCACCCCAAAGTTTCCTCCTGCCGCTTCGTGCCCCCGTCACCACCACCCCCAAAGCAGCCACTGGTCTGCTTTCTGTCACTACAGATTACTTTACATGTTTATAGTATTATATAGTGTGTATTCTTTTTTTTGTCTTTCATTCTGAATAATTATTTTGAGATTTATCTATGTTGTTGTGTGTATCAACCCAGGAACAAAGTATTTTTCCATTTTTTTAGGTTGTCTTTGATTTTATTTAGGGATATTTTATATTTTTCAATGCACAGGTCTTTCAGATTTTTTTGTAGAATTATCCCTAAATATTTCATTTTTGGGGAAACTATTGTAAAAGACACAATTTTTAAAATTTCAATTCAATTCAGTTTCTGATTGTTGCTGTTATAATTGGTTAGTACAATTAATTTTTGTATGATGATTTTCAATTATGTATGTTATATTTGGTATTGTAATTATATATTCTGCAATTATGCTAAATTCACTTACTAGTTCTAGTAACTATTTTATAGATTCCATTTGGTTTTTGAACATAGATGTCAGCAAACATTATTATGTCTGCAAACAAGGACAATTTACCTCTTTCTTTCCAATCTGGATTTTTCTACTTATTTTTCTTGGTGATTGCACTGTTAGTGGTGAGAGTGGACATTCCTGTCTCATTTCTGATCTTAAGGTGAAAGCATTCAGTCTGTCAGCATAAGTATGCTGTAGCTTTAGGTTTTTCATATGGTTTTTTAGTTTGTTAATATGGTGAATCACACTGATTGATTTTCAGCATCATACCATTCCGTGTACATGGCCAGAGTCTTTCACTCATTCATGGGTTTGCTTAGTAGAGTTCTGTACCATCTTTCTTGCATAATTCACATCCCTAATGCATCCTCTACAGTGGAGGGAGATCTTAGACATTTGTAAAGTGTGGAATCCTTCTAGATTTAAGAGTGTTTGCTTTTGTCAATTTTTTTTACAGTTGCCTTGCCCATACCTAAATGAAGAACATTTTGTCCTTAAGTCTTCTGCCTTTAGTGAGTGTTTCTAGAACATTCTTCTTGGGTTTTAGAGCCATAACAATTCCTCTTCCATGTTTCTATTTCATCAGCGTAGATAATAGTTAAATACTAACGGTATAACCAGAACACCCAGCAAAACTGGTGTAAAAAGAGTTGGAACTGGTTACAGCAGCGTGTTGCTGAGGATACAGCTCCGCTGAGGAGAGCAGAAGTGTGTGGGCAAACTAGAGACTAGCCAACCGGATGCAGAGATGTAGGGTGTGTGGTATCACCCAGTAAGCTGCATGGAGGGCATAACAGAAAGGATTGGTTACTCCAGGAAATAAGGGAGACGGAAGTTGATTGAGAGTTTCTAGAGCTCTTTCATTGTATAAACAGTACTCCTAACCTTCAGCCTCCAGTGGGCAAAATGAGCTTTTGGTCACAAGGCCTGCTATGTAAGGAACACAAATAAGTCACCTCTGATTTATCTTCACAGGTTGAAAAGTAACCATGACCTAGGGTAGCTCCTTACATCAGATTTAACTACAATGATAGCAAATATCATGTAGTTGAGAGAACCCTGGATTTAGGGTCAGATGAGTCTGATTATCAGCAACTCTCTCTGTGTTGTTGAGCAACCTTGGGTAAGTTAATGTTTCAGAAGGTCATCTTGAAAAATAAATGAGCATTTATTTTGTGTCAGTGTAGGTATCCCTTCTTTGTGACTTAGATCTCCATTCCAAGATGTACGATGGTGCATTGTACCCAACCGTGCGATCTTTCGGTCTGAAAGTCCCCCACCTCCAGCCCTTCACAGTGTTTGTTGCAAGTGAAGAAGGCAGAACATCCAAGGCACGGGAAGCAGCTCGAGCAGGTTAGGAGGCAAGGAAGTAAAAAGCTTGCATGGGAAGATGCGAGCAGTCAGGAGTCGGCATGGTGGGACGGTGGTTCATGTTGAGGTAGAGTGGAGGCAATGTTGAAAGGCACACCGGGGCGTGAACATGCCAAGCCTTAAAGACTGAAGGAGATTGGTAGGCAGTGGAGAGCCTTTGCAACTTACTTCTGAAGGGAGCGCCGTGGTGAGAGCTGTGCCAGAGATTCTCCAGCCTTGGTTGCATCACAGCCACCTGGGAGCTTGTTAAAAACACATATACCTCGGGCCCCGCCCAGACCTGCTCAGTCCTAGTCTATAGGTTGGGGTCAAGGCATCTATATGTTTAACAAGCTCCCCAGGTGATTCTAATGCAGGCCAGAATTTAGAAGCCACTGCTTTAGAAGGTTAATCTGGCAGCAGTGGGCAAGATGGATTGGAGCCGAGAGAGCCTGGAGGTTCGGAGACGGGCTAGCAAAAGCGGTTGCAGCAACAATCCCGGCAGCAGGTAATGGGGTTGGGGGTGTGGGATGGACAGGAAGAATCAGATAGGGGAGGTGTTTTTGAGAGGCAGTCGGCAAGGACTGGGTGGCCAGTTTGATGAGGAACGTGAGAGAGAAATGGGACTTACCAAATAACGCTGAGGTTGAGAGAAGCGTTCTCCACGGTGCGAGGGGAGCGGTAACAGAATCCCTGGGGACCTGATTCAGATTACACACACCTGCTCCCCCTTCCACCCTCACCTTCCACACCTCTCTCCTCTCCCACAGCCCCTAAGGCATAGGTGGGGAGGGGCCGCATCAGTCACTCGCAGGGCGGCACTGGTGTCCGGTGGGGAAAAGAAGCTCCTCCAGGTGACCCCTCTGAGTCTCTGTGACCATGAGACGAGGAGTGGTGAGGCCAGGAGGGAGGGGCAGGGGGTGAGCTCCACGTGGAAGGACAGGGCTAGGACTGACAGCACAGTGGGGTATAGCTCTAGGAGCTGGGGCGCAGGAGCTCTGCTAGGGCTGCAGATGCGACGGGCCACCCCCTGGAGGCCACAGGAGAGACAGGTGAGACTGCAGAGAGAAGAGAGGAAAGGGATCCAGAGAGAAAGCTTCCGTTCAGTGGTCACGTGCAGGTGAAGGTCAAAGAAGAGCTGGTGGGAGGGGTACGGGGACAGGGCTCTCTCTCCTTGCATCCGGGAGAGGCAGAGCTCTGGGTCCTCCAGTCGTCCCACCAGGCATGGTCGCGTGCACGGAGCAGTTCTGTTCCCCAGGGCTGGTGGCACGTTCGTGTAAAAGGATCAGTACTCCATAGAAACACACAATGAAAATTTTCCTTTCCACACACCAGTGTCTGAGCTGATATACCAGACAAAGAGACTGACAGGTTTTTTACTATGATAACATTGCCCCCAGGTTTCTAATCAACTCATGACCCTTCTGTACACATTTTTGGCCCAGCACAGCCAAATATGAGGTATTATAAATCATTATAGTGCTTTGGGGTCCTTGCTCCCCCCCCCAAAGTTCCAGACATTCCGCCTGTATTTTGTGATCTCACGCTGTGAAAATAGGATGTTGTGTTTTGGAGGCACCTCTAGGGTGCCTGGCAATTGGCACACCTTAACTAAGAGAGAATATATTGACTGAATGACAATAGAGAGGAAGAACGTTTGTATCAACCCAGGAAGTAGAGAATTACAGAGAAGATGCTATTTATGGAGCTGTGAAGCTGCGGTTCTTGACATGACCGTCATAAAGACTGGCCACTCCTGGCATTGGCCGGCCTCAGCTGGGACTCATAAAGACTGGCCGCTCCTGGCATTGGCTGGCCGGGGACATAGGTCAGGTGTCTCAGAGCGCTCTGTGAGGCCGGTGCTGCACCACATTTTACTGTGAAAAGGGCCGACACATGTAAAACTTCACAGTTTATCTTTGAATAGCCTTGGTACTTATCTCACTTTCTGAGCGAGGAAACTGAGGCATCAACTAATGAAGAAATGATTCCCTGGCCACACAGCTCGTGGGTTATTGGGAAGGAGATTTAACCTAGTGTTTTGGTATGCAGAGTGCAGCACACTTTTCCAGAGGGGCTTTTTTATGGGACCCCTTTTAGGTGAAGGCTTTGAAATTAGAGAAAGCCTTGCATATGTAGAAGGAGCAATGCGTGAAGAGTCACTGGGCTTGGGTATAACTTTCATCCCACTTCCTAACTGTATGACCTCGGGCAATTTATTTGACCTTCAGTTTCTGTGCTTCAATTTCAGTTGTTAAAGGAAGGTAGTCATATTCATCTCCTGAGAGTAGTTTTGGGAATTAAATAGGATGGGACCATTACAGTGCCTGGTGCATAGTTGAACCCCCATAATTAGTAACTGTTATAATAATTACCGGGTTTTTCCACTATCATCAGTTAGAGACCTCATGCACTTCCCTGGATGCACCTGAAGAGAGAGTACCTTTTTCATTGTTGGCATTCCTAGTTTGAACTTTAAATATTTTTTCCCGTAGAAGTGTTATAGCTAGATGGAGCTTGGGTATAGGTGAAATAATCCTGTTAGTGAATTGTGTCCTTTAAGGCATTTGTATGCTGACTAGGGCATTTTGGATGGGCCTGGGCGCCATAATTTCCCAGGAAAGGTGCCCCGGGAAAGTTCATTTGTAAACCCCTTGTTTACAAATGAACTTTCACTGAGTCACCTGCTCAAAAGTTGCAGCATTGCTAAAACACTGCCTTGGGCAGGGTATGTGATCCCAAAATGAATAAGAGACAGCAGGATGTGCGGATTTCCACAGCACCGGGAAGGGCACTCTGCAGTTTCTTGCCAGCACCATCCCAGGCAAAAATGCAGCCAACCAAACCAGCCAAGTCAGTACTTGGAATTATGTCAGGAGGCTCGGCCAGGGTCCCCCCCCCCACCGCCCCATCCCACACCTTGTGTCCCACTGCTGCTCTCAGGGGTGATAGCTAATGTGAATGCCATCCCCTGGCACTTCATGTTGAAACAAACTGAAAAAAAGCAGGGTCTTTCTGTCATCAGATCATCGGCCGCCTGCCTCGCGTCTGTCTGACTGCCTGCCATGGCCAAGGATCTGCTTTCCAGTGAGCATCCTCAAATGTAAATATATCCCAACACCCCGACTCTGGGGTTTCAAGGCTCCCAGCCATTTTCCTCCTCTCACTCTCTCAACAAAAGAAATTGCTCAAGAAGGGGTGAAGGACCAGCCCTCTCTCTAGCTCCCTATGGGGTCTTATTTCCCGAAGAAACTGAGCAGAGCCACAAAAGAATAAATAAGGAAGGCTTGGCAGTATGTTCTGATGCAGAATTCATTACAGCTTTGTGTATGTGCTAGACGGGTTGGGTCCTCTTAAACTTGTGTAGATACTGTAGTCCTTTCTGTTCAAGCTTTGTGTTTAGAGAGAGGTTTTGGAAGGAGATCAAAGATGTCACATTACCAGCCTGATTCTTAAAGAATTGGTTGGCGGAAAAGCTTGAAAATATTCACACCCAGGTTCAAAAACAAGAAGCAGGAATGAGTCCAGAAAGCTTGGTGACATGGACAGCAGTTGTAATATTTTTTAAGAGAACGAGAATTTGAATATCTTCTGAATATCCTCTCTCTCCTTAATCTCCACATGCATTTTCTCTCTCTTTCTGAGGGCTTCCATATCCCAGCCTGTATTTTTTCTTGTTTTATAACACCTGCTAGGCCTCAAGTGTATAATCCATCATTTGTCACTCTACCCTCACCCTTCTGTGGGCAGAGGGTATCGTAGGGGTGGTTGGATTCCGTCAGGATCGGAGCCTAAGTATAAGTCCTGGCTTCTGCGCTCAATTGTTGTGTGACCCTCAGACAGACCACTTATGCTCTGAGTCTTAGTTTTTTCATATGTAAATTACAGACAATGAAACTTATCTCAAAGAATCGTCAGGAAGAGCAAATGCATTTCAGACATATTTTGCAAGCTTATCACCCGCCGGGGACATAAGTCACATCCTAGCCCAGCACAGCCAGCCCATGGCACAAGCTTATAACAGTTCACTTCTTTCTTCTCCAGCAATGGTCATCTTATAAGGAGTTTTCTTCAGGTGTGGTTTGTGGGCACATGTACTGCATTTTTAATGTACTTAGAGCAGTGTTTATCAATCTTTTTCCTTATAACCCTCTCCCCTCCAAAAAACCTTTTTAGACATTTTAAAACATGACACCTCCACCGGGACTTCCCTGGCGGTCCAGTGGTTAAGACTCTGCACTTCCACTGCAGGGGGCACGGGTTCAATCCCTGGTTGGGGAAACTAAGATCCTGTCTGCTGTGCAGCACAGCCAAAAAAGAAAAACAAGACACCCCTCCGCCACCCCCACCATGGAAGTAAATACTAAGGGATGATATTTGTAGGCTAGGACTGAACTTCAAAGGGCCAGAGTTTTTGTCATACATGATTTTTTCACTCCCGAGAACTTTTTTTTTGCCCCCTTTGAGGGCTTTATAGTGCCCCTGTTGGGATACGTATAAAGATTTTGAAAATGCATGGGGGACTTCGTCTTCTTTCTTCTGTATCTTCCCTTCCCTCCTCACAGTAAACCATCAGTAGAGCTTGTTGGTTTGTCATCCAGTTTCCTACATCTCCTGACCTCTCCCTTACGTGGCCTTTATTCCTGCCCGGCTCTCTCTGGCCTCCAGGTGATGAAGGTGCTCCCATTTTCCTAGGAAATACTCAGTTCATTCTCTTTGTTTTGAAGGATCCTTAGTCTCTTCCACTCAAGGGGGAATTTTCAGGGATAATTAGTATCAGTGAACTGCGAAGCATATCAGGTTGCCTTTTCAAATCAGGGTTTACTTTCAGCTTTTAAAGCATTTTTTAAAAACATGTATGGTTCAGGCACAGCGAGCAGGGATTATTTGAACACTAAGAGTGACTTGGCTGTGCTACCCACTACCTTTTAATCTCAAGTGCCTCGTTACAGGGGTCTGGCCATATGCAGAGAAAATAGGAGGCCCTGTTAGCCTTTGGTGTGTCTTTTAACAGTTGTATGTTGCCTACTTGTCATTGTTATATACTTCAGGGTAATTTGCTTTATCATCTTTTCCATCTAAGACGATATAGGAAGAAAAGACAGTGCCACCGTAACCCAAACCCAGTGAACTGAGTTCCGTGAATGTTGTCTCTAACAGCTGCTTCTACCCAAATGCAGTAGGAATTGGAGGGCAGCAGCATAGTTTAAAACCGGAGCAGTAGTTCCTGCTGTAGTTTAAACATCCATAGACTGGCCTTGGAACCAATAGAAACCCTCTCCCTTTATGCCAGCAGCTTCCTGAGGAAGTCAAGAAATGAGTATAGTTCAGGGGAGATGCAGATACCAGCTCCATCCCACCCGCAGCAGGAAATTAGAAACCTCTTTGGTTAACGCAAATGGATTATGATTTTTTTTTTCTGCAAGAGAAAAAGGGAGAGAGGAAAGATGGTTGAGGTGGCACTGTATACCATAAAGCTATATTTTTGTGCTAAGACAAGCAGTTGATGTTGCTCTATAAAATATAGTAAACACCTCCTCCCTGCCCTTTTGAATGTCAGTCAGAATTCAGAATCATGAAATTTTATAGTATTACTGGTTAGAAGGGCTTCCCACTGGGAGCAGATGCCATCTCTGTCTTCATAGACTCAGAGAAAGCCCTGACATGTTTCATGGCGTTCATACGTGGAAGTCTGTGAAATGGAAAGGAAAACAGCTTTTTCTGTCAACCTGTCACTGATATAAGCTTTTACATTCCATCAGAATGACTAAACTTTAAAGCTGTTTTTCTTCAGTGCTGAGTATCTCTCAGAACTCCCAAGTGTTATCAGATTGATAGAGTCCCAGCATATGATAGAAGACCAAAGCATTTTGTGGCATGATATTAAAAATTCATTCAGATACCCGATAAAGCGTGGTTGACAAAAGTGTGAAATGGAATAAGGTAGAGTGCATTTCTTCATGGTTTATTGCCCTTGATTTCTCTACACAAAATAAATAGACAGAATGGACTAAAATCTCTTTTTTATGAAGGTGGGATCCTGGCAGCTGAAGGCCTGCTCATAAAAATCCTCTCTGTGCCACATACCTTGGCAGTGTTCAGAGTTGGAGGCAATGGAAATTTATTGCTGTTGTGTGTATTCATATCTCAGACCGAGTGAATATGTAGAGGCTGCTTTTATGAGATTGCTGAGACTCTGTTAAGAACAGAAAGAAAACACTTGGTTTTCTTTTCTGGAGCTTTTTTCTGGAGGGGGAGGGGACAGGTGGAAGGACTTGATGGTTTTAGTGGTGTTAATGGTGGTGGCAGTGGCTTTGGTGGCAGTGGCGGTTCTTCCCCTGAAGGTATTTAAGAGAAAACACTCTTTTCATCTTTTCCCTTCCCCCTTATCTGCCTGCCATCTTGTTTTAAAAGCCATATAGAAAAGCAAAGCCTTTAAAGCTGCTGCAAGCCTAGTCCATGTTTTCATCTGTGTCCCTCCCTTTCCAGGCCTCCCTCTGCCTCTCTGACCCACCACCCCTTCCTTTCTTCTGTCCCTCCCTCCTCTCAGAGGACACAGTTAGTGAGAGGCTTCCCCCTGCTTCCCTGCAGCGGTGGGACAGGATGCCTCATTGGCTTCAGATATTAACTTCTGTGCTGAAAACCCGGTTGGAGCTGGTGTGACAAATGGATTTTACCTGCTGCTGGAAAACACAGGCCTGTCCCACCCCCTGCACACGGCACACACAAGCCCTTTTCTCCATCTTGCCGAGCCCAACCCAGGGAGCAGGGAACAGAGACCTGCCCCGCGGCACCATCTGTTCCCGGCAGCATCTATGTTGGGCCCTGGTGGTTACATCTGTTGAGAAGAACAGTGCACTTGATGAGTTGTTGGAAAGAAGTGTTTGGTCTCCCCCATCATCTCCGTTAGTCATTACTGGGCTGCTGGGCTCACGTGGGTATATCTGTGTGTGCCGCCTCTCAGGCCTCATCTGTATCAATTGGAAATCAGTCACTGGGAGTTAGTTGCAGTCAGCAGGGACCCAGGGCATTTTCCAGTGACATCAATTCTTCTGTTGCAGAAATTCAGGAAACAATTAAAATTCTGATGCGTTCCAGGGAGGATTTCAAATAAATCAGCCGAGAGCTGATCCCTTGTAACTCTTGGTAGCAGAGCAAAATTAACAACCCAGCCACATCTGTGTACTGTATGCTAAAATAAATAAATTATTTATAAATAACAAATTTATTTATAAATAAATAAATGAATTAGCCATGCATCACCTCCAATAGAGGAAGCAGCCGGCTTGTTCTCAGCCTTTCCATAAGTACCCAAGAGCTGCTGATTTGTTAAGTTGTCATTCTCCTTATGGACATCTAGGACTCTCTGCATTTGCCAAAATGGGGCTGTGGCCAAATACCAGTAAGTTACGGGAAATCCAGGCACCGATGAAACTCAGTTATAGCTCCTAACTTAACAGCTCCGAACAGAGAGCAAAGCTGACGTTGTGAGCCACGCTCAGTGAGGAGGACATATAAGATACAAGTAGATTTGGCAGACAGTTTAGGTAGAATTTGTCTGAACTTGAGGATTTTAGAGTATTAATCAGAGAGTCAGTATTTCTTCCTCTCCCCGTAGGCTAAATGCCATGTGGAAGAACTTGTGTTAATCATCCCTGTTAATCACAGTGCTACCCACCTAGGCTTTTCCAGGCTCCTTTTTGCAGCTATCTCTGCAGGGATTCTGTATCCTCCTGCTTGCTGGCTTCTTTTTACCGACGGCATAACAAGGGACAATGGACCCTTGAAAAATGAAGATCTCAGAATCACCCCAAAATAAAAGCTATGCACTCTACTGAAATTCTAAATCCATATCGTGTATGTGCCCGCTTGCCAATATGTTTATAGATGTGATTGTTTATCAGCATTCAGTGTTATTTGTTTTTCCTACAAAGATGCATGAAATTTTAAAATATAAAGAATATAGTGGCTGGAAAGCAAAACAGCACATAAAAATTGCCCGCCTTTCAAATTCACAGCATTGGGAAAGAAGGGGCAAGTCTGGTGTTCATCAGAGTGGCAGCTGAGAAAATGATTCATGGGATGGTCTCAAGATGAAGATGAGAGTAAAACCATTAGGCAGAACCACAGTGAGGGCATTTAAGATGGGTGGAGAGTGAATGCCATCCCTAGACTCTCCCTGTAGGAGGACACACTATGGGAAAGGTCAAAATAAATAAGGAATGGAAGAAGATAGGAAGGCCTAACCAAGGCAGAGAGGACGGGAAAGTACCCACTTGGCTGTTGCAGTGCTTACAGCGCCTGGCGCATTCTGGGCTCAGGGTACAGTCACTGATAATCATCACAGTCTTGCCGAGAGAGTACAGCTGTAAATGATTCGCCCCCACCTCCCCAGTCAGCAGGAAGCTGTTTGCGTTTAGTAATGAGTGGAAATATTCAGGTACTATTACACCCAGGGATCAGCGGAGAAGCCAGTTAGGGGGCCAGTGTCCGCTGGGGTAGGAAGCTCTCGCACACACCTTGCCGGGAGCTTCCTTTGCCCACCGTGCTGGTTACATCAGGCATGCTTGGTGCTCTGCAGCCTTCCTATTTAGACACGTGCCCCCCAAAATTTCACAGCAAGCACAAGAATTAAGCAATCCCCACAACCTAAGGAGAATTATCTGCTGTCCCTAGACGATTGTCAAAAATATGCCGATAGCAATGCGCGAGGCGTTATAAATCCTTCCAGGTTGGTTCTGACCATGTTGTAGAAGTAATTTCAGCTGGCAAGTCACATGAAAGAACAGATTTGAAAACAGTGGTGTGCACAGCCCTGAAGGTTTCAACTGGGCTAATGTTCTAACTACCTTATGGCACTAGTTTGGATTGTAGCAAAGGTACCAAAGAAAATGTCTGAAGTCTGGATTTACCGTGTGTGTGTGTGTGTGTGTGTGTGTGTGTGTGTGCGCACGCAGGTGCGTGTGCATGCAGTCGTGCATCTACGTGTATACGCTCACCTCTGAAAAACAGAAAGTATCTTAAATATAACCATATATCACTCTACTTGTACACCCTTGTTATAAGTCCAGAGGAAGACTGACCACTCAGTACACGTAAGGATGTTGGTACACACATGTACAAGTCAGGAATACCGTGTGTACTGATATGTGTACATGTCTGTTATCACTTGGTGTACATGTATTTATGTATGTACAGTAACTCATAGGAGGAAAATGACTTACACCTGGTCAGTACATATACGGGCCCAGACAAGAATGTAGACTATCAGTTTGGAGGAAGGTTTGTCACTCTGTGGACATTTGCACGTGCAAAAATTCCCAAGATTTATCATATGGTGTATGTGCTCGTGGGCGTGTATTTACCTGTAAACGTGTGTTCTCACAAAGTCTTCTAGAGGCATGTAGGGTGCTGCTGCTTTGGGGAAGTGGCCGTTGCTTGCATAGGGAGCCATGTTGTCTTGGTTAGAATTTAATGAGAGAGTAAAGCCTATTTTAGGACAAACACAGCTGTTAAATCAGAACAGCCTTAGCCTTTGATTCTGAGCTAATACTTATATTAAAACTTCTATGAAAAGTTATATTAAAACTTCTAAAATAATATGTGTTATTTTTCATATATTCTACTAATGAAAATACTGCCTGGTGTTTCCTAGTGTGTGGGGACAGGGGGTTAGGACCGTTGGTAGACCTTCCATTCAATACACCTTTCATAAATTATCCCTTTAACCATAAAGGGCATTCAGGAGCGGATCCAACAGGGAAATCAGACTCCAGTGCGAGGAACTCGGGGACCTTTTCCTGACTCATCAACGCTAGTACTGCTCAGGGTGGGAAAAGCTTGAATTGAATGCCTTTTAAGTTAGACCCACTTCAGGAAGTTAGAAGCAGTTTGAAGCCATTATTTTCCCCTTGGCTGGGATGTGGGTGAATGCTTTACCTCTTGCCCTTTATTTTTACAATTATGTCGTACGGAACCATATAATTGGTTTTTGTGTCTATTTTAATTATTTTTACCCATCATCTGGTGTATCATTTGAGATTACTTTTGGCTGAAAGCAACAGTGTCATGGTTGATTTGTCTCTTATAAAAAGAGACCTGGGGCTTCCCTGGTGGCGCAGTGGTTGAGAGTCTGCCTGCCGATGCAGGGGACACGGGTTCGTGCCCTGGTCCGGGAAGATCCCACATGCCGCGGAGCGGCTGGGCCCGTGAGCCATGGCCACTGGGCCTGCACGTCTGGAGCCTGTGCTCCGCAACGGGAGAGGCCACAACAGTGAGAGACCCGCGTACCGCAAAAAAAAAAAAAAAAAAAGAGGCCTGGAGTTAGGCCACAGTCAAAGATGCCACAGGAACCTGTGTGCCTCCATGGAGAATGCAGTCTTTGCGTTTGTCACCTCACAGTCATAAGATGACTGCTACAACTTCAGACCTCACATCCTGAATCTGGGAAGGACAAAAAGCTTTCTCTTACGAGACCTCGCCTTTTTATTCAGGAAGCAACACCCTCTCCAGCGACTTCCAACTATATCATCATTGCCCAGAGTTATATCAAATGGTCCCCCTACATGCAAAGAAACTAAGGAAATAATTATTTTTATTAAACGTATTGCTGCCCTGAACAAAATGAGGTTCTGCAAAAGATTATTGATGGACAGTGTATACCCATGGCCTCTCAAAGTTTGCAGTATCAGGCCAGCCTTCATTATTTCTAGTGTAGCAGAGATATGCACAACTCACCATCAGACCTCGAGAAAATCCTAACAGAGCAAGTCTCAAGAAAGGTAACTGAAATGATCCTCAGAAGGGTTTACTACCAAATATGGATTTTTAGTCTGGAAACAAGTACCTAGAAAATGGCCCAAAGATAATGTCCATGCAAACAGTAAAAGAGCACAGCCTGGGTAAACATGTTGCTTACCAAGTCCTGTAATAACTAGAATTGTGAAAACCTGCCAGGACATACTGAAAAACATTGTCATACTAGTAAGAGAATTTTCAGTATAACATGCAGTCAACCTGTAAAACTCGTAATACCAAAAGTAATATAGCCAGTAAATATAACTGTAGATTCAGAAGTCTTCATGGTCAATGGCTGACACCAGTGCTCAGTCAATTAAATAATTATTGGGAACCTATCATGTGCTCACATGAGTAGTGAGAGGAGTATAGACTATATGAACAGGTAGCTACATTACAACGTGACAAGCACTAAAGTGAGGCATGAATAAGATGGTATTAGGGAGCACAGAGGACAGCCAGCCAGCACTGCCAAGGGCTACTGATGAACAAGATTATTCTCTTTCCTTTGATGTTTATATCCAAGAAGACAGTTTGGGCCTTGTCCCCCTGATAACCATCCCAGCATGTCTGGAATGGACAAGGGTGGAAGTTCGTATATGCTTACGTTCTTATTTTTAGCTTCCAGGTAATTCCAGTTAGGGACAGCAAAGAGTACTTGGTTTAATAACATAAGAACAAGTTAACTCTAGGTTTCATATCCTTCCGTTAATAAGTACATCCTTTTCATGGGTCTTTGTGTGCAAGGAATCTTTGTGTTGTTCTGTGCATCTATAGAACAACACTATTCTGAATAATGAAACCGTTTAACCTGACACAGGTTTTGGTAGACATGACTTTTAAAGATGGGACCATTCTGAAGTGAGCTGCTTATTTTCATACAGGTTTTTCATGCTGTTTTTTTTTTTTTTTTTTTTATAAATTTATTTATTCATTTATTTATTTTTGGCTGTGTTGGGTCTTCGTTTCTGTGCGAGGGCTTTCTCTAGTTGTGGCAAGCGGGGGTCACTCTTCATCGCGGTGCGCGGGCCTCTCACTGTCGCGGCCTCTCTTGCTGCGGAGCACAGGCTCCAGACGCGCAGAGCTCAGTATTTGTAGCTCACGGGCCCAGCTGCTCCGTGGCACGTGGGATCTTCCCAGACCAGGGCTTGAACCCGTGTCCCCTGCATTGGCAGGCAGACTCTCAACCACTGCGCCACCAGGGAAGCCCTTTCATGCTGTTTTGATAGTGGGAGTTTGAAATCATTCTGGCAGCTCACCAGATGTTTCCTTTGCATCTTCATTACTGTGTGGGTACAGATTTTCTGTATAATTATTAAAAGTAATTTATGTCCAAGCCACACCCCTGCCCTCTCTTAACACTGCTGCCAGTCCTGGGGAGTTGGGAGGAGAGCTCAAGAGAAGCTTGAGGCTTCTGCAGGCTCCTCCCCCTTCACTGATTGACATGTCCAAGGAGTCCTGTTCCTAGCAGAGGTTCCAGCATGAGTGAAGATCGAATCTATGCTCATCCTCAGACAGCCTTTGCACATTTAGGCAATTGTGAATGTTCCAGATGCCTGAAACTGAGTCTATGACCAATACAGGGTATAAATTATTCTGGGCAGGTAGCACCTGTGTCTTACTCATTTCTCCATCCTAAAACGGAAGAGGTATTTGGTAAATGACTGTTCAAGCAGAGATAAACAAGGTCTAGATTAGAGCCGGCGGTCACTCTGGGACAAGCCAGCCTGTATAGAGATCTTGGTAAAAAAGTCTTGGGGAGCTTAGTGAAATAAGTCAGACGGAGAAAGACAAATACTCTATGATATCACTTAGATGTGGAATCTAAAAAAAATTTTTTTTAACTAGTGAATATAACAAAAAAGAAACAGACTCACAGATATAGACAGTGAATTAGCGGTTACCAGTGGGGAGAGGGGCAAGGTAGGGATAGAGGATTAAGAGGTACAAACTACTACATATAAAATAAATAAGCTATAAGGATATATCGTACAAGTACAGGGAATATAGCCAGTATTTTATAATAACTATAAATGAATTATAACCTTTAAAACTTGTGAATCACTATGTTGTACACTTGAAACATATAATATTGTACATCAGCTATACCTCAATAAAAAAAAAGTCTTGGGGAGCCAACAACTATATGAAAACTAGTAAAGGGAGTCAGAAAAGACATCTAAAGTATATCAGTGTTTCCTACTTTGTATTTTTACAAAGGACCTGCGTTTATTGGGTTTACTGCAGGAAACGTGATACACTTTGGAGGGTAATCATGAGAGAGGATGCAAGAGCAAGGGTTGTCTTGGGTACAAACCTGCAGTGTTTTCTTCTCCATGCGTCTTCCTCATTTCTCTATAAAGTCACCTATGGCCAATTTCTTTTTTTTAATTAATTAAATTTTCCTCAATTTTATAAAGGAATAATTGACAAGTATAATTGTATATATTTAAAGTATACAACTTGATGATTTGACAAACATGTGCATTGTGTAATGATTACCAAGATCAAGATTATTTACACATGCCTCACCTCACATAGTTAACTCTGTGTGTGTGTGTGTGTGTGTGTGTGTGTGTGTGTGTGTGTGTGTGTGTGGTAAGAATGCTTAAGATCTACCACGAGCAACTTTCAAGCATACAATACCATATTATTTACTATAGTCGCCATGCTGTGCATTAGAATCGCAGAATTTATTCTTTTTAACAACTGAGAGTCTGTACCCTTTGACCTACATCTCCTCATTTCTGCCTTCCCCCAATCCTGACAACCACCATTCTGTTCTCTGTTTCTAGGAAACTGGCTTTTTTTCTTACATATTTATATTGATATCTATTGAATATATGGACATATTTATGTTGTTATTATTTATATGGTATTACATATAAGTGATATATAATATTTGTCTTTCTCTGTCTGGCTTGTTTTACTTAGCATAATGTCCTCCAGGTTCATCCATGTTGTTGCAAGTAGCAGAATTTCCTTCTTTTTATGACTAAATAATATTGCATTGCATATATATCACATTTTCCTTATCCATTTGTTCGTACAAGGACATTTAGGTCGTTTTCATGTCTTGGCGATTATGAATAGTGCTGCAGTGAACATGGGAGTGCAGATATCTCTTCGAGATACTGATTTTATTTCCTTCAGGTATATACTCAGGAGTGGTATGGCTGGTAAATAGAACTTTTTCTGGTAATTTTTTGAGGAACTGGTAAATATGTTAGTAAATAGAACTCTTGCTGGTAATTTTTTGAGGAACCTCCATACCGTTTTCCATAATGGCTGTACCAGTTCACAGCCATTGAACCTTTTCTTTACATCCTCACCAACGTTTGTTATCTCTTGTCTTTTTGATAATAGCCATCCTTACAGCTGTGAGGTGATAGCCCATTTTGATTTTTTTTTTTTTTTTTTTTTAAATTTATTTATTCATTTATTTATTTTTGGCTGTGTTGGGTCTTCGTTTCTGTGCGAGGGCTTTCTCTAGTTGTGGCAAGCGGGGGCCACTCTTCATCGCGGTGCGCGGGCCTCTCACTGTCGCGGCCTCTCCTGCTGCAGAGCACAGGCTCCATACGCGCAGAGCTCAGTATTTGTAGCTCACGGGCCCAGCCGCTCCGTGGCACGCGGGATCTTCCCAGACCAGGGCCTGAACCCATGTCCCCTGCATTGGCAGGCAGACTCCCAACCACTGCGCCACCAGGGAAGCCCCCATTTTGATTTTGACTTGCATTTCCCTGATGATTGGTAACGTTGAACACCTTTTCATGTATCTGTTGGCCATTCGTATGTTGTCTTTTGAAATATGCCCATTTGGGTCCTTTTCCCATTTTTCAATTAGATTATTTGCTTTTTTTTGCTGTTGAGTTGTATGTCATTTATATATTTTGCAGATTAACCCCTCATCAGGTATATGGTTTGCAAATATTTTCTCCCATTCTGTAGGTTGTGTTTTTAAATTTATTGTTTCTTTTATACAAAAGTGTTTTAAACTAAGTGTTTTAGTTTGATGTAGTCTCACTTGTTAATTTTAGCTTTTGTTGCTTGTGCTTTTGGTCTTATCCAAGAAATCATTGCCAAGACCAATGTCAAGCTTTTTCTCTATGTTTTCGCCTAAGAGTTTTATAGTTTCAGTTCTTATATTTACGTCTTTAATGTTTTTCAAGTAAATGTTTATGAGTAGTGTAAGATAGAGGTCTGTTTTCATTCTTTTGCATGTGGATATCCAGTTTTCCCAACACCATATATTGAAGTGTGTTCTTGGTGTCCTTGTCAAAATTAGTTGGCCACATATGAATGGGTTTATTATAGGCTTTCTATTCTGATCCACTGGTAACTGTTTTCTACTGTTCTGATTACTATAGTTTTATAATATAGTTTGAAATCAGGAAGTGTGATGCCTCTAGCTTTGTTCTTCTTTCTTAATATTGCTTTGACTATTTGGCATCTTTTGTAGTTCCATACAAATTTGGGGATTATTTTTTTCTATTTCAGTGAAAAATGCTATTGGAATTTTGATAGGTACTGCATTGAGTCTGTAGATCAGTTTGGGTAGTGTGGACCATTTCACAGTATTAATTCTTCCAATTCAAGACATGGAACATCTTTCCATTCATTTGTGTCGTTTTCAATTTCTTTTATCAGTGTCTTATAGTTTTCAGTGTATGGAACTTTCATCTCCTTGGTTAAATTTATTCTTGAGTATTTTTTGTTTTTGATGTTATTGTAAATGAGATTGCTTTCTTATTTTCTCTTTCACACAGTTTGTTGTTAGTGTATAGAAATGCAACTGATTTTTTATTGTTAATTTTTTTTATTATTATTATTATTTTGCGGTACGCAGGCCTCTTACTGTTGTGGGCTCTCCCGTTGCGGAGCACAGGCTTCGGACGTGCAGCCTCAGTGGCCATGGCTCACGGGCCCAGCCGCTCCGTGGCATGTGGGATCTTCCCAGACCGGGGCACGAACCCGGGTCCCCTGCATCGGCAGGCGGACTCTCAACCACTGCACCACCAGGGAAGCCCTATTGTTAATTTTTTGTCTTGCAACTTTTGAATTCATTTATTAGTTCTAACAGTGTTTTGGTGGAGTCCTTAGGGTTTTCTATATATAAGATTGTATCATCTGCAAACAGAGATAATTTTACTTCTTCCTTTTCAATTTATATGCTTTTCATTTCTTTTACTTGCCTGATTGCTCTGGCCAGGACTTCCAGTACTATGAGGAATAGGAGTGGTAAGAGTCGGCATCCTCTTCTTGTTCGTGATCTTAGAGGACAATCTTTTAATTTTTCACCATTGAGTATGATGTTAGCTGTGGCTTTGTTGTATATGGGCTTTATTATGTTGAGGTACATTCCTTCTCTAATTTATTGAGAGTTTTTATCATGAAAGGGTGTTGAATTTTGTTAAATGCTTTTTCTACATCTATTGAGATCATATGACTTTTATCTTTCATTCTATTACCGTGTCATATGTATTGATTTGCTTATATTAAACCATCTTTTCATCCCAGGGATAAATCCCACTTGAGCAAGGTATATGATTCTTTTAATGTGCTGTTGAATTTGGTTTGCTAGTATTTTGTTGGGGATTTTTGCATCTGTGTTCAACAAAGATATTAGTCTGTAATTTTCTTTTCTTTTCTTGTAGTGTCCTTGCCAGGCTTTGGTGTCAGGGTAATGCTTGCCTCGTAAAATGAATTTGAGGTGTTCTCTCCTCTTCAGTTTTTTGGAAGAGTTTGAGAAGGATTGGTATTAATTTCAATTAATTCATTAATTTTAATTAATTTCAATGTTTGGTAGAATTCACCAATAAAGCCGTACGGTTCCTGGGCTTTTATTTGTTAGGAGAGTTTTGATTACTGATTCAACTTCCTTGCTTTTTATTGGCCTGTTCAGATTTTCTATTACTTCATGATTCAGTCTCGGGAAGTTGTATGTTTCTGGGAATTTATCCATTTCTTCTCAGTTATCTAATTTGTTGGCATATGCTTGTTCGTGGTCTACAATTTCTTTTTAAACATTTTTGTTCTTACACAATGCTTTTCAAGTGAAAAGAACATGGAGTCTTCTGTCATATTCTCCCAGATTTGAATTTGAAGGAGCTGAGTAACCTTTCTAAAATTTTTCCACGTTTGTTAATAAGAGTAATATTATTCAACCTGTAGGGTTAAAATAAAGATGAAATGAGGTAGCATAGAGCAGTTAGCCCAGACAGCACCCACAGGCTCTCGTCACATGTTACCTTCCCTCTGCCCAACGCTCCCTAAGTTCAGTGGCCCATCGTGTAGAGCAGCAGGTCCAGAGGCTGTGAATTATTTGTGATGTTTTTCCAAGGCCTGAATGGGGAGAGACATTTTAATCACAGCACCGGCAAAACTCACGTAGAGACGAACATATAATTAGTGGCCTCTTCCTACGAGGGATAATCCACGGGGGGCCTGACGGAATTGGAGTTTGCACATAAGCAGTCGGGGCATGTATATCCGTCAGCTCTGTGTCCCTGAAAAGTGGGAAGCAAGAGGCCTTTGTGGCTTGGTCACAGACTCGTTGTCAGACACATTACGCCTGCATTCGTCGGACAGGCCTTCAGAATGAAATGTCAGGAGGGAGGTTTAGCGGTAGGGGAGACAATTATGAGAATCTCAGAGGTGAGAAATAGAGAATTCTGCTCACTGCCCAGGAAGGAGAGAATATGGCACAGAAGGAGGGCAGGGAAATGTGTTTCCTGACACGTGCAAAAAAGGCCTGTCATTTACTGAGTTCCCTCTTTTGCTCTCTCAGGCTAAGACTGAGTGAGAGGATGCTTTCAGGAGAAAAGAAGTATAGCTTAACCCCAGTGGATACTCAGGAAAAACCCCAGGGCTCACGGCACTACTAGAGTTAGCCTGTCGTTTAGTTCACCAGCTTTCTGGCCCGTCTGATTTCTTTAGAGGCTGTAACGGGTGCTACCAAGTCTCCCAACGCAGTGGGTCCAAAGTGGTGGGCTTCTTCACTTTGGGAGCAAAGAGCTCACCATTTGGGACTGTGCTGTCACTGTCATTGTTCTCTTATGGCTGCAAGTTACCACAGAGTAAACGGGTTTTCTCCAGGGAGCTCACTTATGCCCGTAGAGAAGAGTGTGGACTCCTTAGAGAGAGGTCTGCTTCACCTGACCCTCCAGTCCTCAGAGAGCATCAGCTCAGCCCCCTGTTAGCTTTTCTTCTGGCCTTCTTGGGTCTGTTTGTCCCATATCCTGATGATGCCTTTCTTACAAAGGTGAAGCTAGGCAAGCAGCCTAGGCTCCGGTCCCGGTTCTGCTACCACGAGCTGTGGAGCCTCGCCAGGTCCTGCGCCCTTTCGGAATTTCCAGGCATTTCCGCTGTAAAATGCAGTCAGGCTGCCTGCCCTGCTCGCCTGCAGCCTAGTCTTGAGCGTGGGATGATGTAACACACGTGCAAGTTATTGCGTAGTTCAAGGCGGTAGTCAAATGTGTGATGTTAGCAGACCTGTTGAGACTTGCCTTTTCCCGTGAACGTGCAAAGTAGACCATCTCAAGTCATTGAACTAGGAAAAGCTACATATGGTATTTTAAATTAGTTTTGCTTCCGCTGACAAAAAAATGTTTCGGTTCAACCGTTGATGGTCTGGTCATCTACTACGTTTGTCCACCTAGCTGCTCCCCAAGGAGGCCTCCACTTGCTGGATTGTCTTAAGGTCACAGCAACTTCGAAGTCCCAGCCACCTTCTTCCTTTCTTCTGTTTAGGGGGGAGAAATGTCTGTATTATGCCTGTGTCAAAGTTACAGAGAAAGTGAGTCAACCCAGTAGCTTTGTGTGGGTAGATCAGACCACTCAGAAGGCTCTTGAAACTTTTGCATGCACGCACACACAGACACACGTACATAAACCAATGCATATACATAAAGCAGTCCACAGATGAGTGGTGCTGTCCTCATCCAACCCTGCCTGCTGAGTTCTTCCCTGCTATTTGCAGGCTTCTCTGAAGCCTGACTTTGAAATCCCCTTTCCCTCGCCCTCTACGTGTGTGTTACAGAAGCCTTTTTTTTGTTCAAGTAGTTCTACAGTTTCACTGGATCTGCACACCTTTTGCCCGGGATGGTTTCTTCATATGTTATTGCAGGATTTTAGTTTGTGCTGTCATGGAGGTGCCATGTTTGTTTGTTTACTCATATTTTCTTTCAGACAGTAATATATAATTTATGGTACAGGAGCAAATTTTTAGAAAGGAATGTGTGAACTTAAAACATTTGTCATTTTCCAGCCTGATTGCATATGATTTCACCTAATACCCAACACCTTCAGTAGCATAACTACTACAACCCATCACACTTTGGAAGGAAATTTGTTTCATATTTTATATTGTTTGGTGTCTCTTTTGTTGTAACAAACTAGCCTCCAGGAAACGGGAAGTCCCCAATTGTGAGCATTTCTAATATGAGTGACTACACACTCAGGCCCTTTTGCTGAACAAGAACAAGTAACTTGCTCTAGGTGGGCTCTTTTGAAAGAGTCTTACCCAAGCTAGCTGCTTTCCCCTTTCTGTTGGCTCCTGGCAGCTGGCAGCAGAAGCAGACATGCTTGCTGGAAAAGCAGCTGTCCTTGGCCTTCCTTGCTTCTTGGAACAGAGACCTTAATTCACTAGCTCCCTAACTACAGGGAGAAACAATGATTCTTCATCCCCATGAATCCCGTTCAGCATCCCTCAGAGGCCCACGAGAGAGGTTCTCTGTCCTACAGCCTTGTCCCAGCTGCTAAGACAGCCCCGCCAGCACAGCGCCTGCTCCGGTCACGGTCTGCTCCCAAGGGACAGTGCCTCCTGTCAGCAGGCCCCTTCTTGAGTCCCTGGTGCTGGGAAGATGTGCCTGCAGCCTCCTGCGCCCTTGCCCCCCACCTCTGACACACACACACTTTGAGCCCGGGAGGCGCAGCAGCCCACTGAAACTCTAGTTACAAGTACCAAGTTGCTGGAATGCCCAGGGAAGTGAGAATGAGCGGGCCTCACACAGGGAAGATTTGAAGCAAGCCTCGTGGCTTTTTAATAGCGTGCCAAAGCGGTCTCGGTGGTGGGCCAGCAGGGCCCCCAGTCTATCTTCTGTGAAAGGAGAAGGCCCAGCAGGCCCTGCCTAATGCAGACGGCCCCTCCACTCTGCTGGAGGAGACAGACTCCGAGATGGCAATCAAGGCTGGATTTGCCAACACATTTCCAATGATTAAAATGTAATTAGCACAACTGAGTGCCTCCTCCCCAGCTAATTTTAATACATGCTGTGACAGGCAGGCAACCGGCTGTGCCTTTAGCCCAGCAGCAGATGGAGGCAGAGGCAGCGGGAGAGGAAAACCATTTTGCAATGTGACTATTCGCATCACAAAACCATCAGGGCGCTCAGCTCTTAGAAGGCCCTTGATGGCAGCACATCAAATTGGCGCTGTCATAGCTGACCGTGGCAATGGCAGTCATCCTTCATACTGTCCCAGAAGCACAGCGAGGCAATTTCTAGGCGTAACCCTTTAAGATCTAGAAGGGGAGAGAGAGAGACGTGGAGAGCGCACTTATCGTCGCGCAGTGACAGGCGTGAGCTTTGCAATGTGCGCTGTGAAACCCACGCTCTTGGCAGCTTGCAAACCGTTACTTACATGTTCCTTTTCCAAGACACAGTGGAGTATGGTTCAGAAGCTTTGGAAATAGCTGTTTCTCCAAAAGGGAGACAGGCGTGAGCTGCCTTCTGTGTACTTTCTCCGAGCTGGGAAGGATAAGCTTTGCAGCCTGGGGTGGTGGGCAGGTTGGAGGTTTCCTCTTCTATTCCTTTGATCCCATGGAAACCTTTGAGCCGGGGGCCTCTCCTCACGACCATCTGTTTCTGTCGTATCTTGAAGGGCACATTAGGCAAGCTGCAATGCCCGAAGGACCCTGAGGCCATGCTTTTCCTCTCTCACCTGCTAGCTCAAACACCTGGCCTTCGCCACCACTGTTTAGCCTGTAAAGGAAACGGTCTCCTTGGAGGCTGAAGATCATTTGGTCTTCCTGGGTGTGGATTGTACAGGAGAGGTGCGGGGGGTACTTGTGTTGATTGGGATCTGTCACCCAAACGTGGTGGCACACGACCTTCACGGCAGCACAGTCATCTCCCACCGCAGGACAAAAGGAGCCAGGCTGAATATTAGAGAGGTGATTTGATGATGGTGAAGACGACATTCACCACCATTTATTGGACATTTACTGTGGCCTAGCACTATGTTAAATGCCTAAAATACATTAATTTTTCTCCTTTAACACTCACATAAATCTAAGAGCTACCCGTTATTTTTCCCATTTTATGGATGAGGAGACAAAGCCACAGCAAGGTTGAATAATTTACCCAATTACTTCTGTTAACGTCAGAATCTAAATCCAAACACACATGATGAGCTGGACAGTAAAAGTCCTCACCTAGACATGCTGGACCACAAAAATGCAGGAAAACCCTCTGAACAGAGAAATCCTTGGCTCTGAAAAACAATGACATTATTCTTTGCCATCTAATGACCCCTGGAGACCAGCACCCATCAGGCTCTCAGGGACTCTATCACATGGGTGACATTTTGTACATCTCTCTGTATGTATCTTTTTCTCCTTTAACTAAAAAATAACATCACTAAAGAGATTTTTTTTAATTACCAAGATTTAAACATGAAAATAATGCAAACTCTTTATCACTCAGACATAGACACTGTTAACACTCGGTGCATCTTTTTCCAGTCTTTTTTTCTTTCTACGTGCGTTTAGCAATTTCAAAGTAATATCGTGCATATAATGAAATGCATTTTGCTTCTTCTTTTAAAGTAAATTTATTTTATTATTTTTTTTTGGCCACATTGGGTCTTCCTTGCTGCTCACGGGCTTTCTTTAGTTGCGGCGAGCGGGGGCTACTCTTCGTTGCGGTGCGCAGGCTTCTCATTGTGGTGGCTTTCTTGTTGTGGAGCACGGGCTCTAGGCTCTCGGGCTTCAGTAGTTGTGGCACACGGGCTCAGCAGTTGTGGCTCACGGGCTCTAGAGAGCAGGCTCAGTAATTGTGGTGCACGGGCTTAGTTGCTCCTCAGCGTGTGGGATCTTCCCAGACCAGGGCTCGAACCTGTGTCCCCTGCATTGGCAGGTGGATTCTTAACCACTGCGCCACCAGGGAAGCCCACATTTTGCTTCTTTAATTGCAGTAGTAACAATAAAAGCAGTACTTTTCGTGGATTATGTTCTTACCTCTGCCTTAAGAGACAGATACTATTACCCTATTTTATTCATGAAAAAACAAAATTGAACCTGAGAGAGGATATGTAATTCACCCAAGATCACTTCTAGGATTTTTCTTTTAACTTTTCTATGACCATGATCATTTTTTCCTTTTTAGTAAAATTCCTTAGGAACATTATTTTTATGGGTAAACACTACACAGGTGCATCAGTCTGTTCCTCAATTTGGGGACATTTAGGTTCATGAAGTCTGTGTACTGGATTCATCCAGAGATTTAGAAAAACCCGGGTTCAAATGCTTGGGGCCTCTTTTCACAACTCTCTGACTCTTGGTGAGTTACTTCATGTCTGCAGTCCTAACTCTCTCACTGTAAATTGGAATACTAAACCCCACACCGTGGGGGTGGGGAGGGGTTCAGGAGGAGGTGTAAGGTTAAAAAAGGGAGTATATGTAAGTGTGTCATAGCGTATTTCCTGTCCCTTCCTATGTGCTGACAGTAGCCATGTAAAGAACATATTATCGGGTTGTTTCCTAACTGCATGATGAAATTTGCAGACAAATGCATATATACGTTTTTGTTCCATTTCGAATAGATAGAAAGAGAAAAGTTGAGCTAAACAATATGAAAAACATTAAGGCTCTTTATGCACACTGCAGAATTATTTTGCAGAGAGAAAACTGACATTCCTCCACAAGTGGATGAGTGTCTGCATTACTACAACCTTGCCAAAACTGTGTATCAGCATTTACATTTTTCTTCTAGTTTGGTAGAAGAAAAAGAAATATATCTCTTTTTACTCTGCATTTCTTTGATTACCAGTGAAGTTGAACATTTTTCCCCCATATGTTTATTAGCCATTTATAGTTCCTCTCCCATGAATTGACCTCTCTGCTTTTGAAAGGAAGGATGAGTCTCCAAGGGCTAGCTAGAGAAAAGGTGCTCCAGTGATCATTACCACAGAGCCCTGGGGCCAGGAGTTGCAGGAAAGAGAATTAAGAGCCTCCTGGGACTGCCAGGCGACTATCAAGTACGCTTCTTCCTAAACCAGAGCACAGCTTTCTACACAGCCAGCCCGCAATCAGTATTTGTTCTCTACCATTTCATTTGTTCCGTTAAGAAATAGTTTGGATTTTTGAGAGCGGCTCTTCACATTCCACTCAAGCCAGTGCTTATAATTCTTTCCGGGGAGATGACCAGCATGCCTGTTCAGTTGGGATTTTTGCTCTGAGAGTCCCATCAGTTCACAGTGCATTGCTGTAGATCTTGCCTGAGTCTTTTACGACCCCTGCCATCCAGCCAGGGGCTGTGACTGCTCTGTAACCTTCCTAGATTTAAACCCGGTGCTTGCGTTCTCCTCGTAGGTTACAGAGCAGCAGAGCCCATCCATACTGATGTCTTTCTCTCCTCCTTGGATTTAGAGGGTAAAATAAACCCTCTGCCATAGAAGTGCTTATTGATTACTGAAGTACATAATAAAGCCTAAGAATAAACTAAGACCAAGTAATCGGGCCTGTTCCTGGGAGATGACAGTAAAACCCTGGCCAAGGCAGTCTCTGAGGGCTGCCTTCCACGTTGGAGCTAGGAGTCCCCCCTTTTAATTAGGCGTCCAAATGGTAAGCAGTGAATGATAGAAACCAGACGAAAAGAGTACATACTTAAAGCAATTATACTCCAATAAAGATGTTTAAGAAAAAAAAAAAAAGAGTACGTACTGTATGATTCCATTTATATAAAACTCTAGAAAATACACGAACTAATCTATAGTGACAGAAAGCAGATCAATGGTTGCAAGGAGAGGCATAGGTGGTTCAGGGAGGGAGAGGATGGGGGGATTAACAAAGGAGCACCAAGGAAGCTTTTGAGCGCAGTGGATGTGTTCACTCTCCTAATTGTGGTGATGGTTTCACAGGTGTATACATGTGTGTATCAAATAGTGCATTTTAAATATGGACAGGTTATTCGTGTCAATTATATCTCAATAATGCCACTAAAAACATAGTAAGCAGTACAAAGAGACAATCCTTGGCTCACCTTGTGTTGGAAATTTTCTTTTCCATAAGAAGCTATATTTTAAGGAACATTTAGGAGAACTTGTGAGACTAAATTTTACCTTCACATTTGAATAAACAGGGGTTTCAGAAGACTGAAGGGTACCAATCAAACATGAAATAAAAAGGCATTCCAAAGGCAAGATAGCCCTCTTTCTTCATCCCTTTTCCTTTCTTACATCTGAACCTTAAAGGTGACTTTCTATATAATTATTTGCTAAAACAAAAGAAGCTGAGCCCTTTAGAAAATAGTATTAGTTCCCTTCTCCCCCTACTCCTTCTGCCGTTATATTTCCCCCACCCAGAGGAGAGGTCCTATAATGAAGAAATAAAGACCACTCCAAAATGTTGGCAGTCTAAAAGGGGACAGGCATTTTCAACACAAAGAGATGTTTGTTTTCCTTGCATTTTAACTCTTAATTTTTGACACAGTGGGGAACTCCAGCATGGCTGCCATTTAAAATGTAACAATGCCTTGGTGTTCTGATTGCTTCTGTCACAGGGGTGTTGTGACTGAAGGCCAGGAGACAAAGCAAATGAGGCCAAAGACAGTGCCTGCTGCTGAGGTGCTGGTCCATTTCTCTGCATCTGAATGTGTCTTTTCTCTGGCCCAACGAGGAGTCACTCAGGGAGACTGAAGCTGGAATTTGTACAACCTCTTTTCAGTCCCCTTGATTTTAATCAGAAATACACAATTATTCTTTTCCTCCAAATAGAGAAACTCAATCCCCATTTTAAATTCAATTATTGTAATTGCAGCATTCAGAAAAATAGCACATTCATTTTCTAATAAGAGATTGTGGATACCAAATTACTGCATATAGTATGTCAAAACAGGAAACTTGAGACTGGCAGGCCAGTGGGTGTTTTTATCTTGGCAATTTGTATTTTCTTGCAGACAATTTATAGTAATCCTACCCTTCCTTGTTTATGACATAGAAGACGGGCTTTTCAAGCCACCCTAAAATAAAGACTGTTGTTAGGTACAATTCAGTTTAAAATCCCAGTTATGAAAATAATGAATTCTAAGAGGGGCAAAAGTGAAGTACCTAATAAAGAGAAGAAGAAAAGGAATCAGGATTTGGGTCCTATGGGATGGCAGTCCAACACGTCTTCAGATCTCCTTGAACTACGTTCTAATGTTTGTACATCAGTTTGCCCCAAACCATATTTCTATTCCTTTCACCGTCTTGCATTTTAAAAATAAAACAGAAAATCTGATTGGTGGGAAGTTGATAATGTGGCCGTTATGTTTCAGCAATATGAGAGCACCCTGTTCCCTTTTCCTGTTTAATTCCAGTTGCTTTCGTTGGCTTGAAGTGAGTCGAATGTAAGAAGAAATACTTTAGGATTTTGAGTTTCCTGATTTCCTTAAAAGAATAACCTTAAAATCGGATTTTTACAAGTGTACAGTGTTACTCTTTTAGGATTTACTTTTTTTTTTTTTTTTTTTGCGGTACGCGGGCCTCTCACTGTTGTGGCCTCTCCCGTCGCGGAGCACAGGCTCCGGACGCGCAGGCTCAGCGGCCATGGCTCACGGTCACGCGGGATCCTCCCGGACCGGGGCACGAACCCGCGTCCCCTGCATCGGCAGGCGGACTCTCAACCCCTGCGCCACCAGGGAAGCCCTAGGATTTACTTTTAACCTCAAAATTATGTTCATGTTTTTCTCATAGACACTCTCAGACACCCACCATCTCCAAACACCTTAACATCCATTCCATCAACTACTGTTTATTTATTGATCTCCTTCATTAGACACTTCTTGTGACACTTCCCCTGAGATTTTTTTTTTTTTTTTTTTTTTTTTTTTTTTTGCGGTACGCGGGCCTCTCACTGTTGTGGCCTCTCCCGTTGCGGAGCAACAGGCTCTGGACGCGCAGAATCAGCGGCCATGGCTCATGGGCACAGCCGCTCCGCGGCACGTGGGATCTTCCCGGACCGGGGCACAAACCCGCGTCCCCTGTATCGGCAGGCGGACTCTCAACCACTGCGCCACCAGGGAAGCCCTCCCTGAGATGTTTGGCTCCTGTAGTTTATGAATTCATTCTTTCACACACATTTATTGAGCACCTACTAGGTGCCAGGTTTAGGAAGAGCAAGATGCAGGCAAACTCTGAGATATGTTTGGGGAAACTGACATAGTGTTGGAGGTACTGGAAACCAGCAGCTAAAATAATGGCCAGAGAAGTCCATACATATGGAAGAGAGAACAGACATGTCCACGTGTCCCAGAGAGGTAGACCTCCTCTGCTGAACTGCTGAGTGCCTACTAAGTGACAAGCACTTCAGTTATATTCTCTCAACTAATCTCCATTTTTGTAGTTACCAGAGTTAATGTTTTCAGAAGTGTGATCTCTTCCCAGGGTTACTCGGTTGGCTCATTTTGTTAGCTCCATCCTTAAATAGGCCTTGCATATAAATAAGTCTGTGCAGAGGGCTATCCAAGTAGCTCCTAATTCTGATTGGTCAGGATCTCTGGACAAATTCCAAAATGGCTGGCTTCCTAGTTGGACCAATAGTGCCTCTTGATGTTTTTGATGTTTATTCTGTGTATCTGTCCATTTATTTACTTTTCCAGTTTGAATTTCAATGAACATCTTAATAATGTCAAAGCCCATAAGACATAGTTTGCACTATGCATAACCTACAAGTTTAGATTCAAAATCTTAGATCTATGCATTTTACTTTAGTCCCTATACACAGAGTTACTGACTACCGTTTGACTGAAGAATAAGTCCAAACTATATTAACCTCCCAAACTGTGCATCAAGAACCGACAGGAATGCTTAGAAAATTGAATTCTAAAGGGTCTTTCCTTGTTGGTACTTTATCCATGAAATAAAGCCATTCATTCCAGTTGTTCTCTTCTTTGAGCGGGAATGATAGTTTCTGCTTTTGTTTGTTTGGGTTATTGTTTCTGTTTTTGTGTAGCATAGTATCAAGTCTTCAAACGCCTCCCAAGCAGAAATCCTTCCAGAATATGATTTCCCCTCTGGCAATAAAATGATGGAAAAATCCAACCCAACGTTTAAATGACTATTAAGTTACCTCATTTCTGTGTGTGATATAACATATCTTTCAGGAAGGAGTTGGAAAAAACTATTAGAATTTCTCTCTGGCTACTTTCACATGCTTGAACTTACTTAATTCTCAAAAAAATCCTCTGGAGTATGCATCATCCACCTTTACAGGTTGAAAAAAAAAGGTAGGCTCCAAGCTGTAAGTACCTTTTCTAAGACTGCATGACTCCTAAATTGAGGGCTCAGAATCTGAACTGAGGTCAGCGTGAGATTTAATAAGCACGTGCTGTGTGCGGGTTCTGTGCTAGGTCCTGCGCTTAAGGGAGAGCCATCTCAGGGAGAGTGGAAACATGGCTGATGGGCTGCATTCACTGTTGCTTACGTCATCGAAACGTCTTTAGTTTCAGCTTGCCTCTACTTACCCTCCGCCAAGCCATCAGTCAGGAAGATACTTGCTGGGAACATGAACTTTGGAGGACAGAACTGGGTTCCTGTACTACCTCTGCCCTTGGAAGCCTTCACTTCTCATCTTGAAAATGGAGGGGTCATCATACTTCCCTTCCAGGGCTGTTGTTGGGACATCCTTTTTTAATGACTGATAGCTGTGGGTTGGCATTTTTAGGGGAAAATGCTTTGAGATAGTGCCTAGTGAGAATCCCTCCCCAGAAAGAGCTATGCTGCAGAGATAGGAACCAGGCTTTTCCGGAATCGGCAGCTCAGAGCTGCTCTGCTGTTGTGGCTCCGCCTCTTTTTCCCTTTTTTTAAATTTTTTTGCCAGAGGTGGACGTTGTCCATTTGACAGGGAATTGAATCGTGTAGGCACCGCTTAGCATGGAAAGCAGGAGTTTACATTCAGTGCCTCACAACCTTAGGGGCTTGAAGGAAGAATGGTTTGCAGCAGCTTCATTACCTAGGGAAAAAGAACTTGGAGTTACAAGCACTTTAAGAAAGATGCTTTTACTTTGCGTTTTGGAGAAAATAGAACAATTACCTACTGAAGGTGCAGTGGATGAAAAAACACCTCTGTTCCTACCACCCTGATCATCTAATCTGTTCAGATTTATTCTGCCTTCCTGAAGGTGATTCAAGCCAGGCTGTCCTTGCAGAGTGGCTGCACCAGTCCTTTCCCTGGCTGGGACACATGGTGATCGCCTGAGGCTCCCAGTGAAAGACAGACATTTCCTACTGCTGATAGGAGCTTCCTCTGAGGGCGGGAGCTCCACAGGAAGTATCTGATATGTGGAATGCGTTGAAGGAGGGAGGGAGGGAGTCCATAAATCATCAAATCGTTGTTGAGCATCTTTTAGGATCCTTAAAACTGCACTAAGCCCTGTGATGATTCCTAGGACACCAGGCTACTCTCTGAGGAACTCACCGTCTGCCAGGGAACAAGACATATATGTGAAATCAGTGGAGGATTATATTCTATCTAAACTAGAGGCAGTTAGATTTCCAGCACCTGACACACATACTCTTTTTTTTTAAATAAATTTATTTATTCATTCATTTATTTTTGGCTGCGTTGGGTCTTCGTTGCTGCGCACGGACTTTCTCTAGTTGCAGCGAGTGGGGCTACCCTTCGTTTTGGTGCACGGGGCTTCTCATTGCTGTGGCTTCTCTTGCTGTGGAGCACAGGCTCTAGGTGCGTGGGCTTCAGTAGTTGTGGCAGGCGGGCTCAGTAGTTGTGGCTCGCAAGCTCTAAAGCTCAGTCTCAGTAGTTGTGGTGCATGGACTTAGGTGCTCTGCGGCATGTGGGATCTTCCCAGACCGGGGCTCAAACCCCTGTGCCCTGCATTGGCAAGCAGATTCTTAACCACTACGCCACCAGGGAAGTCCCAACACACATACTCTTAAAAACATTTTTTTTTAATTAAAACCTCACTCTTTGTTGAATAATGAATGAACAAATGATCTCTAACACCTCTTGAGCTCTTCCTATGTGTCAGGCACTGTTCTAGTCCCTTGTATGTGTACTACCTATATATTTATTATATATATTATTACTATATGTTTATGAATGCAGTGAATGCCCTCAACAACTTCATGAGGTTGATGCTGTCAATAGCCGCATTTGGTAGCTAATGAAACCGAGGCACGGAAAGGCAGCTTGTTTGTCCAAAGTCCTACAGACAAATCACAGGTGGTAGAGGCAGGATTTGAACCTAGGCCAATTGGCTCCACAGTCACAGATGAAGGAGAGTAAGGTGGCCTTTTCAAGAGCTTGTTGGCATTTTGGTTCAGACGAAGAGCAGCCAGGCTTTGTTATTAGCTCATCTGGCTCTGGCTTCCCTAAGACTTAAGCACCCTCCCCCTTTCTAGAATTCAGACCAGTGCCGGCCAACCCTGTGTGGTCCCACCCCACCGTTCCCCTGGCCCCGCCAGGCCTCTCCTTTGTCGTTTCTCTTACCGAGCACATTTCTAAATGAGGAAGGTTGCTCTGCTTTAAGGACGTACAAATGGCTTGCCCTCACCTGTCAAGCACGATCCTTGTATTTTACCAGACCCATTATGAACGCAATCTTTCTGTCGAAAATTTGCATACCTCCTTTCTTGAAAAGTAATGACAGCAATTTCTTTCCCTCCGCTCACTTTCTGAGTGTCTCATTTAACGGCACCTGTGAAACCGACAGGCGCAGAGATGAGAAGTGAAAGAGAGCAGTTGATTAAATCATCATCAAGTCGGGCCTCAGAAAGTCAATTCTGCTTGCCGTCTGCAATGATATCCTTTTATCTTAAAGTAATGAGCTATGGCACTTTTGCATCGGGTAATGCGATAAGTTCTATTAGCATGTTCCATTTGCCTCACAAGCAAGGGCAAGTCATTTTAGCTAGCTCATATCACTGCAATCAAAGCAATTGGCTTCCCAGGCAGAGAAGAAAGGGAAAAGGCTCAGGATGATTTCTATGGATCACAACACAGTGGAAAAAATAGACTCTTGTATTATTTTAACCCATAACATGCTTTTCCTTTTTCCTCATCAGCAAATTTGGGTTTTATTAGCTCACACAGGACTCTGAAGAGAACCAAGCTTTAGTTGAAGCAAACCTAGGGGGCTCAGGCCCCACCCAAAGGAACCAGCAACTATGATCTAGAAAGGGAAAATCGCAGCATTACAGGGGGTCACAAATAGAATCCTGCCAAAGAAGATAACAGAGAAGGTCCCCCTGGTAATAACACTGTGGTCTCATAATCAACTCTTCCTTCACACCATCTGCAAAGTCATTTGTAATAGGTCCCCAGGCAGGTATGGATTAATGCTATTGATGACTTAGAATCAGTAAATCAATGACAGAGAGGCAAAGGATCCGTTGCTTAAGCCTAAAAGAGATGGTTTACAAATCACTGGGCCCTACACTGTCCGTTTTACCTTTGGATAAGAAACTCATTTTTCTCATCTTGGCAATCACTGAGGCTTGTGAGCTCTGGGTTTTAAGTACATTTCATCTTTGGGGTTTATGTATGTTTATACCTGGCAAAATGTGACTTCCTTTCTTCTAAGGAAAAAAAAAAGTGCTGAACACTTCAGAAGTTTGCGAAATATCCATTTCTTCCCCTATTTCCAGAAACCCCACAGTATTTTAATGAGCTAAGTGGAAATTTACAGCATATAAATTGTTTTTTTTTTTACTCTACCTGGATTTCCAGGTGACAAAAAGGAAAAAATGATTGAAAATTAATTTGTGAGCTGGAGTACTTCAGGCTGGACGACTGGATTTCTGGCAGGATGTGCGCGCTTCTAATCAGTGCTCAGAATGAGCCTGGCACACAGTAGTCACTTTAAAATTATTTACTGAGAGAAAATGTGTGATCATTTGAGAGACCCTGGAGGGAAAGTGAGTTTTCTCTTAGCCCCCTCAGATCACAATGGCTGTTTGAACTCTGGCCAGTTCAAGCTGAGAACTTGAAAAGATGCCAGATTCTGAGGAGTCCCCATATAGGAATGATAAGGTTACCAGCACAAAATTCCAGAAGCTTCTGAAAGTTCTCCATTTTACCTCCCGAACAGCTGAAGACTGACCTTAATAATATATAGACCTTATATTATTTTCAAATGTGCTCATTTTGCGACTGTCAGAAGTTTTGTTCTTATCTTTTAAACTATTGTTGGGAACACACATCTTTTGATTAGGCTTTCTTTTCATTTTTTTTAAAGAGATTTTTGATGTGGACCATTTTTAAAGTCTTTATTGAATTTGTTAACAGTATTGCTTCTGTTTTATGTTTTGTATTTTTGGCCACGAGGCATGTGGGATCTTAGCTCCCCGACCAGGGATCGAACCCGCACCCCCTGCGTTGGAAGGCGAAGTCTTAACCACTGGACCGCTAGGGAAGTCCCCTACTTTCATTTTTTTTTGAGCTATTTTATTTGATCAGACGTAGTTATTGTGGAAATACAGGGGAAGAGGAACCAATGACATCATTTTACAGTGAGAAAACCCAAACCATTTTCAGAGTTAAAATATTCTTTTTATTTCTAGGGCCCCAATAGCTTTAAATTTCACTTACAGTCCAAAGCCAGTATGAGAACAACGTAAACAATGTGAGGGACTTCTCTGGTGGCGCAGTGGTTAAGAATCTGCCTGCCAACGCAGGGGACACAGGTTCGAGCCCTGGTCTGGGAAGAGCCCACATGCCGTGGAGCAACTAAGCCTGTGCACCACAACTACTGAGCCTGCGCTCTAGAGCCCGCGAGTCACAACTACTGAAGCCTGCTCGCCTAGAGCCCGTGCTCCACAACAAGAGAAGCCCACACACTGCAACGAAGAGTAGCCCCCGCTCACTGCAACTAGAGAAAGCCCTTGTGCAGCAATTAAGACCCAATGCAGCCAAAAATAAAAAATAAATTAATTTTTAAAAAACAATGTGAAAGGAGGGCTTTGCGGAGTGATAAAAGACAGACAGCATCAGAGTTGCCATATGTGGTACAAAATACTGCCCGGTTTTTGCATGTACAAGGAACTCGGCAGATGGGAAGATGGTGGTGTACATGTTTTTAGTCACCATGCTGCTACCTCACTTCTTTAAATAAGAAAGTAAGTGTCATGTTTTCTGCAGGTGGCTTCTTCTGAAATTGCTTTTAGGTGAGGGATGTCTTTACCATCTTAGGGAAACCGCCTGCCCCAAAGGGGAATCGATTCATTTTGTCACTGGCAAAGTGAAATTGTACTTGATGTTAGGTGCTATAGTTTACAAGTTGGGGTTCTCCCTCATTTTCCTCTCATTTCCTTTAGGCAGAAAGAAGAATAAAATAACTTTGTGCAGCCGTGGTGTTCAGCCCTGACATCTTTGGTGGCAATGATAAATGGATTTGAGATACGAAATAACTGTTCCAGCAAGGTCCATTGAGCAGAATAGAGAGCAGTGCCCTCCTCAATGTCATTGTGTGTGATATATTCGATGATTGCCACTTTCTGCTTAAGAATGCATTCCATCACAAGGTCCCTGGAATTCCATCTCGTTCCCTCATTCTGAGTGAGGCAGAGAGGTGTCGCAGACCTTAGCTTATTTCTATATGTATCAGAGTCTTAAAACACAGATGTTGAGATTCCCAAATGGAAATGAGAAATGTTTGCTTTTGAAGAAGTACAATAAAATCCTAATTATGTCTTGTCTGGGCCTTTTAATGGAAGATATTTTCTTCTGGGCCCCAACTCCTTTGGTTCTGCAGATAACTTTAGGTCTGCGCATTGTGTTCAAACATACATCCCGTTGTATTACGCAGTCAGTGTTTGCTGTGCCTTCTTTCTTTGGAGTTACTTGTCTTTTAAATCATAGTTAGCTTATGCTGCATGAAATCAGGAATTCTTAAGATGAGTGAGAGGGATCTATCGATATGATTGAGCATCTGCTGTATCTCAAGGCCTGGAGAAAGATGAACAAGGCACTGCCCTTTACCTACACAGAGCGCACGCTGTAGCAGGGAAGACTGTTGTGGCCAACAGTGAAAATACAGTTTTGTAAGGGATGGAGACAGAAGCGGTTAATTCTAAGAAGAGTACTGGAATTCTAAGAATTCCTCTTTATTTTTTGGCTGCATTGGGTCTTCGTTGCTACGTGCAGGCTTTCTCTAGTTGGGGCGAGCTGGGGCTACTCTTCGTTGCAATGCGCGGGCCTCTCATTGCGGTTGCCTCTCTCGTTGCGGAGCACAGGCTCTAGGCACACGGGCTTCAGTAGTTGTGTCTCACGGGCTCTAGAGTGCAGGCTCAGTAGTGGTGGCACATGGGCTTAGTTGCTCCTCAGCATGTGGGATCTTCATGCACCAGGGTTCGAACCCGTGTCCCCTGCATTGACAGGTGGATTCCCAACCACTGCGCCACCGGGGAAGCCCTCTAAGAATTCTTAAATTCTAGGAAGAGTATTGGAAGATTCAGAGGAAACTCTGTTTTTAAAGGTAAATTACAAGTTTTTAGGTAGAAACTTGGAAGAATAGAATTCCAGGCAGAGGGCATTGTTAAGTGCAAAGATGGAAGGGCCAGAGGGTGTGACCGAGTGTGCTGGGGTGTGACTGGAGCAAGGGATGTGTTAGGGTGATACCACTCAAAGAGTGGATGCAGACCAAGGCCAGTCTGTGAGCTGTTTGTAACTAATCCACTGTGAGGTTAGTATAGCACTTGAGAGTAAGCATTTGGGAACTTTTATAGCAATTCAGTAGAATAATTTTGTATCTCTTAAATCTAACAGTAACATATTTTTACGTGTCTTTGCATTTTCACTTTTCTAGCAATTTATTTTTTATTATATCTTACAAAGTATTGGTCTAAAACGTATTGGAAATTAGAACAAAAACAAATGGTCCTTCTCCAAAGAAAGCCCGAGAAGCCCTGTGTTGGAGGAGCAGTGGGGAGTGGGAGAGTTGGAAACAGCGTGAAGAGTTTTCATTGCCTTCTCGGCCATGGGAAGTGTCATGATCAAATTGGAATTTAGGAAATCCACTCCTGTCAGTAAGGACTTGGATTAGAAATGAAAGAGACTGTAGGCCCTGGAAAGCAGTCATTAGCCTCTTGTAATGATAAAATAAAAGCCTGAACTAAAGCAGCGGCCATGGCCATGAAGATGGAGAGGATTTAGAAAGTTGAATCAGTAATGTGGGGTGAGAGAGAAAGATAGGTCTGCTCAAGAACGGAATCAAGGAGGCTGACAAGACTCTTCACTCGGGCAGTTGAGTGATTGCATGGTGACGTCATTACCAGGAACAGCACGGGAGGGGGCAGGTGTGGGGTGAGTAGAAGATGGTGCGTCGGGATTTAGATGGATACTTGAGCCTGAGGTGTTTATAGGGCTTCAGGAAGTGGGTATAGCAAACAAAAACATCTGTTAGTGCTGGCTAACATTAATTGTCTACACTTACTCTGTACTACGTCTAAGTTGTTTACATGTATTAACTCACTTTATTCTCATCTCCTTAGGAGGGAAATGCCGTTATTACCCACACTTTACAGATAAGTAAACTGAAACTCAGAGAGTTTAAATAACTTGCTCAAAGTCACATAGCTGGCAAATGGTAGGCATAGAGATTTTTTTTAGTCCCAACATATACATGGTAGCTGGAACCAAGGGAATCTTTAAGGACTCCCGTGGAAATCATATAGAAACGATAGACCTGCAAATGCAACTCTAGGGAAACAATGACATTAAAGAATATGCAGAAAAGGAAGGGCTGTGAGCAGATACTAGGAAAGCGCAATACTGGCGAATGTGTACAAGGGGAAAATTCCAGCGTGTTCAATGGACACATTCCAAATTTCCAGCACTAGGGAATTTGTTTTCTAGATTACTTACAATCCATTACAGTGCAGCCTTTTCAAAAACGTGATGCTACTGGCAAGTATTACTCATTCAACTAAAATATTTGACATATTAGGTAAAAACAAAGCAGGTTACCAAATACTAGGACTTTATTTTCATTTCTTAACATTTGTGAGTGAAGGATGTAGAGAATGGAGGAAAGACAGGAATGAATTATACAAATGTGTTAACAGTGTTTATTTGTAGAGGGTAGGCTGATGGGTGATTTTTTAAAAATCTATTTAATACGTACGTATTAATTTTCAAAAGGAGAAGATATTGGGGAGGGGGTTGGTTGGTTATTTGCACAGTTTAAGAGGTGAGGCTTGTCTGGGAAAGGAAGAAGGTACCTCCAAAGGTTTGGTTCTAATTTGGGAAACTAGAGGGAAGAGGAGGTGGAGAGGAAGTTGAGTGTGATGGGTTGGAATGACCGGAGGTACTCAGGTCAGGAGCTGGTCTCTTTCTGATTCTGCATTCGAGGCATGTGGCTTGGATTTCATGCCTCCTCTTTCCCTCTCTTGTCTTTGGTGGGTTGGGGGTCATGTCTTTGTGTGAAGGCTGAGTGATCGAGAATTCCTCCCTGTCCGGCTTTTAAAATGGAGGAAAATATTTTCAGCTGTTCACAAAGGGCTTTGAAATCTAGTCCTGGAGAGTACTCTGTCATGTCAAGCTGGTCGTTAGCGTGCAACCCGTTTGCTAATAAACCAGTACAGGACCCCGATGTCAAAATGCTTAAAATGGTCAGGTCAGCTGGGACCCCGTTTCTGCATTTGACATGCCTTTTCCATTTCCGGGCCTCATGCAGAACATAAACCTGACTCAGGAGGTGGCTGTATGAGAGCTCTCATGAATTGGAGTGGGTATCTAGGGAGTGAGGAGCAGACACTTCTTCTTTTAACCTTTCAAGACCAAGAATCATTTGGCCAGAAATCCACAACGTATTGAACTTGGGGTGTGAAAGCCGTACAGTGTATTAAATGTGAATTTGAGGCCATGAATTTTACCCACACCGACTCTATAAAACAGCCTCCCTTTTTCATAAAGCAGGCCAGCGAAGCAGAAAGGCTCCTTAGGACTGTGGCTCGCTTTCCGTCTGGGCTTGTCAACAAACCCCCTTTATGAGTGGAATAGACCTCTCGTATGTGTCGAGCTTCTGGCTTTTGCAGAGCGTGTTAGGAGCCAGGCTAGGCAAACGTTGGGCGCTGTTTGCTGAGTGCCTTTATTGCCTTTGCATAATTTATGAGCTGGAGGGGTTGACCATCATTCGTCTCTGCCAGGGGCTGGCACTCGAGGCTCCAGAGAGCGGAGCTGTAAATTGGATGGTGCGTTCCTGCTGAGCTCACGGCAAAGTCCTCGGGTCAGTATGGGAATTTAATACCAGAAATGGAACTGTTTTCTCAGCGCACCATGTGGGCCCCAGTGCAGCACAGACTGTTTTGGCAGACTCTGTGACTGGCCTTGTCGAGGGGCTGTCACTCACCCGGCATGTTGTGTGGGGAGCCTGAGCATTTTTAATCGGCTTGGCATCCGTGCTGCTTCCATAATGGATACCAGTAGGTCTCAGTTCTTCACCATATGCTTAACTCTGGAGACAAGGTGCTTCTGGGTATATCAGTAATTACTTGATGCAGAATTAAGTGGACCTTGAAATTAGAACTGGACTGTTGGAAAGCAGGAAGCTTGACACTTTGATAGAAATAACCATTCCCAGGGACATGCTGCTGTTAGGGTGGGGGGAGGGGCGTGGACAGTGGTGATTCTTTGCCCCTGCTGTCCTCCCCACTCCTTCTATCCCCTGCACACCAGTCCTTGGGGGTGCGGGCAAATCCTCTGCCTCGGCCTTCAGCTGCCATTGAGTACCTCACGAGGCGGGCTGTGAACATCTGGGGAAATGAGCCTGCCTGGCAAAATCCTCTTTTCTCTTGCACACCCCTCCTGATTCATGCTTTGTCACTCTCGAAAATGTGCCGGAACTTAGGAACCTCAAGTTGATTCAAGGCAATGGAGAAACTACACAGTCAGGAGGACGGCTGCTCTTCATCCGTCTGCTGTTGGAGGCCTTCAAGGTCTTCATCTCACCCATTTTCTTTCTCAGCTGGCCTGACTTATTGTAACAGAGCAATCGCTCACCAGGCAGAAGAAAGTAAGTTAAGACGATCTGAGGTTGGGAGCCTGGTTGAAGACAATGCAGTGGTTAAAGCACTGTCACCAAACCTCTGATAAACCCGTGGTATTGAGGAACCAGTGGGAAGAGCAGAAAATATTACAGCTCTCCAGGCCATGAGGTTGCTGTGTGAGTTCCTGATGCTGATTGTACAGACAGCTTAGGCTGGAAAGAAGTAGCCCCCAAATTGAATCTTAATACAGCAAGATGTCCATTTGGATGGAGGTTTTGTTACTTTGCACTGAAAACACCCTAATGGTGGTTTAAACAATAAGGTGACTTATTGTCGTCTGAACGAAAAAGTCGGGAGGCAGGCTGCTCTGAGGTTGGTTCACGTGTCTCACTTGTGCCAGATTTTTCTTCCCTTGTTCTGTACTTCAGCCTTTGGCTTCATTTTTGCAAGATGGCTGCCACAGATCTGGACATCACGTCCTCATGCAGTGGTGTTCAGAGGAAAGAGGCAGTGCTTCCTGCTTTTCTCCTTTTTTTTGAGGAGAAAGGGGTTTTCCAGAACCTTCAGCAGACATTTCCTCAAGTCCCAAAAGTGGGTCTTACGGCCACCCTTAGCTGCAAGGAAAGCTGGGAAAGAGAGAATATCTGGCTTTTTCAATCTTGAAATGTCAGGACAAGGTACAGACTAGGGAGAAGGGGGTTGTGAATGGCTGTGGGTGTGCAGCCAGCAGTGGCTGCCGTATAGCACATTTATTTCCTGTCTCTGTTCATAGCTACATCAGCTCCCTTGTCCAGGTGGCCACACTAAAAAACCTTGGCATCGCCGTAAACTCGTCCCTCCTACTTGCTTCCCACATCCATGTATTATCAAGCCCTGTTGGTTCTCCCCTCAGAACTGCTCTGCCATCTGTTCTGCCCTTTCTCAAGCCATGCACCATGCTGGTCTAGACACTGTAAGGGTTGCCAACCCGGCCTCCCCGTGACCTGGGCCTTTCCCCACGGCACACCATCTCTCCTCCACCCCACGGAAGATTCATCCTCACGGAGTAGCTATATCTCTGATCACGTCACACTGGGTACCTTGACTGTGAAACTGAAAGCTGCTCAGGGACCAGTCCTGTGTCTTGACTGAATGTCTGAGCAGCTTGTGGCGCTAATCAAGGGCTGCTGCGTGAACGAATGGATGTATTTACATGCTGAGTGTTTACTCTGACAGAACACACCCGCTTTTTAAAAATCAAATACTGGAAACAGTCGGTGTGAAAAGTGGTTTGGGGGCTATCTGCCCGGAGCCTTGAATGCCACTTGAAGGAGTTTAAACTTCATCCTCAAGAGGAAGTGTCCTGTGATGGTGAAGGGGGCAAGCTGCAGGCTCACATTTGGTTTGAGTTCAAGTTTAGTTTTACGATGGCTGCATACTCTCGTAACTCCCGCAAGTTACGTCATCTCTCTGTGCTTTAGTTGTCTCACTTCTGAAGTGGGGATGGTAAGACTCACTTTATAGGATCTGTGGAAGACTACATAAAATAATTGAGGTAAAATGCTTAGCATGGTATATAGCACATAGTAAGCACTCACAAATATTAGTTATTATCACAGAACTTGCTTCTCTGTTAAAATCATTTACGTCTCAGTCTATTAAACTCGATTAACTAATATTAAGTCTGTCAATTCCATGAGAGCAGAATCTTTGATTCCATTTTCATTATAGCCTGTCATAAGGCTTAAGCTTTCAACACATATTGTTGGAGAAATTAGTTTGTCATCTTAATGACAATCTCACCCAACATCATTATTTTCTTTGAAAAATAAGGAAATAAGCTTAGCTGGGTGGACATACTTGGCCCAAAGATACAAAACTAGGAAGAGTAGAGAGAGGACCTTAAAAAAGAAAAAAAAATCAAACATTAGATAACAAAACACTCTTGGTTTTTAATAAAATTTGTGTTCTTTTTTTTTCCTTTCCTTCTAATGAGGAACCCAAAGCTTTGAGTTAACTATCATTCCCTGGTCTTCTGAAACCGAGGTCAACAGTTGGAATTTGGAATCTGTTAGATACGGTGTGAGTCTCCTGCCCTAAAACTTTTTTTTTCTTTTTTGCCCATATCATTGATTTGTTACCCTGACCTCTTGTTCTTGACATGTTTTTAATAGAGAATATTCCCTCTTTTCTCTGGGCGATCACAAGTGGTGAGCCTTGCTGAACGTGTTCTGTTTCTTTCAAAGCCCAGATGAGAGAATGAAGTGCCCAAAGGTTTACCTCTTTTCCTCTAGAAAAGCACCAGGAGAGAGAGAGAGCGCTCCATTCACATTAGCTGAAGGTAGAACATCTCCATTAAGAAATTGATTTCGCTCTGAATCCCATTGAATAATCTTGATTTGCCTTAATCTCATGGCCCGGTTGGCTCCGCCGTGCAGCAGGGGGTGCTCACTGGTGTGACCAGCTGACCACAGAACGAGCCACGGAGCACCGGCATCAGATGAATTCAACAGAACAGCTTCTCGGCATTTTGCTTCTGTTTCTATTTACAGCACTTGAGCTGAAGAAACTTTTTAGCTCAGACAACGTTCCCTACTTCCTTTACTTGTCTTGCTTTTTTTTTTTTTTTCTGTAGCAATAGCAAAAACATACTCGATTTTTGCACTAATGCTTCTTCTCTTGTCTTCCTTTTCAGTGTGACAGCGATAGTGACCAGGAAGAGAAGGTAAGCCCCCCTTCATCCCCCCACTGTGGGCATAGCACACAAGTACCATGAGCACCGTGTCTCCCTCTCACAGCCTCAGGGCGGGGGGTGCCGGCTGCGTGTTGACAGCACCTCTCTTCTGCAGAGACAGGCTTTATTCACACAGTGACATTGCCTGTGATAAGAAATAACATTGAATTTGTGAGCCCCACTTTTTAAAAATAAGCCCTTTAATGTCGCGTATATGTGACACTATGTTTTCACTTTATAGAAGCTTTTAAAAGAGGAAATTGTTTATTTTAATAGCCATCTGATTTTTCTTGTCTTATCCTTGATTGGAACATTAAACCTGCTAGTATGTATGCATTTATAATGTCGTTCCTGCATTTCTTTTACTGACCCATATGCTTCTTCCTGCTTTTCTGTACACATTGGTCTTCTTGATAGAAATGGTAATCGTTTGTTTCTAGGAGTGTCTTCATGCGGGGAAGAGGTGGGCTGGGGCTGTCAGGTGGGAACCACTCTCTTCTCGTCCAGGTGGGTGGTCGGGGGGAGGGCACTTCTTCCAGCAGGTACATGCTCTGTTTCAAGGCTGATGGCCACCAGCCTCTTTGTATCCAGTTCGACACGGATCAAGAAAAGGAGCTCTATTTGGGGGCTTCCGGAAGGTAGGATCACAACCTGGTAAAGTGAGCGTTCTGCTGTCTGAGGCAAAGGGATTGTTTGTCTGTTTGGTCTTTCTTTCTAGCTGTCCCAACCCCTCAACCACATTTCTTTCCAATTTTATTCCCACTCTATGTATTTTGAAAAGAGTTACCTGAATACCGTGGTTTCTGTATTGCTTGGCACCGAGAGGGAGGTACCAGTCCTCCCGTCCCCAGCTTCTGGATCTGTCCCGCACAGCTGGCTTTCCTGAGCCCTGTTCTCTGACCCTCACCTCCTACGTGCTGGTGGATTTGACTGGGAATCCTGTGGTTAGTATTTGGTAGGATCTTGCCGTCAAGCCTAGAATTCTCCCTCCTTCCCTGCTGCCAGCCTCCAAGAGCGATCTAAAGGCTCTTGTTCTGTGCTGTCGTTAATTTGAATTCAGCATAGGTAGCCCGTTACAAAATGCGAGACATCATCATTTGAGCAGGTCAAGCATATTCAGATGAAGACAAATGGTGCTTATTTGATTTCCTTAGAATCAGGAAATGAGAAAAATGCTCTCTGGAGAAATCATGTTCTGTCTGACTTGGGTGATAGACCAACGCATGTCCCCCAGATAAGAGCAGGCTCTCGCCCTGAGGTTTTTATCTCTGAAGGACGGCTAGGACTGTCAGCTTGCTGACATGTGCATTATCCATGTCATTTTAAACAAAGTGACCTACGGAAGGGTGCGCTGCGCTGTGACATGGTAATGGGCTGTTGGATGACAGTGAAAGTACACACTGGAAAGGGGGCTGTGGATTATTCTTTTGTTTAACTGACAAGTAGGAGCTTCCTTTCTCCAGCCCCCAGGAGTCCTAGCTCCTTGGAAGTCAGTCCCCCAGTGCCTCAGGCAGCCAGTGGGTCGTGGGTGCCAGAGACACGTAGGGGCTCAGCATTCAGGCGAGCTCGCTGGCCCCCAGAGCCGTCCGGGCCGCATCCCACAGGGCAGTAGTCATCTCGTTCCATCAGGCGTCGCAGGCATCCAGGGAGGGACCGGTACTTCTGGCCACTGCTGGAGATCTTTTACAGGTGATCGTTGATCTCACTTTCCAAGTGAGTGGCACGTCTCCAAAGGGACGAGGCTTCCTCGAGGTTTCACAGCCAAGCAGACCTTCTTTCCTTAAAAGGCAGTGTGACTTCAGGAAGTGTCACAGTCTCCAGCAGTGGCAGAAGGTGGCAAGGACGTTCAGTTTTGCGTTCCACCTAGGTGTCTTGATCAGCAGTGTCAACCTTGACTGTGCTTGCAAATGCCCCGGGAGCTGTACGAGTCCTGATGCCTGGACCGAGTCCCAGTCCAGTTGCCTCAGACTCTCTTCAGGTGTCTAGCAGCCCCTGTCTAGATGATCACTAGCTCTGGTAATGTCGAGAATTATCAGCGCCGCCTGTGGTTTTCAGAGGTGTCTGGGGGCCAAGGTGTTTCCTGCATCCTGAGAGCACCACAACTAGTTGTTTGCTGGGATCTGAGTCCCCGAGTCTTTGCCGCCCGGGTTTTCGCCTCTGAGTGTGGGAAGCAGCGAAGTGTCGGCCCAGAGGAATGGGCAGTGGGAAGGTAGCCATCACCCACGGCTCCGAGTTCAGGGTGATTTCAGGACAACGAAGGAGAATAAGATGTCCATCGGCAAGTCCGCGGGAGGGGTGATGACGGGGCACAGAGGGCCGTTGGGAGTGGTCCTCTGACATGTGTGCATTTCCTGCCTCGGCCACCCCAGTCGCTTTTCCTGTGGACTGTGGTGGCCCTGCAGGTCCTCTTCTTCTTACTCGGGAGCTGCTTCACAGCTGCCCTGCCACCCGGCTCTCCTCCAGAGGGCTCCCGGCAGGAACAGTCGAGACTCTGTGATTGCAGTCGTGCCTGCTTCGCCCTGTTACAGTTAAGACTGTCAGGCTTCCCCTTTTGGACTGAGATCGTCTGGTGTTTATCATCGACTTTAACACTGCCCTCCCAGACTTCTCCTCCAAGCTGGAGCCTGGGCCCCTGTCAGCCTCCCCTGTGCCGGAGCCTCTTGCCTGGGCCCCCCTCAGAGCCCCAGACTAACCTGGGCTGCCTTCATGTGCTGCTTGGAGGATTCGCATTCAAATCTGAATTGCTAGTGGTGGAAAAGATGCCACTCCGTGTCCTGGGATGCCTTCGGCAACCCCGCCAGGGATGCTGTCAGAGGCAAAAGTGAGACTTGCAAGGACCCGCTGGGATTTCTCTCAGGAAGACCTGTCATTCTCTTACTCTGTAGGGATCTGCAGAACTGGCGGTCTAAAGTTAGGGTACTGTATTTCACACAGCTGACTGAATTAGGATAAACTCTGCTTTCCTCTGATACGAAGCTGTAATTTATAAAATGATACCCTTACTAATTAACATGGAAGGGACTGGGAAAGGAGCTAGAAAAGCAGAGCTTTCCATAAGTGCAGGAGGCATTCTTATACATGGAAGAGGCTTGATGAGACACTGGGCAAAGCATCCCTTACCCTCCCCTCACAGCCACGTGAATACACCTCACGTTAATGTCAGCGGACCTGGAGGGCTTTGGTAAAACTTGGGTGGAAGATTAGAGAAGGCTGGAAACACTGCGTCTTAGATGTGGGATCGCTCGTCTTTGCAGTTAGTGCAAAGAAAAGAGGCAGCACTTGACACCTTAATCACCCAAGTTAAGCAATTATTCCAATCCCCCACTGGAAGTGAATTGGTGTCATGAGAACAAGGAGGCAACACGCATATTTCCACATATTTGGCCTATATTTTCTCTTGTTTCCTCTCTTTCTCTACCACTGGCAGCAGCCTATTGTGCTAAGAAACACCCCCCCGTTTGGTTATGAAATCAACGTGGAGATGAAGAATAATTCTCTTTCCATTTACCCGCTCCCTGTGTATTTTGTGGGCCACGTGACAGAGCTGGTTGGAAGGTGTGGTGGCCAGTGGTCAAGCCCTTGGGCCTCCGAGTCTGATGGCCTGGGCTTGTTTCTGACGGTCCCTTACTGTCCTGGAGCCATGGACAAGCCTTGGTTCTCTCATCTGCCAAATGGGGGTAACAACAGCTCCACCTAGAGTTTTGTAATAATGAAGTTGGCTCAGTGCCTGGTCCGTAGTAAGTGCTCTGTAAATGTTAACTTTCACTAGTTTTCCTTGGAGCGCAGTGAGGGAGAATCGCTTGGGGAAGGAGGGAGGCTATCTTTCTCTTCCAAAAGCTCAGGATTTGCCAGAAAACCTGCCAGAGGATAAGAGGTGTGATTTTTTTTTTTTTCCACTGGAACCCGGGGCTCAGCCTTCATCCCCTAGGGCACTTCTTCCTGACACAAGCTGAACGGAAGTGTTGTGAAATTTGGAAGGGTCCCCAAATGATGATTTTTTAAATTCCTTACCCCAAACACCAGGCTTTCCTTTGGGCCCAACCTGGAGTCAAGAGCAAGCATGCCGGCCTGGAGGGATCAGATGGTGATGAAGTGGGTTGTACAGCCCTCGTCCCACAAGCCAAACACTGTCAGTTCCCAGACACCCAGCACAGGAGAGAGGGTCTGAGGCAGTCCATCTGGGGTGGGGGCCACAGCATCTGTATTTTTTTAAAAGCTTCCTGATAATTTTTATACAACTGGTTTTGAGCACTACTACCTTTTTACAGATGTCAAAGAGAAGCGTTTACTTTCCTCTGCTTCTAACATTTTGACAGCCCAAGAGAAAGTCCTGAAAGCTACAGAGGTGTTGTGTGTGTTCGCGCACCCCACGTGCATATGTTTGTAGATGTGTGGTGCATACTGCATGCAGTACACACACACACACAACCTCTTCATAGATGTGAGCCGTTCTCCTGTTCCTCACGATTTTTTTTGTTTTCGGTACGCGGGCCTCCCACCGCCGTGGCCTCTCCCGTCGCAGAGCACAGGCTCCGGACGCGCAGGCTCAGCGGCCATGACTCACGGGCCCAGCCGCTCCGCGGCATGTGGGATCCTCCCGGACCGGGGCACGAACCCGCGTCCCCTGCATCAGCGGGCAGACCCCCAACCACTGCGCCACCAGGGAAGCCCCCCTCATGAAGATTTTAACATGACTCCTGATTGCAGTTTCCTGTCTCTGGGCTTTTAATGATTGGAATGACCACCTGGAGGAGGTTGCTTGGTCCCCGTGAGTTGCTCACCAGTACCCAGGACAGCCTGCTGGGACACTGGCTAACTGCAGATGCAGAACCACAGAGTTCCCACGTCAGCTCCCTCTCCCTTAACATGCAAACACTTTCTGGTGCATTCTAATTTTTTAATTCAAGCTAACTTTGTTGTGTTTGATCATTTTGTATTCACTGGTGTGAGAAGGGGGCAGTTTCTAAGAAAAGCAGCAGGAAAACCAACAGAGGCTTGTGTTCCTAATTCAACACAAACCACATGCCTAACTTGGCTCCTGAAGGACTGAGAAACTGCTGAGCTGTCAAACTAAAGACAGGGCATGCGGCTTGTGCTTACAGTGGAAGAGTCCCATCCCTCGATTGGCCACGTTTCACACTTGGTAAAAATTATGCACCCTCAGCAACATTCCACAAACTCAGAAGGCCTTCGTTGTTGCTTGTAGAACCCGCATCCTTGGTTTTGAAACAGGACATGTTCTGATCAGGAGACAGCTTAGAGATGCTGTCCTACACTGCAGATAGAGAAAGGAATTTTCTCCTCCCTTCCAGTTTCATAGCAGCAAAGCGTACAAGCGTTGCCCAGGAGAAGAGTAGGGACCCAAGTTCTGGTCTTTATGTCCCTAAAGTTCAGTAATGTTCATTGTTTTGCAAAATTTGCGTTTCCTTTTTTGGATACTCATCTCCCAATGGAGGGGATAAGTGAAACAACTTCAGAAAACTGGTACTCACACCTGAGTGCACCTCATATCAATCCCAGGATTTATCTTCTGGGCTCCCAACAAATTTCTTTTATAGTTTTATTTTCTCATAAGACACTTCTAAGCCATTTATGAATTTCCCACCTTACTTGGGAAATTTCTGCAGTTCTTGGCTGAGTTTCAAGGGCTGTTTTGGATGTCTGAATCCCACGATGCCCATCCAGTCGACCTCCAAGATTAGGTCTGGGTCAAAATGACACTTTATTGTCCTTCCAACATCGCCATGTTTCCGGTTGGCTTAATTCCATCCTATCCATCAAAAATTCCTATTGATACCATCCTTGGATTTAATTTCTACTGCATATTATTTTAAACGTCTCATTAAGTTTTTCTCTTTGTCCTATCGTAGCGTTTTCATGCCAAACCAAAAACTGCTTCACTCACGTTAAATGTGTATGTAGAATATCTGTCCATTACAACCATGTCATACACCTGAAAAAGACAGAGGTTTCATGTATGTATATACATATATTTATTTATATAAATATTCAGATTATTTATTAAATATAAATCAATAAAATGAATACTTGAGTTATTGGAAGTTGGTCAAACATCTTCAGCTAAACTCTTGTTTCTTAGAATGGATAGTGAGAGGAACGGGTTCTGGATGTTCCCTTGTTCTCATGGGTGGGTAATGGAGAAGGACACTCAGAAGACCCGGTTTGTCATTTCTCACTAACCAAGTGTATGGCCTTGGACAAATTACCTAATGTTGCTGAGCCTTAGTTTGTCATCTATAAAATGGGGCTGGAGTCAATGATGCAGCTTTGAATATCCTCATTTTCTATGTAGCTGTTTACCTAGGACCCAACAACACGGCAGACCCAGAGGGAAATGTACATGAGTATATTTTCTCTTTGCCAAAAGGTAGAAGGAAGATTATATTAAACATGTCTCCATTTGTTCACCTCTCAGATTCCTAACAGTGAATAAACGTAGTGTGGACGGGTCCAGGCACAGCTGTGTTGACTCTTTCAAGTAACTAAAGGAAACTTACTATGGGCCTAATGTCTAAACAAAGGTCATTACCTGTTTGTTGATTCTTCCATTTAGTCATTCACAACAACTCACTTATTTTTTCTTTTTTCAAGTACCTACTGATGAACCAGCATGGACTTGACAGAGTTGCTTGACTCTGTTGGGTCTGTCACCATGCACTTGCCAATAGGCAGCAGAGCAGTTAGTTTAATCTTATTCCTCAATTACCCAAATTATTTAGGAGAGCATGGGAGCTAGTGAAGAACTAGTTGACATAGTATGTTTCAAGAACTCACTTGATTGGTGAGTTAATAATGAGTATTATTTGACCTATAAAAGGAATTCTTCTGGAAACGTCCAGTATTGAATATATGATTCTACATTCCCAGAGAAAAGATCAGCTGCTTTCCCTTAGAATGAGCCATTGGCTTGGATTTTATGGCTTAGCTGAAGGGAGTGTTGCAAAGCCGAGGAGGAATTAGGTGGAGGTGGTGGCTTTCAGCCTCATGAAGTGGACCATGAATGCTGAGCCACCCGAGAGGGAGGTCCTGAGCAGAGGCGTTAGTACTGGCGATTCCTTTAACGGGCGGCTTGTCAGTAGGTATGGCCTGGGCCGCTGTTTGGTTGTCAGAAGAGTCTGTCTTACTCTACATTTGGGTTGGAGAATGTCTGTCCTCGTTAAAGATGTCTGACTTTCTTTTTGGTCATGTGCATGTGTATTTGTGTGTGGGTGTGAGTGTCTTAGTTAATCCCCCCTTGGCAACTTCCAGATGGTGATATATAATTATGGGTGATTACTCCTTGTAACTTTGCCATACCTAGGTATGATAAAGATAATAAAATCTCTGTATTAGAATGCATTAGTAATTAGCCAAACTTTATACTTTCATAAGTCCCAAAATTCAATACATGAATATTATTTCTTCTTCTTCTTTTTTTTTTTTTCCAAAGTTACAACTGGAAAGATCAAATTGGCCTACTTCTAGAGCTTTTCCCTATTGGTTCTCATGAAGTACTGGCTGTATACCTACTAACCAGAGTAGCTTTCTCCACTGCTGTTCCAATCCCAGGTGTGGTTCATAGTCTGCCAATTATATGCATGTTTACTGAGACAGTGAAATGGAGCATTTGAAGTAAGGACTGACCAGGAGCCCCTGGCATGGGTGGTTGTGGTACCCAGGGCACTCAGTTTGGGCTTCATCTTTCCTCGTTGGGACCCTTAATGATTTTTCAACTCCCTAATTTCTTGGTAAAAAAAATGTAGATGCTCCTCATTTATTAGGGGCAGGGAACAAATGCGATTAGGATCAATAATAATAACGAAATAATAAGATGAAACACTACTTTACATTGTAGAGAACATTGTGTTATTCAGAACACTTTTACATGTGCTGTTTTATATGACCTGCTTGTGTATTGTGGGAATCTATGTGCATCCCTAGATACTTCACTGTTCATCATCTGCAATGTGCCAAAGTCGATGATAGGTCCTTTCAAGGACTTTATCTTCTCAAGCATATGTCATTTTACAAATAAAGGAAATGAAACTTAAGAGCTGAGAGGTAATGGAGCTGAGATACACAGTGTCTTAAGATTCCAGGCTCTGGGCTCTTTTTCCCTATATACGAGGATGAGTTGGAATATGCCCAGAGGTGCCATTTGAGAATCTTCGCTACCTTCCTGTCTGTGCTGCACCCTCCTTGTGCTACGGGAAACCTGGATTGTATCTACCTATCCACCCACAAACCCACCAGCTTCTAAAAATCCAAAAGTGACAGTTGCTCGATAAACATTGGATAAATACAAGTTGGTTCCACTGACAACTCAGATGTACAAGCTCTTCTGAAATGTGATTTTTTTTTTTTTTTTTTAACATGGGAAGCAGTTGTCCAAGGTAAGGAGGCAAGAACTACAAGGTATATGTTTTTACTTGTACAGGTGAGTGTCAGTGTCAGCCTGCGGGCCACCATGAGTGATGACAGGGAGGCTGTGTCAGCCCGCAGTCAAGCCTGGGCCACGTTTGGTCAAGACACTCAGTCTTCTTTTAGTGTCTATCTATGCGTAAACACTTAATACCTTCTTACATCATTGGCTCCTAGCAAGCACCGCACACCTCGTATGCGTCTGACACTTCAGTGGGTGCCCTGCAAATACTAGTTCTATACCTGGCAGTTGCTTTGTTGATTATCTGAGTCACAGAAAGGAAGAGGGTCCTGTCCCAGTCACCCAGGCAGGTGGGGAAGTGCTGGACCTTCTGGTCCAGAGCCTCTTGCATCACGTATGATCTCTCCAGACTGTTTTCTTCCTGTGACCAGCACAGAGGAGAAGGGTCATGGTGTTACCGCAGCTCCTGAACTGCGCCCCCAACGCGATTTCAGTCTGTATTGTTTGCTGCCTCAAGAAGCCTCTTGCGCACCCCTAGACACTGACTCCCATCCCCGCAGAGGGTCTCTGGATCCATCAAGGTCACAGGGCCTTTCCTTGTCTGAGGGCAAACGCTGTTTGGGGTGTTCCTGCAGCCCAAATGGTGGTAAATACCCGAAGCAGCCATCTCTGTGTTAAAGATTATGTATTTGCCACTAAGGGGAGAATGTAGTGTTTATCGGCTAGAGTGCGTGCCGGCTGAGCTGATTACAGCACAGCACTCTGTCAGCCAGTGATTTGTCCTGTCCTTTATCATCTGTGTCACTCGGCAGTGTGCTGGCAAAGGGAACGGATCACCCCCTTCCCTTTTTTTGTACCCATTTCGTGTAGAAAATTTGTATTTACTTTGGGAGTGTAATTTGTTCCTCATGGATAATGTGACCCTGAGCGGAGCTGGATCATGGGTTAGTTGAAGTGATATTTTCCGCTAATGGTAGTCGTACATCATTGCTGTCAGCTCGGGTTAGGAGGCAAGCACATTACAGCTCCATTTTACCTCTGCAGGCATCTGGGATTATTTGCCATAACCGAGTATGACATGACCACGCTACAGAGTGCATTAAAATTTTACTGCCTTCTCAGGCAAGTTCCCTGGCTCCAGCCTGTGCTTCAGGCAGGCAGTCTGACGGGGAGCCCAAGGGCCCTGGCTTCCTGCACAGACGTGCTGCGGGGAGGCCGTCTGCGCAGGGGCTGCTCTCCTCATGCCCTGAGAAGGGAGCCAGGGAAAGAATTAGGGGGAGCCAGGCCGTAGGTGTGTGTCTCTGGACATCCCCAGCTGGCAGGTGAACGGCTGCCTTGTGCGTACAGGCAGGGGTTGAGCACAGTACCCACTGCACCCTGTTCCCTCTCCTTGATGCCTAACCCCCGCGTAGGTTGGCAGCAGCTCCTTCTCCGAGGAGAGCCCAGGGTAATATGCGCCAGGCCCTGCCAAGCCTTGGGCTGATCATTACTGTCCTTGTCTGCCTGTGATCAGACGAGAGGAAGGAAGCATGGGTCCTCGTATGATGGGATCCACGTCCATCCACGCAGCCCGATAGTCTCATAAACCCAGTTAGAAATGTTGACTGGGACGTTGTACACATTATTTCATACAGTCTTCACACCAACCCACCAAAATATAGGCACGATCACCCCTTTTTACTTAGAAGGAAATGGAGGATCAAAGAGGTAAATTACCTAATATCCTAATGGTGGCAGAGGTGGGATTCTTACCTTTTATCCAGATCTCAATCACTTCAAATTTTAGAAGGTTTCTAGTGTTGCATGCTATATAGGGATAATAATAACTATTATTTAAATAGTGTGTGTGTGTGCTTTACATGTATTGACTTGTGTAATCCACACCACAGCCCTAATAAGTAGGTGCTGATGTTGTCCCCAGTTTACAGATGAGGAAACTGAGTCACGGGGAGCTTATGTAACGAGCCCAAGGTCTTGCATCAGTTGGTGGCAGAGCCAGGTTTTAAAGCCAGGTTGTCTGGCTTGCAAGGCAGCACTCCTCACCACCAAGCTCTCCCTCATGCCACATTCTAATAAGCCTGAGGACTGACAGGAAGAGGCCAGGGAGAATAGTAATATGTTGGAATAAAAGGAAACGTTCAAACAGCGTTTTATCCCTTTCAGTTGTAATTCCAACATCCAACAAAATATTGCTCAAAAAAGATGCTCTGTGATGAGCTTTAATTAAGTAATAAGTCCCATTTGCAGTTAGTACATTACTTGCGTGCAAATGGTGCTTCTAAGGTGCTTGAAAGGCATAGATTTTGTTAGGTTAAGGGCAAGCAAAATGCCTGGCAAAATGCCTCATTCTTTCATGTTGCTCAGCATCCTTTTTCTTATTCTTATTGGAAAGGCTTAATAAACTTACGTTGAATCGTGTGCTTAAAAGGACAGTTTAGGCTTGTCTCCCAGTAATGAGTGTGCAGATCAGGGCCCACTCTGCCAGCCAGAGTAAAATCATCACAAATTCCATATCGGTGGGTCCTGAGTGCTGGCCACTAGAATGTTCACACGAGCCTGCAAGTGTGGACATTATCTTTTGTTCCACTATAGAACGACCTCTCTCCACGTCTCCAGCCCCATCATCCCTCTCTCTTTGGAGCTTGAGATGTCCGCCCTCCCAGACAGAATGGCCAAGCTGCTCTTCCCCTTGGCTGTATATGTGGTGGGGTCATAAATTCATGAACTTATTCAATAAACCACACATAAAATGAGTTATACCTTGTACCCTCAGGGCAATTTTTTAAATGCTGCAGCAGGAGAGCCATAGATACGCATGGCTTTTCTCATTGAGAAATTCGAAATTAAGTTATCGCCCTAAGAATTGTGCTCCCTGACCCCACTCCCCTCCTTGGGCTCCCAAGCACACACAGTGATCTTCCCTGTTAGTTGGCAGTAGGTCCAGGGGACTGACCTGATTTTCTCCTCTGGCCCTAGATCCAATCGCTCAAGAAGTAAAGGAGAAGAACAAAAATATTGATCCAGTCACTGAAAAGTGATTATCCCTCTGAGATGGTCTGTTTAGAACGCAGCAATAATTCTGAATAATGTATTCCCCAGAGACAGCACGACAGCGTATGTGGACTACTTACTTTGTTTATGTAGAATTACACCTGTACCCTTACCGCCTCCCGAACCTCTAATGGTGTGCAGTTAGGCCCTCTTTAAGACGAGTAAACATTGAAAAAAAAAAATGCAGTTTACTCAACAAATCAATTACAGAGCATTTATTCATTGTATAAAGGATTCATCAACCTTCTGTAGCTAAATAAAAAACGTGATTTCCACATTTTAGAGACTTACCACAGAACTCCTACAAGAGCCTTCATGAAGCCATTTGCTCATTTTAAAGCTCTTAAGATTGAACAACTTTGGCTGTGTTTATGTTAGCAGGGTTTTGTTTTGTTTTTAAGATTCTTTTTTGTTTCAAATAACAGAAATTAAATTCAAACTAAAAAATAGGGAAACGTATAGACTTTTAGGAATACAAGTAAGTGCTGAAATAACCAAGCCATCAGAAGGGCAGAGCTATGCAGCTGGGCTTCAGTAGCACAGGACAGGAGATGAAGTGCCCTCCCTGTCTTGGCTCTTCTTTCTGCGTAACCCATTTTATTCTTGACTGTTTGTGAGACTTGGTTTCTCCTACTGGTAGAAATCATGAACCATCCTCCTGAGCGTGGCACCTTCTGGCTTCAGCCAGTGGAAGAGAGACTGTCTCCTCTCCCACTGCAGTTACTAAAATCCAAGGATAGGATTCTGATCGGATCGGGCTGGGCTGCGTTCTGGGGACGGGTTCTCTGGAAAGGACTGTGGCTTGACCTAGCTGAGAGTCAGGTGCTCGTGCCTGGATCAAGCAGCTGTAGGTAGAAAGACAGGGGCCATGTTGTCCAAAAGTGCTGCTCTGGCGGTCACTCTGTATGGGGGGGGAAGAGGGCCCAGAAAGGCGGGAGAGAACGTGTCTGTGAAGCACACCCTGACCTTCCCGCCAGGTGGGTCAGGCGCTCACGGGCACTTCTTGCCAGCCACCAAAGCTGCCTTGACCATCATCCAAAGTGAGCACTTCATACTGAACACAGGCTCTGAAATATGAATACACGTTTTCAATTATATACAATAGTTGCCTGGATCTTCATAGAATTGTCTTAAATGCCATGCACGGATTGAGTTGATCTTGCTTAAATTAAGCTATTAAAAGTTAGAGAAGAGCACAGGATTTTATAGAGTAGGGATGCATGGGTACCTGTATTCAGAATAGCCCAGAATTCATTAATACTTTAGATATAGTAGATGATGAGTTATCGCCCAAGCGTAAGACAGCCCGTGAGAGATGCAGCGGTCTTTGACGTCACTGAGACTCCAGTTAATAAACTACTTATCCAGACTACAAAATGTAACTTAACTTGTCCAAAGGAATTATGGTCATCCCAGAGTACCTAATTTGTGTCCAGTGAGGGACATCTTAAACTATAACAGGCGACCTTGCTGAAATGATTTTCCAAAGATTGGAAGTTAATAAGCTCAGTCTAGCACCTTTCCCTCATAGTTCATTCAACAAATTGAGCCCTCTCTATGTGCCGAGCCAGGCACTGTCCTGGGAACTAGGAATGGAGAGATGACAAAGATACAACAAGCCTTCAGAGATAGAAGGTCTACATGAAGAGAAAGCTGTGAGGTACCTTGATGAATTATTAACCTGCCCCCCAGCCCAGTGTATGCTGAGGGATAGCATGACGTCTGAGCCATGCTGTGTAGGAGCGGAGGCATTTGACTTAGATCTTGCTGAAACACATGTTTGTGGATGATTGCTAGGTGGCAAGGATGGTGCAGACACTAGGCAAATGGGGATATTATTTGCAAAAAGCGAAGAGGTGTGAAAGTCTTGGTACATGGAGAGAAGCTTATAATGGAGCAAGGTTCATGGTAGGGGGTGGGGGGACTATACATGACTATAAACATAGGTTGATATAAAAAGCTCCATATAAACAGACCTTGTATGGCAAGAGAAGAGTTTAGACTTGATCCAGATGGGAGCCCACTGGGTACTTTTATGTAGGTAAATGACACATCAGATTTGACTTTTTGTTTTTTGTTGTTTATTTTAATAAATTTATTTATTTTATTTATTTATTTTTGGCTGCGTTGGGTCTTCGTTGCTGCACGTGGGCTTTGTCTAGTTGCAGTGAGCAGGGTCTACTCCTTGTTGCGGTGCGCGGGCTTCTCATTGTGGTGGCTTCTCTTGTTGCAGAGCACAGGCTCTAGGTGCGCGGGCTCAGTAGTTGTGGCGCACGGGCTTAGTTGCTCTGCGGCATGTGGGATCTTCCTGGACCGGGGCATGAACCCATGTCCCCTGCATTGGCAGGTGGATTCTTAACCACTGCGCCACCAGGGAAGTCCCAGATTTGGCTTTTTGGAAGAGAATTCTGGTAGTGGTGAGAGGATAAGGTGGAAGGAAGGGAAACTTTGGCCAGATGACCGAAGAGAATGTTGTCATCGTAGGCTGCGTGAGAGGTGACAGGGGCATCTCAACTAAAGTAACGGGAAAGGGAGGAGTTAGATTTTGGAGGCGTTTCTCTTTTTTATTTATTTATTTTAATTTTTATTGGAGTGTAGTTGATTTACAATGTTGTGTTACTTTCACGTGTACAGCAAAGGGAGTCAGTTATACATATACATATATCTACTCTTTTTCAGATTCTTTTCCCATATAGGCCATGACAGAGTATTGAGTAGAGTTCCCTGTGCTATACAGTAGGCCTTATTAGTTACCTATTTTATATATAGTAGAGTATATATATCAATCCCAATCCCCCAATTTATCCCTACCCCCACTTACACCCTGGTAACCGTAGGTTTGTTTTCTACATCTGTAATTCTATTTCTGTTTTGTAGATAAGTTCATTTGTACGCTTTTTTTAGAGGAGGCGTTTCTAAAGTGGAATTGTCATGATTTTGTGACCACTCGGATGTGGGGGTCATGTTTCAAGCAGGCTGACTGGGTGGGCATTGATGGATATCACCAGTCGGAGACTGAGATGGGGGATACAGAGAGCATGAGTTTGGGGAGTGGCTTGCAGGACCCTCTGCTGCATGGGTCCAAGAGACTGTGCACCACACTGCAGAAGTGAGTAGAACGATAGGTTAGTGTCTGGGAGCCCAAGAGCCGTCTGATCTTCAGAGATAGTTGGAGCTGTGGGATTGAGTGGGAGCCCAGCCAGAGCACTGAGAGGTTGTCTGCGTGTAATTTAGGGATAAACAGACGTGATGATGGTAACCATTCAGAGCAAAATAACTATATTAATCATAGCACCTGATGTTTGTGTAGGTTTCTTGTAATGATACACTGAATGACTTTTTTTTTAGCCGTGGGAAAACATACATACATAACATAAAATTTATCATCTTAACCATTTTTAAGCATGCGTTTCAGTAATGTTTAGTACATTCACGTTGTCGTGTGACCTGTCTAGTTTTTTGTACCAAATGTGTTAAAGCACCATACAGTAGCTCATTTAAACCTTGTAACAAACACCCTGGGGGAACTTGAACAGGGGATGAACTGAGGCGAGATCTATTGTTTTAGTGATAATACGTCCATGCCTTCTCTGATCAGTATAGGAGCAACACAACATCATCGTCACTGACATAGCATCTACCTTCCATTGGACCCAGCAGTAACTCACTTGTATCCTCAGACTCCGTAGCTTTCTTTAAGAAAACCAAAGCAGACTCATTCCGGGAGCTCAGCTTCCATGCTCTGGTCTGTAGGTGAGAGAGAGCTGATTCACCTTCCTTGGACACGCAGGATTAGCCAGTCTCGAAGACCAGTGCTTTGCAGCAATCCCACCTGGGGCCACTCGTTAGGGCCTGGCTGGCCTGGCCTGTCAGAACTGGAAGGGCCCTTAAAGGCTAGAGCTCCAGCCCCCTGGCTGCCACACGCAGAGGCAGAGGAGCAAAGCGGCGGTGCTGGTGGCACAGGAAGCCATCTGCTTCGGGCTGCTTCAGACCGGAAGCAAGGTAGGGGGCTGCTTCCATTGGCTTAAGATAAGGAAAGGAAAACATACAGCTAGGAGAACCATTCCTCCTTCACACTGATCTCAGAACCCAAGAGGAGATTGTGCAGAGAGAGGAGAGCTGGGTGTCCCACCATTCTCCTTATCCTCTTTACTTGAAAGTGAAATAATCAGCCTCTAAAAGCTCAGCTGGACTTGATGCCTGCGGGGAGCCAGCTTCTCGGACTCCTCCTCTAAGTGACCCAAAGTTGTTCCGCAAAGGCAGAGCTGACCCTGGGAGCAGTACAGGGTGAGGACTCCCGAGTTCAGGATCCCTAGGCTCTAACACACGGAGCCACCTTAACCTTCAAGACCAGCTTCAAACAGCCACAACATAAGTGACTGCTTGTGTGGTAGGTACGCAGACCCCCAGAGGGCCCACCTGAGATAGCAGTTGCCACCTAAATTCTAACATTAAGGTGATCCTTTACAAAAGTACGTGGTGTGTGAGGGGTTTTTGGTTTGGGGCATTTTTTTTTAACTTTTTTAGTTTGAAATAACTTTAGACTTATGAAAATAGTGTAGGAAGTTCCCATATACCCTTCGCCCAGCTTCTCCTAATGCTGTGTCTTTTAAAACCATAGTACAGGTCATCCCTGGTGGAGCAGTGGTGGAGAGTCCACCTGCCGATGCAGGGGACATAGGTTCGTGTCCCGGTCCGGGAAGATCCCACATGCCGCGGAGCGGCTGGGCCCGCGAGCCACGGCCACTGAGCCTGCGCGTCCGGAGCCTGTGCTCCGCAACGGGAGAGGCCACAGCAGTGAGAGGCCTGCGTACCAGAAAATAAAAAACAAAAAACATAGTATAATGATTTAAATCAGGAAATTAACCTTCATATGCTACTGTTAGCTAAATCTACAGACCTTATTTGAAGTTCACCTGTTTCCATAGTTGTGTCCTTTTTCTGGTCCTGGGGTTCATCCAGTATCCCACACTGCATTTAGTTGTCATATGTCTCCTTAGCCTCCTTCCATGTGGGAAAGTTCCTCATTGTTTCTTTGTCCTTCATAACCTTGACATTTTTCAAGAGTCCAGGCAGGTTATTTTGTGGCCTATCCATCCTTCGATTTGGGTCTATCTGATGTTTTCTCTCGATCAGATTGAGGTTATGCCATCTTGGCAGGAAAACCATGGAAGTGATGGGCCCTTCTCAGTGCATCACGTCAGGGGGCACGTGAAGTCTTCCTGCTGGTAATTGCAACTGGGATCACTCGGTTAAAGTGACATCTACCAGGTTCCTCACTGTAAAGTTACTATTTTTTCCCTTTCAAGTTAATTAGGATCTTATGGGTAGATATTTTGAGACTATGCAAATATCTGTTTCTCACCATACTTTCACCCACAATTTCAGTGTTCATCAGTGCTGCTTGGCCTCAGTAAATAGACTGTGGTCTTTGCCTAATGGTAAGACACGTGCTTTTAAACTGGCCAAGGTATTCTGTGTCTGGTTGAGCTCTTCACGATACGATAGCTAGCCTTTTGTAGAAAGAGCATGAACTGTGCAGTCTGCAGACCCAGGCCATAGCTCCAAGAGGTTGTGGTCCTGGAGGGCCCTGTGGAAGTCAGAAAGCATGAGGTCTACAAAGCAGATGGGCAGAGGACGTGCCTAGAAAGGTAAGGTGGTGAGATCCCCATTCCACTCCCATCGAGATAGTCTCTGTGACTTGACCTTGGGAAATTTACTTAATGCCTCTGAGCTGCTAAAGTTTTTGTTTTTTAATCTGGATACAAAACCTCTAGAATGATGTGGCCTGTAATAAGTACTCAGTAAATTTCAGATTCCAGTCTCTTCCACACAGTTACCCCCACCACTGCTTCCCCAACCCCCATCCCCGCCAAAAACCAAAACCAAAAATAAACCAGGCCCTGATGCACATTAGCATTGAATCCCTTACGATCAAGCAGTCAGTCAACTCCCCAGGAGGAGATCTCTTAAGAAATAGGACCCCAAATGTGTATGTCTTGAAGAAGCAGAAGGTCAGAGAGAGACGAATCATGGCCATGTCGTCGGTCAGTGAAATTTGGAAAGGGGGGCCCTGCAGAGAGAGATTCAGCGGGAAATCACCAAGCTTTGGAGGAGCAAGAGATACGCCCCAAAATAGCATGTGATGGGCCCCAAGCGAAGACTGATGGCAAAGGCGACCTTTATAATCTATAAGTAGATTTCACCAAGGTTCCCGCTCTACTTAAGCTCCATTTTTCCTTTTGAGGAGCCTTTTCAGTAAATTTCCGCTGAATTTGCCCCTATTGTATAGAGTAGGATTTTTTAAAAGTCTCTTCCCCAACGTCTGGGCCCTTCTCTCCCTCCCTACCTCCTCCCTATCTTGGACTCCCAACCCCAAGAGATGTTCTTTACAACGTTGCTAACACAGAACCTCATGTGTGATGTGTACCAAGGAGCTGCCACTTTCTCTGGTCCCAGCAGGTGTTCAGAGTGTACTGTGTGCTTTAGAGCTGAGGGCACTGAGGAACCTGCCTGCCAGGGTGGCTGCTCCAGTGAACGTGGGCATTGGGTGCGCTGCACCTACTCACTGCCCGTGAAACAGTGATGGGGATTTTAATGGTAGGTGTGCTCTCTATAAGGTGGCAGCACCAAGGTCAGTGAGGCTGGAGTCAGGGAGATTTGCCGGCATCTGTGGGTCCCCAGAAGTCTCTCTCATGGTGAGAAACGGGAGCAGTCCCTGTGTGAGTCCTCCAAGTATGACAGAGAGATGGATTGAGGATGTGTTTGGTTGTAGTAACAGAACGCCTGTCGGTGGCTTTGGCAGTGTATTAGTTTCCTGTGGCTGCTGTAACAAATTACCACAAACTTGGTGGCTTAAAACAGCAGAAACGTCTTCTCTCCCGGTTCTGGAGGCTAGAAGTTCAGTGTCATTTCCACAGGGCCAAATCAAGGCTTCATTAGGGCTGCAGCCCGTCCAGAGGCTCTAGAGGACAATCCGCCCTTTGCCTCTTCCAGCTTCTGGTGGCTGTTGGCTTTCCTCTGCCTGTGGCCGTGTCGCTCCAGCCTCCGCCTCTGTCTTCACATAGCTTTCTCCTCTCCTGTGTTCTGATCTCCCTCTGCCTCTGTCTTATGAAGGCACTTGGCCTGGCATTTAGGGCCCACCCCGATAATCTGAGATAATCTCTGCATCTCGGGATCTTTGCTTATGAGTCACATAAGCAAAGACCCTTTTTTCTTATAAGGTAACATTCACGGGTCCTTGCAGAACACATACAAGGCAGGCAAGAAGGAGGCAGGTGGTTAAGGGCCTTTTACGTCTCTGTGGCTAGAACAGTCCATTCCAGGGACAAAGGGAAAAGCAGGTACCTGGTAAAGAGGGCCTGGATTTCCCTGCTTCATCGTGACTGTCCCTGGGCATTGGCATCGTGCTGCCTTAAGAGTTCTGTTAGCAAGAGAGAAACGGTGGGAATAGCTTCTGGGTAAGCAAAGAACAGTGACAGTCTCAGAGGGTGTGGGTCTCCAGACCTTCTGATGTGGTCAGATTGCAAAGTCTGAATGAGTATCCCCTCTTGTTTTGTGGAGGTGACACTATTTTAACTTCTCTGTTTAAACCTTCCCTGCTCAGTCAACCAATAAACCCCCATTGTTGTTGAGTTCCTAACTCTCTACCCATCTCTGGGATCCACTGATGAGGAATGTGAGTTTAAGGTTTGGACTCAGAAGGCCTAGAATTCATGACCAACTGCTGGCGTGACTTAAAAACCATTGACCCTCTCTAGAGCCTCCGTGGAAGTGTTCCTTCCCCAGGCTGTGGTGAAGAGGTGAAATGCAGTTTACTGGAGTTACTGACATGGTAGTTGTTTTTACCGTTGTCGGTGTTAAGTGGAGCCCACTGCCGCCTCCCAGCTCTGACCAGGTTTAGGGAGTTGGATCCCCTGTTGACTCCACACTCCCTTCTCAGCCACACCCACCACAGATGCTCAGACACGTTCTGTTCACTAGCTGTTGTCCTTTTTGTTTGTTTGATTTTTGGCCGCGCCACTCAGCATGTGAGATCCTAGTTCCCGGACCAGGGATTGAGCCCATGCACTCTGCAGTGGAAGCGCAGGGTCTCAACCACTGGACTGCCAGGGAAGTCTGTGTTGTCATTTGTTTATCTTCATTTTCAAATTTTGACTAGGAACGCGCCTTTGGTGCTGATGTTGGCACCACTCTCACTACGTCCCCGGGTGTAATTCCAGTAACAAATGGAGAATATCAGGGGAGTTGTGGGCACTAGGAAGTCCTTATCACATTCTAGACCGCGGGGAGAGGGGAAGCTCCTAATTTTGCACTTTGTTTCCGCTCGTGCTTGTGGTTAGGCCTGGGCCACCCTGTCCCCGGTGGCCTTGGTCCTGGACATGCGGATGGTGATGACAAGGACCAAAGAGGAGGAGCACAGATGCCCTTAGCATCTGTGCCAGCCCCGGCTCTTTCGTCTGATCAGATTCAAGCCCAGGGTGGCGGCCTGCAGAGCAGAAGGAGAGATGTAACACCTGGGCAGGTGGCTAGAAAGGAACGTGAGCGTGGAAGGAGGGTCCCCACCTGGCCACACACCACAGTCACCCCTGGTGCTGTGCACAGAGGGAAGCTTCAGCATTTCTGGGGATTCTGATGCCAGAGTTTCCAGGTAGGAAGTTTCCAGGCGGAGCGCAGGAAATGTCTCTGTTTCCAAAAGCACCCTCAAGGCTTCTGATGCACCATTCACCCAGCAGAGACACAAGTTTCTAGGAAAGAATGACGAGCTTGGGGTCAGGCAAACCTGGTTTTGGTGACAGCTTTGTCACTTACCTCATGCCCTCTCAACCCCGGCAGCCTTAGGTTTAAAGCTGGCCTGAAACCTACCTCCCTGGGTTGTTGTGCGGATGGATAAGACACGCGAGCAGGTCGCAGGCGCTTTGACAAAACCTCGGTGTCCTTCCTCACCCAGCACGGAAAGCCCGCAGTCAGCCTGGCTTGCCTCAGCTTTGGTGCCTCCACCAGCCACTTACCACCAAGTCCATCCTCATGGAAGATTTACATAGCCCTTGGCCAAATTGTTAATTCTAATTAACAACCACTACTAAAAGCTTTTACTCTTCTTTTGGTTAAAGAGAACTCTTACTTAAAGAGAGTGTACTTCTTATCCTTGGCAAATCATTGTAAATTCTTGTGGTGCTCACTGTGATAACATCTACCCAAATGAACATGTTTGCTCTTCATGCAAGTGTCATGTGTAATTTGGGAGAAATTCTATTGTCATTGAGCATTAATTAATGCCCACTTACTGTAAAGTGTTCAGAGACACCAGCGTCAGCCAGATTTGCAAATCACAGAGAGAGGATGGGAGAACTTGGAAGGGGCAGGAGCTGCTAGCCGGGCGGGGTTGTGACTGAAGGGGTGGCCCGGGCAGAACCCTCCGCAGAAAGGGCAGGACCACCACTCCTTCCAGAGGCAGGCCTCCGCCCCCAGGCCTGGAACACTCACAGCCGGAGACGCCCACACAGCAGGGCCGCCCACCTTCCTGACCTCTCCTCCCAGTTGCAGCTGCCCTGGATGTCAGTTCTGACCCTGGTTTCACCTGGCTGCACATGGGCAGCCAGGGGACCACGGAGCATGAAGTGTGATTTGCTTAGAGCCCTGCAGCCTCGTTCCCCTGCCTTGTCCCCCTGCAGCCCACCCTGGGGACGGAGGCTGCCCGGGAGGCCTGGCAGGTGCCGCTCTAGAAGTTGTCTCCGTCCCTCGGGGAAGCTGTTAAGTCAGGCCTGTTTATTAACATCCTCAGTTTTCTTCAGATGCCTCCTCCAGAAAGGTGTGTGTGTGTGTGTGTGTGTGTGTGTGTGTGTGTGTGTGTGTGTGTGAGTGTGAGTGCTGAGCAGAGCTGTTTGGGGTGAGGAGACAGCCATATTCCCCCTTTACAGCCAGCAGCACAGCGCACTGCAAACTGCAACAGCTGTAGGCCTGTAACTTGCACCTCGGTTTTCTTATCTAGAAAAGGGGTCGTTTTACCCACCTGACAGGATCGTCTTAGTAAGTGGGAGTAAGTGCTGCATCCACATGTGTGCTTAATAGTTACCGCCTTAAGTCGGGAAGTCATGACGGTAGGCATTTCTCTTTTCTTTGTGTCCACACCTCGGCCATGTGCTCCCTCCCTGGAGCGGGCCTGGGGGGCCTTTCTGCCCGATGGGGGGCAGCTCTGAGCGCAGGACCAGGGCCAGTCACAAAACCACGCGGAAGCAGCTCTGACTTCTCTGGTCCACATCCTGGCACAGTTAACATTCAGTGAGCTGACCATCGCTTCTTTTCCTGGTGAGGAGAAGGTGTCTGGGTATCTAGTTTCTCCTCCATCAGATGGACTGGAGCGTGCGTGGGATCCGTCGTGGTGGGTGACATGCTGCTCTGTTTCATGGGGATGTGTCGCTTACAGAGATGCATATGCGTGATTTTTTTTATAAATTTATTTATTTATGATTTTATTTATGGCTGGGTTGGGTCCTCATTGGTGCGCACAGGCATTCCTCTAGTTGTGGCGAGCGGGGGCTACTCTTCGCTGCGGTGCGCGGGCTTCTCATTGCAGCGGCTTCTCTTGTTGTGGAGCACGGGCTCTAGAGCGCAGGCTCAGTAGTTGTGGCGCACGGGCTTAGTTGCTCTGCGGCATGTGGGATCTTCCCGGACCAGGGGTCGAACCCGTGTCCCCTGCACTGGCAGACGAATTCTTACCCACCGTGCCACCAGGGAAGCCCCAGGTGTGTGATTTTAATAGATTCCAGTTAGGTATGCATAACTCAGGTTTTACTGAACGCCGTTTAATCTTTCTCTGATGATTAAAAGGCCCTTCAGAATCGTCAGCATCACTATGGGGAAGAGCCCTTTTTGTTCCGTCCCAGGTGTAAGAGGCGGTAGAGAATAGAGAGCTCTGCTAGAGCACCCACTGGACTCACCTTGTCCGCCTCTCGGTTTCTAAGGGCCCTCGGCCACACCCCTCACATTTCCAGGACACTGAGAGGAGCCTAGAAGAGGCTGAGCACAAAGCCTGCCAGCATCTGAACTGCCCCTTCGAGGGCTGCTGGTTCGTAAACACGGGCCCTGGAGCTCGCCTTGCCCTGCCTCTCCCTGAGGCTGCCGCTCCTTTGGGGGCCCGGGGCCCGGGGCGCCCAGAGCAGCACTTCAATTCACAGTGAAATGATTCCCTCTGCCTCATGTAATTTAACCTGCCCACATTGCTAAACTTCTATATTACACATTTCTGTCAGGTTGTCAGAAGGAATGATAAGCCTCCTTGAAACGGCAACCTCTGTTCCACGCTAAGAACGTCTCTCCAGGGCACCCCCCCAGCCCCCCGGTCCTTCTGTACATTTTTGAGATTTTTAGCATGGCCTCTCAAGTATAAAGAATACCCTACTCCATGACTCCAGCCTCTTGTTAGCTGATAGATGAAATCTTTTCTTAAGCCGGCTCCCTTGTCTATTATGTTTTTGAAATTCAAGGTTTCTCTTAGATTTCTTGGGTGGCTGCCAAGTGGCCAGCCTTTGTGAGTAGGTGAATTGCTCTTCTCTTCTGCTCCTTCAACAGGAAGTCGTTGTTTTTAGCGTGAAGGAAGGGGAGGTGTCTTCCACCTTTGTTGACATTTCCAAGCAATTGGTGGGAATTTATTTCTTTGCCCCTTTTCAGGAATTTCTCCTCGGGGACCGTACCGTAGGAATAAATCCAGTGGCGAGCAAGCCATCCTTGCTTGGTGGGTGCCGTGTTTTCCTGCTAGACTGTGTCACCCAGAATTGGTCTTGCAGCTTCTTGACAACGGTGCTCCTATATCTGACTCGAGCACGGACCGCTGCCGGGAAGGAGCTCGGAATTGCTGCTCTCTGCACAGCTAACAAGAGGCCATTTCAGAGTCTCGGGACAGCTGCCGTGATGGACGTAGGGGGGGACCCAGGCAGATGTGGCTGCCTGTCCCTCCGCAGCCGCTCCCAACGTGGGCTTATCGGAAACAGCATGATGTGGGCAGCTGGCAGTCCACACATCAGGCAGCTCGGGGCTCTCTCCATCAGCTGGGTTGCGTGGTCTCCCCTGAGGAGGGGGAGTTAAGACTGGCTTCCATTTAAACCTAAAAGGGCGGAAGGACAAATGCCGTACTCCTACCCTTGTTTGTAATCAAAACTCCCATTTTAAGTCATTAGTCATGTGGCTTTTTTTTTCCCTTTCCCTCATTAGATTCTGAGAGAACAGCTTTGTCCCCGCGTGGCCGTTAGTGATGGGAGAATGATGTCGACTAATCCTTCAGACGCAGTGTAGCTCCTCGTGGTCGGTCGGACAACTCTAGGTCAGGCATCCAGGAGAAACGGAAGATGTTGGGGTCTCGAAACAGGGAACCTCCACTCTGGGTGTGAACTGCGTGTGTTTCTCTGCAGAGTTCCCAGCCTGTGAGAGGACATTCGTGTACTTCACGCCCATGTCACCAGGACTGTAGCTAAGCTGTATGAGTCCAGATTCAAAACAAGCCCCGGCTCTTTTAAAACTCCAGGTGGGCTGTGTCCACAGAAGGCATTTTTACCAGCGTTCTCAGTTACTTTTTGGGCACCATCCCGCCATGTAACCTGAACCTAAACTCAGACAAGGCACTGTTTGTTTCGCACAATACAGAGCCTGATCACCTGGACTTCATTACCTGCAAAACTGAAGTCATAAATGCAGTGCCCCAGGCTGCTGTGCAGCCCAGTGGTGATGGGCCAGGTGTCGGAATGTGGACCTGGGAGCTTCCTCTGGGTCCACGGGGGAGGGGCCACACTGCAGGTTCAGTAAGATTCTGTGTCAGCTACAGACAGCAGAGCAAGGCTGAGTGGCAGAGGGTCTCCTGGTCCTCCCAGGACCACTGGCCCTGCCCCCAGCGTGCCCTCACTGTTTCATGACCATGAGTCCAGTTTTTATGACAGGAAGATAAAAGCTCTAAAGGAAGGGGTGCGGGGAGAGGCTAACACTTAGCGAGCGTCTCCCCTCCCCGCCGTGGACGGACACCCTGCAGGTGTTAGTCTGTTCGATGCTTACCACAGTCATGTGAGATGCGCACGAGGGAATCGCCCCCTGACCAGTGGGGCTCAAAACCAGGATTAGAGGCAGGGCTGCCCAGCTCTGAAGCCCGCCCACTTTCCCATGTTGCTAGATCTTCTCTCAGACTCCCCAGAAGTCTCTGTGCAGTGCTGCAGGAGACCCAGGGAGGGACTGGAGAAGTGAGGAGGGCTTCCCAGCTGCAGAACCGTATCCTGAGAGGTGCTAGCCGGAGCTGGTTGGGGGGGGCACCCTGGCTTCTGAAGTACAGTCAGGGCCACCTGCCCGCTGGGAGCCCAGGTATAATGTGCTTCATTTCCTTGTCTGTAAAGTGGGCTCAGAGTGGCCACACCACAGGTGTGAAGACTTGGGAGAACTCTGGCTCTGTGCCTAGTTGGTGCCTGGTCAGTCCTGCATTTCTCCTCTCTGCAAAGGTGCAGACTCACAGGATGATCCAGTGTGCCCAGGAGAAATGGGGAAATTGGTACACCCGGCGGCTAGTGAGCCCTGTGCTCCTGAAGGGAAGTGGGTAAGTGGCGATGGATAAGTCTAGGAAGGTCTTTGGTGTCAGGTGAAAAATGACTTTGAAAACCCACAGGTTTCGTTCAGAGGTTTGGTTTGGTTTGGTTTGGTTTGGTTTGATTTGGTGGAGAAACGGGATGATGAGATTCTCTTTGGGGGAAGATGACGACAGTAGTTGAGGGTCAGAAGAGTCACCCTGAATGGTTTGTGTAGCTTGAAGGCAGAAAGAAGGAAGTCTTGTTCTCACGTGGCACGGGGCTGGGGGGTGGGGGCTGTTGTATAACTCCTCAGTTTCTGGAACAATGCCTCTAATAATAACAATAGGAACACTTTGAATTGCTGCAGAAATTTGCTTCTAGAATGTTTGTAATTACTCGCCCTTTTAGTCTTTAAACCACGCCTTTGAGATGGGGAGGGAGGACACAGGGATTCTTCTCAATTACATACCACTGTGAGCTTGACTAAGTTATTCACAGCTGATTATGGGCTCAGCGGTGGAATCTGAGTGTCTGCATCCCCACCCCAGTCTCCCACCGTTTCCTCTCACCTGCACATCCTGTTTGAGGCTGTTCTTTTCTCTCCAAGGCCCTGTGGTGGTAATGATAACATTGATAATACTAATAATGGTCGTTTACAGAGCATTTACTTACTGTGGGCCAGGAATTTGCTGCTGGTTTTGCTTTGTTTTGTGTAATTATTATCTCCTCTTTACAACTAAGAAAATTGAAACATGACGTGATCACTGACGCAAGGACACATAGCAGGGATGTGGTCGGATGGGGCTGCACCCCTCCTGGGTCTCAGTGACCCCTTTGTCAGGTGAGGAGTTATCTGTAATTTCACTCAGTCCTCCCTGGAGTCCGGGGACAGGTGGAGGTGGGCAGGGGTTGTCAAGACATCAGGGGCCTGACCCTGCTTCAACCACAGTAGCTTGAGTTTTTTCTTTAGAGGTCGCAATCATTACCTTTTTATAATTTAATTTAATTGTTTTTATTGAAGTACAGTTGATTTACAATGTTGGTTAGTTTCTGGTATATAGCAAAGTGATTCCATTATACATACGTATTCTTTTTCATATTCTTTTCCATTGTGGTTTATTACAAGATACTGAATATAGTTCCCTGTGCTGTACAGTAGGACCTTCTTGTTTATCTGTTTTATATATAGTAGTTTGTGTCTGCTAATCCCAAACTCCTAATTTAGCCCTCCCCCCTTTCCCCTTTGGTAACCATAAATTTGTCTTCTACATCGGAGTCTGTTTCTGTTTTGTAAGTTCATTTGTGTCATATTTTAGATTCCACATATAAGTGATGTCATGTGGTATTTGTCTTTCTCTGTCTGACTTACTTCACTTAGTATGACAATCTCTAGGTCCATCCATGTCGCTGCAAATGACATTATTTTATTCTTTTTTATGGCTGAGTAGTATTCCATTGTGTATATATACCACATCTTCTTTATCCATTCATCTGTTGATGGACCTTTAGGTTGCTTCCATGTCTTGGCTATTGTAAATAGTGCTGCTGTGAACATTGAGGTGCACATTGAGGTGTATCTTTTCCAATTAGAGTTTTCCTTGGATATATGCCCGGGAATGGGATTGCTAGATCATATGGCAACATAGTAGCTTGATTTTTATCTGTTTCATAGATAAGCCTTTCTCCAAAGAGTTTATTTAGAAAAGTGTTCTTCAAATAGCTTTTAAAAGGTAATTTTTTAAAGCAATTAAAAAGAAGTTGGAATGATAGATAAATAATAGGCTGGCTAGATGGAATAGATACATGATAAAGTAAGTGTAATGAAATGTTAACGGTAGAATATTGGTTTAGGGTATATGGGTGTTCACTGTAAAATTCTGTCTACTTTTCCGTATTTGAAATTTTTCATAATGTCGGGGGAGAAGCTGAGTAGATAATTTCTAAAGGCCCTTCCATATTTTTAAAAGATGCAGTTCCCTGTGCTCCCCTCTGTGTACCACTGTCGTGTCAGCGTACAACTATGAGAATGTGGTAGGCCAGGTCATTGTTGGATTGTGCCATTAAAAAACATCTGCTGAGGAAAACAGAATCAGTCATCAGTCACTTTCTTCTCCACCTACCTACTCCCAAATTTGGAATTGACAGGTCTGGTTGGTTTCAGACACGCCCACGGGAAAGCTGTTAAGTCTGTAGTTCTCCAGATGAAAGATGGGTTTAGGTATAAACATCTCCTATTTCAGGGCAGTGAGTCATTTTGGATCTGTCCCTAGCAGAGGTTTCTTGAAGCTCTCCAGCCCCCCAAAAGGCACACTGTTCCTATTCACTCACTTTGGCAGAGCTTTAGGAAGAAAGAGGAGAGAAACACTCACCCAGTAAGATCTAGAAGCCTTGAGAAAACCCCGGCAGAGGGCAGAATCTTTATCCTTGGGGGCGTGGTCATAGCTCTTCGTTACAGTTCAGTCTTCCCACTGAAGTCTCCCTTCCGCACGCAAGGGAGTTGCATGCCCCCTCGCTAGGGCCATAGAGCACATGTTGCAATGCACAATGAATGGACTTTGTCCAGCTGGTTATTAGAATAACCTTGTCAGCACTTTGCAGGGAGTTTATCAAGGAGTTTTGCCAAACTATGATAAAGCAGCACATTGAGCAGCCTCTGATGGCTGGTAGGCTCGGGAGTGCCCGCTAATTGACAAGAACTGCACTTGTCAATCTTTTGAGGCCGTGGAAGTGGATCTCTTGTCTCTTCCTCCCTCCCGCAAGCCTTCCTCCACTGCTCTTTGGTAGATTCAGCATGGCCTTGCGTCCGCATCAAGCACACCTCCCACCTTTGTTCTCGTGTGTTCACTGAGTAATTAATCTCATTGTGCTGGTATGGAAATAGTCTATTAAAACACTCAGGCAGGAAACACGGAGAGGGAGGAAGGAGGATGAAGACTGGTAGAGGGAGGGAGGGGGGAGGGAGGGAGGGAGTAGTGTGCTGGTTTAATTGGTTCTTTCACTTAAGGATAGTTTGTCAATTAAGGAGATACTTAGAGAAAGTGATATTAATCCATATGGGTCAAAAGCAGCTATTAATTTTTAATCAAAACAAAATGTTCAGCAAATTGTAGCTCTGCTCAGTACAGATGCGAGCATGCCACCAGCCTCTTCCTGAAGGATTTGGGAGCAGTCACAAGAAAGGGCGGGTCGGGGCGCTGTTAGTTTAGAAAAGATGTGCCTCCTCATATGGCCCCTCCCACCCCCAGGTGAGCGCCTCACAGCCTCCTCCACCTTTCTTCTGCAGCATCTGTTGGCAATGCCTGACACACAGTAGGTACTCAGGGATGTTGCTTTTCTGGAACGCTTTGAATCCCTGTTATGTGTATCACTTTGAGGTATTTCAGGTAGGTTTTAGGCATGACATCTATCCTTCAAGTACTTCCAGTCTGATTGCGGAAATATCTGTGAATCTGTTGCAGAATCACAGATCAACTCTGCTAATCTCTACACTGACATAGTGCAGTAGGCATCATTTTTTTAATCCCCATTTGAGAGGAAGGTCACTGAGGCACAGGAAGTTTAGATAACTTGCCCAGAGTCTCGCAGCAAGTACGGTTAGTCTGCTAGAGGCTTGCATTACCCAATATTGTAAGTGCCCCAGTGGTCCCAAGAGAGCTGGTGAGAGGCAGTGATGAAGGCTCCTGGATGGTGGTTAAAGGATGAGCTGATTTTGGAAGGTGCTAGGGAAAGATGCTCCCAGCAGGAGGAATGGTAAACAGCACAGTTTTGGGGGAAAGGAGTGAGCTTCTGGGTAACTGGAATATGAGGTTGGCCAGATTAGGCAGGTCTAGGTTAATATATTTTCGGGATCTTGAATGCCAAGGTGAGGAACTTTTGTTAGGTCACCCCGAAGTTTCTTATTGTCTATAGGTTGTTTCCCAGTATAGGGGAAGCTCCCTTTCCCCTATTTCAGCACTTGGGCATCAAGCTCTCTTCATTATCACTCTTACCTCCTCTGCCTCCCTCCATCTGGCATCTTTCTTTTCAGTTATGGCATTCTTAGCTTCTTTTGCTTCCCGTTTAAAAAAAGACAGCAGGAAAAGAAAAAAAAAAAAATCAGAAAAGTACACCACCCAGCCTATTTCTACCAACTTTTAGAGATTGAATGAGGCTGCCTTCAGCTCCTTTCTTGTCCCCAGCCCCAGTTTGGTCCTTGGACTTTGAGAGGAAAAAACAGCAGGAGGACTTACCCTCAGGGAATGTTCTTCTGCCTCCGCCTGCTGACAAGAAGGCCGGCCGTAGGACTGTTTGGCTCCCTGACATTTGTAGTGATGTGATTTAGGGACATCGGGAAGGACTGTATCCCAAGGGTACCTCTCCAGGCTGCTGACGACTGCCTGAAACCTGTCACTAGGGGCAAAACCTCTCATTTCTCACAGAGAGATCAGGCTGCAAATGCAGGGAGCCTGGGACGAGCAACAGGGTGCAGTCACTCAATTTCTTCCCGTTGGCTGGAAGAAGCTGGGGACAGGTCAGGAGAGGCAGCATTCTTTGGATATGTTCTTCTTTGCTTCCTCAGGGTCTTATCACCTGGCCTCCTTGAGTCACTGGGCTGATGATAACTGGTGGTAATTGGCTGGGAAACAGCAGTGGACTGTACCGTGACAACAGAGGAGATAATGGGGGAGTAGAGGCCCATGTGAAGAGGACGTGCAGCCCTCGCATTCTGGAGCAGTTAGTAGGTGTTGCTGTAAACCAGGGAAGCGATCAGGATCCGCCCCAAGACTGCGCAGAAGTGTGAAGCTTAGACGGGCCTGGGCAGGTGTGCTGGCCGGCCTCGGGGAGGCGGGCCACGGCTGTCTGCACACCTGGGTACCGGGGCGGGGCGGGAGGAGGAGTTCAAGGAAGGCTGCTTGCTGGAGGAGGCAGACTGATCAGGGCAGCGCAGTGAAGACTAAAGTCCTGGACAGGAGGTGGGAGGAAGGAGGCGGATGGTACAGGCGGTGAGCTCAGCCCGTCTTCTGGACCTGGAAGAGGATGGAGGAAACAGAAGTAGCTGACTCTGTGTGGTTCACGGTAAAGAACGGAACTTGGGTTTCTTGACCAGCACGGGCATTAGGCTCTTCAGCAGCAGTGGAGCACATCTTGTCCGGGAAAGTGAGGGTCCGTAGAGGGATGCTCACCCGAACCACGCGTCCCTTGTGCTGAGCAAGAGGAAGAACTCCTGCATTAACCACGGCACCAGGTGTCCGGGAGAAATTGTTGTGTCACAGGGAGGAGGACATTTTTGGTGCCTAGTGATTAATATTAGATGATAACGTTAATTATGTAGTACTTATAATCTTGCCTATCCATCTGTACAGGCTCAGAACATTGTAGTAGTGAAATTCAGTATCTTCTATGTGAAAGGCAGTTTAGCTAGTCACATCTGTCTTTTGTACATTCCCTTATTCTTTCTTTTGACAGATGCTGATCAAAACCTACTGTGTGCTAGATCATAAAGTGGGCTCCAGGGACACAGCCACAGACAGAATGGACATGGTCCCTCGCTTAAAATTTAGTGTGAAATACAGCCTTTAAAATCTAGACTAGTCTTGTTTATTGGTTAAGATTTTCTTTGTGGATAAATACATGATTAATTTTGTAGCTATTCCATGCACATATGAATAAAATCAATAACTTCTTTTCACAGTTAAGAAATATCTAAATATCTATTAAATAAGATGTATTGATTTTAAAAATTGGCGGGAGACAGCGACATTAAGTAACAGATGAATGTGTGCGCGCGTGTGTGTGTGTGCGCGCGCGTGTGCACGCACAGTCACAACCTTGAAAAGACCAGTTGGGAGTCACGGTAGCATTTGAGGCCAGGATGGACACGATCCGATTCGTCCTTCAACAAGCTGACTCTGGCTGCTGTGTAGACAGTGGACAGTGGCAGGCAGAGCGGATGCAGAAGTCACGAGGCTCCCTAATGTCCAGGTGAGAGACGATGGTGATGCAGGTGGGCAGCTGTGGAGGTTGAGAGAAGAAAAGGAACTCTGTTCATTTCGGAGATCAAATAAGCAGGACTTGATTATTTGATGGAAGATAATGGGAAACAGCTGTCTACTTCCTAGGTTGGTTGTGGGAACTAAATGAGATATTATTAGCTTCGTTTTACAGATAAGGAAATAGAGACTCCAAAGTGATTGAGACAGAAGTCTGCCTCTGAGCTCCCCATTGCACCATGTGTGAAAGTGGGGTACACAGAGGTGGGCTTACCAGGAAGCTGTGGAGTTTAAACCTCAAGCCACTTCACTTGCCAGGACCTCTTCCAAAACCTAACACCTAATCTTACATTCATAACTTTTTGTTGTTTTTCTTAAAAAGCACCCCCTATAGGTGTTTAAACTTCAGCCTCCACAAAACCTCTGTCTTCCTCTAGCTGACTAAATATGACTCGGTTGAGTAGGACTGAGACTTGATGGGATGAGACCTAGGATGGGAATCTGACATGATACTTGGGGAAAGTGTTGATTTTAGGTGGGGATCATTAGGGAGAGAAAAAGATGCCATTTCGAAGGTGTGCATTTAACATTTCTTTCATACTTTATTTATTGAATACTCCCTTTTGTCAGGCACTGTATTTGATTTTTTTAAATAATTTTTTTTGCTATTATCTGGTGTAAACCTTATATGACCCCCTGAGATGGGTGCTTTCATTATCCCCATTTGATATGTGAGGAACCTGAACCCCAGGGAGATTAAATAAATGACCAAATTATCATTACTAAGTAGGTGAGCTGGGCTGGCTTCTGTAAGGCCTGACTTAGAAGTTTGAGGCTGTCCTTAACCCCCACTGCTGGCAGGGCTGTTGTCCAAAACCAGACCCTCGGATAGTCTCTAAACTTACGTTATTAGCATTTCATCTCCTAGAGGTTAGAGGAAGCAAGGTCTAATTCTGCCCTGCTCCCCCTGAAAAAATAGTTGTTCGGTGAAATATCAGCAGGAGAAAGTAAGCTTTCCATCTTCAGATTAAAAGATTGAGACCATGTCTGACATATGCTGTAGACGAAGACAAGATTCTGAGGGTTAAGGGTTTCAAATGTTCTCTGAGGGAGAAGGGAAGCCCTGGAAGGTTTTCACCGTACAAGTAGTATAATCTGATTTGTGTTTTAAAGAATCACCATAGGGTAGTAATAGGCTGGCTCTTCGAGTACAGCACGAGACACATATGGCTTAGAGATAGCGGATGGGAAAAGTGACCTAGAGATTTTAGTGGAGACTTAACCATAATCTTGGCAAGAATGTCAGTTGCTTGAGGAAAAGCTAACAGTATTCAATGTTGTATTGTATTTTATAATGGCCAGTGAGGAATGGTTTTTACCCCATGCCCCCCCCCACCCTCCTGCATCTCTGAAGTCTGTTAGGATAAGGACCTAGTTAGTGGTCTGCCAAGCTTCCCTAGGACCTCAGCGTCTTATTGAGGTGGTCATTACCAGCCCCACCTAGCAGTCTCTAGACTGTAAACCACCCAGCAGAGAAAGAGGAATATCAGAGGACCAGCTGCCATGTTTGGCCGTCCAGACTCTGCTATTGAAACACAAACCCAGGAGACAGGGCAGAAGGAAGTGGGAACATTCAGTGTAAAGAAAGCCTCATGGTTAAGATGATCACTGGATTGAAGGTCTGCTTGATGGAGGGGATTAAACTTGACCATGGTGGCTATTACTGCAACAGTTTCCTATTCCACATATAAAATATATTTCTTATGGTCAACACTGTCTCAGCATATCCTGGGCAACACAGGATCGGAAGTATGTAAACTGAGACTGGACAAGCTTTAGGTATAATTATGTAGAGATTTAAGTCAGTAAGCAGACACAATGCAGTGTCTGAAAATAGGAGAGAGGGTAGGAGTGGAGAGAATCATGAGGGTAAAAAGGGCAGAGAGGGCTTCCCTGGTGGCGCAGTGGTTGAGAGTCCACCTGCCGATGCAGGGGACACGGGTTCGTGCCCCGGTCCGGGAAGATCCCACATGCCGCGGAGCGGCTGGGCCCGTGAGCCATGGCCGATGAGCCTGTGCGTCCGGAGCCTGTGCTCCACAGCGGGAGAGGCCACAACAGTGAGAGGCCCACGTACAGCAAAAAAAAAAAAAAAAAAAAAAAAAAAAAAAAAAAAGGGCAGAGAAAGGGAAGCCCGTGGGTTGTGGATGTGGTCTTTATCTCTAACCCCAAAGGGAACAGCCACGTTGGCTTGGGTCTCCCCCTGTTCCCCATTTCTCTTGCCCTCCAGCCAAACCAGCAACAAACAGCATTGTATAGTAGTGTGTGTCAGAAATAAAAGCCATGGGGATGTGACCCCCGGCAGTGTGTTTTTACCCTGTGAATTTCCTGGATATCTTTACAGGGAGTCACTCCTGGGGAAGGGCAGGCTGGAAATAATATAAGGAGATCAAGAAGGAAGTCAAGCAAGTGACACCTTGAAACAGGCCAAGCGAAGCGGGCTCTTCCCCCCTGGGACAGTTAGAGTTATGCAGGGCTGTAATTAACCCAGCAGCCCACTGGATATGCCCATTTCACCTCACAAAGGCTGTTGAAAGAAGGATTCTTGAAGAAAGGGGCTCCAATTCAAATGGTATTTGAGTAAGTCCCTCGCTGGATATACTGTTTCTAGAGTTTATGGCTATAATCAACAAAACATGGCCATTCTTTCATGCAAGTTTTTCTTATGACTTTCCTAGCACTGACCTTTAAACAGAAAGAAAGAAGGCATCCAGAATTGGCTGGGGGTAGGATGGGGAGAAAAAAAGAGAGATTTATGGCTGGAATCAAATTAACGACTTGGGCTTCCTTCTCAGGATCTTGAAAATGTTAAAGGAGCAGGTGGGTCATTCTTTCATACATTGAGACTCTGATATATGTAAGAAAATTGTCAGTTTTGTATTCAAGTACCCCCAAATTACTGAATTGGCCTCCCTAACTTCAATTCATTTTTCTTTAACAAATCTTTTTTGCATGCCTCCTCTGTCGGGCACCATTACAAACACTACAGACGTGACTAGAGGTAATAGTGGGGAGAGATAGACAAAAACACATAAACATCTAGACTAATTAGTATATTAGATGATGTGTTATGATAGAAGAAAAATAGCAGGGTGGGAAACAGAGTAGGAAGGGATGTCATGTTACATACAGACAAGGAGGGCCTCACTGAGAAGGTGACGTTTAAGCAAAGATCTGAAGGAAATGAGACATGGATGTACGGGCGGGGGTTGGTTGCGAGGATTGGCAGCACCCCAGACACATTGTGCAAGAAATGCAAGGCCTCAGGTAGGAGCGTCCATGGTGTGTTAGGAATAGCAAGAAGGCCAGTGGGGTTACAGTGGAGTGAGGAAGGACAGGACCAGTGGGGGATGAGGGCAGAGTTGGTTGTTTGGGGTTCTTTGGTCTTGGCTTTGTTTTGTTTTTTTTTTTTTTTTTTGGTTTGGGGGAGTAACTATACAATCTCAAAACTTGAAGACGCATTAGGGAGGCTGTCTCCTGCCATGAGTCTCACCAGTCACTGCGAATGGTTGAACGCGGAGAAGCAGAAAGTTTGCGTGTGTGACTGACTGGTGGACGTTTTATCGGTAAGTGTTCTAAAACATCCTTTAAAATAATTACCGGCCCCTAAAAACGTGTTTGTTAGCTACAATGAGGAAAGCTTTGTTTAAAGGGGTTAGGGAAACTCACCATCCATAATCAAGATTTCAACACAGCAGTCTGCATTTTTAGGGTAATATCTCTGTAAGTAGAAACAGGCGTATCTGGAGAAAGACATTAGTTTCTGAGGTCTGGCCAGCTCCTGTTCTTACCCCTCTGTCATCTCTGATTGGATTAGACGTCACAGAAAATGCCTCAGATCCTTGTTTCATGTTAAGTTTAACCCCTCCAGTTGAATACCATCCTTGTGGAGCTGAGCGGAGAGAAATTAAATTTCTCTCACCGGAGCCATGGCACTGGCTGAGGTATCAAGGGTCTACATCAGTAAACTTGGTCAGTTACAAGATGTATGTCCTTCCCGAGGCTCTGGAGCTGTTAAGTTGGCGCTTTCCAATCACGGTCTGATCTTTCATTTTAATGTAATGCAGTTAGACAACCTAGTTATTCAGGCGTAGACTTCTCTGGTTTTCATTATCCCTGAATAACATTTGATGCTGAAATGGGGAAGACGGGAAGGAGGGGGGAGGGGAGCCCAGCATTTTTCACAGCTTGTGTGAAATGCTTAATATTTGAAAGTCTTTAAAATATACTGTACACAGACATTCCAATTTTATAAGGCTAACATAACATGTTCAAAAGTTTTATGAATTTCAGCATGTAACGAGAGTCCACGTTGGCCTATTTTAAATAAGCCATAATGGCCTGGCAGCAAACCTGCATAGTTAGCAAATGCCTCCTCTGTTTATGAGCAGCCATGCCTCAGCAGGTCACTACAAAATACTAGCTTTATCAGTTTCCGTGGCCTCTGCGAGTCAGTCTGTGTGCCGATTTCGGCGTGACTGGTTTTACAGGCCCGAAACCAAGGGCATCGCGATAAGGTGATACTGTGCTTGTGCTTTGATTTTAATGAAATGGTATGACTCTGAGTTGCTTGAGAATATGTTCGGGCCTCTTATATCCCATCGGGAGGCTGGGTCTCTTAAGTGCTTTTCACAGCGCAGGGCCACACAGAGCAGGCTCACCCTTTCTCCTTGGAGCCTAGTGTTGTCAGAGCCCAGAAGATGTATTTTTTACTTCCTCGGGGAAGTGATGCTTTTTTTAGGTGAGGATCTCCTTTCCATAAAAGTCAAAGCATAAAATGTGCTGGGACAAACCCAATTCTAGCCCGTCAGCCATCCTGTGTCTGATGTATCAGGTACAGTCGTGTTTCTTAAAGGTGAGGGCCCTGTGTTACGAGCTCCCGCATTTCAGGGGAATTGGCTAGCTCCCCTGATAAAATCACACCGCTTCTCCCGCAGGGCAGAGGGGGAAGATGTTCTGTGTGTTAAAAAGTGGCTCAGCCTTCGAGTGCAAACTCTCTTGCCCTTAGATTCACCTTGGCCCCGGCGATCCCTCAGGAGTCAGCAGCCACATCACAGACTGGTTTCGGGGGACACTCCAAACCCCTTTGCGCTCTGGCATCAAAAGCTCCTTTAATTACAAATAGTGCCATAGAGAACAGGCTGGAGCATTGAAATAAGACTGATCTAAAGGCTGTGGGCCAAAGAATTCTCACAGAGGGTAACATAATTAGGAAATCTGACTCACGCGATAAAGTTCACTCCCTTTCATTGCGGGGCCCCAACCAGCGTTCTAGCCTTGCAACAGCCGTCACGTTGTAAGCCCGGCCTCCCCAGGGGCCCCCGGCCCAGTCCTCATGCTTCCAGAAGCAGACTCCAGAGTCTCCCAGAGAACAGCAGAAGCTTTCTTCCTCTTTGTCTTAGAACACTGCCCTCCAAAACTTCCTTTGAATGTGATGTGCCCCCTACACATCATTGAAAGCTTGGCTTTGGTTAAGTCTCTACTCTTCCTTTTGAGATAAGGAATATATAAGTATAACCACCCACGGCGTCATGTGAAACTCCCTTATATTTACCTCATTTATTCATCGTGTTTAGGGGAGGCACTGTTCAGGGTGGGCAGTTCACGATCATGATTTTTTTGCCTTTAGTTATATTCCCTCTCAGTCAGTGACATCCCCAGAGATGTCAGAACTCATGCAGGAAAACCCATTTAATTAGGACCCACTGCGGGGAACCAGGAAACAGATCCTAAAGTACTTTATGGCGGAAGCTGTTGATCAGGAAACGGGATATTGTCCTTTCCCACAGTATAGGTCTGGCTCGAACTCCTTTGGGGAGATCTGGGGGCCTGTCTCCATCTCCACTGAAATGGAGCCTGTAACCTTCTTCCAGTCAGGTTACCCCAGAGGGCAGTGACATCTAGATCTGCTTTTTTATTTGTTTGGCGTTCTCTTTTTGAAGATGTAAGCGGCAGGCCTTTAGCCCCTGGAATCTCTGCCCAGAGGCCGGGCATGTTGGACATTTGCCAGTCTGATGTACGCGGGGCCTCCTGTCCACACTCTGTCTGCTGCCCCTTGGCCAGATAGCGAGTTACCAGGTTTTTCTTCAAGGCAGACAAACCTTAACCTTACCTGTCCTTAATGTGCACACTCTTCATTTGGGGAAGAGGGGAACTGATTGAATGCATGTTCTCAAGTGGGATTGAATCCAGTCTTTTCTATCCTCCATCCTGGGCCCAGGTCCTGTGAAGCACCAGCCCCCCTCCCCCCGCCCCGAGCCAGAATGATCTCTCCCCGTCTCCATTAAACCATAGCGTTTTCTCTACACCTTTTTTTCCCCTTCATAACGTTGACTGCTCTTGTTTCTAGTTAGTGCTTTTCACCCTAGTGTTCCAAGCTCCATTTAAGGACCTAAATGGCTGGGACCACCTCTTCTACTTATTTCCCTCACAGCACTTACTCATTTATAACTTTGTTAATTCTCCCCGCAGCGCCTCACACACAGTGCTGTTCAATTACAGCATTTTCACTAAGTCTGTCTGAAAAGAAAGAGGCTACCAGTGCGTAAAGCGCTGTGCTGAATCCTTCGAGGGCCACAGGAAGTGTGAATGAGACTCTCAACCCTCAAGGAATGTATAGTCTCAGGGGGGATAAAGAGGATATGACAAAACTACGTGAAGAGTTAACTAATAATACGGTTCCATACAGGATCTGTGTCCAAAAACGATAAGAAAGTGCTAATGATGATCACGAGAGCTTGCACGTGTTTTGCCCATCCCCATAGCACCTCTGGGAGGTAGATGGCACTAGGCACTCTTAGTCTAATTCCCTTGTCTAGGGAGTGAGGGTAAGTGACTTCTCCGAGGAGCGGGGGTGAGGAGGGCTGGAATTCAGACAGCCTTGCGTGCCCCAGTGCAAGAGCCAAACTGTGTCTCAGAGACTCTGCCTCTCCTCTCTCTCTCACTGCCCTGCTTGACGCGTGCCTGCTTGGTGCCAACCCTGTAGATGTATTAAGGAAGTTAAACGTACTGCTCACTGCCATTAAACGAGATCACAGACAAAGAGTCTTTTGAGCAGCGATGACACTTTGCCGTTTGAACCAGAAAGGAATTGTCCAAAGACAACCAGTCCCTGGACACATGAGTAAATTAGAGTTACCACACGCTGCTTGTTTGTTATAATGGCATAAAAGTACACGCCAGCTTTTCTAAGGCATGTGCTGAGTGGACCGTTCCCAGAGACTTTAAAGTGGAGGTGAGATTGCCATCTGGTTTAGGTATTCATCTTCATGAGGTCCGGAGGCCAGAGTAAATGCCCTTCTGCGGTGCTCAGACTACAATGTGTCCACCTGCATTGTCATTAACTATCTCTGTAGTAACAGACCTAGGTTCGGATTCTGGGTCTACCACTTAAAAGCTCGGTAGCCTGCTTAGTTAACTTCTCAGAGCCTGTCTTCTCATTGGTAAAATAAGCACGATAATGCCTATCTCAGAAAGTTATTGAAATGATTAATTATGGTGAGTGTAAACATCAGTGCCTGATAGTACTCAGTAACTATGGTCGTTGTGAGTATATGATTTTATTTTATTTTTCCCCCTTAAATGTTGCCTCTATCATCTCCATCACCCCCATTATGTAGAAAATAACTTCCAAACCTCCAAAGGAAGCCTTCTGCCGAAATTTAAATCAAAGCTAGAACTCAACACTTTGAAAAGGAGTATTTGCTAGAGGACAAACAGGCGTTTATAATTTCTGATATTTAATACCTAATTACCCATCTTCCCAAAAGTCTCCAGTTGTGGAGAATATGACAACAGATCAGGAAGTGTGGCGTGTAAGTATATTATTACATCCCTTCCTGAGCCATTGAACTTGAATTTACATTCAGAGCCGGAGACCCCAGAACTCTTCCCCAAAAGGGAGCAATTTAAGAGAGTTGAAATAGCCTCTCCTTTCAGGCAGGATGCCAAGTCTTTTCTGGGTTTCCTGTAAGTCCTAGAGGATAGGCTATTTGGGTAAAATCTAGCTGCTTTGACCTGTGGAAAGAAATTGCCATGTATACTCTTTATTTTGACCTCCTAGCCCTCCTGGACAGTTCCAGACTGGCTCCAGGCGTTAGGAGAACAGTGCTATCCTCTCCTGTAGAAAATACTCCTTTTAAATGAATCAGTTTTTGATCACCTCTTCCTTTCCCAGGCATATTTTTCAGTTGCCCACAGTGGGATCAGTGAGGGGTGGAGACATAGCCGTCATGTAGATGAGTTCCAAGATATTGTCTTCTCGTTTAAAGAAAGACAGGCATACCAGATTTGCCTGCCTGTTCCCAGGGAGGGAGAAGAAACGGCAGGCAGGTGGTGTGGAGAGAAAACCACACCCAGAAGTCACTTTTCCAGCCTCCCTCAGTTACTCATGAGGAAACTAACTTTGAGTGTCTTCTTCAAGGTTAAGCTCCCTGATAGTGGATGGAACCTGGCCGGAGGCTGTGAACTTTGCACAGAGGGCATCCACAGAGTCGCCCCCTGCTCAGTGGGTCACTGCCCTCCCATTACTCTGCCAGCACGTACCTGATTTGGTTGACATTTCCATAATTAATTTATAACATCAGTAACCCCGAGATGAGCCTATTTATAGGTTTGTGCAAGCTGGGTAAGAATATAGATTAAATCTTGGGTCATTAACATACTTTAAGTACTTGGGAGAGTTTTGTGATTGTCAGATAATACGATTAGAAGGCCTCCACGCTTGGTATGTACTGGCAATCCACAAGTTTACTTCCCTTCCCAAGCTCAGAAACAACAAAAGAGAGAAAAAAAAAAGTGTACACCCCTCCCAACCACCAGAGATCTTGGGTTGTCATCGGGAACAACTTTATCATTCCACCTGCCCCCGAACTTGACCCGGGTAGGCAGTGATGGCCCGAGTGAGCGCCTGACAGCTGCTGTCCAACAGCTTGAGGATCCCTGAGACTTGGTCCTGACCCTCAATAAAATAGCATGCGTGTCCCCAGCAGCCCTGCAGGGAGAATTGCTGTGACCGTCCACAGCAACAGAGATGAGAGTGTGAGAAGGGCAGCCTTTATTTGAAAGGATGTTATTATGACTCGGACTGCTCTGTGGACCCAGTCTTATTTCCTTTCTTCCTTTTTATGTTCTGTTGTTCTGGTCGTTACTTTTTTGAAAAATAACATGCATTGCTTTTCTATTATGAAAGTAACATTTTCAATATCAAAAATAAAGATCAGTACAGAGAAGAAAATAAAGATCACTCATAATTCCACCACCCAGAAACAACCACCACTAAATTTCTGTGTATCCTTCTAATATAGTCTTCATTCTGACATCCCACTAGCAGAGCTGCTCTCTAGACAGGGAAGCCTCCCATTCAGATGCTTTCTTTGGCAGATGTGTTTCCTTTCGAGGATAGCATTGTATGCTCTGGGGGTCAGAGTTTTCCACCAGTAACGAATGACTAGTGCCTCCCCGTCCCACCTTCAGGAGCATTCTCAGAAAACCACCACCCAGAGATGCGTTCCCCCCCCACATCTCCTTTCCTTTTAAATTTACTCAATCCACCCAGCCCTCCATAGCCTGTTTGCCCCGTATCTGCATCTGCAGTGACACCACACGTCATCCACCCCTTCCTTCCTCTTTAAGGCCATAATTTCTTTTAAATCTCTCATGAGTCTTTCATGTCATTCTCCAATGCATTGTTGGTGGTCCTTACTTGTTTTTTACTTTTGCTCTAGTATTTTTTAAAATATCAAACTGGCTGCAAAACTCTTCAAATCAAACTGAAGTCAGTATGGATAAGATCATCATTAATGACGACACACGTACACAAATAATTACAAATTTTAGTAGTTTTTTTTTTAATGAATTTACAAACATTGAGCTCCTTGAAAGTAAAGATTAGATATTATTTCGCCAGACCCTTAACACAGTACTTGGCATATTATAAATACTTGATTAATATTTATTCAATTAAGGTGAAAATGAAGAGGAAATTTAATTACCCAGTCTACTTTTTTATCTCAGTAGTTTAAGTGCAGACCAAAAGGAGGTCACATAAAAATGATGAAAAAACAGTATCTTAGAACAATTTTTAATGGTATATCAGTGCATTTTTTTTGTGCTAAGCTATCACTATTAACCCAAGTGAGGACCCTTTATAATGATTTTTTAAAACCTTGATGATGCCCTTTTCACTTCTTTCCTAAATGAACATTCATATAAAGCCATAAAAATCCCCTTGGAGGGCTTTATGAATTATTGCGGTATAAGATGCGGAAAAGGCCATTTGCAGCCCTTTGTTTTATAGAGCTTGATTCTGAAACCTAGCACCACGCTGACCCTCCCGGGGGCATTACTCTGAGGCATGGAGCTTTTCCTGGGGACAGTGAGCACGGACCTTCTTCCCAAACAGCCCCGAACATGTCCTACACGTGCCGTTTCCCCCAAGTCAGCAATGTCAGCCCCAGCCCTGCCCTCCGCGAGCAGCCCAGACACATGTGGGGAAGGGGAGCAGACGTTAATAGTGATACATTGAATAGCTCTTCTTCTGTAATGTAGATTGATTTTCAGTTTGTCTGCATAAATCTCTTTTGCTATATGACTCTTTGGTCATTTAGTACTTGAAAAGAATGATGCCAAAGACTAGACACCTGGCCTAGATAGGGCATTGGTTTTCAAATTCTTTTTACCTGCTGAGCTGTTCTATTTCTGTTAGACGTGGGATGGGCACAGAAGCCTAATCCATTATAAACAGAGATGGGGGTTTGAGTGCCCGGAGCTTCCCCCCAAGCACTGTGCTAACCCGAAGTCAGCATCTTGGAGATCACTTTGAAAAACCCCCAGGCCTACAGAAACCAAGACAGAAGAGGCTGAAAGGGAGGCACAGGAAAGAAAGATGTCATGAAAATGATAAAAATAATTGTAGCTTACTTTTTTTTTTTTTTTTGCGGTATGCAGGCCTCTCACTGTTGTGGCCTCTCCCGTTGCGGAGCACAGGCTCCGGACGTGCAGGCTTAGCAGCCATGGCTCACGGGCTCAGCCGCTCCGCGGCATGTGGGATCTTCCCGGACCGGGGCACGAACCCGTGTCCCCTGCATCGGCAGGCGGACTCTCAACCACTGCGCCACCAGGGAAGTCCGTAGCTTACTTTTTTAGAGGCCTCCTGTGTGCTAGGTACCACAGTAAGTACCGATTTGCCTCAAAAAAAAAAAAAAAAAAGGGCAAATTGTGACGTCTAAGGCAGAGTATGGCGTTGGCTTCCTGAAAACACTTGAAAAGGATATTGGATTGTTTGCAGGCAGGCAACAGGCCAGATAATCTTGAAGCATCTCTCTCTCACTACAGTTGACTTTAGCCTCCATTGCTCTGTTGGAATAGACCTCTCTCAAGTGAGATCAAGAAAAAAAATAAGTAGAACAGAAATGTTCACTCTGTGTGTGTGTGTGTGTGTGTGTGTGTGTGTGTGTGTGTGTGTGTGAGATCCAGGTCGTCATGCACACTGAATTGCATGTAAGTTAACACATCCACCACAGTAGGTGTACCGTTTTACGGGTAATTCAGAACTTTGAGGTAGAAATAGCTCAGAAAAAATGATAAAACAACAAGGTATGTGCCTTTGTCAAGATAGCTGGCTGTACCCTTGAATGCACGTTTTGACAGATCATAAATTCACAGAACAGAGCAAATCCTTACGCCTCACCTAGTTCCAGTCCCCTCTTGTCACTTTGGACAAAAGGTTGTCCGAACCGACTCAGCAGGGGGGCCCACTTAGTCTCCTTTCCATCTTCATTTCCTGAGCATCTTTGGATGATGCGGTTGACCAGAACCCCAAGACCAGATGCTCCTTCTGCTTGAGGAGCACCTGATCAGCTAGTCCATGAGTCAGTCAGTCCACAGCCCCTGTTCCATTCTGGGTCCCCAGTCGGGGTCTCTGTGTGGAAGGAAAGAGGAGGAAGGAGTGGAAGCTCCAGGAACTGAGTGGAGTTGGGAGATTAGCGGGTGGGCTGCCAGGAAACGATGGGAGTGTGGGAGCTCAGAGAATATCATTTCCAGGCTGATCAGAGAAGGGTTCAAGGAGCAGGAGGGATTTAAGCAGCCTCAAAGGTTGGTGGTATTTGGGTAGCTCAGTTGGCAGCATGTACATTGCTCTTGTTGGCACCACACACATATGACGGCCCTGAGGCGGGTCTAGGGGAGTTGTGAGGTCACGCTGAGGAACCCCATGAAGGGCGTGCCCAGTGTGGACCACAACAAGCGCTGAACGCCCGGCGACAACATTTGGAGCCTTTAAATATTCTTGAGCAGGGAAGGGACACAAGGAAAGCGGTGAATCTGGTTCAGCTATTAACAATAGCCAAATACAGAACTGAGGGCTCAGGGCTTATGTGCCCTCCGAATTGTGGATTTGCTTGGAAAGCACAGTGTGAGGAAAACCCCAAAGGAACAAGGTTCTTTCTTTTGGAGCCCTGACCGAGGGAGGCACAAGTGAGCAGTTAGTTCTCTCATCGGACCAGCATTTTCTAACATGAATAAAGCGGCGTGATGGGTTCGTGGTCATAGCAGGCTTAACAACGAGAGCGAACTGGCCGTCGGGAATTTCTCTCGCAGCGTCCTGACTTCCTGCAGAGCTGGTGCTGAAGTGGGGGGAGTAGGTCCTGCCGGGTCATCCCCCAAGCCACCTCACATTCAGCACAGTCCCTTTGGGTCCAGTTCACACATCTCACTGGGGCCCATTTAACCGAGCTGGGCCTGTTGCAGACCTTCAGATATTTAATTTGTAAACACTTAATAAAGCACTGTCAGTAGGTCGACTTGTCTTCTCCGTCGGCCACATCAAAATCAATACATCCCGTGGGTGTTCTGCCGTGATTGTCTGGGCTGGGGAATCTAATAGGATTAAGTGTTTGGGGTCCTATCTGAAGCCACAGTCCACAGTCCTAGTTAGATGAGGTTAAAGACTGGCTTGCCATTGTGGAGGCGCGACTGCTTAGGGGTCTGAAAAATCATTAAAGCTTGTCCTCTTAAACGTTGATTGTTCCCTGGTGATTTATTGACAAAACACAAAAAAGTGCTCTATACTGCACTCTAATTATATGTATGAGGCCATAAGATCTCATGGGAAATTAAATAAAATTTACAGCTTGATGGTTTTATGCTCCTGGGAGACATACCTTCTTAATAAGATCTTATAGCTGGGAATATTTATGAGGTTAAAGTCCGTAGGCTTGAGCAAGGACCTAACCTTTCCGTGGGAGGGGGAAGGGGGTGCGTTTTGATTTCCTTTAAGATAAATGATTGTAATGAAATTTCAGGGGTTGAGGAGGAAACGTTCAGTGAGACACATCAAGCGCTCCTCCCCGAGACCTCTGGAGGACAAAGCCGAAAGGGCACGGGGACTTACTGCCACCATTTATCTCACACAAGGCTCCGGGTGGTCCTACCCACCACCTAAGCTCTCTGTGGCTTCCTCATCTGATCAGCCCCCATCACAGTCTGAAAGGGAGGGAAGATCCTAGTTAAGGGCAGTTATCTAAGAGGTCAAGGAAGGGGAAAGAACTTGAGGCAGGAAAAAGGGGAGAACCAGAGAGAGAGAGAGAATATGAAGGGGAATCACACTGATGCACTTGAAACCCTAAAAAGCAGTTTCACATCTTCAAACAGCCCCAAAGGAGTTACTGGACATTTGCTGTTTTACCAGATCCCTTTCTCTTTGTGTCAAGGGGTGGCTGGGGCCCAGACCCTGTTCCCGTAAGCGTTACAATGTGCTACTTGGACAAAAGGTCAGAATATAGTAGTGGTGAGAGTGTGGAGGGAGCTTCCGCAGGTGGCTTAAAGATGGGAGTTTCTTGACTCTGAAGAGGGTGTTTACAGAGGTGCACATTATAAACTGTCCCCGCAATTTTTGTTACTCTCATCCCGAACTCTACCCTGGACCCAGCTTCCTCATCTGTAAAATGAAGAGCTAAGGCTAGATGATTTTAAGGTCCCTTCCAGCTCTAAAATACTATTTTATGGTTCTAGAATTTATGTAGGAGAAAAGCATTTCTCTCCATCCCGTGCTTTAGTCTTCCGAGTGAAAGTGAGATGTCTCATCCATTTAGATAGAGCAGCTCAAGCCCCAGGTCTCAGATAAAAAGAGAAGAAAAAACACTTATTAAAGATAGCTAGGTTCCCCTGATAAGCAGCAAGTGAGAAATCCCTGATTTAATTTAAATATGATATTTCTGTCTTCATTAATTTAAAGCATGTATATGATAATGTATCCTTTTTTATTTAGTGGTCTGTCCTGGAGGGAAAGAAAGCCTTGATTGTGAAGCAGAGGGGTGAAGGTTTGGATATGTTTTAATAAAGATGAGTATCCCTAAAAATGCTTGAATTATATGGAAGTAAGATTTGTTGCAAGTTACAAATCAAAGCCTGAAATGTCACTTATCTCCTAATGATACTTCTACACAGATTATTAATTTCATTTTAGAAGCCCCATGAATGTTATATTTTATGACATTGATTAAACATCTTGCTGCCATCTACCCATCCATCCTTTTCGTTTTCAAAAATCCGTATCGGAATTTAACAAAAACAGCTCATAAATGTGTATTTTACAGCCTAGCAAAGTCGACTGGTTCCCCCACTCTGCTTACAAGCAGACCCATCTTGAATCCTGGGCTTGGGCCGTTTCTATTCTTAGCAGTCGGGCTTTTCTAAACTGACCTTGTGTTTTGTTACCAGAGTAGGATCGGGGGATTTATTTGGAAGAGCATTTGTGGCTTCTGGAGCTGCAGAGCCGCGAGGGGGGCTGTGGTGTGGCCGGGTGAGCCCCTGACTGGGAATCAGGGACTCCGCTTTCATTCTGGCTCTTAGACAAGCCAGTTACCTCCCTCTTCTGTGTCCTGGGGATAATTACAGCCTCCCCTAGTTGGCTCACGGTGTCATTGCGGGGATGAATGAGATAATAGACGCGAAAGCTCTTCCAGCCCTTCGGAGGGAAGCAGTGTGGTCGTGGATTTAAGAGCCAGTAGAGAATAGAGCGGGATGATTGGTTTTGGATCAACCTCGGGCATTTTAGGAAAGGTTTAGGATGACCCTTCTGAAAGCAGGGAGAAAAGGCGTTTGGAAATAGGTCCACTGTGTTATTATTTATGGTACTTTTATCAGTAGAAGTACCTCTGGTTCCTCCAGACTCACACCTGTGTTTCCTCAAAGCCACTGTGGCCTCATTCCCCGCCTGGATTGGCTCCAGTTAGAAGACCCCGTTTGTTCCTGTGGCATTTCCCTCACAGTGACGTTTATAGTTGCTGTCATTTTTCTCTGGAGAGGATGCTGGCACCTGGATCCCCATGCCAGGGCACAGCTGTGGCTGTTCCTTCCTCCAGGAAGGAGACATAAAAAGACATATTCTGAGGAATCTGAATCAACTCCACGTGAAAGATTAAGGGCCAGTCCCCAGAGGCTGCCACGTCCAGAAGAAATAACCTGTTACGGCTGGGGGGACTTGGGGGCGGGGAACTCGAGGATAAACAGTTCTGCAAGAGTGGATAACATCACAGGGGAAATCACTATTAAATCAGAAGCGGGCCTCTGTCCGAGGAAGCTTACCACAAATGTGCAGGAGGCTTGGGTGGTGGAAGCAAGGAGCAGGGGCGGTGAGGTTCGTGCCCCTAGGGATGAGAGGGTCAGCCCGAGAAGGAACAGGTGCTGCCAGGTCTCCCCGAGAGGGCCGGTGCATCCCGGCAACAGGGCGCAGAGGGGCAGGGTGTAGCTTGTGGAGTAACACTACCTGGACTCACTTCTTGTCTCTCCCAGTGCCCTCAGGGAAGTTACCAGACTTTGCTGATCTTTGAATTCGTCGTCAACACCAGCCCTGTCCCATAGGGACCTTGTGAAGGTTGAGTGAACTACTAAAGTAACGTGTGTGACCTGCTGAGCGCAAGAGCCGGGCCCGAGTTAGTGCCTAATAAACGTTACCTATTGGCAAGTGTCTGGGTAGTAGCGCCTCAGTCAGGGGTTTTTGTTGTCGGTGGTGGTAGTGGTGGGTTTGGGTTTTTGATTTTTTGTCTTACTGGTTTTGTATTTTCTCTAAAAAAAGAAAACTGTAGAACGGCATCTCTTAGAAATCTGCAGTGGACGGTAGTTGGTCTGCTCTGCAGGGCCTTTCATTGTGGGCATGGTGACAAACTGGTTTTAAGTGACAGAGCATGTTAAGTGAGGCTGGCTGTTGGTGACGGCCCCGCCCTGTTTGGGGGATGGGGAGTGGGTGTGACCGTCACTGGGACGGGACAGTAGCTGACGAGTGAAGACCTCCGGCACGCTGTGACACGTTCTCCAGTGACTTGTTCTCCCCCTTTTTCTGACTCATTTCTCTCCCATCCCCCTCCTTTCCTCCTCTTCCCTCTTCCCACCGCCCTCAACACCCCCTCCCAGCCAGCCCTCCCTAGCGTGCTCCGGCACTGGGGATGTTGCATAAAGGGAAGATATGGCATGTTTACAGAGAGAATTTTCAAGAAGTGTTAATTTAATATGCTAAAGTGTTCCCTTCAGCATTTTACCTTTCTTGTTGTTTTCACAAAACAGCCAAGACTAAATAATGAGCCCAGGGCTGTGCCCTTTGGTAGCGTGATAGCTCATTACCCACTAGCGGCCTCCATCTGCCCTCATGGCTGCATGGGGAGCCATTACGATTATGATGGAAATCTCAGAAGCCATTACCAAGATGCAACAGAGGGCCTACTGCAGACAGCCTAATGGACTAATTTGTAATTGGGAGAGGGAAATGAGTTAGCGAGCTGGGGCCGCTTTTGATGAGAGTGGAAGTGCGCATGCGAAATGTGATAAATGAATAGGAATGTGCGTTTGCGCAGTGGGCTCTACAAGGCTTTCCATCTCTCCCGGGGATTGGAGGCGTGCTGACAAGCCGTGAGGCGCGAGGAGGAGAGGGCTCGGGGGAGGCAGGCAGGATTCAAGGAGAGTAGCTAAGGATAAATCGGTGAGGAAAACTAATGGCAGTAAAATCCAAGGAGATGACTGCATCTGCCATGAAAGTAGTAATTAGGAAGCATTTGGTGTGCGTGTCTTTAACCATTAAAATAGGGACGAGGGGGAGCCCTGGCGCTTGTTGTGGGAAACGGGGGTGGGGGGGTGGGGGGGGGCTGTGATGTTCTGAGAGGGAAGCCCCTTGCAGAGGGCTCTGATGGGAGAGCGTCCTCAGACCTGGTGGTCCACACAGATTCTGCCAGCTCCACACACAGCTCGTTCCTGAATCACCACGAGAGCCCTCTCTCCCAGGAGCCACTGGAGATCCCGCAATGGCAAGGCCCTGCAGGCCCAGAGGCAGCCGTTGTGCAAGGGAAGGAGCCCAGGCTGAGGGTGCCAGACCACCAGTGGCTCTAGGCCAGAAGGCTTCCTGTCCTGGGGGGCTGGAGAGTCGCCTCGTAAGCACCCATGCCCAGCTCTCCAAGCTGAGGAGTGCTGGGTGCAAGCATAGAACGTGGGGCTGATTTCCAGAACCCAGCACTTCCTTCTGTTTGTCAGTTAGCTCCCCAGATCTCAGCAGGCGGGTGGAGAGAGTGCCAGGCATTCCCAAGGGCAGCCCGGGGCCTTTGTTGCCTCTCAGGCTGATGTGGCCTGTTGACCGCGAATCCCCAGTCTGTCTGAGACCATGTCCTTCTTGGAACTGTCCTTGTTTTACTTGTTTTCTCTGCCATGTAGCCTCTCAGCTCTATTCTGACCTCCAGACTCTGGTGTCCTTTCCCATAAGTCAGACCTTCGTGTCCCTAGAGCTGCAGCCTTAGTGCGTCCCTTTCTCCCAGCAACCTGCTGTCCTCAGCCTTCCTCTGGATCTCACTTTTCCCCTGGGGCGGCCTGATTCAAGCCTTCAGGGTTGTCCTAGCACTCAGGGCTCTTCCTGCTTCCAAGCATTCCCATCGCTTTGCCTAGGAAGACCTTTCAGCCTTTCTAAACAGCCTGGGGGAAAACATATAATCCTTCAGGGAAGAAGGAAGCAGTGGAACCAATTAATTGAGCCCCAGCCCGGGGCTGGCAGAGCACCTTACCAAGGTAAGACGCCAAGCGGGTTGTCTCCTGCCCTCAGTCCCACCTCTGTCCCAGGGGCTCCCTCTCCTCATAGCATTCCCAAGTACATAGGAAAACTTGCCATTTTCTTCACCAGCCACCAGAAGGTAAGATTTCTAATTGGCTCCCTAACGGGTTGATGACAGTCCTGTTCAGCAAAATTTAATTGACAACCGATGTGGTTGATCACATGATTGATCCCACCTAACTCTGAGAAGGAACCTGAGGAGACCAGCCGAAAAACACAGATACAGTGAGACCCCAAACAGCTCAATCTGGGAGAAAGCAATCCATCAATAAACGAGGCTGAGAAACACTCTCAAATATTATAAGCTAAAGGAAGTTATCGAAAAAGCATGAAGTGTGGTTCTGATTTTCCTAGATGTCATGGAAAGGGGACAGCTGAATGGATGCCTTTGGCTACTAGCAGAAGCATATCATTGCGTCAGGAGAAACTGACTTTTTCCCAGCCAGTGCCTGCTGTTAAATATACCATCAGTTATGCTGTCAGTGTCCCTTAAACCAAGAGCCTCATCAGACACGCCCATCGATATTAGAAGATCGAGGTTTTCTATAAAGAGCTATTGCTTAGATGTCCTTTAGTAAAAGCCGCCCCCCCACCCCCACCCTGACCTGTGTCAGCCCTGGACGAAGCCCTGGAGAGACTATAAAATTCAAGGGCCTGCTGTGCCCAAACTCTCATTCTAGCGAGGCAGACCTGAACTTGGATAACTAGTTCAGTTACATGGACAGTAACAGAGGGCTTGGAAGACACACAAGAAGTCATCAGCCGGTTTGACAAATATTTATTGAGTACGTGATGTAGAGCAGACACCGACCTAATCACTGGAGAGAGAGCAGTACATAAGTGGCATGGTCCCTGTCCTCGTGAAGCTTACGGTCTAATTCTGACCCAAGGGGAAGGAAGAAGGTCCAGGGTGGGAGACAAGGGGGGTGGTATTTGAGGTGGGCTGTGATGCTAGAAGTTCCCTGGAAATCACCAGGAATGAGATATCCAGGAAAATCCCGAATGTTTGGAAATTAAACAGATTTCTACATATGGGTCGAAGAGGAAATTACAAGGGAAATTTGAAAACATTTTAAACTGAATGGTAGTAAGAATACTGCGTATCAAAATCTGTGGGTTGCAACTAAAATAGTGCTCAGAGAGGAATTGATGGTTTGTTTTTTTTTTTTTTAAATTTATTAACTTATTTATTTATTTTTGGCTGTGTTGGGTCTTCCTTTCTGTGCGAGGGCTTTCTCTAGTTGTGGCGAGCGGGGACCACTCTTCATCGCAGTGTGCATGCCTCTCACTGTCGCGGCCTCTTGTTGCGGAGCACAAGCTCCAGACGCGCAGGCTCAGTAGTTGTGGCTCACGGGCCTAGTTGCTCTGCGGCATGTGGTATCTTCCCAGACCAGGGCTCGAACCCATGTCCCCTGCATTGGCAGGCAGATTCTCAACCACTGCACCACCAGGGAAGTCCCGGAATTGATGGTTTCAAATGCTTATATTAGAGTAGAGGAAAAGCCCAAAAATCAATGACCTAGGTTCCACTGTGAGAAGGTAGGAAAAGGACACAGATAAACCCAAAATGAGAAGGAAGGAAATAATACAGCAGAAATTATAGAAATGGGAAACAGACAGTTGAGAGAAAACCTTAGCTAGACTGAACGGGGGGGAGACACACCAATACCAATATATCGAGAGTGAAAAAGATGTTATCAGTACAGGTCTTACAGACATTTAAAGAATAATCAGGATGGGAGTTCAACAAGCAGAAATGGAGAGCATGAAGTCCAAATAACAAGAGCTGCTAGTTATCTGTGGGTTTGGAGGGGCGTGGGAAGAGGGACTTGGCATAGAAGACAGTGAGGCTAGAAATTTCGCTTGGAATCAGGTACTAACGAGAATTGTCGCTTCCTGCAATGACCCAGGGCCCGGGTTCACGGTCCCACTGGCTGCTCCTTGCAGCACAGTTCCCGATGCACAGGTTCGGATGTGTTCTTTGACCAGTAGATGCCAAACCCAAGGACAAGTCACCACATGGGCCATAATGCCCTGCTTTCGGGGCACCTGAACTTCCTCAAAACATTTTTGCACATGGGACATTTTTGGCCAGTAAGTAACTCTTAACAGATCTGAGTCTGCCGCCCCCAGCATATGAGGAGACTTTGTTTCTCCCCTTCCAAACTATTAGGTCCTTGTCAGTTGGGCTCACAGGTTTCAAAAACGATCTGATGCCATCCTAAGACCATGCTGTCATCCTTGCCGTGATTTATATGCTTCTGGAAACGGGACTCTTTTTTTAAGATGAGTCTGAATGTTCATAGCAGAAGATGCTTGTCAAAGCCTAGCTGCTCACTTAACAGCTTCCGAGTCGGCAGGAGCCCACCCAACACCTAAGAGAGTGGGGTGGTGGCATGGGCTGACTTTCATCTACCTGCACCACGAGTCTGTGGACAAGGCCCTAAGCTGCTCAGCCTTTCACCTGCAGGAGTCCTGACTTGTCTCTGCTGCTTTGTGGTGGAACTGGTCCTTCTTTGCTCTCTCTTTCTCCTCTGCCCCAGTATCCACCTGAGAGGCGATGTTTCATCATAGCAAAGACCATAGACTGGAGGCAGACTCTGTGGTCCTGAGCAAGCTACCTTCCCTCTGTGCCCCTCAATTTACCATCTTTACTGTGAGCAAATTGAGAGTGGCTCACTCACAGGGTCATGGTGAGGAGTTAAATGACTTCACATACTTAAGAAGGGCCTAGGAGTGCGGGCGGGAAGGGTCAGAGCGGGTGAGTGTGCCCTATATGCGAAGTTGAGGGGCAGGGCTCTGGGCACCTGTGTCTTTATTCACCTGAGTATCCTTGTGCCCAAGAGAGCAAGGCATTCAATAGCAAATTTAAACACACACACACCGTGACAGGTTGACACCTGGTAAGTGCGGGAAGTATTAGGAAACCTCAGGCTTGGCTCTCGGATTCCTCGGGTTAATTACCCTGGCGGCAGTCCTCTTTGGGTGGGAAGCTCCACCCTGTCCCTCCCACTGTTGACCCCAAGTACCCTGGGTTGGACAGCAGCGGTTTGGTCAGGAGTCCCTGCCCTGCTGGGGCTGGCGTACACTGACCCTCAGTTAAGACTGAGGCTCTTGTGGGGTCCTCCAACCTTCTGAGACAGTAGATTTCATGAACTGGAAGCTTTCCCCTTCCCTAGAATAGCCAGGTGCTGGTTGCTTGTGCCATGACATCGGTGCAGGCAAGAGAGGAATATCTTGAAAGGGCAGAAAAACTGGAACAAGGATGGGGAAGAAGAGGGAGAAGAAGCCCTCATGTGGGGCTTTGATTTCCGCAGGGGAGAGTGAGTTAGGCACTTGTGTTTGACCTGAGATTTCCAGAACACTCTCACGTGCATTATCTTACCACTTCCTTACTACAAGTTTGGGAGCAAGGGATGGCCTAAGTCAGTATCTGCACTGGAAATGAAAAAGCTAGAGCCCAGGAAGGCCAAAGGGCGTGCTCAAGGTCACATGGCTACTTCCAGACACGTTGGGGACCGGAGCCCAGAGGTGCTGCCTCTCGGGACTCCCCTCAGGGGAGTGTGGAAAGTCGCCGTGAACCACCATCTGAGCAAACTGCACGACCCACTCTTGGCAAAAGGACGGGCCTGGCCGTAGCAAGACCAGCGCAGAGCGCTCTGGGACCCTGCTGACACCGCATTTGAAACTCCGCCAGGGAAGGGGAACGTCCTGGAAGTTTAGCCCTCTGTTGGCTGTTTCTGAGAGACCGTTGTTCTCCGATGCTGGATTTAATGAATAAATTATAATAACTTTTGCATTTTTATCCATGTCGTGCGTGTTTATCTGCCCTCCCCACGTAATTTCCCTCTCCCCTTCTACATACTATATTTCTTTTCAAGCCACTGAATTTTTTTTTTTTTTTTAAGTTCTCCTTCTCGGTAATTGCTGATAAAGATGCATGCCTCCTTGTTCTGCATTTGTAAGTGTATATGCTCAGCGCCAGGAACTCAGGGAGGAATGTGTGGAAGAGGGTGTGTTTCCACTTCCAAGGGGAGGTGACTCTTTAGGAGCTGAGAAGTGGAAAGGGGAAATGGTATATGACCCCTGGTGGTATGTGAACTCCTGAGCGGGTAGGAGGTGTCTTGCCTGTCTGTCTCCGGCACTGGAATAGGAGCTTACCTGCGGTAGCGTGGAAGTGCATCTGTGGAATCCACGTATCCATGAGCAGGCTGGGTGGCTGAGGGGCTGGATGGCCAAATGAGTGGATGGAGAGATGGATGTTGAAGCGTCAGAGTCAAGTCTCATTTGGCTGGTTGTGTGAGGGAGTCTTTACAGTTACTCTTCCTCTGGATTTCATTGCAGTATTTTATCTCAGTTTTATTCTGCCCAATTCTCGGGATTTCTTTATGTTCTTAGTGGGAAAAGTTGCTTCTGTTATTTTTATGAAACATACTCTTTTCCCCCCAAGTGCTCAATCAGTGTAACCGTGATTGAGAGATCAGAGTGAGCTCCAGGAGGAAAGTTAACGAAGCATGAGAACAGGCTGAATGTGACTTCTCACGTGCGGTCTTTAGGTTTCTACTCTTCCTACTGGTTTATCAAATAACCTTTCTTGGAAGGTCTACTAATTCCTTTGAAAAAAGATACTCATTTTACATTGTGTTATAATATACTAAGCACTGTTATTACTAGGATGTTTTGAGAGACAGGGAACAGTCTTCAGAACTGAGATACAGTTCTAGGAAATTAAGTAAAATCCACTGACCAGATACAAATGTAACATGATAGGGCAGGAGAAGAAACAGTCTCTGCCCGAAAAATCAACCGTGAAAATAGTAAGGATTTATGTGCAGCAAATCCCGAAGTTAGAATTTAAAATAAATAAATGGAAAGGATGGTATGATGTGAAATCAGCTTCCACTCTGAACTAGGCATTCAAGACCCAGAATAAAAATGGTCCTCTTCATTGCAGAACTGATCTTGGTAGCCAACACCTCGTCTCCACCAAGAGCACTTTATTTGAGAATCAAGGGAAGTCATTGCTAAGAAAGCTTGTCTTCTTAAACCAGGAGTGACTTTCAAAGAAACAAGTATCAAATTGGGAAAACCCTGCTAATCTTTCCCTTCAGAGTCTAGGTGTGTGTGTGTGTGTGTGTGTGTGTGTGTGTGTGTGTGTGTGTGGCACTGGAAATGAAGGAAAGATTCATTATTCATTATATATGTTTTTTTTCCCTCAAAATTACTAGTAGTCAGACTCTGATAGAGTATTCCTTCTTTTTACCACTCTTGAAAAGCATAGTGCACCTCAGGTTGACTCAGCCAATAAACGGTCAACTTCCTAAAGAGATTGTTTGGGATCCGTGAGGAAGAAAACGCCAGGATCTGGGCGGTGTAGAGATCAGAGCCGTGATCAGAACCAGAAGGGGAGTTCGGACTGTCCCCGACTTTCTTCCTCTTTGTGTGAGCTCCCCGCATCCCCACTGCCCTCTCCCACCCTTGACCCTCCAGTCCCACCAGCTGCTGGTTTTCCTTTCTCTGTAGCCTCCGACTCAAGGCCACTGAAGAGAACAGGCTGAAGGCCCCTGTATTCCCTGAAGTGATTCGTTGCTTAGTAGGAACTTCACTAAACTTCCCAATTGGAGTTTTCTTACTTTTGAAAATCAAACAAAGTTCAAAAAGTAAACATCACAGGTAGACGTCCCAGCCCAAAGCAGAAGAAAAATGTCTCATGTGAAATGTTTTGGCACAGAACAGAATTTATGAGCATTTTCAATGTTTTGATTTTTTTCCCCCAGTCACCGTTATTCCTTACCCCACCCCCAGAGTTAGGTGTGGAGAGAGTATGTTGGCTGGCTTCCATGGTGACACCGAAGAAAAGTCATTTTTTAAAGTAGGTTTCTACTGTGTTATTTCACATGCATGAAACATCAACATCTACGCTGTGTGGCTGTTACCCCCAAACGCGAAGACATGTAAATGGCTGGAGTATTTTATATAAATAGACAAGTGGGGGTGATGTTTTCCTTGGTCTCGCGCCGACCCTAGTAACAAAAGTCTCTCAGTTACCCAGGGCACCTGGGCCGGAGCAAGGGAACAGTTCTGCTCAGTGTTAAACAACCTTCTCTCCTATGAATAACCATTGGAAAAAAAAAAACCACAGCTCACATTTAAAGTCCACCCCCTCCAACTAAAAAGTAGTGCTCAGATGAGAAGTTCCCAAGTAATCAGAATATTCAAACCTTCATCTGTGTTTTCAGTCTAACTTACTTGATCAACCACTGCAAATACCCCCTTATCTGTCCAAGGAGTCATCTAGAACCTCCCTGCCCCAGGAAACACGCAGTTGCCCCCAGCCTCTCGGAGAGATGAGGTTAGGAAAGCGGAACTTTTAGTAGCAGAAGTTTGGTAAAGCTCTCGCCTCTCCTCTGCCACCCCAACTCGCCTGCAGAGTTTTGAAGTGGAAGAGCATAGATAAACTGTCTCGTTGTTTCCCTTCCGTGTCACCGTGATGTACTTGTTACATTCTGTAACTGAGAATATACTCGGTGTGGGGAAGAGTAAAATGGACAGCACTGCCTTATCTTTGGAGAAAGTATCATCTTGCATGTAGAGAGTGCCTTTAACTTTTCCAAGTTCTCTCTTACATGTGAACTTTCTAATAATAGTGGAAGGTAGCTTTTTCTTGGTATACTCTCCTTGTTTTAAAGCTACAGGGACAGAAGTCTAGTTTGCCCAGCATGTGAGGGACAAAGCCGAGTCGAGAATTCAGAACCCATGATTTCCCCCCAAAGCTTATGTCACTAATCCCACACTTGGCGCCTTCCAGACAGCCAGTCTGCTCAGATACAAGGTGAGCGGGTACAAGATCACAGATTTCTGGGACTGGGTCTCAGACACACACAGACCGTCAGGAGGAGTTCATTCTTTAGTTATCAAATAGTTATTGAGCACCTGCTACATGCTGGATGCTGCTTTAGACAGCAGTGGCCACAACAGCCAAGAATCCCTACGTTCCAGCGCGGGCAGGGGCAGATGACGAACAAGTGAGTAAAACGCATACTGTGTCAGAGGATAAGCGCTAAAGAGAAAATAAAGCAGGAAGGTGGGGGAGTGCTTGCAGTCTTAAATAGGGCGGCCAGAGAAGGTCTTTCCAAGGGAGACATTTGAACAAAGAGCTGAAGGCGCTAAAGGAGTGAGATTTGAGGATCTGGGGGGAGAGAAATCCAGGCAAAGAGAAAGGGTAGGGAATGTGGGAAGCTGCACGTAGCGCTTTCCGTAAATCTGCAGGTGCCGGGCCTGTACTTGCTGCACGTGTTTGCATTCATGAGTGTATTGTCTGTTTGAAAACTTCTCTCAAATTCTGAGCTTGGTACATGGCTTTAATTTCTGCGGTAATGACTTCCTGCGCCTGGGGAGCTCTTTAATAAGTGCATTCGGAAAGTTGTAATCATTAGGCCTGGGTTGGTGTCCTGTTACCTACGTGGAAAAAGCAGAATTGCTTTGGCACTGATTGGATCTTGGGGTGGTGACTCTATTTTCTTGGTTTTTAATACAGATCATTGAAAACATGTCAGGGCCCTGATCTCAAGTGTTTCTCTTGAATAGGGAGAGTCATGTTTTTATATGCAGGGGGTACAGGAAGGGACTCGGGGTGGAAGGGGGTGGGCAGAAGGGCTCTTATATTTTAAATGCCAGTCAGCTGCAACCACTGGTTATCTGGAGCCTGTTCAAACTCATTTGGAGAACAGTTGAATTTTTAAAGTGCCTTTTGATTCTCTCTTTCATTTATTTTAACTGATCTGCTGGGATTAGGAGCTTGGTAGGGGAACACCAGAATGCTTGCCAAAATGTGTGAATAATTAGAGCTCTGATGATGTGTGCCAGATAGAAGGGGAGTAGTCACACTTCTGATTAGATTCAGCTAAATGCAGTTGTAAATCACTGCCGCCCCAGTCACGGAGCCGGAGCCTCGTCAGGAGTTAGCAGGGGAGGAGGCAGGGGGGCAGTGAGGGGACGAGGGGCTGCCCCAAGGCACGGGGGGCGGCAGAGGGGGGCGAGCAGGGTGGCTCCAGTGGCAGCAGCCAGAGTGACGATAATTCTGGCATCTCTCTTCCCGTTCGGTTCTATCATCTCGAGTCTTGCTGGGCGCCAAGCTGGCTGCCATCTTGACAAATGTGGATAAGATGAGTCGCTGTTCTCTGGACACTCAGTCTCAAGGGAGGTGAATGAACAACTGTTGAGCTGTGTGATGAGTGTGTCAGAAGGACAGACACCAGACCGAGAGACCCCGGGGGAGGAATGGGGTCTGCAGAAGGGAAAGGGGCAGAGGGAGTTGTATTTCCCTCTCAGACAAAAGGTGAAGCTTCAGAGAGCTCAGCAAGGTGAGTTAGTGGTTAGAGGAACTCCAAGCTAAGGGAACAGCATGTGCAAAGGCACAGATGTAAAGGGGCCTCTCTTAGTCTTGGCGTGACGTCCATTGTGGCTGGAGGCGGGGAACAGGACAGGGCAGGAGGATGGGCATTGAGACTTGCAAAGTAGATTGGGCTAGACTCTGAAGGGGCTTTAGTGCTCATTTAGAAAGCTCCTTTTCAAACTGCAAATCACTCCAGACGTCCTGATTCAGCCCTGACAAAGGGTCGGTGTCCCACCCCAGTGAGAGAACCCGCTTTAGTCACAGTCATTGATGGGAATGTGTTGGTCTTCTTTACGGACATTAGGGCAGGAGAAAGAAATACAGGGAATCACCACTCTCACCAGTGGGGAGCCTTTGGAGGTTAGTAAGGGGAAGAATGAAACAGAAGGTGGTTAACTTAGGAAGGTAGCCGGCAGAAGCTGTGGTGTAGAATTATCAGTGTGTGCGGTGAGCCTGGATTGGATGTAGATGGGAGGTTATGGCCAAGGTCTGAACAAAGATGATGGCAGAAGGAATCCACTTCAAGAGAGATTTCAGGGTGGAATCAAATAGGGCCTGTTGAGGACTCCAGCTGTGTGCTGGGTTCCTTGGCTGAATGGAACTGAATGGGGCCCTTTCAGAACCCTTGCGGTGGTCCTAGTTGTACACTAATCTTTCCTGATTAGTATGGAGCGCTACAGCCAAAGACACAGCGTCCTGCAAAAAGCAGACAGTGAGTATATGTTTTAAAGACTGGCCCGAGGTCTGGAAGCCTGGTGGTTTCCTAATCACATCCACACTTTTTCTCCCTCTGCTACACCACTCTTATGCTGCCCACTGCCCCATGTTGCTAAAGGGTAGTGGTGGTCTTTAAAAAGATCCTACTCATCTCTCACTCCGGAAGCACATCACAGCCCCATAAGATGCTGTCTCTGGTCCCTCTCTCCATCCTGTTCTTGGAAGGGTGGCTCACTTTCTCTGTCTTAATAATGTAACAAGATGCTCTGAAATGAACTAGCAGCTTGAGGTGGGTGTAAAAGCCCAGGAAAAGGAATGCAGGGGAAATGCGACAGAATGGCATGAAACCCAAAGCAAATGGTAAAAATGAGCAACACATGGCGAATGTGGAACAGAGAGAAAAGCATAAAAACCACAACCACATCTGACATCTCTTGAAATGGCGAGAAACAGAGGAAACAACACATGTGGTTCTCTTCAAGTCAGAAAGATTCCTCTTCACCATTCCATGATGGTGTGAAGGAGACCCTTTTGGAAGACTTGAGCCCTTTTCAAGTGGTTCTACCAGGGCTTTTATTTCTTCCTCTTTGGCCAGTAAGTTCAGACACTCAGAGAAACGCTTAGCCTTTTGCACCTTTCCCAGGCACAGAATAATAGACTAAATTGATGCTTTCCAAAGTCCGTGTCAAAGAAAATAATTTGAGATGCGAGGAGAGAAAATCTAGAACTACTTATTTTTATCTTACTCTTTTAGATTTATTTATCATGTATATGTTTTAGAAATAGTAGAGTGGTGTATGGTTACAGTGTATAAACAAGTGAAAATATATTGGCAGGGTTAAGTGATTGGTTTATCTGTTTGTTGCCCCTTTTGGGGGGCACATGATCAATGTGCAAACCATCAGGGTAGTTACCAGGGTTACTAGTTGGGGTTGGGGACAAGAAGAATGCTCTAGAATTATGTGTTTCCTTATAGAAACAGGCGAGTTACCTGGATGGTCTGTTTCCTTCGGGCCTACGGGATAGCCTGTCAGGTCCTCTTAGAGCCTCAAATGCTCCAAATCTGTAGTCAGAACCCAGAGAAAAGGAAGTTCCCCAAGAATCCTTTGGACAAGAGATGGCCACATTTATTTAGCCTGTAATCAGTTGCAGAGCGGCCCTCACAGGTGGCGAAACACGGTCAGAAGTCACCCTCAGGGACCCTCACCCTCATAGGCCTGACTCCTTCACTGCCCTTCCCCCAATGTTGCCGTCACTGTTGGGGGTGCAGGGTGTTTGTGCCGGGTTGTCTCACCCCCAGGCACCCTCCTCCAGGCCACGGTGTGCAAGGGTGCTGCGGTGATGTGAGCCTTGCCCATGACAGCGCTCCCCACACCAAGAGAGCCATAAAAATGACACATAATCGCTACAGCCAGACTAGAGCCAGGAGCGCTGTGCTCCGCTTGGGTGCTTTTTACCTTTCTTGCAGCCATCAGCTTTTCTTTCCTCTTTTTCCAGACTTAAACTCCAGCCCAGCTCAGCCTCAGAAATCCCATTAGTGTTGGAGAAGCAGATGGCACAGGGGCGCCCTTCACTTGGGTTGTCAGCCGTGTCTCCACAGCTCAGGGACTCACCCTCCCACCCCACCACCCAGGCTCTGTCTCTGGGGAGTATCCTCCCCATTCCTTTCTCATCTGCTAGACCTCCGCCCCTAGGCAGCCTGTTCCTAAACGATGCATCTCTTGTAGAGATGTGCTCTCGTGAGAACAGAAAGCCGCTCCTCACCTCGCTGCAGGCAGCTGTGCAGCAGGACCCCTCACCTCCAGCTGCGAGCGCTTCTCGTCAGTAGCACATGAACAGCCTCGGGCTCCCTTTTTCCCGGTTTCCTCTCCAGCCGTGTTTATCACACAGCTCCATCTTAACGGTGATCTTTCTAGATGTTAGACACAGATAGAGCTCTTGTGTAAGAACACACCATCAGCAACAAATGGAAGATATTACGCGTTCAGGTCGTCAGTTGCCCCGTTTTTGTCTTACTGAAATAGGAGATGGACCACATCTGTTTGAAATCAGTGGAGTGAAATAATAGCTGGTGAGTAGAGTCCTGAAGGAAGTGGGCCATGATGGGATCCAGGGTCTCCTTCTATTGGAAGGACTTTGCCCACAGCTCCCAGTGGGGCTTATAGAACTCGGGCTCTCAAGAATGTTTTGTGTCTCCTGCAGAAAAGTAGTGATGGAAGCTGTTCACGTAAAGAGGTCACTGCTCTCAAAGAGCTTGGTTTAGAGGAGTCAGATGACGTGTGGTAGGAAGGGCCCATCACCCCTCGTGCTGAGTGCTCAACCTCTTACCAGTTGTGAGCTTTTAGGAGGTTCCCTTTCAGGTAAAGCACTGATAGCACGTATCTCAGGGGTGGCATGGTCTCGTTCTTTTTTTTCTTGCTTTTTAAAAAAATTTTTATTGGAGTATAGTTGATTTACAGTGTTAGTTTCTGTTGTACAGCAAAGTGAATCAGTTATACATATACATATATCCACTCTTTTTTAGATTCTTTTCCCATATAGGTGATTACAGAGTATTGAGTAGAGTTCCCTGTGCTATACGGCAGGCCTTTATTAGTTATCTGTTTTATATATAGTAGTGTGTATACGTCAGTCCCAATTTATCCCTCCCCCCAACCCCGCTTTCCCCCCTGGTGACCATAAGTTTCTTTTCTACATCTGTAATTCTATTTCTGTTTTGTAAATAAGTTCATTTGTAGGATTTTTTTTGTTTGTTTGTTTTGTTTTTTGCGGTACGCAGGCCTCTCACTGTTGTGGTCTCTTCCGCTGTGGAGCACAGGCTCCGGATGCGCAGGCTCAGCGGCCACGGCTCACGGGCCCAGCCGCTCCGCGGCATGTGGGATCCTCCCGGACCGGGGCACAAACCCGTGTCCCTCGCATTGGCAGGCGGACTCTCAACCACTGCGCCACCAGGGAAGCCCTGTAGCATTTTTTTAGATTCCACATTCAAGCGATGTCATATGATATTTGTCTTTCTCTGTCTGACTGAACTTCACTCAGTATGACAATCTCTAGGTCCATCCGTGTTGCTGCAGATGGCATTATTTCATTCTTTTTTATGGCTGAGATATTCCATTGTATATATGTACCACATCTTCTTTATCTACTCTCTGTCAATGGACATTTAGGTTGCTTCCATGTCTTGGCTATTGTAAATAGTGCTGCAATGAACATTGGGGTGCATGTATCGTTTTGAATTATGGTTTTCTCTGGATATATGCCCAGGAGTGGGATTGCAGGATCATATGGTAGCTCTATTTTTAGTTTTTTGAGGAACCTCCCTACTGTTCTCCACAGTGGCTGTACCAATTTACATTCCCACCAGCAGTGCAGGAGGGTCCCCTTTTCTCCACACCCTCTCTAGCATTTATTGTTTGTAGATTCTCTGATGATGGCCATTCTGACCGGTATGAAGTGATACCTCATTGTAGTTTTGATTTGCATTTCTCTAATAATTAGTGATGTTGAACACCTTTTCATATGCTTTTTGGCTATTGGCATGGTCTTGTTCTGAAGTGGATGTGTTTTGTGAGTGAAGGATTCAGGAAACAGCCAAGGAAGATGTGAGCTTTTCTCAAGATCCTCTGTACTCTCCATCCTTTGTCAGCGAGGGAGTTACTGGCATGGGTGGGGCCATCCCCACACGTCACAAGACACTTAGCAACACTGCTCTGCTCGTTAAATGCCAGGAGCTCTCGCCGTCACCCTGACACCTGAAACACGGCTCCCACATTTCCAAATCCTCCCTGAGGAGAGGTGAGGGAAGAGGGTGAGCCCAGGGGACAGAGGAGCAGCCTTCCTTCTGTAGACTGGGGGCAGCCAACCCATTATTTCACTCAGAATCCTGACTAAATTGTCCAACACATTTTTTAAAATTAATTAATTTATTTATTTAGTTTTGGCTGCATTGGGTCTTTGTTGCTGCACGTGGTTTTCTCTAGTTGTGGCAAGCGGGGGCTACTCTTCGTTGTGGTGCACTGGCTTCTCACTGCGGTGGCTTCTCTTGTTGCGGAACATGGGCTCTAGGTGCGCGGGCTTCAGTAGTTGTGGCTCACAGGCTCAGTAGTTGTGGCTCGCGGGCTCTAGAGCACAGGCTCAGTAGTTGTGGCTCACAGGCTTCGTTGCTCCGCGGCATGTGGGATCTTCCCAGACCAGGGATTGAGCCCGTGTCCCCTGCATTGGCAGGCGGATTCTTAACCACTGCGCCACCAGAGAAGTCCCGGTTCAACACATTTTGGAAAGAGAAGAAACGTTGGTCCCCAAAGGAGGCGCCTGACCCTGGTTTGTGTCACCGAATAGTAACAGTGCAGTGAGACTTATACGTTTTAGGTCTAGAACTAGGTTTACAAGTCAGCAAACTGTAGTGCGAGCCTGTGTGTTTATGATGATACATGTGTGAGACACAGACAGTTTGAAAATTGGCCCAAATGCAGAGAACATTTTCACTACCGACAAAGAAGTACTTTTTAAGAACACATTTTTTTTTTCTTTTTTTTTTTAAATTTTACACCGACCGTCTCCCCTTTGCTAAACAATCGAGATTGCTTGTTTGTTGAACTTAGTTGGCAATGACTTTATAATGAAAACAAAACCTATTTTGAAATTTTCAGTCTGAGATTTTCATTAATTTGAGGTCATGAATTTTTTTTTGAATTGTCAATCCTAATCTCCCAGTTCATCCCATCACCACCACCACCCACCCCCCTGCCACTTTCCCCCCTTGGTGTCCATACGTTTGTTCTCTACATCTGTGTCTCTATTTCTGCCCTGCAAACCTGTTCATCTGTACCATTTTTCTAGGTTCCACATGTATGCGTTAATATACGACATTTGTTTTTCTCTTTCTGACGAGAAGTCATGAATTTTAAGCTCTGTTATAAAAATCTTTTAATGCTTTCCTCTGTATTTAGACATTTTCTCATCTGCCCCTTTGCATGTTGCTGTACGGAGGTTGAGTACATAGATTTGTCGTCAATTAAATATTAAAGCTTTATAGACTGTTTTTATTTCCTTCGGTTTGTCCTCCCTCTTCCAGCACCTAATAGCCTCCTGCACAGGCTTTAAAGGGAGGCAAGTTTAGAGAATTTTAATGCAGAGAGTTTACGGGAATGGGGCGAGTGGCGCCGCACTGACCCCGTATCACACCTTTGCCACACAATCGCAGGCTTCTGTTGAAACTATTCTGGAAGGTATCTATTCTCCCCAGAAGCTGTCCTGCATTGTCAGTGAAAAGGTATTAGGTGCAGGTGTCAAACATGACTAATAAGGCATGAGGAGTCGACAGCAAAATAACAGAGATTAGAGGTACAGAGGGCTTGTGACTGAAGTGTGAATAGCAGTGTAGATGTGTGAGTGACACAGAAAAGGGGGAGACAGCCTCGGAGGAGCAGTGCCTATCACGTTTGTGCGAAGGACGGGCAATTTCAATTATTGGGTTGATATCTCCTCGTACGCTGTGGCGGGTGAGAAAAAAAAAAATCTCAATTGTTTTTTCTCTTTAAATGATGGGCTTCCTGCAAGTGTTCACGCTTGGCAACAAAATCCCCCAAATCTTCTGAGACAAGCCAGAGTCAGCTTTTGCTGTTCTTCAGATCCACACAACTTGTTTTACTGTCAGAAAGGACGGGACGTGTTTTGCTCATTAACTTTCCTTGTCATCAGAACATCATGGTAGTAGTGCTGTGTCCACGGGTGTACACTTCCCTCCAAGCTAATCAAGTTGTATGCATTAATTGCGCACAGCTTCACGTGTGAAAGAGAGACAGGGCAGTGTTCTCCTACTCAGGGGCCCACAAGGGCTCTGATTGGTGTACTGTGCCTTCCCGAAGCCTGTATTCCAAATGGAGGAGACCAAGAAAACGAATCAAGAACAGTACCTTTAGGTGTGTCAAAGGCTACACCCGAGTAGAGCGACACATTGCAGCAGTTGGGAGACTCCAAGGGAGCTGCCAGGGCCCGAGGCTCAAACTCCAGTGAATCCTGTGACTTCGGGGCGTTTTTTGTTTTTTTTTTTTCTCTCTAGTGGCTCTGCAGAGCCCGACTCTGGGCCTTCACCCTGTCGGTGCTCACTGAGTGACATTGTATTTTTATTTGTTCATTAGCCTCAGGCGAGACTACCAAAGAGATGAATTTTAAGACCTGCCTTGTTGGATACGAAGCAGGCGCCTAGGCAAGAAGGAAGAGAGAAGCAGAAGCAAAATGAAACCAGGTGGGGGATGCTTTCCTCCCCCGGTCCTTTTGCCAGTTCTCCCAGAGCAGAGACGGAGATGAAGTTAACGTGAAGAATGTTGATCCTCTTAAAAGCGGCTCCAAACGATAGACCCAGGACAGGTTTCTTAACAGCTGTGATTCAGATTAGAGGCAGGGACTTGATGTATTGCCCCCATTAGAAAGTGTCCTAGTGGAAAGGGCCTGCACTTCTCTGGGTCCCATCTGAATTAAACAATTGGAGTATTTTAAATCAAGGGTCATAAGTGTCAACAAGATGAAGAGCTTTGCCTCTTGATTAAAAGAGGCCTATAAGTTACTTAGGAAGTTCTTGCTGGCACGAGCTGCACCGTGGTGGCTTTTCTGAAGCACTGTTTGTGTTTTGGGGTTTTTTTTTTTTAACTTGATTGAAGTGTAGTTGATTTACAATGTTGTGTTTAATTTCTGCTGTATGAAGCATCACGACACCCAGGGTAAGTCCAGCTGTTGTCCCGGGGAGAGATCAGGAACCTGAGACTAAAAATGCAGCTGGAGAATTTAAATCACACACTCTTGGGGAGAACTGAACCCACGGACCATGGGGTTTGGGAGCAGCAGTGCCTCTCAGATTTCTCTGCCAAATTATCCCCATGGCGGGGATCACATCACATCATCCCGAGCAGGCTGGGATGGGAACCCAAGTGGTCCACTTGCATTTCCACGTTTGTGTTTGCCTCAGTGTCAGTAATGTCTCGGTTACCTATCAGGTTAATTACCAGCCCCTCCTTCCCAGTCTTAAAGTCACACTCCAGGACGAGACACTGTCCCTGAAATTGGTGTCCCTCCAGGCATAGCGCCTTGCACCCAGTTTGAGAAGCAGCGGTACAGCAGGCGCCCCCAGAGCCCCACGTGCAGTCTCGCATCCAGCAGCGTCCCTTGGGTGTCCTTTCACCCCTGGGCCTGAAGATAATGCTGACGTCACAGTCCTAGCGGAAGGCTGCAGACTTTCCAAGAATAAAAGGAGAACAGGAAGGGGTGCGCAGGGGGAGAGCAGAGCCTCAGCAGCAGTAGTGAGGGCGACAGCGTCTGGAGCAAGAGGCAGCAGATGTCTCTAGGTAGATGCCCTTATGGCAACTCTTCTGGAGAGAGAGGAAAATCCCAGTAATAATAACAGGGTTACAACAAATGAAAATTGGAAAATAAACAGATGGAACATGCCTCATAGTTTAGCTTTTATCATCAGTAATTCTGAATCTGCAAGTGAATATGGCTAACTGTAGCTGAAGCCATCTGCCTTTCACTTTAAGATCCTGTGTGGAATCCTGTTCTCCACCCAGGGGAGAGTGGGGGGAGGCGGGAGAGGGAGGAAGAGGGGGAGAGAATCATTATTCTCAGCTGTCCTGTCAAAACAAACATGGGATCGCACCTCGTGGAAAGGTCAAGTGCAGATGGACACCATCCATCTCTGGAGACTGAAGTCAGCAGACGTCACCCACTCTTCTCTTTCCGGGCTCGGGAGGACCCCTTCTGGCTGCCCTTCTGATTTCATGTGTAAGCACCTTAAAGGCAGGCTCCCCGTTTCTTCTCACCGTCTGGGATGGGCATCCAGTGTTTAATCCATACGGGGAGGATTAACTCAATGCATGGTGCTCCCAGACCCTGCTGCATTCCTCTCTGTCTTTCAAGTGTTTTGGAGGCTTAGCTGTGGTCCCGAACTGTGCTGTGGGTATGGAATGCCACGAGAGGACGGGAAAGAGATCTTCCTGCCACAGGGAGTTAGAATCTGGTGAAACTGGAATCTCCAAGACAGGAGGCTGCTGATTCTGGGTGATTACCAACCCAAATCAAACTTTGTCTTAATCACCCAGTTTTTGAAAATTAGCTTTTTATTCAGAAGGCAGTTATTATCACGGCCTTCAGGAAATACATTTAAATAGCAGGTCACCCACAAACTCAACTTTAGCCTGTTGTACCTCACGTGCCCCCTTTCCCTAGACTAACCTGAGAAGCAGAATGAAGCTTTTATCACTTAGTAAATTGTTTCATCAAGAATACTGTATGTGGGCTTCCCTGGTGGCGCAGTGGTTGAGAGTCCGCCTGCCGATGCAGGGGACGCGGGTTCGTGCCTCAGTCCGGGACGATCCCACATGCCGCGGAGCGGCTGGGCCCGTGAGCCGTGGCCGCTGAGCCTGCGCGTCCGGAGCCTGTGCTCCGCAACGGGAGAGGCAACAACAGTGAGAGGCCCGCGTACAGCAAAAAAAAAAAAAAAAACTAAAACATAAAAACCAACCAAAAATATCTAAGGGGGGTTTCTGAGAAGTATGTGTGTGTATGCACATGGGCCCGTGTGTCCACAAATACCAAGGTATTCCAAAAACTTTTAATTTTTTAAGTGTTGACTGCTGTTTGTTCGTACCCCAGAGGTGTTAACAGGCAGTGGATTGCTGGTGACAATCACACCGTCTCCAGCATTGCAGCAGAAGGCTTGATTGAATCGAAGAGCCGTCATTTATTATTCTGTTGTGCAGTTCCGGGGGGGTAGCTAACTGATCAAGCTCTGACTCCTGGGAGCAGAGGGCTTTTTTGTTGTTGTTGTTATGTCTAAATCCTCAATACAAATCGCAGTATTTCTGGGCTCCCAGCGGGACCCATTAGAGCCTGTGGGGCATTAACGATCATTAATAGTGCTGTCAGAGAGAAAGGGGATGGGGGGAGGGAAGGCCAGAAAGGGAGGAAGACGGGAGGGAGAGGAGGGGGGTGCAGAAGAGTAGCCAGGGAGTTGTGTAGCTTTTGCAGAAATGGAAAATTAATACATCTGCTTTGTTCATAGTACCCAACGTTTGATGTGTGTTAGCAGGCATCTTTAATTAGGTAGGTTAGTACCAGCCAAGTATTTACTTCCCTGTATTGAAATCCTTCCTGTGGCTCAAATCCCACTTGCCCTTCCTCATCCTTTTCCCTACCTCCCCCATGTCTTGCTCTCCCCAAGTCAGCCTTAAATCTCCAACTCCAAAAATGAAACAGAAGGGGACTGAGGAGTGGGGAGAGTGATTCCCTTCAAAACAGCATGTGCGTGCGCACACGGACACACACACACACACACACACACACACACACACACGTTACAGCTGTAATTTGCTACCTTGCCTGTGATATCCCATTAACTGTGATTCCTTTTAAAGTGTTTAAATGTATAGTAATCAGGTAGAAATGTTTTAATCACTTACTAACAAGCTTACTTACCAGGGCTGTGAAGAGAGGCTTAGGTATTAATTAGGATAACATGCTAATGTTTGCATTTTAGGTCTGCTACTATTGTGAGCCAGAGGACCCTGACCTGGGGTCCTGTTCAGAACTAAAGCCTTTTTCAAGAATCTTCCTTCTCTCACAATCCCATGTCTATACCAGGCTGACTCACCTTTGCTTCCTTAAGGTTGCATGTTTTCCTCCTCTCTCTTCATTTTCCCTTTGAATCTCAGATTCTTGAATTCTAATCTTCTATCATATTCCCAAACCACAGAGAGGAATTTTTCTGAACTAATAATAGGTATGCATTACGTGTCCCTTCCTTTCTTCACCCCAGCACTGAATGCCCGTGAAGCACCAAACACTGTACTTGACACAGGGACTGCAGTGGAGAGAAGGAAAACCAGGGCATTCTTCCTGCCCTCGTGGAGCTTCTGCTGTGGCGGGAGAGGAATCCCAGAGTCGTGTAGAGTCACAGCAGTGGTGCACAGCAGAGACGCAGGGGCTATGAGGAGCTGTGAGGCACTCTGACCCAGGGAAGGTTGGGGGAGAGTCCCTACAGAAGCTCCAGGTGAGCGCGATAAAGGGAAAGCAGGTTAGCAGTTACTTTGTTCTAGATACCACGCTCTGTGAGCTGTTTTTCCATGAACGAATTCAGCTGCTCCTCACACCAAGCCGAGAGCATAAGAAGGATTCTCCAGTTTACAGATGAGGACACTAAGGTTTAGAGGAAATGAACTGCCTGTCGTAGCCAGTGTAAAAGCCCACAGCACAGCTCCTGGCTAAGTGACCCCGGCGGCTGAGAGCTTGACCCTTGGAAGGTAACTATTCCATTTGCTCTTTTTCACCTCTTTTGGCATCTTTGAGCCCAGATAAGCCAGGCCATTTAGCTCTCAGGCAGGCCTCAGAGTGGTGTGTGTGCTGCACCCATGGCAGGGACAAACGCCTGGCTTGCTGGGGCTTCCCAAGTTAGGCAAGACAGATATCAGAGAAATGAGTAGGACCCTCAGTCCATGGTCTCCAGTGTGGAAGAAATACTACATTTCTTTGCCTCTTTAAATTTTCCGCTGGCGACAGCACTCCTGAAGGGAACTTGAACTTGAGTAACTCCTGGTGCTACATTTATCCTCAGAGTTGTGTCTGGGGCCAGTGTCCTACCACTTGCCAAAGGATTTTGAAGTCTGGAAGTCCTCTGTGCTCTGTGTCCCCCAGCTCGCTATCAGGACACTGCTCACCCCAATCTGGGAGCCAGGGATGGCTTTTATTCCTAGGGTCTTGCTTCCTCCTGTGGGCTGCCCCCTAAAAAGGGCCTGAGTCCCTGGTGCTCTGAAAACAGCCCTCTCCATCCCAGGTGAATCTTTTCTAGGCTTAGTGAAGCCCTTCCCCATCCCTCAGGCACTAGCATTCTGACCTCACACTTGATCTTCCGTGTTCAAATCGAGTTTGGTGGCCTTTAAACTCAGCACCACAATTATTAGCAATGGAAGAAACCTAGCTTCCTTTTCCTCTAGAATAAAGTGTGGGGAAACACTTTCATTCCTTGTTTCCAGTAACACGGTGGTTCTCAAAGTGTGGTCCAGGTATTCAGGGGGCAGGAATCCTTAAGACCCTTTCAGGAATTCCACAAGGCCCAAACTACTTTCGTTGTAATATGGCGTTATTTGCCTTTTGCACCTACCCTCATTCTCTCACATGTAGAGACATTCTCTTTTCACGTACAGTAGAGTTTTCCAGACACGTGATTGAAACAAATTGAATGCAAAAGCAGATGTGAGAATCCAGGTGTCTTCTACTAAAACGGACATAAGATTTGCAAAAATGTAAAATAATGCTACTCTTTTCACTAATTTTTTTATTCTGGAAAATAGTTATTTTTAATAAAAATATTATTTTTATTAAAATATGTTTTTGTTAAAGGGTGATAGGTTTGTTATTTTTTAATGAATTAATAGACATTTTACAATCTTTTCAGTTTTAATTTTTAATAAGATACCTATCAGTAGATATAACACACATAAACAGTAGCTTTTTAGAAGCCCTCAAAAAAGAGTGTAAAGGGGTCCTGAGGCCAAAACACAGAAAGGGAAGAAAAACCAAAACCGTCAAATTTCTGTATAAAACCAGCCTTGCCACGTTGACAATTTCCAATTTGGATTGTGTCATCCAACGAGAGGAGGAGTTATTTGGACACTTTTGCCTTCTTCCTTTTTTCTTCTTCAAATCTGAAGAGTCCATCAGAAAATAGCCCCCTAAACCCAGGTAATCACACACCCCAGTTTCCCCGGCACAGTCCCAGCTCGTGTGTGTCTTTTGTGCCAGCATAATAAGAGGCTCCCCCTTTGACTCTCAAAGCTGTCCCAGTTTGGTTGATAAATTATAGGCCAGCCTACCTGAACCCCCCTCAACTTCATGAACTTATAAATGACGAAGTAACCTAGCAATCTTTCTGTAATTCAGAGAGTTAAGAAGGAGCTCCACTTGGATCGATTGGCAGGATGTGGCGGGCGGCGTGTGCTTCTGTGTGACCTTCCTCTTCCGGCTCTGAGTGTGGGGCTCCATGGTCTTCTCAGCTGGCCGCTGGGCAGTCAGGTCTTCCCCTTCAAGGTAGCGGTGAAACAGTGGGTCACGTGCTCAGAGAGCTCGTCAGCAGCTAGCAGTTCAGATGACCCACATACCCATTTGATATTGGCGACACAGAGGCGTTTGCAGGGCTTTTTCTGGACATTGCTAAGCCTGCTGAGTCTAAGATTTCAAATGCTGTTTTGAGCTACTTGATTCAGAGGTGAAGCCAGACCACTTGGAGAGAAGTGTGAAATTCTTCGGAGTTCTTCAACTCACTTGTGACTCTGTAAAAATTATCCAGGGCTCAGAAGCAAGGAAGCAGGTGACGACGATGCTTCAAATGGCCCTCCTGCCTCCACGGCCCCTTGCAGATCAGGGGCTGAAGCAGCCCACGAAAAGCCTTCTTTCCTTCCCCCTCCTCAGTGGGAAAACGTCCATTGCTTCTCATAATGTTAGCTGCCAAGATTTGGGGTGTACTTGAAATGCACCCCCCCCCCAACAGAAGGCCGAGATCTTTGTTAAACAGGAAACTTCTCTCTCTCAGGTTCTGGGCCCAGGAGCACGGAAATTGGAATTCTTTTTAATTGACCATATGGTTAGTTCTGTGGCTTTGTGAAGCTATAAATCAGTGGAGGTGTAACCCAGCACAAATGTCACCAGAGGAAATAATTTCCTTTGGCTTTTCCTCTTGTTACTTTCCAAAACTCACTTTTTTAAAAAAAATTTTAACCCATGCAGCTTTTGCTATATTATAGACATCGGTGGGAGGTAAGGGAGGCCACACAGTCTTGGACAAGTGAGCAGGGATCTATCAGGTGGATCCAACAGTTTCAGGCACATTCTGAGAGCTCGCAGTTTGGCTTTTGCTGGTGCCAGCAGTTACAGAAGAGGCCTACTCAGCTTTAAGCACTCAAGTGTTGATGGACAAAGTGCTAGTTTAACAGATCTGTGTAATGGGGAACAGGTGAATAAATACAGAATTAGTGCGCCCTTCACAGTAACAGCCTTATTAGCACATGTCATGTGGGGTTTTTGCCTCCATTTGACACCTTGGGTCGTATAAAAAATTTTAAGTAACGCAACATGGAGGAAACCCTTCATAACAAAGAATTGAAACAATTAATCAAGATTTATAAAATCTCTGGGCGGCTGTGATCTGTCAACCAAAGTGGCTATTTCTGATCAGGTCCACAGCCTCCTAAATGAATAAATGGAGAAACAGCCCCAGAAGCCACAGCCTCCACAAGAGGCACAATTGTTCTCCATAACTGGAGACGGCAAAAGCCTGGGTACAAGGAGCATTCCATTATGAGAG